>NW_022900930.1:45688786-45799708 GCF_012274545.1 Fukomys damarensis | reverse complement strand
AAAGAAAAAAAGCAGAGTTCCTCAAGGGAGGGATTGTAAGTCCTGGGCTGGGAGTATCATGTACAACCATGGAGTGGGGAGATATAGCTCTGCACCCCCTGAGCTCCAACACTGGGGTCCCCCTTTCTTTTGGTCGCACTGGGAAGCTGCACATTCCCACGTTGTCTGGGCAAAGCAACATGAAGTGCTGCTATTGTTAAGGGTGTTAATGTTGAATATATTGATTTTTGTGATTTCACTTTTAGTTGGCAAATTACTTTCATCAAAAGAAGTTTATATAAAAATATGAAAATTTAATCTTAAATTTGAGTTTTGTGCAGTTTTTTATGTGGCTTCGAGAAACATTTTAAGAAACATTGAGGCCTCTGGAGGGATTTTTTTTCTTCTTATTAAATTAATTCTAAATTCTCACTTTCCAAATATGCTTTTCAAATTTGAGAAGCACCAGAATGTGGTAATGAAAGGGAGGGAGAGGCTCAGTGATCTAGAGTTTGGGTCATCGTTCCTTGAATAATGAACACTTGGCTGAATATTAATTTCTGGATTCTGTAATTCTGACTCAATAAAAGAATCTCCGTGTATTATTCTGGTGTTTCATTTTTGCCTCTGAATTATGTTCATTTCCACAAATCCCAGCCAAGGGCCTTTGAATAATTGTCCCCACATGTAACATTTTCCTGGTGATGTTTTCCTTTCCCTGGTCTTATGAAATATAGAAATGTGTTTCTAATTATCAGCAGAACCACCTGGTAACTGCACTGTATCATCTCAGTAATGTGACCCGTGTGGTGTTCTGTTTGGTACAACTCAGTCATGTTCATCGCCATCCGAGAAAAATTGGTTGCTACAATCACCTCACATAGTTCAGGCTCACCTGTAACCACGTGACCATATTTTGGAAGCCAACAATCAGAACTTGTGACTTGGCAATATAAGTATGGCTGAAATTGGAGCTGTCCTGCAAAATCCAAGACATATCAATTTCTATGACATAAGCCTCAAAAGTCACCTTCTAAGTGATTCTCTGGTGCCTTCACTTTAGTGTCTCTGAGAACTTAAAGCAACCAATTCTTATCTTCACTGTCCTTATATTTATACTTCAGGTGGAGGATCAGAACCCATCTCTTCCCAGAAGGCACTGAATGTGCAAGAGATGAGCCTATATAGAAGTCCACTGGCTCTTCTGGGAAACTTTTCAGGAAAACAAGACAAAATCTCCTTGTGTACTGTAAGCCTCTTAAAAAGTTGGCCCTTTCTTCAGGCATAGCAAGGCTGGCATAGTGATAGTGGATACGATTATCCAAGTCCTGCCACTCTGACTTCCCTTCTACATTCTATTTATCGGCCCCTCTTTTGTGAGCTTGTGTGAATTTCCTTGGATCATTCTCATACCATTGCCACTTTCTTTCCTTCTTGTTTGACTCTTCTTTGACTCTTCAAACAAAGAACAGAGGGTTTCCTAGCAGGGCCATCCATGCGGGCATGGATCCCGGCACTATGCTAAAGAAATTCTCAGAGGACGGAGGCATGGGGAGGAGAACTCCAAGAGAGACAGGAAGCAGCACCAGGATTCCATCCTGTAGGACATCTTTAATGTGAGGAGTAAAGAAGGGGCTGTTCCTCCGTGGGAACTCGGGAGACGTGATTGATGGCACCCACACCCAGGAAGCGACAGCAGAACCTGACGCCTCACCTTGACATTCATCGCGTGGCAGAGGGAGCAGCTGGAGGAGGTGCAGAAGGAAGCAGAGGGGACGTGGAGCCTGAGGTAAAACTCTCCAGGTCCCTCATCGAAGCACAGGGCTGCTCTCTGCCGATTGGAGGGCTGTGTTGGCAAGAGAAAGCAGAGAGGGAATAAGTCTGGGACAGAGGCTTTCCTTAGCACGCTCTAACCTGTTTTTCTAACCAAGGATTCCAACAATGGTAACAAAGAAAACCACACAAATCCTCGTGCCTTCTTGTGCTGTGCAGTCTCAAGCACAAGTCCAAATGCCAGCTGAACTTGCCTGTGATTCTCACACCCAGCTGAACTCCCTGCACTCGGCCAAGATGCCTTCACCTCAGCAAGGTTCCTTCACAAGCACACAATCCTGTGTCAGGTTCTTGAAAGCACACAGTGCAGGTGAGGTCTCAAGCAGGGGGCCAGGCAGTGGAAAAGCGTTGAACATGGATTAATTCATTTTCTGTTGCTATCACCAAGAGTCTGAAGCTGGGGACTTTATAGAGAAAAGAGGTTTATTTGGCTCATGGTTTTAAAGGCTAAAATTCCAAGATCAGGCAGTCCTACGTCAGGGTGGCACACAGTAGTGAGAGGTGACATGGCGGGACAGGAAGCTGGAGAGACCCAGGAACCAGGCTTGCTCTTTTGCTCTTTTGACAACAGCTAATTCTTGGGGAAACTAACCAGGGCCTTGCAAGAACTACATTAATTACATTTGGAGGTGATTCTGCCGATGCCTTAATTGCCTCACCCTTGGTCTCACCTCTTAAAGGTTTTATCTCCTCCTAGCACTGCCACACTGGGACCCAAGCTTCCAGCACATCTGGAGGACTCGTGCAAGCCACATCCGAACCATAATGAATCACTTCTGTTTGCAGATCTTAGCTTGGCTGGCTGCGTCAGCCCCTGGCCTCTGTGAGACTGGGCCAACACCTCCTCATCCTGTAGGGTTGGGGTAAAAATGAGATGGATGACGCCCGTGAATGCAGCTTAACACCCAGCAGGGCTCGGTGTTTATCGTGGAGCTCAGCGTCCTCAATGTGAACTGAGGAATTGGACCTTGGTAGAGAATGGGGTTTTTTTATTCTATTCTAATAAACTGATAAGTAATCACTGGGCAACTCAGGAAAAGCTTTCCTCAAATTTGTTAAGGTTAGAAGAGCTGAAGAATTAGACTATGATCAGCCTTGGTGATTGCAGAAAAGAGACTTAGGGAGACAAATCCTAGGGAGAAAGTGTTGAAGGCCTTGGGCAACGGGACTCTTCCAAAAGCAGAAGGTGATGACAGCAGCACAGCTTTAGTAAACAGCCCCGCGCTAGTGAGATGCGCACTGCAGGGCTTTCGTGTGGCAGCTTGGCCGGCGTGCTGCAGTGGCTAGTCCAACACTGCTGTGGCGTTGCCCTGGAGGTATTTGTCAGGTGTGGTGAATGTCGCGATCGGTTGGCTTTGAGTGAGGGGACTGCACTCAGTGATGCGGACGAGCCTCATCCAATCAGTAGAAGATCGCAAGAGCACAAACGGAGGTTCCAAGAAAGAAGAAATTCTGCCTCATAGCTGTTATCAACTCCTGGGTGAGTCTCCAGCCTGCCAGACCTCCTACATATTTCAGACTCGCCAGTCCTTCAGTTGTGTGAGTGAGCCAGTTCTTTAAACCAGCCTCTCCCTCTCTCTCTCTCTGGAGAGCCCTGATAACTACATATACTTAAAACAAGTGAATTTCATTGTATATAAATTATATCTGAGTACATTAAAAAATTAAAACTATAGGCTGTATAATTCCATGTCTATAAAATTCCAGAAACTGCAAAGTAATCTGTGGTGACAGAAAGCAGGCCAGCTCTGCCAGGGTTAGGGGTGGATTATAAAAGGGGTTGGGGCTCGCCAGGGTGGGGTCTGCTCACTCTCTTGGCTGTTGCCTGGTTTCACGGGTGTTTGCATTTGTCAAAATTCATCAAATGTATGCTTTGCACAAGTGCACTTTATGGTGTGTCAATTGTGCCATAATCAAGTGATTTTAAATAAAGAGATACAGAAGGCTAAATCCAAGAGGAAAATGTCTGAGGCTCAAACAGGCAGGCCCTGTGTGGCCCATTTGGTTCTTTTCATTCTGCCCTCACCCTGGTGTCCTGAGGCTTCTCAAAGAACAGGCAGGAAAGGGGCCATCCTGGAGGACCCTGGACACCCCATCTGTGATGTGGGAGCTTAATTGTTAACTCGACTGAATGAAGAGTCTCGGAGAGGCGATTGGATGATGGGGGCCCTACACTCATCAGCGGAGCAATCTGCTGCTGCTCAGAACTGAACGTGTGGCTTGAAGGCAGAGCCCATTGGAAGCGGGGACACTGCCGGCCTTTGGAGGAGATAACTCTCACCGGTGGGCTTCCCCTGTGCTCTGCTTCCCGGATATAATGAAGGGAGTAGCTTTTCTCCAACATTCCACCATGACATTTCTTTCTCGGAGCTAGTTAGCCATGGACTGAAACCTCTGAGATCGTGACCCAAAATAAAGCTCTCCTCTTGCATGCTGTGGGTGTTGGCTATTCTGTCCCAGCCAAGGGAAAGCTGAGCAATATATCAGCCCTCTTCTGAGTCAAGTGCAGGACCTCAGGGACCTGCCCCTGGATACCAGCGAGTATGTGCATGGTTGGAGAGAAAATAGGAAGCGAGCAAAAGTCCATCTGCTGTGACCAGTGAGCATGTTGACAGACACCTTGCTTGTGTGCATCACAGTATCATTTCTACCTTGGAACCGAAGGGATGGACTACAAAGCATTTGCTGTCTCGCTATATAGCACTACTGTGGCTGGATAGAGACCAGAGACAACCAGGAGGTAAAATTGTAGGGTCAAGGAAACAGAATGTTTCCCTCTTCCCAGGATGAGTAAGATCTGTTCTACAACATATGGCTTCTACCACATTTCTCTACCTGGACCCTAGAGCATTTGCTTGGAGAGAAACTTGAGCAAGAAGGCTAGAAGAGGTTTGGGGAAAGCACCAGCTATATCCAGGAGAAACAAGGAGGGTATCCCCGATACATGGGGAGAAACAGCAGGATCAAAGTCAGGAAAAGAGCTGTGGGCAGGGTGAAATCAGTATAAAGAGCTCTCTGTACTTAGTCTCTAAAACTCCTCCTAAGCCCACGATGGGCTGTCCTGGTCCCATGTTTTACAAGTGACTTAACTGAGGCTAAGAGAACTTGGGGAGATCGCCAAAATCTAACGGTCAGGCTGTGACCGAGCCAGAGCCTAACCCTGCCTCTAATTTGCCTGATTTCCCAGTTGCATTTTAAAATAATATAAGCACGATGTTACCTTTTTAATGTAAAAAATATTTTAAAATAAGATTATTATTTTTCCTGTACGAGATTCAAGCTGGGCCTTGGAAGTGAAGAAAGAATGGAGAGAACTTGGAAATATCTGGGAGAGACACAGCCAAAATGAACAGTGTGGGGGAGAAGGAAGAAAGTTTTCCTGAGCAGGGGGAAGAAGTGGAAGAACTCGTTTGCTAGGTGGTAAGCCCGGCAGAGGGTGAAAACTGCATCTGTGACTTCGCTCGGTGGCCTCCTGTTCTCCCCTTTGCCTTCCCAGATGGACACATTCTGTATTCTGTGGTCCTTTTAGTCTGAAAAAGAAAAGGCCGAGGGGGAAGAAATGAATTGCAGCTTCCAAGAACTGTGTGCAAAGGACCCAGGAGGGAGTAGTGATGAAAAGAAAGTCATGTTCCATGATACTGGAACAAGAAGGGAACTTCTAGAATGCACTGGAAAAATAAATTTGTCAGTGTGTGTGCGTGCACGTGTGTGCGCGCACACGCGTGTGTGTGCGTGTGCACGCATGTGTGTGTGTGTGTAATGGGTGTGAGACACTTGATGCAAAGGATGCAAAGCCATTCCTCAGAAACCTCAAAAAAGAAGGCACAGGTGCCAGGGTTTTCAGCGGGTAGTTTACACTCCTCCGGTCTCACGGACAGCGACTCCAGGTGACCCTCAGCCTGCAAAGCTAAGGATGCCCGTGCCTTTGCCTGTCTCAAAAGGCTCATTCTGACCTGACTTCACAGGCTAAAATGACTTCTCCACCCATGGTACCCAGAGGATTCCTGCAATGCGGCTGGCTAAGCCACGGGGAAGATCAGGAAGAGCTTTTCCAATATCTTTCGAGGCTTTGTGGGAGTGTGACTGTAGAGCCCGTAATAGATGGTTTCTGATCCTCCTCACACTGCCTCTGGCTCTCCTAAGTATTGGTCCTATTACGTTTTTAAAAATAGCTCTGAAGTAATTTGTGTGCTGAACTGGCTACAGGATAAAAAAAAAAAAACAAAAAAAAAACCCACCTGAATACATTCTACTCCTTCCTATCAGCCAGAGACCAAGAACTGCGGCAGCAGTTTCCTCGGAGCTAATTTTCAGCATTAGGGTTTATCAGAACCTAAATTCCACCCTAATAAATGATGAAACAGCAGTCACTCCTTCAGCCACTTATTTGGGCAACCAGGGAATTGGCAGATGAGTTAAAAATTTTCACTGGTGACAACTCACAGCTGTTGAGGTACAAAGATCTGAGCCTCTAATCAGACCAGGTTATCTAAGTAGCACTGTCTCATTATCTCTGCGTGGGGGACAGGCTCACCGTGCAGCTGGGCTGTGCAGGGTGGCAGCAGAATAGCTAATGGGAAGTTGATACACGGAGATGTCAACTTAGAAGGGAGGACGTGGGTAACCCCACGGGCCCTCCCAGCCCTGAAGAACAGAGAGGTGGGAGCAGCCCCCTGCCCTCGGCTTTTCTTGGCCAAGGCAATAGCAATAACAAATGTTACCGTTTTTCTGGATTTATAAAAAAATGGTTAGGCAATAGTGGCATCGAGGGTTTCCTCTCAGCATATACCACACTGTCCTCCCATGGGCTTCGGGTTCTTCCCAAGATTTGGAGAAAAGCAGTGAGGTACATAGAGCCACAAATGCTCAGGACGAGACGTTTTCCTGCAGGTCCTATACAGCAGTCACTAAAATGATAGGCATCCCACGACCAGAGCATCCCAGTGGACACTGGTCCTTGAAATTCGGATTGACACAGTAGGGGGCAGTTATCCGAGCACACTAATAGAAGCATTAATGGTTGTGATACCAGTACTCTGGGATACTGAGGCAGGATTGCGGGTTCAAGCCCTGCCTGGGCAACGTTGCAGTTTAGAGAGAACCTGTCTCAAAAAACAGGGACAAAGGGCTTGAGATATAGCTCAGAACATAGGCCCCCAAACAATCAGTCATCAATCAATCCATGTCATAATGGTAATGGATCAAATTCTGGAATGATTGACAATTTATAAAATATTTTCACATTCACGATACACTGGATTTCACCTTTACAGGTAACACTGTATAGACAAGGACTGGTTATTCCACCTTTAAAGATGAGGCTTATTGAGGGCTCTGAAAACAAATAATACCCCCTGTTCTTGCCCACAAGAAGGACTTAGGGGAGGAGAGAACAAGAGCCAGGCAGCCAAAGTGGTCTTATCATGGGTTGGGCTCTTAGGCAGGTGTCGGAGGGGGACGACCAGCCTGTTAACCGCCACCCTGGCCCATTCTCCGTGGTCACATACAGGACAGGCTCATATAGGCCCTGGGGAGCCCCCCACGTACAAATTTGGGACCATGCCTGATGAACTGACGGAGAATCCAGGGCCAGAGGGAAGACAGAAAACCCTCAAGCTCACAGCCTTTTGGTAGATGGCTATGCCAGATACCAAAGACCTACCAAAGGCTGTAAGTCCCTGTTGTTGATGGGGACAAGTGGCCAGGAGAACACTACTTATGGAGACGTGGAGGGGAGAAGTGACTTCTCCTAAAAATCTCAGTTCTTCATTCTCCTCAGTTTGAGTTTCACCATCCACCCTATGGTCATCCAAAGTTATGGCTGTTTTCCTGGAAGAACTTTCTCGAATAACGGTGCCACTGCCACCTTTATGAGTCCAGCCCCACGATAATAGCCATAGTTCCCTTGATGAATCCTTCTGGGCTCAAAAGTGAACAGCTTAGAATTTATCTTCAGGAGAACTAATGGATGCAAGTGGATATTAATTTAACACAGCGACATACAAATTCACATCCTACTCTATTTTCCCCCCACAAAATGTCCGGCCACGTTGCCTAATGTTCCTCAGAGTTTCTACAAGTGCAGTGAGGTAGCAATATAAAGACATTCAATAACATAATTCCAGCATGTCAAAGGGACCAAATTTGAATATAAACTCCCTCCTCTTTGGAAAGGGAGATACTGAAGTCCAGGAAAATAAATCCTTTTCTAAGAAAAATTCAAAGAAGTTTAAATCCAAAAGAATTAAAGTCGAAAGTTAAATTCCCTTAACATGTAAAGTAAAAATCCAAAGAAATTAAAGTTCAATTCAAGTTCTCGTTTTTCCTGTGACTTGATATGCAAAGAATGAATGTCCAAAAAGTTTCATTCTCCAATTTCCAGTTCTGCTCAATCTCAAGCAGAGGGTCCTGGTGTGGTGACTTGTACAGCTGCAGCCTGGGCTGTCATCCATGGAATGGGTGTGGCCCCTTCGTGGCCTCTGAGAAGCCTCGTTTTTAAGAAAGAGTTCAACGAGTTAATAGAACACATAAGATTATTATGGTATTAGCCTCGTATTCCACAAAATTTAGAACCACAAGAAATCCCCAGCCACCAGAGCAGACGCATCCAAGCAAAATTGATTTTTCAGAGTCCAGTATTTAGTGTAGCCAGAGGCCCAGAAATATTTGGAGAAGGAGAATATCTGTGGGTTGAGCCACAGTTTGGATTCCAAAATCTAAAAGCTCAGGGCTTATGTATTTAACAAATTTAGAGCCAAGTTGGGGTGAACTCTTGGCGAACAAGCTGTGTGAATCCAACCACATTATTTTTCTTTCGCAATACTGGGCATTGAACTCAGAACCTTCACACTGAGCTAATAGCCTCTGCCTTTTCTTCATTGTTTAATTTTAAGACAGGGTCATGCTAAGTTGCTGAATTGCCCAAGCTGAGCTCAAACTTTCCATTCTCCTGCCTCAGCCTCCTAGAGAGCTGGGGTTGTAAGCCTGTGCCACCAGCCCTGCCCAATTAGTTTTAATCTCTCCATTGTCCACTCTGCCCACCAGTGACTAAGAAGTGGCTGTACCACCCTGAGCCCGGGAACTTCCCGCAAAACACAGCAGCCACCGTGAAAGGGGACTTCACTTGTAACCTAGCAGCCTGCTTGCTCAAGCCTAGCAGCCAGAGATTGCTCAAGTCTACATTTTATTTTTTAAATTATTATTTTTTTGCTTGTCTTTTTGAGACAGGGTCTCACTATGTAGTTGAGACTGACCTGGAACTCACTATGTAGCCCAGGCTGGTCTTGAACTCACAGCGATCCTCCTGCCTCAGCCTCCTGAGTGCTGGGATTACAGGCGTGCGCCACTGCACCCGGCTTCAAGTCTACATTTTAAAAAATTGTATGAAACCAGTCGTTTTCCCACTCAGAAAGCTTCTGTGATTGGAGTGACCATGTTGACTGATCATTTTAGCCAGGAGGCTTTTGAGAGTGAAAAAGGGAAAGAGGAAAGAAAATTCTGCAATGAGGATCAGTAACTGTCCCGGGCACACTGTGCTTGAACCATCAGTCACTGTGTTCCACGAGGAAAGAAAGAGCACAGTTTCCCCAGGGAAGAACACGAGGAGCACAAACTCCGAATCTGCCCCACAGAAAACATAAGATCAGCCAATCAAGTGCTCAGGCTGGAGTCAGGCAGTGACTCACAGCACAACTGGAGACGGAATTCAGATCTTCTTGTTCCAAAGTCTCACCAGCCGTCTCTGCTGTGATCTGAACATTTTTCTCCCCTTGTCTATCTCTGACTTTTGAAAAATAATGAATACTTTTCTACTACACACGTGACAAATATTCAGTGTACCAACCTCGGAAATTATAGAGAACAAAGAAATAAAACCAAGTGTAATTTTGCCATTGAGAAATAAGCTCTGCGAATATTTTAATATGTACAAGGTTTTTTTTTTTCTTCTGTGGATGTCAATATAGAGTCCACCAAAATGTATGATTTTTTTTTCAACAAATAGTGTGACCCCCATATGGGGGACCCTAGAGGATGTTGTATATCAGAAAACCCATGACACTGCCAGCCCTTAGAGAAGAAATTAAAAATGCATGTGCAGCTATCTCAATGACCAAGGTTACCCAAGCAGCAGGTCTCCATACTAATAAATATCAGGACGCTAATGGCCACCACTTCGAGAAGCTCTTGTAATTGTAAAGGGCAAAGGTAACTTGTATTTATCTCATGATGTCTCAAGGCCAGTGATTTAGCTCAGGGGTGCTGCTGCCTGCCTCGCGAGTGCAAGGTCCTGAGTTCGATCCCTGGTACAACCCCCCCCCAAAAAGACCCACAACCCACAAAACCTTATGAAGTCTCTATAAATTTAGTATTAAAATATTTGTACAAGTTTTTCTTGTCTTGAAGTATATACACATTTTTTGGCAGACTGTATATGTATGTGTGTATGTATGAAATACAAATAAATGGTAGTTTTGAGCTCTTTCCAGGTTTTCTTTTCCTTCTTCCTAATTTTCTCCTCTCTTTCCCTCAAGCAACTGCAAGGCAATTGTGTTCACTACCTCAGGGCAGCAAGGAGACAGAGAAGAAAACAGAAAACAAGGAGAGTTTGGTTTTCAAACTTCAAGCCTATCAAAGATATTGTCCTCACCACCTCTGAGGCAAACAATGTTTCTCTCCTTTCCAATATTTAGACTTCATATTTCCTTTTGTTGACGGACTGTTGACTCAGCATGCCAGGAAAATATTAAAACATCGAGATGATGGCAAGATCTCATGGTCAGGTTTGACTTTAATATCTACGTTTCCTCATAAAATGTGCCAGTGGCCAATTTGACATAAGATCCTTTATCTGGTTAAGGAAGTCTTCTAGGCTTTGTTGCTAAGAAGACTGTGTTTAAAGTTTTTATTAAAAATTAGAAATGATATTGAAAAGTATAAAATGTATTTTGGCATCTTGTCTGATAACCATGTGACTCATTCTTTTTTGACTTGTACAGATGGTGAATTACATCAATAGATTTTCTGTCATCAGGAAACCATTTTTACTTTCCCAATTTTGCTGTATTCTGTGTTTCAGTAAGTTGCTGGATTTTATTTGGTGGTCAAGCCAAAAGTAAGATTGGTCTCTATTTTTTTATTTTTTAGCAGTATTAAGCTTTTGTTCTTAACAAACATGAAATATTGTAAGATAAACTGGAATAATTTTATTATTTTCTAGCTTATGCAACAGGACAGATTTCTTTTTTTTAATTTAAAAGTTGCTCATAAAAATTCTGGGCTTGGAGCCTTTCTGGAGATGGTTTCCTGATAGCTATTTCTGTTTTACCCATTATTACTGATTAAGATTTTTATTTCATCTTGTGTCAACTTTATTACTTTAAACTTTTTGACACAAATGACCATTGCATTGAGAATTTCAAGATGATTAGCAAAGAATTGCATGCAGTTCTTGATTTTTTCCCCCTGTAACCTAATTTAACAGATTCTTTGTTGGACATTTACTAATTTGATACTGGTGGTGTTTTTCCCCAAGAACTGATGCTTGGATTTCCAACGAATTTTCTTTTAATATGTCAGTGTTTGCTTTTGTCATTTTCTTCATACAGCAGCTCTTTGGGCTGAGAGTATAGTGATAATATCCTTTTGAACCTAAGTGAACTTTATTTACCTTTTCTCTTATTGGAAATGATGTGAATTAATGTTGTTTAACTTCCTCTGATTACATATCAAACCTGAATCTGTTGGCTTTAAATTGTGATTCTCTCATCTATGGAGCTGCTGCTTACTAAGCTGCTTCTACCCAGTTAGCAGCATGAGTCCATGGGGCACCATGAACTTCCTCATCTAAAAGTCCTGGAATAATCCTGGCTCTGCTCTCTTGAGTTTCTTTGTTCTTTTCTTTCAATTCTTTGTGTTACATCAGGATCCTTTCAATACATCTTTTTGTTCTGTTGAATGTGATCAGTTTTTGTGTTTAATCATGAAGCTAATATAATATTCTTTATTTCATGACTGCTAAGAGTTAAGGGAATTTGTGGGATCAAACTCCCCTGTGCCTGTTTCCTGGAAGCTATTTTCAGCAGTAAGTTGTACATTTGTGATCATGTGATCTTTCCTTAATTTACTCCTATGCAATAGGTTTCTAGCATAAATTCTTCCAAGCTTAAGGATTATTTCTTTAACATCTAGGAATGGTTTGAGTTTTCCTCTACTTTCATTTGGTCCACATTCCTCTGGTCATTTCCATTAAAAAGGAAAAAAATCAAACATTTATGTTTAAAGTATTTTTTAGAAATTCAAAGTATTATTCTCTTCTAAGAAAGATTAACCCACTCATGTCTACTTAATAAATTATATGCTTAGTTTCATGTTGGATACACCACTTCTACCCAATGGATTTACCATTTCTTGCCTTGCTATTTTTCAAAATATATTTGACTCTATGTACCGTGTTTTCTTTTTCCTCCAAGAATCCACTTCTGGATAAAAATGATATAATATGTAGGAGAGTCTGTAGATTTAGCTAGCTATCTACCTACATTCCCTACACATATTACTGTTCTCTAGAGGAATAGAATCAATAGAAAATATAGAGTCCATTTTAAAAAATGTATACACACTGCAAGAAAAGAAAAACTTGAATAAGCATTTTAATACTAAATCTATTAAGATTCCATGAGATTAAAATAAGTTACCTTTGGCCTGTACAATTACAAGAGGTGCTAAAGTGGTGGCCATGAGCTTGCAGACATTTATCAGTATGATCAACCACTGTGTGGGTAACCTTGGCCGAAGTGTCCATTGAGACTGGTGCACATGCATCTTCAATCTCTACAGTAAGGGGCGGCAGTGTAGGGGTTTTCTGTGATCTACAACATACCTAGGGTGTTCCAAACAAGGGCAACACCGTCTGTTGCAAAAAACATCATACTATTGTTCTTTTCCTGAAGTGTGTGGACATTTTTGGTGGACCATGTATATGCATAATTACGCAAAGGGACTGACTGGGTAGGCTTATAGGATCAGGGCGGGGAGAGTCTGCAATGGCTCTCAGTGAGCTGGAGATTGTAGACTCCAATTGCTGCTGAGCCCAAGAAATAGAAGCCACTGAATAAGAGGGGTCAAAGATGTAGTGCCTGTTCCAGATAGAAGGCCTGGAAGCGTACGAGAGTCACCAGTGTGGTTCTGCATTGAAAGCCCGAAGACACTGGATACTGGACTTGATGTCCAAAGGCTGAAGAAACTGGATACTGCAGGCTGCTGTCCAAAAGCAACAGGAGCAAAGGATGCACCTGCTCCAGAAGACTGGAGCTCTTCGAAACCGAGACCACCTTCTTCTCTGCCTTTTCTGTTTAATCCAGGCTACAAACCTATTGGTTAGTGCCACCCACATCCAGGGTGGGTCTTTCCCCCTTGGTTTGCGAGCTACATGTCACTTATGTACATCACACTCAGAACTGTTTGCCTAGTCGTGTTCCTTATCCCAGCAGAGCCGACATAGTGCGATGATTGGCCACTCCGCTGTGATTTCCGGCATTGTTGCTCCTTTCCCGTTTGTTCTCGTTTTCACAACTGTAAATGTCACATGTGAATTTCATCGTCTTTGGACCTTCACACCCACGATTTTGTTCTCATTGTCGTTCTTTTTCCTTCCACTCTATGAAAGCATGTCAAGTGTCTTCTGTAGTTCACCCCATATATTTTGCAGAATCCATGTGCTCTTCAAGATCCTTTTTTACTTGTTTGATATAATTAATTCTGAGATATAATAAAATGCTTTCATTTTCCATGAACAGTTGGATAAGTTTTGGTGCATCCACGCAGCGAGTCAGAATAGAGAGAATGCTCCCAAATACACCCTCACATTTTTTTCAGTCAGTGTCTCCACCCCTAAGTGAAAGCAATCTGTTTTTTGTTTCTATAACTAATTTGTCTCCTATAGAATTTTATATCAATAAAATTATATGACATGTAGTTTAATTAGCGTCCTTTTTCTTTAAGCATGATTTTCAGGCTCACTCAAGTTTTTGTATCAGTAGTCCATTCCTGTTTATTGAATAGTAGTGTTCCATTATATGACTGTATTGCAATTTATACATATCCACTTCTTAACGAACTTTTTTTCTTCAAAATGAGGCTTTGATGATTAAAGCTGCTATAAATATTTATTCACTTTCTTGTGGAATTGTATTTTCATTTCTCCTGGATAAAAATACTCAAGAATAGAAATGGACTAATAGTAAGCATGTGTTTGATTTTCTAAAATATTATCACATTGTTTTCTAAAACTATTATACCATTTTGTGGGAGGGTACCAGGGATTGAACTCGAGTCCTTGTGCTTGAGAGGCAGGTGGCAGAACCACTGAGATAATCCCTGGCCCTATTATACCATTTTCATTCATGTCCACAGTGTGTGACATTTCTAACTGTTCTACCACCTCACCAACACTTAATGTTGTCAACATTTTTAAATTTTAGCCACTAATGGATGTATAGTATATCTCATTGCGATTTTAATTTTCTTTTCCTGATGAATAATAATGTTGAGCACCTTTCCAAAAAAGCTTTATTGTTCATCTGTTTATCTTCTTTTACCAAATGTCTATTCAAGTCAGTTCCTCAGTTTTTTTATCAACTGGGTGGTCTGTCTCTTTATTAGTTTTTATTTATTCCAGATACACATTCATTGTCAGATGCATCATCAGAATTACTTTTTTTCTAGTCTTTGGCTTGCCTTTTCGTTTTAGTCTTTTATTTTCAGATAATTATAGATTCACATGCAGTTGTGGGCAACAACAGAGGGAAGAGCTGAGTAGCCTGCTCCTCATTTCCTTCAGTGCTATCACCTTGAACAGCAATAAGATAATATCACACCCGAGATGTTAGCTTAGTTACAATCCTGGTACAATCTTAGTTACATCCCGGTCAGGTCTTCCATTTTACCCATCTCCTTTGCATGTGTGTTGGCCTAGCTCAGTGCAACTTTATCACCTGTGTAGGCAAGGGGAGGACAGGAGCATCCCTGGCGCTGCCCTCTTGGAGGCACACCTGCCTGTCCTCCCACACCCTGGTCCCCTACCCTGGAAACCACCGCTGTATTCTTCTTCTCTTTAAGTTTGCCATTTCGAGTCTGTTGTGTAAATGGAATCATAGCAAATAACCTTCTGAAGTTTTTCCGCACTCAGTGCAGTTCCCCTGAGATTCATTTGAGTCATTGCATGTATCAATAGATGGTTAATTTTGAACGCTGAGTAGTATTCTATACCAGCTTGTTTAAACATTCACTCATTAAAATGCATGTGGTTTGTTTCCAGTTTGGGGCTATTACAAATAAGGTTGCAATGAAAATTCATGCACAGTTTTTTTTTAAACATAAGTTTCACTTTTCTGGGACAAATGCCCAGGAATACAATTGTCAAGTTATATGGAAATCATATGCCTCATATTATAAGAAACTGCCGAATCATTTTTCCAAAGCGGCCATACCATTTCATACTTTCACTAGTAATAGGCAACAGAATCAGTTTTTCCATAGCCTTGCCAGCATTTGCCACTATTTTTCACTTTAGCTGCTATGATGTGTACATATTGATTTTCATTGTGGTTCTAATTTGAATTCCCCTACTTGCTGATGAGGTTGAGTCTCTTTTATGGACTTATGTTGTTACCTAAGCACCATCTCTGTGAAATACCTCTTTATTTTTTTCTCATCTCCCAATTATATTTTTAAACCATTGAGTTCTTAAAGATCTTTATATATTCTAAGCAGTAGGCAATTGTTGAATATATGAGGTTTGCAAATATTTTTATTTATAAAATTATTTTTCCTTCAAAAGGCATGTTCTTTCTCTGACTCTTGGGTGCTGTGTTCTTTCTTTCTTTCTTTTTGGTTTTTTGTTTGTTTGTTTTTTGAGACAGGGTCTCACTATGTAGTTGACACTGACCTGGAACGCACTTTGTAGCCCAGGCTGGCCTCGAACTCACAGCGAAGATATCCTCCTGCCTCAGCCTCCCGAGTGCTCGGATCATAGGTGTGCACCACCACGCCCAGCATATGTTCATTGTTTTGGATCCTGTAGAACATTTTTATTGATCCATATAGTAATTTTTTTGTTTATTCATTGATGAGCAGTAAGGGATTCCTTCTCTCCTTGTCCTTGCTGGCTTGAAGTACCTAGAAGTACAGGCATCCTTGTTACCTGCGCTCTCCACTGGATCCCACTACTGCCCCTTTTCATGCACTAAACTGAACTGCTGGTGATAGTAATTTGCCACTATTTATCTAGCCTGGCAGTTTGAAAGAAGAGAATTTGTTTATTGTGCCTGAGAAGTAAAGTTTTTTCTGCATAATCTAGCATACTTTTAGTTCTTGCTTTATATGCGATAGTGTATAAAGTACTGCAACTCTCACAGTATATTTCTTCTATGGGTTATTAAAGTTTAGTGTGATATTATGTAATTTAATTATTTATTTATATTTATTTGTTTGTTTGTTTATTTCTGCAGTGCTGGAGATTGAATCCAGGGCCTTTGCATTCAGCTACATTGCCCAGCTCTTTCTTCAATTTTTAGTTTGAGACAGCCTCAGTAAGTTGCCCAGGCAGCGCTCAAATGTGCAGTCTTCCTGCTTCTGTCTCCTAGAGTACTGGGAATACAGGTGTGCACTCAGGTTGACTTATTTGTGATTTTACCTTAATAAAACTTTTCTGAAGATACAATGTTTTAGAATGATTCAAAACTATAAGATATGTGCAAGGGCAAAACTGAAAAATTTCCCTCTGACATCTACCCCATAGCTACTCAGTCATCTTCTTTGGAGACAATCAATACTGCCAATTTCTTGCATATTTTTCCAGAGGTAGTCTCTGTGTGCATGCGCACACCTGTGTGTTTAGAATCCTTCTTTCACAAGTGTGACACATGCCACACCCTGTTTCTCACCTCACTTTTAAAAACAATTACATCTTGGAGATTTTCTGTATCCGTACATGAAGAGAAGTCTAGTTTTTGATAGCTGTATTATCTTCCAGCTTTTCAATTTAAATATTTGATAATTTCCTTACTTACTGGCATTTAAGTTGTTTTTATTTTGCTACATTATTAACTACTTAGTTAATATTTAATAAATTTTTTCATTTTACACATAACGTGCACATATTTACAGCATACTTGTAGGAAAAATTCCCAGAAGTGTGTGAATAAATATGTGCATTTGTAATTTTCAGATTTTGCCAATTTCCTTCCATAGAATGTTGAATTGCTCTACTTTGCAAAGGACATTGTCTCTGTGTAGTTATTAATAATAATAATACCTTTTGCTCTTTAGGGTCTCATTTAAATGATGGATTATATGGTTCCCCTACCTGTGGAGGTTGTGCCAGTTCATATTGTTCTGATCTTAGTTTTCAGTACTCACTTATGAACTGTTTCTCAAACTTGTATGTATTTTTTTCCTTCTGAAGTTCAGGCTGATGTCTAATTGGAAACTTCCTTGAAAACTTAACATGTTGCGAGAACTTTTGAAATCTCTCCCCCAACCTGCCTTCAACCGGAGGGCCTCATTCATGTCAGCACATGGTAATGCCCTGTGCTCGTGGATGCAGCCCAGGAAGCTGGGTTCGAGCCTGATTCCTCCACGGCCTTCGCCAGCTGAGGTTCTCCAAGGGTTAACCGCAGTATCTGCTTGAATGGGTTAAGAAATGTCTAGTAGAGGAGTGGAGTACTGTTCTGAGTGTGTGTGTATGACTGATTTGCAAACCGAAGAGGGAAGACCCCTGGATGTGGGTAGCACCAACCAATAAGCTTGTAGCCTGGGTGGAGTAAAAAGGGAAAGAAGCTGTCTTCTCCAGAGAGCTCTGGTCTTCTTGGGATGACTCTTTGGGTGGACACCTTTGGATGTCTGTCGCAGCTCCTTTGGCCTTTCTCACATGGACTCACATCAGACTTTGCAGTAAGCTCCAGGCCTTGGACTTCTGACTCAGTCCTCTGGCTCTGCAGTGTGCAAGTGGCAGTTTTGGGTTCTTCCACCCTTGATGCTGCAGACAGCCATTGTAAGCCTGCTGGGTAAATCCTTACCTTTATGTTTTTATATTAAATCTGCTCTTTTAGGAACTCAAACCGACAGAGTTACCAAGAGCAAGTGCTGTCCCCCTTCCCCAGCTTCAGATTCCTCCCTCGCAGTATGAGAACCAACCTCATGGTTGGGCTGTGGTAATTAAACGAAGTAACATGGGTAAGAGCATCGTCTTCTTGGTAGACGTTGGAGAATTTCAATTAGTTCCCTCTCTTCTACTCTTCAAACTCCTTCCCTAAGTGTCACCTCCTTGACCTTTCCTGTATTTTAACCGACATACTATAAATGCTCTCTGGAGCTGGAAATAAGTTACCACGTGTCTTTGTTGAGGCCTTTTGTAGGAACCAGAGTTTCTCTCTGTAAAGTCTTCCCCCAGAAAATTTCACAAGCCAGCCTGAATACTGAAGAGTGCAGTGCATTTTTGTTTGGAGTGAAATAATCTACAACACCCTCCAAAGTCTGAATGGTGGGTGATATGTCTTGCTTGCCTCCTTTCAAACCTTTTCCTGGCCAGGCAATGCTATGTTTAGTCTTTTTCAAAATGACTTATATACTCTCCTCTAATCTTTAATTTTAGAAGATGTGGGATTTCTATGGTTTACTTATTTATTTATTGGTACCTGGGATCGAACTCAGGCCCTTGAGCTTGCGAGGCAGGCCCTGGAACCACTGAGCCATCTATGGTGGTCACTTCTGCGGAGTGGGGATTGTACCCAGGAGTCTTAGTGCTCCCCTTCTGTTGGATGATTCTGCATGTGTTAGCTCATTTCATTCCTATTTGTTTGGAAGATGAGTTTCCATGAAAAAAGATGGTATGTGAACGTGCGAAGCTCCTAGCAGGTATTTGTTCCAAGACTCATCAAACCTGATTCACCTGAGTACAAAACAATGTGGCTATAATCTGTGCTAGAAGAGATGAACACAGAGGCTTAAACTGTGAAATCAGTGAAGACTCTTGGGACAAAAGGTGACTGACCTGTGTTTTAACTGTTCCACAGAAGCAGAAGGGGTATCTCACCATACTCATTAAGAAAAATAAGGCCTAATGAATTCATTGACCAGCCACAGCTCACCACATTTGTTTGTAGCAGCACCCGGCCTGGATTGATTGGAAGTCTCAATGCAAATCTCACCACGCGATCATCGAGAGAAATTCTCCTCGCTTCCAGGGCAAAAGCAATCTTTCCACTACATTGTCTGAAAGTTATAGCAACCAACCCTCCTTTCAGGATCTTTGGTAAGGGATGTCCCAAACTGGTCACGTAAGAAAGCAGGGAGCGGGTGGTGAGAAGGACATGGACATTTATGAGCCATGTCTCAGGCTGGTGGGCAACTCCATCCAAGCAGACTAAGAAGTGAGTCCAGGGGAGGAGCCCACCCTCCTCCTCCTCCCCTCTAAGGAGGAAAAGAACGGCGGCCAACGATCAGACTGGGCAAAGCTGGGAGGAGGGAGCTGTGGCCCCTTCCTCTCTCACATCCTTCTGACTTCTAGATTTAGCTCAGGACTCATTAATTCCTAAAAACCAATGGAAGTAGAGAACGCGTATACAGCAAGGAGCCAAAGAGCTGCTGTCACCGCTGTAGCGTCCCCTGCAAGCCCCTTCCTCATTTGTGGCTCTGCATCCCCTCCGCTCCCTTCCCCTTCCCTGCCGCTCCAGCAGGTGGTAAGGCACCCCCAAGCCGCAGCCTGAGAGGACTCACAGACCAGGTGTCTGCAGCCAGCCTGCCTTGCAGGACTGAGCCTCCTTCCTGGGAAGGGCAGGATGACAAAGGAGAGGATGACAGCGGAGGGACAAGTGACAAGGGCCAAGGTCACCGTTTCCGGTCTCCATTTTTCTTCTCCTCTTCCACTGAAATCCAGCTAAATCCCACCACGGTGGCTGTCCTCACAATGCCACAGTGCCGTACTGGCCCGTCTGGTTTCGTTCATTTGTCAAAGAAGAACCGACTGCCCTCTCCTCCTCCCTCAGGAAGGCCATCAGGAAGGAGAGAAGTGCTGAGTCCTTTCTGTCCTATGCAGGGGATAATAATAAACACCTCTCCACACAGCAAAATACATGGACTGACAAGTGTTCATTTGGACATGTGAGTTTATTTTTGAGAAAAAAATTTTACAGAGATTTAATTCCACTCAGTTAAGAATTCAGCAAATCACTTCAGTTGCAAAGAATAAGATTAGGTAAAATACAGGAAATCCTAGGAAATGTAGACTGGTCACCAGAGTACACAAGAAAGCGCTCTATACATTTGCCGATTTGCCACCTAATTTAATCAAATGCCTGGGTGATATTAAAGAGGAAATCCTCTTCTGCACCACGGTAATGGCAACAACAACCCAGACCATGCAGAGCCCTCTAAAAATTTCAAAATACTTTTGCATAAATTATCTCATTTGATCCAATCCATATGTGTAGCAGCAGTCGCACATACCAAGACAGAAATGTCAGCCCTGATAAAACTCCAGGGCTCTCACACGAGGAGCGCCAGCCTAGCCAAGCCATTTGCTCACATTTATGTCCCCAGCCCACAGAGAAAGACGCCCAGCTCTGCAAAGGGGAGGTCAGGAGGACCTCCGTGCCTTCCAGGACACGTCTCAGGTTCTGTCCCCAGACCAGACTCCCAGGACTGGCACCCGCTGCTCCCACTCAACACTTCTGCTCCAGAGGGCCCAGGCGGGACACCATGGAGGAGTACAGGGGCCTTCTGCTCTTTCTGAGGCCAGGCCGGCTCAGAGTTACCTGCAGACTAGCTAGACCTGGTGAGCACCGTCGACAAAGGAGGGTGGTGGGCTGTGCTGGGGCACAACTGGCTTGGCTTTGCTGGGTGCAGTAGGACTGCTTTCCACAGAAAATGAGGTGAGGGAGCAGAAGGGTGAGGAGAAAGACTTTGGGGAAGGCTGTGACCCATCTTGGGGGGTGGAGCCGTTCTCACAGGGCTGAGTAAGGCGGGAAAGGCTGGCGTGCTTGTTGGCACAGAGCAAGGAGCCCTCAATATCTTCCCAAGCTGTCAGAAATGCAGGCAGATGGTGGGATTTGGTGACTGTTTGTGGGCTAATAGATGTGGGAGTTACCAGAGCCAGAAGGGCTTCGGAGACATTTTGTCACCTCTTTTCCATGGTTTCAAACACCCTGAGTAACCCACGGTATCTAAATCTATGCCTTTCATCAAGACTTCTTTTCTGGACACAGACAGAGCCATATACAGCCCACCTCCCTGGCTGAGGTTTGCTTTCCACGGTGTCAGGGGCCTGCGGTCAATGGGAAGGAGAAGGACTATGGCTCAGTAAGACAGGATGCGAGAAAGAAAGATGAATCGTGCTAAAATCATTCTGCTTTGTTATTAGCTTCTGTTGGTACTGCTTACAGAGCCTAATTTATAAGTTAGAGTTTAGCAAAGTGTGGATAACTGAGAAAACATAGTGTAGTTAGGGGTTGGTGCCGTCTGTGATTTCAGGCATCTACCAGGAGTCTAGAACATAGATTCACTTTCTCAGCAAGTCATCTGGACACACCAGGAGCCGTGCTCCAGAATACTCCTGCCTCATCTTCTGGCTTCTAGTCTCTCCTGTCGCTCGCCCACGGACGAGCTCTAGTGGCTTTTTAGAAGTGTAAATTGGATCATATTGCCTTCACTGTCAAGACCTTCTGTGGCTTCCTATTGCACTTAAGATGAAACTCAAAACCTTTACCATTATGTGTGAAATGCTAGACATTTACTAATTTCCCTTCTCTCCAGACTCATATCATTCTCTCCTCTCCACCAACTCTAGCTAGGTAGGCTTTATGATTCTCAAACGATTCAAGTTTTTTTTTCAACCTCAGGGCCGTTGTACATGTGATTCCCTCTGCTTTAAACATTGTTTTCTCCACTCTTTGCCTGGGTTAACTTCAACTCATGCTTCCTTTGTCAGCAAAAATGCTACTTTCTCAGGGAGGGCTTTCCTAGACCTTACAATCTAAATGCTTTTAGTAGATGTGCAGCTGAAGCAGGCACCTATCTAAATTATACTCCGGACTCAGTTAGGGTTTGTTGGCTGCAAGCACAGCAACCAGCAGGTTAACCTGGGCAGAAAAGGAATAGAAACAATACGAGGTTAGGTAGGGATTCAAAAAGAGAGCTGAAGGGTGGTCTCAGAAAAGTCAGAGTTGGGATCCAAGGACCAAATGACAAGAACTGATAAGCTGTTCATGGCACTCTGATGCCAGTGAATCAATCTTAATTTGTCTTTGTGTCACCTGGACCAGGTGACGGGATGGGGTGAAGTGTCAGGGGACCTTGAGTGAGGACTACACACAATGAAGGAGAGTCATTTCCATGAGGCAGCGTGGACACTGTGGAGAAGAACAGAGAACTGGTATTGGTGCCATACTGGTGATGGTTGCAGTCACATGTGTTATGGTGACACCTGCATTTCCTTTACAGCCCTAGTCACCATTTGTAATTATGTAGAGTGGCTGAGACCCAGGAAGGGCTTATTTCTTCCTTTTTATCTCAACTTCTCAATCTCACAGTGAGGAAGAAGCTTTGTGATCAGTTTTAGCAAATGGAACATAAGAAAATAATGCCCTAATCCTTAAAATCTTGCAAAGCGTCCTTGCTTGGTTCTTCTGTCTGAATGGCTGGGTACTGAGTCCCGAGTGATGAAGCCACACCAGAGAAGAGTCCAGATCCTCCAGTCCCTGCTTGGGAATTGCTGTCCTGTGTGTGGCAAGAAATGCAATTATATTGTCTCTGGGCTTCTGGGGCCAAGTCACAGTAGCTAGCAAGCATGACCTTGACTTGGTACAACCATTTATCTGAGTTTTGTTATTTAACATCTGTCTTCTCCAAAAGATTATAAGTTTGTGAAGTCCTGCAGTAGCTCTGTACCCCTAGCACCTTAGGTAATAGTATTCACTAAATATTTGTTGAGTAAACACATTTTTCTTTTTCAATCTCTCTGTGTCTCTCTCTGTCTCTCTCTCTCTCTCTGTCTTTCTCTCTCTGTTTAACTTTCAATGGAGAAAGAAAATAAAGCTTAGAGGATAAAGGGACTTTACCCACATTATCTCTGCCTGTATGATAGACTTACTGCTGGGCAGTGGGTTCACAGGCAAGAAGTCTTAGGCCATTTCTCCAAGCCAATATCACAAGATCTGCCAGGACTTGTTTTGGCACATCATGAAAACATTAGGAATGTGATTGAAATCTAACAGCAGGTTACCTGTGACACTGCAATTGCTTTAGTCATTTCTTTGTCTTTAAAATGCCATATAATTGCTAATGTAATTAGTAATGTATACAGTGGGGGCTTGTGCAATTACTGAGTCCTAAGATCAAGTAATTAATGTTCTGTCAACAAAACAGCAACTGTTTCATTAACAACTGCCTGGATCTAGAAACAAGTGTAATCAGATGCAGACAGACCAACCTAAACATTATCAACTCAGCTGATTTTTTAGTCACTAAAATGTCATCCCCAAACAGTAAACATAATAGGACTTTCTACAGCCCAAACAAATACATAATCACACAGATGGATAGATGAAGGGTAGAATAAGGTAGAAAGGTCATAGACAGGCAGACAGATAGAGTAGCTGTATAAATACATAGAAAAATAGATGATTGGTAACCAATATAGAAAATAAATGATTGATAGGCCGAGAATAGAAAAGCAAAACCAAGTTGCCTTGGTTGGCTTTCAACTGCAAAAGCAATAAGATTTGTACTTAAATATCACAGGAAACCGAATCCTGATATTCAGGAAGGATACACAGCTTTTAACTTAGGTTGTGCCTCTGTGTTTTCCCAAGATGATCTTATAAAAAGCATTTAGTCCAACTGAGATGCGATTGTCTCACCTGATAAATAGCCTGGCAATGTGAGCTTGTGAAAAGGGAGGTCAGGATATGAATAGCTAAGGAAAAGCCTACTTGACTGTGCTCCCATTTGCTTATATACCACTGGGTAATAAGCATCTCCCTGGACCTCCGTGGTTTACAACCACAAACCTGCATCTTTGCCCTCTGGTCTGCCACCGTGCTGCAGGCTGGGCCTGAGTCATCTCACGTCTTTGCATTGAAGACCAGGACAAAGGGGCAGAAGGCTGCTGGAGCATGAGGCACTCATGGAGAAGGGGAGAGCACACGGGCTTCGCCTTAGCCCAGCCTGCTCAGGACAGAGCTGTGCGTCGGCTCACACTTCATCAGCCAGATAGTTCGGGTGGCTAAGCCAACGATGGACGGTCCACTGTGTCCACCGTGTAGGTGGGTGCGTGGGAATATCCGTCCAGCCATCATCCCCCAAAGAGAAACTGCTTTCAGCTTCTCAGTTTCAATAGCAGGGCACGTTTTCAAGGGAGAATGACCAAATGCACCAGAATCTTTCATCGTCATCATCATCATCACCATCATCATCATCATTATCATCATCACCATCATCATCATCATCAGTCATTATTCCCCGATGGTTACCTGGACAAGACAAGAGGATGTGATATTTGAAACAATGGAAAGGGCACTAGCCTGGAAACTGGAAGACTTCAGTCTTACTTCAGTTTTACTATGAGCTAACCATGAGACCTTACAAATCACTCCACCACTCTGGGCCTCAGTGTCCTCACGATTATACTAAGGGGATTTGACCAGGTGATATCCAAAGTGTATTTTAGCCCCCTAATTCTAATCCGGTATCAGCTACCTTTCAGGGTTGATAATTAACGTAGGGGATGATAGCCAACTAAGGCACCTTTGTCAGAGAACAGCTCAGTACAAAGGAGGCAGGCATAAGCGGAGTCTGCTGTGCTGGAGAAGCGCGTTGATACTGGCTGTCCCCATCTCAGCCCCAGCACCCGTGGGGAGAACCAGAGTCTCACCAGCTGTCATCTGAATAAAGCCCAGGCTTCACAAGAATTACTCACGTGGGAAGCAGATCCACTGCTGATCAGTTCGGTCCACCTGTCTTGAGATCCTCATTTGGGGCTCATGTTTGAAGCTGTTTCTCTGCTTCCTTGCTTCATAACGTGTAGATCAGAAGTCACAGGGGTGCCTCAAGTGAACTCAACTCCAGCTGCCCTTCCTGAGAGCTTCCTCCTGAAAGTGACCCAAGGCAAATTTCCAAACTTTACATAATCTTCATTTTAAATCAGATTGTTGTATGTATGCCCTAACATTTAGCAAAACATTTCTCCAAATGCATATATGTGATACACATTTGTCCCTCAGTATCAGGGAGGGCCTATCACCTCACATGAACACCTGAATCCTAAGATGCCCAAGACCCCCGTCTAAAGTGTCTGTGTATCACCAACTCACTTCCTCCTACATACAGCAAGTCCTCATTAGATTATTTACTATACCTAATGCAACGCACCTCTATCCAAATAATCAGCATGCTTTAGTGCTCAGGGACTAATGACATGAAGTAGGTGCATCTTCCGTACAGATACAATTTTTTTCTCAAATATGTTCATTTTGTGGCTGATTGAAACCGTGGACCTGTGGTTACAGAAGACTGACTGTACTTCCAGACAGGGCCTTTTGGGGATAAAGAATAGGAATGACTGGGAAGGGTCTGCCACCAGATGGAAAACATCCAGCTGTTAGCCAGAGACTGTTTCTTACAAAACTGACTAAAAACAAAAAACAAAAAACCAATAAAAAAACCTGCTTACTTTGTTTCTTTGAAATAGACAAAGACATTATAGTCTCCTCGGATTAATGCCTGGAGACACTTTGAGATTCTTTGCCATTTCTTTAGATAGCTATAGCTCCATTGTAGGAAACTGTGAGACTTTGATCCCTTGCACGCACCTCTGTGTTTCAACATTTCCCATCAAAGAATTCTGGTACCACTTGGAGGTGTCTGGAGTGGACCCCCAAAGCCTTCCAGGTACACAGCTCCTCTGCAGCTCCACTTTTAGTCCCTAAATATTAAAGGAAAAATTGCATTTCTTGCAAAGGAATTGAAGTTATCCCCTGTGTATTATCAGGCCATAGTGCAATTAAACTGGAGATCAGTAGCATTAAAAAACCACAAGAACTTCTCAAACACATGGAAATTAAATAACACCCTGCTGAACAACCACTGGGTCACAGAAGAAATTAGACAATTTCTACAATTAAATGATAATGCCAATACAACATACAGGAATCTATGGGACACATAGATTCCCTCTGTGAGGGAAATTCATAGCAGTAAATGCCCATACTAGGAAAACAGAGCAAGCTCAAATATACAACCTAATTCTTAACCTTAAGCTCCTAGAAAATGAAGAGCAAGACAAACTGAAAGCTCATACAAGGGAGGAAACTATGAAGATTAGAGCAGAAACTAATGCAATGGAGACTAAGAGAATGATACAAAAAAATCAATGAATCAAAGAGTTGGTTTTTTGAAAGAATAAATAAAATCAATAAACTCTTAGCTAACCTTATCAAAAAAAGGGGGAAAGGCTCAAATTCATGCAATTAGGAATGAAAAAAAGTGAAGTCACAACAGATCAACCAGAAATCCAGAGGATCATCAATACCTACTTCAAAAACTGTACTCTAATAAAATGGAAAATACAGAAGAAATGGATGGATTCCTAGACACACATGTACATCCAAAGTTGAACAAAGAAGATATAAAAAGTCTAAACACCTCAATTACATTCAGTGAAATTCAAAATGTAATTAAAACATTACCAACTAAGAAAAGCCCAGGTTCTGATGGCTTCATTGCTGAAGTCTACAAGACATTTAGAGAAGAACTATTGCCACTACTCTTTAAACTCTTCAGTGAAATTGAAAAGGAAGCAATACTTCCAAATTCATCCCTGAAAGCAAGTATTAAATGATTCCAAAAGCAGAGAAAGACACAACCAAAAAAAGAGAACTACAGGCCAATCTCCCTAAAGAATCCAAATGCAAAAATTCTCAATACAATACTGGCAAACAATATACAGGAGATCATCAAGAAGATCATACACCCTGGCCAAGTTGGATATATCCCAGGGATGCAAGGATGGTTCAACATACATAAATCAATAAATGTATTCACTATATTAACAGAGTCAAGGACAAAAGCCATTTAATCATCTCTATAGATGCAGAAAAAGCATTTGACAAAATTCAACACCTATTCATGATAAAGACTCTACAGAAAATTGTAATAATGGTCTTTATCTCAACCTGATAAAGGCTATCTATGAAAAACCAACAGCCAAAATCACACCAAATGGTCAAAAACTGAAAACCTTCATGATAAAATCAGGAACAAGACAAGGATGTCCACTATCACCACTCCTGTTCAAAATAGTTCTAGAAACATTAGTCACAGCAATTAGACAAGAGAAAGAGACAAAAGGAATAAAGATAGGAAAGGAAGAAGTTAAACTGTCACTATTTGTTGATAATATGATACATAGAAGACTCAAAATAAAAACTCTGCCAAAAGACTTCTAGACTTAATTGACAGATTCAGTAAAGTAGCTGGATACAAGGTCAACACTCAAAAATCAATAGCCTTCTTGTACACCAATAACAGACTCACTGAGAGTGAAACTAGGGAAACAATTCCTTTCACAACAACATCCAATGAAATATCTAAGAATCAATCTAACAAAGAAGACAAAAGACCTCTACGCTGAAAACTACAGCACTCTGAAAAAAGAGATTGAAGAGGATATAAGAAAATGGAAAGACATCCCTTACTCCTGTAGGAAGAATCAACATAATGAAAATGGCCATACTTCCAAAACTGCTATACAGATTCAATGTAATGCCAATTGAAATTCCAACAGTATATTTCACAGAACTTGAGAAAACAATCCAAAAATTCATTTGAACAAGAAGAGACCTAAAATAGCAAAAACCATTCTAGGCAACAGAGACATGGCAGGGGGTATCACAATTCTCAACTTGAAATTATATTACAAAGCCACTGTGATAAAAATAGCATGGCACTGGCAAAGAATCAGACCCGAGGATCAATATATTCTATTAGAAGATGAAGAAACAACACTTGATATACTCAGCTACCTCATCTTCAACAAAGGAGCCAACCATCCTCACTGGAGGAAGGATAACCTCTTTAATAATTGTTGTTGGAAAAAGTGGCTTTCAACTTGCCAAAGATTAAAACTAGAACCCTATCTTTCACCATGCACTAAACTAAAATCCAAGTGGATTAAAAATCTAAATATCAAAGCAGAAACACTAAACTTGCTGGAAAGTAAATTAGACAGAACTCTCGAAGACATTGGCACAGGAGAAGACTTTATGAACAAATCCTCAGCAGCATGGGAATTAGCACAAAGAATCAAAAAATGGGATCTCATTTTATTAAAAAGTTTTTGTAGTGCAAGAGAAACCACCAACAGAGCTAAGAGACAGCATACAATGTGGGGGAAAGTTTTTACCAGCTACTCCTCAGACAAAGGAGTATCTAGAATATATAAAGAACTAAAAAAAAAAAATCAGACCCCCCCAAATATAAATACCTAATTCAAAAATGGGCATCTGAAATGAACAGACATTTCTGACAAGTAAAAGCAGCAAATAAATATATGAAAAAAAAGTTCCACATCACTGGTCATTCAAGAGATGCAGATGAAAACAACACTGAGATTCCACATTACCTCAGAGAGAATGGCTGCTGTCAAGAAATCAACCAATAACAAATGCTAGTGGGGCTGTGAGAAAGGAACCCTTCTCCTTTGTTGATGGGAGTGCAGACTGGTGCAACCACTGTGGAAATCAATATGGAGATACCTCAAAGAGCTGGGATTAGAGGACCCATTTGACCCAGCTATCCCTCTGCTGGTTTTCTTTCCAAAAGAAGTAGGACACAAGGACTTTGGGAGACACAAAATGAGACAACAGGCAGAAGCAACCAGCTGAGCAGCAAGGTGCTGAGAGCCAAGCAATGTGGTTCCTGCCAGCCCCGGCTTTCACCTACTACAGTGGCATGAGCACTGGCTTCCAGAGCTGCAGAAATGGTCTGGATTGTTTCCTAGGGAGGTTTCTGGATTCCTTGAGATAAAGCAGAGACATTAGAGTCCCATCTGCTCAGAAGCAGCCACTAAGCACTCCTGCCTCCGGTGCACCACTCCCCTATCCCTGTTCTGGAAACACCTACTAGCTGCTGGGCACTTCTCCGAAGGAGCTGAGCCTTCTCCTGCACAGGAGAGACAGCAGAGGCCACCTGTGTGGTCTTTCTCTGCTCCCAGTGAAATAGCGAACAAAGTAGAGTGAAGGCTCTGAGGCCTTTGGGGCTGCTGGCTGAAGGCTCAAGAGCAAGGGGGGTGAACACCAGCAGCCCCCGCCCCAACTTTGCACAGCTCCAGGCTACTTGTGTCTGGACCAGATGGGATTTGTTCAGCAAGATCAGCAGAGCCCCTCCTCCAGGACTCTGCATTTTAGTCAAATGGATCATATATTAGAACTTGTATTCTGCCTACCCCAGGCTAGAAAGGTATGGAGATGGGACAGTGAGTAAAACCCAATTCATGGCTATGTGCAGAAGATGTCAAAGAGGGTTGCACCTCACTGGTGCTGGCCTCAGTGGGCACCTCTTAGCCGGAATAAAGAGACTTATGGGGACACAGTGGAAAGAAAGAGAGGGCACTTGTTTCTGAACCGTAGGAATTATCCTCCATGCCACGTAGAATTGAGCATTGCCCAAGCTGGGAGGAACCTTATGTGTCTTTCCTAATCCCAGACAACGAGTCTGTAGAGAAGGGAAGATCAGTTCAAGGACACACGGCTGTTTCTTCCACATAGCGGGGACTTGTACTTTGGCTTCCATGGACAGGTTCAAAAGCAAAACTACATCACACAGCCGTCATAAGAGAAGAGCTATCTCCTCACCCACATCTCCTACCTCTCTTCTAATCAACACCTGGTGGTGCTTCACGGTGTTTGTCTATTTGCCTATTTTGGTGATGGGATCTTTTGGGTCCTCTGTAGCTTTCTGGGGCAGGGGAGGCTTCAGTTTGTTGGTGTTCTATGACTTGCTCTCTGTAAGTCCTCCGTTTGCTTTTCCTTACTGAACACTGGGGATGAAAATCTATTCAAGTAGGATCTATGACTACGGAATGTATTTCCCCTGAGACTTTGCATTTGTGCTTTTGCTTGCTCGCTTCTCTTTGACATTGGACAGGACACAAAATACCCATAGTCTACTGGTTCTACCAATATCCAATGAGCAAACACCTTCAAAATTCTAGGCACCATCCACACCAAGAAGAAACACATATTCTAGCAAGAGATCAAATTATAAATATTTCATCACAGTTTTATAAAGCTTTGCAATATCCGGAGGCATGCAGTGAGGGAGCAAAGAGGAGGGGGAAATACTTGTAGGTTCCTGATTGGGCGTAGACAATAAGCTTTACAAGATCAGGGGCCAATATCTGTCATGTCTGTCATCTGTGCTTGGCTCTTGCACAAGGGCCAAATTTAAAAAATGGGTTAAATGAATAAATGAATGAACGTATTTTAACAAAGAAGAAACAAAAGCCAAAGACAGGAGCTGATCTGGCTTGACCAACCTCCCAGTGCTTGTCAGAGACACCTGAACCCAGATCTCCAAACACCTAACCCACAGCACAGTGGGTCAATCACCAAAGCTTCCGTAAAATTTTCCAAGACTCTGTCTCACTGCGTCGTAACTAGGCTGGATAAACTTATAACAACATCCATCCTGGCATGGGACATGGCTGACTGTATAATTAGCTTATTTCCTACCCATATGGAGCAGCTCGGCTCCTGTGCCTCAGTGGGGAATTCCTCGTATGTTGCTAGGGTCGCCTTCTGGGATTACATCTTCAGAGGTGCGCAGGCAGAGGAGATGGCCGTGCTGATAAATGAATCAGAGACAGGAGGGGAGCTGGCAGGGTCCCTGCAGACAGGAGGGATGCATGGGGGCTGGATCGTGCTCCGGGGCTGCTCTCTTCTCCCGGTCTCTTCTCCTTCTGGCCTGAAGTGGACCCAATCGGGAAATGGTACCCAATGCATCATAAATCTCCGTATGGGGCTGTGCATGTTTGTGTGTGGTGGGTAGAGGGTGGACTGCGTAAGCCAGAGGAGTATGGGAGGAGGAAGGAAAAGGAGACAAAGATATCTGGTAAAAGTTGAAGGGCCTGCAAAGTCCCTTTAACTCAGGTTTCATAAGTCCAGAAATATTTTATCACCCCTGTGAGTCAAACCTCTGAAAATCGGCAGGCTTGAGAGTTGCCCATATTGATCTGAAAGCCTGAGATGTATTGAAATATTCATGGCTGGATGTATGTGTTCAGAGGAGATGCTGGGGCTGGGGCCTGCTGCAGAGAGAGGGAGGTGGGAAGGTAGGTAGATTTCTAAGTAAAAGCCATTCGCATTTTCATTAAAAATAGATTAATTCTATTAGTTGGACTAAAACCTCACACTTAAAAGGAAATGAGCTTGTTTGTCAGGCAAATAAGCCACTGGCAAACCCAGGGAAAACCCCCACATTTATTTATTGCTATTTAATAGCAGAAGAGCCAGAGAGAGTTGATAAAATTAGCACGGTATCCCCAGGGGGGAAGAAGGGGCTGCTGTGTTTGCAAAGCCAATTTGGACACTGTGGCTTTGATCTTCACTTTGAGCATTTGAACAGGCATGTTAGTATCACTCATTTCACAGGAGAATTGGGATTCAAGTTTCCCCAACAATCTAAAAAGCAGTGCATTAGAAGGGGATTGTCTGCCCATAGTCTCAGAGTCTGAATACCCTTGATACTAATTTGATGTGATACATTTCACCAGATGTGTCTACCTGAATGATATCTGATGCCCAGGAGACTGTGGTCCTGCCTGAGAGTATTAGACTTGGATTTTTCTCCCTTCGAAAATGATTGGATGAAGGCATCCATAATTTAAAATCTGCATATAGATATGACATATGTTACAAATATTTGAGAAAATTCATGCAAGGAATTGAACAACAACAACATATGGGACATCGGTTCCAAATAACAAGGCAGAATTAAAAATAATCTGTTACCTGTAGCTACTCTCCTATGCTCCAGAGCAACCGACAGAGATGGTGACAAATTCGTTTCTTGAAAAAACCCAAGCCCAGCAAGGCTTTGCTCTGCAGAGCAAGCATTTGGGAATGTGAAGGGGAGGTTGCATTGGTTTGCACCCCAATGGGGCTCATCATTTCCCCATGATCCAGGTATTAGGCTAACCCTAAAGAAAAAGCAGCATGCACGTCACTGGAAGGGCGGGGTGCCCATCCTCGGTGACCTGACTTTGGCAATCCCAGTCCTTCTGACAGGCTCGCGCCAACTTATGGCAGAACAGCAAGCCCCAGAGGCTGTCTGGGCTTCCATAAAATCCAGCTGGGCTGCAGGAATAGCTCAGTGGCAGTGAGCTATTGCCTAGTAAGTGCAGGGTCCTGAGTTCAATCCCCAGTACCACACAAATAACGAAAGCAAACAAAAACATTAAAGCAAAACTACAATGCAGCCAACTCTGGCTTCCACAGGCAGCTGTTTCTGGGGAGTGCTGAAGTTGCTTTAAGCCCCTAAGGTCCCTGCTCCCTTACCCCTGTGATTTTCACAGTACGTCTCTCACAGCCATCACATAGCCACCAAGCTGTGGAAGGCATCAAGAAAGGGCTGCAGACTCTCTTGCTTCTCAGAGCCTCTCAGAGGGCTCTCTCTGATGGGAGAAAAAAAAAGTGTCCAGGAAAGCCAAGGATGGACACAACTCTGCTGTTCCTTTGGGTGACTATGACCATCCGTCACCACTGTGTCGTCTTCGGTCAGCGTTTAGAGTGCTCTATAATCCCTCCTCAGACCTCCTTCCACCGCAGGGTCGCATTTTTATTGTCACTCCCACTTAATGGGTGAAGGGAGAACAGCACAGAGACCCTTTCCTATGGCCTCACCGGAAGAGTTGAGATTACATTCAGATCCCGAATTCCCTAGTCCATTGCTAAATGAACGCGCTCCTCTCCCACACACCTCCACCCTCCCCAACAGGAAGAGGATCCAGGAGGCCCCGTACCTGAACACTTCCTCTTTCCCGGGGAGAGGTGAGACATCACCGCGGGTGACAATAGCACCGCTCCGGGATCACACCCTCAGATATGAACTTCCGGGGTCTCAGGGAATTCATCCTGTCCCCAGAGCTGGTGCCACAGCCCGAAGGTCACAGCTTCTCTTCTCTCCTTGTCCTTGCCTTCTCTGACAGCTGGACTGGGGCACCTTCCCCACAAAAGATGAGACTGAAGCAGAGAATGCTCCAAGTTGTTGCAACAAGTAGGTTCTGCATCTTGTCTGCCGCCTGCGAACAGCTGTGGAGATGGAGGAGTATGAACAGAACCACTGTTTTGTCTACACTTTTGCGTCAGACGCCTGCCTGGGTCCCATCTTCCAGGCTTTCTGGTTGGCTTCTTCCGGTCTATCACCCACGATGCTATTTCAAGGTCATATGTAGACTCTGCGGTGGGCACAGTGCTTCGCACCTGAAATTTTTCACTCATCTCTCCTCTGGCTGGGTAGAGGTTTGAACTTGGGATGCACATAAAGTGGATGCCAGAGTGTCACACCCTCCCCTGAGGATGAATGGGAAGTATGAAGTTGGTACAGGTGCACACCTGTGTGTGTATTTTTTTCTAGAGGAAAAAGACCCCAGTCTACTCTGCATATGAGAAACAATAAAAGAATTGTCAGATACAATACAAAGATCAAGCACCTTGTCACGGCATTTGGAGTCATTTGCTACTCAGCCTTTCCTTGTCACGTCGAAGTCTACTCTTCACTTCCCAGGGCAAAGCCTGGCCCTCCAGGCCCGGGCACAAGCTGCTCCCTCCAGCTGAATGCCACCCCGTGCTTCGGTCCCTCCAGGGGGGAAGTGGCTCGCGTGTTCTCGCCCGTGTGCCCCTAAGCATTCCTCGCTTCCCACTGTGGCAGCTTTCATCACACCATGTTGAAATGGCTTGTCCGCCTGAGCATGCTCTTGTGGAACCATGAGCTCCTAGAAAGTGGGAACTCTGTTTTTTGTTTATTTCTGAATCCCTGGCATTTAAACGTCTCCAAACAGGAGACATTCAGCCTATTGGGTAAAGCCCACTACAACATGGTAAGTTATTAAAATGCAGGTATGTGGTGTGCAGTCTCTCTCGTGAGACCAAGGTGAATGAGATGACAAGTGGACTCCACACATGTTGCCTGGGGCTTCTGGGGACAGGTGCGACTAAGGCCAGGTCCTGGCTGTGGTTTGGGGGCCAGCCTTTCTATGATCATTGTTCACTCTGGCCTAAAGATTGACTGAGATGATTCTCAGGCTGCAGACCGCCAAAGCTTCCAGGGCAATGGAAACGAGTCCCACAACTGCCTGGTTGGTTTGCATTTGTCTTCTTCCCTGATGAAGGCTGTTTGGCTGGGAGAATATTGAGTCCTAGGTACTCATCCTCCATCCCTGCATGAGGCTGTTAACTGTTTCCAGTGCTGCTTCATCTGAGCTCTGTCCCAAGAATGAAAGAACTTTAGCTTTCACTGGAGACCATGGGCCGAACGAAGGACATGAGCAAGATACCCACTCCACGATAGCCAACTGTGCCTCCTGTGGAAGAGATGTGCTCTGTTTGCAATAAGCACTGTGGAGCAATGTAACTTAAGTCTCATTTTCCTAAGCCATATCTCCCTCGAGGAGAACATTTAGGGACAGGGGCGCAGCCTCACGAGTCTCTGGTTCTGAGCATCCTTGTGTAACCTGCTGGGATATCAATGGCCCCCAGCCCCATGCACACACATCCAAGCAACACAACACCAGCCCCAAACCCAGTCTCATACCTCATACATCCTAATTCACTGCAAAAGCCTTGAAGCTCTGGCTTCTAAAACAAGGATGGCATAGGTGTGGGTAGAAAGTATTTGCCTATTGTGTGTACTGCTCCAAGAACTCTGTATTCATGGTTCATTTCATTCACACAACCATCCCTTGAGTTGAATATTATTTTTCACATTTTGTAAATGATAAAACAGAGGCTCAGAAACATTCAACAAGCTGTCCCATGTGAAGGTTCAGTGGCAGGCTTTGCATGTAGTCCTGCCAGATGCAAAGCCCATGTCTTCTCCACTGTGGGTGGAATTTCCACAGTGGCACAGTGCTAGAGAGCCGGGGCTCTGGAGCTAGGCTGTGTGAGAGTGAAGACCAACTCCACTGCTCACCAGCTGTGCAAACCCAGGCACCTTTCTCAGCTGCTTGGTGGTTCCATTTCTTGAGTACGCAGTGGGGAAAACATTAGTACCTACCACAAAATGTTAGAAGAAGCATTAATTGAGTTGCTACATATTACACCCTACTGCGTACAGCATACATAAGTTACTGCTTACAACATCATGCTTTAGAACATCACGTGGTGATCACGCTTTCTAAACAAAAATTGACATGAGCAGAAGTGAGTTCAGGGGTTGTGCGCAGGGACAGCCCAGGAATCTGATTCTATCCTACTCTGGACAGTGACAGTCCGAGTGACAGCCTCTTGTAGTTCAGAGGCCATGGCTCAGTATTTTCTTTCCTCTTGTGATACAGTTCATATATTCACTTTTTAAGTTACAGAGGAGCATTAGGATAATAACTTGAAGAATTTTTTTTCCCCACCACAACCTCTAAATCCCCTTCCTCATCAGTATGCGGGTAGGCCTATCTATTTAATATGGATTCTTTCTCATTTTCCCTCCTGGCGCTTCTCCTCCATGCTCAGGATGATTATTCTGTGTTTTGGTTAAGAGCATTTTCCATTTGCCAGCCCAAAAAACAACTTCTCAATGTGATGGCATTATTTCCTGCAGACAGAAGTCCTTTCACTTGCAACCAATCGGAAAGCCAGATTGAAACAAGAACGAACTTCCAACTCTTTTCCCTCAAATATAAACAGAAAGGCCAAAACTGACCTTAGCGACTCCTGCCCACTTCTGCATGTAAATTCCAAAGATCTTTACAGGATCTTGCTGGCAATTTTTCCCCATTTCTGTTTTATTCCTTTCATGCTAAAATTTGGTAAAAAAAAATAATTCTAGCATCTTAATAAATGCTTCTTTGATATGTTGCAAAGACATTAGAGGCTGTGTCTGAGAACGCATGGGCAGATAGTTTTATTGGGATATATTATTGGGGGTAGAAAGATTTAACTTATCCAAAAAGCTCAAATTTTGTGGACTAGAATAAAGGATGGATAAAGTTATGTCCACGCCCTTGAGAAGCTCACATTTTTTATGCCACATGGAAAGTGTCACAAGAGACATAAAAAATGTAAGCCACAGGAGACAAAGATGTGGCAGCTTACTCATCACAGAAGGAAGTGGGCTTCACAGAGAGGAGCCTTCTTTGACAAGCAAGTCCGGGAAGATGAAAACTTTTGCTGTGGTGGACATAGAGGAGTGAAAGGGAGGAGGGAAAGGAGCAAATACAGGACCAGAGAAAGTGCATTGGTACCAAGCAGAATATGGGGGGAGCTTTATTTAGGTGGGCAAGATGGTTGAGTTTGCCCTGGAGAGACAATGGAGGTTCCAACACTGAGACATATCCACGAAATCCTAGAAGATGAGACTGAAGCCTAAGGGTAAGTTACAGGCAGACTCCTTTTAATGGGGAAAAAATCTTGGCAGACCCAGCATATTGACTTCACACATTTTTATTATGTTTTGTACAAATATAGAACTGGACATAAGTTCTTATAAGTGTCAAACAGCCATAAAGTCATAATTCACTTAAGTGAATGGAAACAAAACTCAAAAAGCAATAAAGCTCATTAATTTAAAATAACAAATAACATTGTTTGGCAGAAACTGAATTGCTATTCCCAACATGAGTAGGGTGCTGAAGGCTATAATCCAGTTATTTTGGAGTTCGGTATGTCTACACTTCTGTGTGTTATGTGATGACTAAATTTTCCTATCGATTTTCTCTTTCGAAATTACTGGAAACTTGAATTCACATAGCACGCCTGACAGCATTTAATCTCAACTTTATGAAATGCTTAATTTGTCTATTAAACCTCACTCTGTTCTTTTAGCCATCTGTTAGAATACGTCATTTTCATGACATCAAATCAAAGTCTTCATTTATTAAAAAAACTTTGAGAAAATAAACATCATAGCCTGTGACAGTGTCTTTCAATTGCAAATTATCACTGAAAAATAATTCTTGTGTTTATGACTGCTGAAGAATTTTGTGGGAGTACAAAGAGAGTCAGGGCTGGTGGCTTCCAATGTGATGTTGGGACCCCTCCTTCTTCTCACTGCCAGACAAGTCCACCCACAGGTTCCCGGGGCTGTTTCCTCAACCAACATCAACACAACCTCAGGTCCAGGTGGCTCCAGGTCCTTATTTAGATACCCCAAATATCTTGATAGTATAATTGTATCACAGTTAAAATGAAAATACAAAAAAGGTAAAACTGCATAAAGAGTTTGTAGCTGCTTTAGATTTTATCTGAGGAACCCAGGAGGTGCTTGAATCCAGTTTGAACAGAGCTGGCCGGAATGACACTGAAGATCCTTTCCAACTTTGAAACTCTCCCATGATTCTCAAGTCAAGAATGACTTGGCTGGGGATATAATTCATGAGCTGGAGATGTAGCTCAGTGATGCCACGCCTGCCTGGCAAGCTCAAGGTCTTGTGTTCAATCCCCGGTACTGAAAAATTAAATAAAATAAAAAGTCAAGAATGATAAAAATCAAACTCAGACAACTGGAGTGAAACCTTATGAAGACCACTAGGTTTGCACGTTTGTCTGCTATGCTCACCTCCTATCCTTCACGCCCACCTCTTTCTCATTCTCTCGGCACCCAGAACTCTGTCCTCACAAATCAAAAGCTCTGAGAAAGAATAGGGCAGGAATTCTTTGTCTCCAAGTGTGTATTTCAGCAACACCACTTCTTCATGAGGGAATGCCCTGCCAGCCTGTGTCTAATGTTTATAAGTGTTTTGTTTTCATCCCTTTTGTACTTAAACCCTCTTGCAGGTGTGTCAGACATTTATAAATAAATCCAGGGGGAGAATGATTGGTTGGGGAGGAAAGAGGGGCTCTGGGGCACACCGGGGAGGTGGCAAGCCCTGGGGACATCTCAACCCTGGACGTCTGGAGCCCGAGTCACATGAGTGATGGCAGTGAGAGTCGCACAATTACAACTGGGCAGATTTGAAAATTGATCCTGAATCAAACAGCCACTAATTTTCCTGGTCCCCTCTGGCAGTCATGCTTTCAAAGTGTGTCCAGGGCTTTAAAATATGAAAATAATGAACCCTTGGTAGCCTTCCCCACCGTCCCTCCTCCCTCCTTCTCCAGTTTCCCTCCCTGCTGCCTCTCAGATCCCCTTCTTGCTGACTCAACATTCAAATTGCACTTCTAGAGGTGCTCCCTGAAGAAGTTCCAGAAGAGTTGATTTCTCTCCACCACTGCTACTGTGCTATAATTATCTGCTGTATCTTTTGCCCCTCTCTGAATAAGTGGTGTTAGATTTGCCACTTTGGCTAATCCTCAGGAATCTGACCTGTCATTATACAAACTACTAAAAATATCAGCTTGCACTTCACAGTTTCCGTTTTAGTTTCATGTAATTCATCTTCAATGTGTTTTATTTGAACCTGCTAAGCTGATTTGAAAGAAAAAAAATGCTAGCTGTCACTGGCTGTCATCTGCAGTGTTTACGTCCTTCTTGAAAGGCCTCAAATGAGAGTGCTGTTCTCTGGGTAGCTGGATGAAAATGAGAAGAATGAAATAAAGGAAAGACTTATTGACACATGTCTCCCTTTGGTCTCCTGTGATTGCAGCAGAGAGCTCATTTCTCCTCTATCTTCTTTCAACTAGGACACTACTGAGAGGCCACAGCAATAGAAAAAAAACAGCACTCAGCACTGATTTAGTGTGTTTGGCGCTGCTCTAACAGGACACCCAGAAAGGAGTAATTTGTAAACAATAAAGGCTTATGACTTACAGTTCCACTGACTGGGAGATCCAAGGCAAAGGGATGAGAGTGAGAGAGAGAGAGAGAGAGAGAGCAAGGAAGAGAGGGGATCTGAAATCATCCTTTCTCCTGGAGCATACTTTTGCAATAACTAATTTACTCCCTGGACAATGGCATTGATCCATCCATGAAGGCAGATCCTTCATGACCTAATCATCTTTTTTTTTTTTTTTTTTTTTTTTGGTACCGGGGACCTTGCGCTTACGAGGCAGGCACCGGAACCACTGAGCTAGATCCCAGCCCTTTTAAAATCATCTTTTAAAGGTTCCACTCCTCCATAATGTTGCACTGGGGACTAAGTTTCCAACGTAATAACTTTGGGGAACACATTCGAACCACAGCAGACACCTATCTATTAAACACCTGCTGGGCACTAGACCCTATGTTAATTGTGGTTAATGCACTTGGCTAAGAGAGGTGAGTAAGCGGTGCTGAAAGTGCTGGAAATGGGCTCTGAAGTCACGCTGAACAGGTGGAAGGATGGCTCTTTGTGTGGACACAAGATGTCTGCCTGGCTCAGCCATCCGGCGGTAGAGGGGAAGCCTGCCCCTTCTCACTGTGTAGCTGCTTCGGTGAGCCTGGGTCAAAGCTTGCTGGGCGAAGACCACCACGGGACAAAAGCTGTTCACCCCTTCCCACATATGAGTATTCCTCGGCTCTGCGTGGCCTCCTCCTCGTCAGGACCATGAAGAGACAAGACATGGGAGCACCTGCACTCTGCCTCAGAAGCTTGCCGAGGAACTGCCAGCTGGACTTTGCTTCTTTAAGGGCACTGTGAGGGACAGCCTTTCTCGCCGCCGGACAGCTGCCCATGTGGGTGAATCCACCGCATCTCTGTCCTCCACGGCTGCCCAGTCTGGGTCTGGATGCCCTCTGGGCCCACTGGCTCCCTTTCCAGGCTCTGGACTTGCTGGGTGGACCCACTGTACCTGCCCAATCTGCACCCTGCCTGAAGACTGAGGCACGTCTCACCGCATGTCACTCCCAGCACGGCATGGCAGTCATACGCCAAACAACTGGCTAACTGGTTGAAATGGGCAAGTTTTTAAAACAGTCACGCTACCGAGCCTGAACCACGGAGAAGTAAAAAACATGAATAGATCTACAATTTCAAATCGCCCAATAAGAAAAACCCAAGACAAGATGGCCTCTCTGGAAAAATCTACCAAGTACCTAAAGAAGAATTAACACCAGTTCTCCTCACACTCTTCCAAAAATTTGAAGGGAGGGAATATTTCCAATTAACTCTTTCCACAAATCCAGCATTACATTGACAACAAAGACAAAGAAAGTACACAAAAAGAAAATGACAGATCAAAATCCCTAAAGAATTTTAACTCTTGGACAAAATACTTGCAAAATAATTCAATAAAACATTAAAATATTATGCACAATGACCAAATGGGTTTTGACCCTGGCATGTAAGGATGGTTTTATGCATAAATATCAACCAATGAAACAAAGCACATTAACACAATGAAGAAAAATGTAAGATCATCATAGGTGCTGAAAAAGCATTTGACACTATCATTCTAAAAACACTAAAATTAGGAATACTGCAGAAGGAAACTATCTTAACACAGTGAAGATCATATTTTTTGAAAAGCCCACAGGTAACATTACACTCATTGGTAAAAGCCTAAGTTTTTCCTCTAAGGTTGGGAACAAAGTAAAAATGTCCACTTTGACCACTTATATTTAACATAGTATTATAAAGTACTCTAAGTCTAAGAGCAGTTTGGCAAGAAAAATAAATAAAAAGCATCTGCACTGGAAAGGAAGAAACAAAATTATCTCTGTTCACAGGTAACATGTCTTATACATTAAAAAAAAAACCTCTAAAGACCCCCCCACATAGACACAGATTAAACAAATTAAGCAAAGTTATAGGATACAAAGTCAACATACAAAAAGCAGTTGTGTTTCTATGCACTAACAATGAACAACTGCAAAAAGAAAATAAGTCCATTCATAACAGCATTGATGAGAATACAAGTTATAGAAATAACCCCAACCAAGGCAGTAAAAGAGTTATACCTGAAAGCTACAAAACATTGCTGAATTAAAATGAAAGAACATACAAAAATGAATATGTAGCCAAGTTTCATGAATTAGACTTTATGTTGTTAAGATATCCATAGGACCAAAAAGATTCAACATCATCTCTATCAAAATCTAGAAGCAATTTTGGCAAATCTAGAAAATTATTCTAAAATTCATATGAAAGCTCAAGAGATCTCAAATAGCTAAAAATTTTTTTGAAAAGAAGAACAAAGTTGGAAGACTTAGCACTCCCTGAATTTAAAGCATATTACAAATGTACAGTGAGGTATCAGCATAAAGCAGCACCAGGAACACCCAAGATACAATAGGAAAGTCTCTGTCCTTGAGAAGCTTCCGGTAGAGGAGAGAGATGAATGAGCAGATGATTCTGACACGAGACAGAAGACAGTTGTGAAGAGAGGACATCCTTAATGCCCTGGAATTGGGGAGCAGCCCCCACGGCCTACCATCCATGGCACCGGGGCTCGCAGACCCCCGAGAGATGTCCGTGGGTGATACCAGACACCACTAGAAGGAGCCACCTCCTGGGCTCACATTTATCAAGAGATTTCAGAGCAGCCCTCTTGCTGGACAGAGACAAGCGAGGGCAGCTCCAGGACTGACGTGGATTTGTGCAAAGAAGTTGTTCTTTGTCCTTTGGGGCAGTTGAGTGCGGCTCTGGCACATGCCACTGACGAACCCCAAAGGGCACCAGATGTGTGTGCTGGGAACACCGGCCTGTAAGAGAGCCCGGCTCCTGGCATTTCATCTGGGTGCTTGCTGCATCGAGAGACCCACAGGTCCCCTGAGAGCTTTCTGAGAAGGGCACCATGGGGAGAACTCAAGAGAGTTCTATCTGGGACCCTTCAATTCACAGCATATGGCAGTGTACGGAGTGCTGCCTGCTTTTGATCCTGTGCTTTTGCAGACAGGAGGTCCTGGGGAGCCATTTCAACCATCAGAACTTGCAGGTAAGGTGGCATCCCATGCCCAGGAGGACCGTGGAGCTCATTCCTCCTCTTCCCAGTTCTCATGAGCCATGGAGAGTGAAGAAGCAATGCAGGTGGCACCTGAGACTCAGCCCCAGAGGCACAGTGCGATTTCCAGCCCAGGGGAAAGGTGGAGGGGACCAGATGGCAGCCCCGCTGGTGCAGTGACTCTCGCTCTTCCTGTGCTCTACACTGCAAAGGCATAAGTCCTCTCACGTCACCTCATTCCTCACGAGTCTGCAAGCAGTACTGCCCCTCTCTCAAGTTCTCTCATTCCCTCCCATGCCCCCCCAAACTTGGGTCACACGGTGCAGGTATCATAGCCGTCCATACCCGGTCTTCCAGTGAAAGTGGACTATTCTAGTTATACCCACGAGTATGAACAACTCCTAACGCTTGGACCCATGGAGTTTGTGCATTCTTCTAGACTCTTAGGTTATGCACAGACGGTAACATAAAGCATCGTCCAATAAGTGAGCAAATCACTCATTGGGGCTGCAAGGGACAGGGAGCTCTTACCTGAATGAAATTGTGAAGGATTGTTAGTACTTGTTGTTCTCATAGTGGCAATGACAATAGTTTTAGTATTAATGGCTCACTTTCCCTGAAAACTTAAATCTGGCAGGTATGGTGTTCAATATTTTCAATGTATCAGCTCTTATTTCTCAGAGCAATTAGTTCTCCGAGAGTGCCCTGCATCTGAAGATTGTAGGGTACTCACTCATGATGCACAGATTCTGTCCCAGCCTAATGTTAACTATTTTTATTAATTGCTTTTTATTGATGGGCAGATTTAGATTTAGAGTGATTGAATAACCCTGCCAGAGATTATCCATATAAATTAAAGGACTTGTCTTTGAGCAGAAAGCATTCGCATGTCAGGGCATTTTTGGCTGAAAACAGGTAGTAATTAGTTCCAAATACTTCAATGCTACCACCTAACTCCGAAATTAACCAAATGAATCGAGGAAAAAATTTTTACACAACAACAACAACAAAAATCCTCTAAAGCTTCTAAAATGATTCTCTGGGAAGGGAATTTGCGAGTGTTTTCTTCAGTTGTAAATGAACATATATTAGAAATGTTTTAGAATACTGCACTAGTCTTCTGCATTACCCTTGTGATAGTTTTAAAAGCACTGAAAGGTATTAAATCTGTTACTGTTTCAGACATGGTCTGATTAGAGAAAAGTAACCAAAAACAATGACTCAATTCTAATTTAATCATGGTGTTCTAAAAGAGAGAATATTGTTCCCAAGAATAACTGACAGGAAGAATGAATGTTGCTATAATGTAGCTGTGCACAGAAAGTTTTAAATGCTGATACCTTATTCTTTGGGCATCATCATCTTATTTCACAATCAAGTTTATTATGCCAATCAGGTAACACTGAGATTTGAAATACTGGAACTACTTACTTTAAAGTAGCGTGGCTAGGAAGTAATATTAACAGTTAACATTCATGGAGTGATTACTATGTGCAAATCTTTAATTCATTTGCTATCCCTAAATACCCTGACAGATACCTAGCATTCATATTCTGATTTTACAATGAATATAACTGGGTGTGTCAGCTTTCGGTTGCTATAACAACTACCTGAGATAATCAACTTTCAAACAGGGTGTTTTCTTTGGCGCATGGTTTCAGATGAGTACGGCTCTGTTGTCATTGGTCCTGTGGCAAGGCAGCACATCAAGGAGGGAAGGTAGGTGGAGGAAGCTAGGAAAAATAGGAGAGAAAAGGAGCAGCAGGGGTCCCAGTACCTCCTTGGTGGGAACACCCCTCCTATAAAGCTCCAACTTCCTTCTGCTGGACCCATCTATTAAAGGCTTCATTAACTCCCAGTACATCATTGGCTGGGGCCCAAGCCTTTAACACATGGACCTTCATGGGATATTGAAGATACAAACTAAGAGATTACTCCACATTCTCAGTTAGGATAGAAGCAAGACTTGAACACAGATCCTTGACTACTGCACTGCAAAGTATGGTACAGTGTGTGCGTGTGTGTGTGTGTGTGTGTGTGTGTGTGTGTTTCAAAAGCAAAGATGTTATCCAATCCACATACCAACCAAGGTACAACCAAAATAGACAGGGAATGCTTGGATTTTTAAAAATACAGTAAATGACACATTGCCACGAGTCCCCTCAAAATCCCCACCTCACTTCAAACACACTTCTCCCGTCATTCTTGCCACCTTGTGAAAGGAGTTAGGGAAGTCCTCCTTCCTGAGTGACTTCACAAGATATGATCAGAAATGCGGTGAACTTTGCGGCCTGGCGCCTCCCCACGGAAGCACATTGTGTTGTGTCCTCACCAACCTGAGCAGATCTGGGGATTGGGCGCCGTGCCGCTCCTGATGCCTCCACACAAAGTCAATATGACCACGGAGGGAGGCATTGTGAACAGATGCAGGACGTCAAAGCAGCTCTAACAGCACAAGTCCTACACTCACAGAAGAGGACTTTCAGAACTGCTTCAGAACGTGGCAAGAACGAGGGGACACACGAGTTTAAAGTGAGGGAGAGTCTTTCCTAAGGAGCAGTGTGTCTTTTACTGTAGTGAGGATTAAATGTAAACACTCACCTTATATTTCGATCATACCTTCTGCCTTACATCTTCGTTTGAATCCTCTAACTCTGAAGCGGTTAAAAATCTCTGTGACCAAATATTGCCTCCCTGAAACTTGGTAACTACCCAATACAAGTGCCAGCGGCTCTCTGAAAGTTAAAAGTACTGCACAAATGTTAGCATTACTAATTTTATTGGCCTGAAATGCCATTCTTTTTAAACAGTCCCTGAATAGATGACATCGATACTCTAAATTCAAAACTCAGCTCAGAAGGTCCAAATAGCACTCAGCACGGAGTTCTTTTGGAATGCCTTACATTATTTTTCCTGATCCTTCCCAAACTGAAACTCTTGCTCTTTGATGTCCGTCAGAAAGGTGATACTAGAGGGGGAAAAGGTTTCATAATTATTTTACTGAAAACAATAATTCTCTATCAAATCACCTAGCATTCTAAATTGAAGTCATCATGAGTTTCGGCTCTTTCCTCAAATAAGATACATCCTCCAATAATACTCAACACCGATGACACACAGAGGAATGTACCAACTCCCCAGGAGCATTTCGAAAGACGAGTTCTAACAGTGAGCATGCTCAGAACTGGCATTGAGACAGTGCCCATGTACAGCTTGCCTTCAAGGAGCTGAGTACACGGAGGTTGGCAGTATTCCTTCAAAAACATTATCTTCTGCTATGTTTTCTTTAAAAAGACAACAGCACTTAACACACATGTCTCATACATTCTCCCTGCCCAAGAAACCCTGTCCTGCTTTTAAAATCCAGAGTGATACCACCTTCTTGTACAGAACTTTCTGGCCCACCCTGGACGGTATGCCAGACTCAGAATCAGAGCTGCAAGCTGACCTGCTGAACCCCACCCCCACCCCCAGCGTTTCATATCCTGAGCTAGGAGGGCAGCTAATGGTGTTTGGGTTAGAAACAGCCAGGAAGAAGGTCAGCTGGAGAGGAATGTCCCTAGGACCCTACCCAGCCAGCTCAGTGGGGCTGACGCAGACGGGCGTGATGATGAGAAAATACGACCACAACTGTTGGAGCCCTGTTATCCGAGCCAATGTAAACACTGAACCACAAATACTTCCCCTTCCTCCTCCAGGATCCAAATGTCAATTGCTTCCAGCTTCGGAGTTCTCAATCTCCACCACACCTCCCTTTGATTTGAGCTTGCTCAGAGAGAGAACAACACGCCGGACTCCATCTGTGTGGTAGAAGAGTCTCTTCAGCTGAGTAATTAGGAGATGCTAGGCGTGCCCCAAACCTGAATCCCTAAACTACAGTTCACCCTAGAGAAAATCCTGGCCCTCTACCAACTGACCACCCAAACAACAGGTCAACCTCTCCAAAGGCCATCCTTTAGGTGGGTGGGACCCAGGACAGCTGAGATTCAGGTCTGCAGGCCAACTAGGGAGGCTCAAAGGGTACAAAGGATGGCACAGTGCTAAAGCACAAAGTCTCTCACCAAGGAGGTTCTCCTGGGAACTGGGGCTGAAGGACAAAAGAGATTTTCAGCTGGTCCTTACTCTTATTCCCAAATGCCACATTCTTTTGGCCAACAACATTGGTCAGATTATACCATCCAATACAATTAGCAAATTTATCTGCTAACCTTTTAGCTTAAAAGCAGTTGATCCACTGGTCCATCAATAACCAGTTTGCCAAATATTCCTTCCCTTTTAAGTGCTTTCTTGGCATCAGTATCCATGTTCTAAGCAAACTTTGGGTTGTCCATATCAGTCTGTTTTCTGTTGCTATAATGAAATACCTGATCCTGGGTAAGTTTTAAAGAAAAGAATTTTAGCTTATGGTTTTGGAAGATCAAAATCCAAAAGCACGGTGCTGACCTGGTGAGAACACACTTGGATGTGTCACATCCTGGTGGGTAGAGTTATGGTGGGGTTTCAAGAGAGAAGGAATGATCCTGTGGAGAGACAGGAAGCTGGAAAGAGGTTCTATAACCACCCCCTGGTGAGAACTAACCAGAGACCCATGAGAACTTCATCAGTTCCTTCTGAGGGTGATGCTCCCAATGACCTAACCAACTCTCTCTAGACCCCACCCCTTAAAGGTCCCCTCACTTCAATCTACCGGCACATGACCCATCATAGGCCATAACCATGTCAGAGAACCATCTTCTTGGCTATACTTGCTCTACTGCTTAAACCAAGTCCAACACTTGAGTTGTTTGCCATCTAAGCCATCTCTTCCCTACCCCACATCAAAAATGACTGCTCTGTTCTCAGCCCTGGGAGGGCACCAACAAGTGTTTCAAAGGTGGGGAAATACTTTCATTGCATACTTCTAGCAGTTTGTTATATGGCAGCCATGAAGAGGGAGCAGAACCCTCTTAAATTAAGTGATGATTGATGCTTGACTCTTCCTGCTGGTAACTTCCAAGTTGCTACTGGGTTCTTGACGTTGCCCATCTCCTCACCCTATCTGTGCAGCCTGCCTGCAACTCCACCCTTCCTCCCACTAGTCTTAATTCCCAATTCTCATTTCCAGGAGAGGATTTTTTTTCTGGCTCCACCTCCCAGGCCATGTTTTCATGATGCATAATTTCTCTTGGGTTCATAGGTTGGAATTTGACCTCTGGTCCTGTGAAGCCCTGATTTCTGGCGAGTAAGAGAATGCTCTTGTGAGAGCAGCTTGGAGATCATGGTTGCCGCAACTGACCCTTCCCAGCCTCCGTGCTGATCTGTATGTTAGCTCCTCACAGTCTCAGTGTGGTTCATTTTCAGAAGTGAGAAACTGCCTGCCCACATCTTGCATTTATAGAATTCTTGGGGAGATGCAAAGTAGCATGAGAGCAAAGGACATAGGCTTCACAGTCTGATGGGCTTGGATCCCGCTTCTATTTTAACCAACAGTCGGCTCGGTGCCATTGGGAACAATCTATCTCTTCACATCTTGATTTCCTCGTCTATGAAGTGGGAAGATAACAGCCCCTTCAAGAGCTCTTGTGAAGAAGAAGTGTGATGACTCATTCGAGGCATTAGGGTTATTTATTTTTCTTCACTGTAACGTGCTGTTTCTGCCCACGGGTCCTCTCACATGTGACGCCTGCACCTAGAACATTCGTCAGCTTGTTCCCAACTCAGAACCCACCCATGTGCTGGCTAAATTACCCTTCGAGCTCTAGTTCATGTACAGTTTCCTCCACAAATCCTCCTCCCCCACCCTTCATCAGCTGAAGTCCACTGTCCTTTTCTGTATTCCTAGAATAGTCTGGGCATTTCCGTATTTTAGTCAGCTTTCCTTCATCTTGCCTAATGTTCTTTTTCTGTCCCAGGATGCCCTTTGGGAGAACATAGTACTTTAGCCCTCTTGTTTCCTCAGGCTTCTCTAGGATGTGGTCAGTTTCTCAGATTCTCCTTGTTTTTCATAACTGTGACAGTATTGAGAAGTATGGGTCGGGTATTGTATAAAACGTTCTTCAGTGTGTGTGTACAGGCGTGTAGGGGTATTGTGTGCTTGGTGTTGTGATCATAGTGGAAAGAGTTATGGGTGGGGGAGGGATTCTCATCACATCATCTCAACATGACCTCCATGCGACATCTCATATCACTGCCTTTGTCTGGCTGAGGTAGCCTTTTTCTCTTCTCTCTACTGTAAAGTTTTCCCCGTTCCATACTGACCTTTCAGGAAGAAATCACCAAATCACCACGTGTAGCCCATACCTCAGGAATAAGGAGTTATACTTTACCTCCTTGAGGAGGGCACTATGTACATACAATATCCAGAACCCATCTACGTGGAAGAATTGTCTCTTCCCCCACATTTAGAGATTTGTTAAGTTATTTATTCATATCACTGTGGACTGACGAATATTTGCCTCATATTGTAGATTTGTAATTTAGCACTGCATTACTTGTTGCTCATATTGTTTCAGTTTTGGCCATCAAAAGCCACTTTCAGGTGAACTCTTATGTTTTTCTTGCCATGTCCCCAACTGTGTGTGTGCATGTGTGTGCGTGCTCACTTGCATGTACACTGCAATACTTTTTGAAACTGCTAGATATTCTAGGCTCACTTTGTCTACTTCCTGCCCCAGTCCTATTGGAGAAGGAATTAGAAACTATGGTCTGTGTACTGAGTGTGCTCATTGGTACTAGTGTATTCTCTTAGCTGCCAGTGAGGGACTAACCCACGTGTACACACGCATTGGTAAATATTTTTATATACATTCTAGATTAAACTAAACATGAGTTGCACTGGTATCTCCAACTAGAATTCGGTACTGCACGAGTCCTTCTAGTTTCTCTCTTTCTTGCTTATCTGTGCTTTTCCATTTCAGCAGTGAGAACCTGGTTCACACTATATGCCATTGATTTATACTGAGTTGTTCAGCTGTCGGTATAATGTAGGTATAATTGCAGGTATAATGGTTTCTGAATTGTTCGCTCATGTCCCCGTAAGAAACAACTTTACTAACAAAGAATGGTGGGCTTTGTCCCTAGAGCTTTCATCTTATGTCTTCACTCATTTTCAGTTACTTAGATCATCTTCTCAGCCACCCTTACCCTTTCCATGTCCTTCAGTGAGGTTATTGTATTCATTGGTAATACAGTTAAGCTATTTACTCCATTCTGAGATTCTCTGAACCCCCAAGTGATTTTTAGAAATGCGCCTACACTAGGGTCCACCATTTCCACCATAAAGTTCTATGGGTTTTAAGAAACCTAGGGTGCCGTGTATTCACTGTGCTGAAGATTCCCCGTGCTTCACTTATTCGATCTTTCTGTTTTTCCTTCAGGTTCCTGACAATACCAGATGTCTGCCATCTCTTTCTAGAATTTCATATAAACTTAATAATACTGTGTTCTACCTTTTTCAGATGGGCTTCTTTCATTTAGCATTGTGTGACTGCAATTATATTTAACAGTTCATTGTTGAGGACTCACTAGGTGTCTGTTAATACAATGGGTGAATTGAGTGCGCATCTTAGTTCTACCAGGACAGCCCATGCATATCTACCTGTTATGCTTGCATCCCACCCATTTTATTATTTTCAGACAAACAAGGGCCTCAATTTGGAAAATATTTAGGGTCACCTAGTCCTGGGTTATGAGACTATATCACGAACCATTTAAAACTATTCTATTCTTTCATAATTTGCATTCTGACAAGTAGGGATAAATAGTAAATAAACACACCAGGCAATTTTTTGTGCTATTATAAAGGAAAAAGAGAAAATATTAGCTGAAAAAAATAATCTGCAGGATACTTCAGTTTATGTGGCCAGAGAAAACATCTCTGAGAGTCTCATATTTGCATCAAGACCTCCAAAGAGTCAGGGAAGGAACCTGTAAGCAAATAAAAAGAATCTAAGGCAGAAAAACCTTGTCACATTCGAGGAAGAGAAAGGAACCAGGGAGAACGATATAAGATGAGGTTGATGAAGCAGGCTATGTTAAGAGAGTCTAGACCTTTCCGAAGCAGACTGGGAAATCACCGAGGATCGTAAGCTGGGAAATAACACAGTGTGGCTCATATTCTAAGATAACTTTGCCTGCCACGGAAAGAAAACTGGAAGAAGGAGTGCATGGACAAGGGTGGCCAGGGGGAGAAGATGCAGACTCAGTTTCAGAGTGGTGGTGGACATGGAGAGAAGTGAGGGATAACAGCTATATTTTATAAACACTGCTCGACTAGTTATTGGGGTCAAGGAAAAATGATGGAAGATTCCTTCCTAAATTTGTGGCTTAGTAGCTGGACTACAGAATTGCTTACTAAGGGAAGATAAAACTTGGTAAGGGACAGTTTCGTGGCCCACAAGCTATGGTTCATTTCAGACATGTTAGGCTGAAGACATCTATTACATATCTACATAGCGATAGTAACAGCCAATTACATCTGTGAGTTTGGAGCTTAGGGGAGAGTTTGGAGCTGAAGATCAACTTTGAGAATCCTCCTTATACATTATTTAAAGCTGTAGGATAAGAATTCACAAGGAGAGAGTGCGTATTGCTAGAACACAGGCATCAGAAATAATGCCTATATTCAATAACTTATTGTTCCAAAAGTAATGAGTGGCCAGAAAAATAGGAGAAAAGTTGGAATTTGATCTGACCAAAATAAAGAGGAAAATTCTTTTAAGAAAGATGGGGGGGTAGCTTTCTTAAACGTTACCAAGAGATCAAAGGTAGTGAAAAGTGTACTGGATTTGGCAACACGGAGAGCACAGGTTCCTAGACAAAAGCGGCTGCTGTGGCACTGTGGACACGGAAGACAGGACGGAGTGTGCCGAAAGTGAGCTCGACGAGGGTGCGCAGGTGGCTCCATTTGTTTCAGTAGGTCACACATTCCATGGTGGTGTAGACCACGTAGGTTTTGGCTTTTGTGTCACTCCAGTGCTCGCAGCTACCAAACTTGACACTTAAACCTCCACACCTACATGAGTGTTTGCAGTGCCTGCTGGGGAAGCAATGGATAAGCAGGATGTAAGCTAAAAAGTTACAACAGAACAACGATAACTGTTGAAAAGACCTGCAAAAAATGCCTGTTTTAGTTATTACGCTTTTATTTTTCATTTTCTTTCTTTGGCAATTGCTAGGTAAGTGTAAAAAAACTGGCAGTCTCCCCAAATATCTTCATCTTCTTTATTATTGCCAGTGCTCCATTTATAGATGTTTAGAAAATCGTAGTTCTTACTGTTCTGTTACACTGGATCATTTCAAATTTAAGAAGTAGCTAACCATTTAAGTGATAAATTGAGACATGCTTTAAAATCCCCAATCATATTAGCCAAACCAAGAAGTAAAAGGAAAAGTGAATTTATAAGCAAAATTCCTCACCTAAAGTGGGAGGGGATAAGGGATAATGTTTCAGTCTTGATTCCAACACCTAAGAACTTATAGAATAAAGGCACTTTAGGGTTGATTTCCAGGCTTCCTGAAAGTTCTTAGCAAATGCCTTCTGGGATAGGAAAAGCAGAAGAAAACAGCCAGGGCTTTAAGACAGGAAAAGAACCAAGACCACCAGCCAGCCTAGTAAACAAAGAAGTGGCAAACTCAATTTCACTGCAGAACATGACCCTAGGTGACCAGTATTAGATATGGTTCTGGATTCATGTCCCAGGGACAATTATTTCAAAATTACTAAGTGAAAAGTGAGCCTGAGAAAAGACAAGAAGAGAAAAATAGTCATTAATGGAGAATGAGCCTAAAATACACATTTCACATAATCCACTGTTAGATTATAAATCCAGTACAGATGTTATGGTCTAGATGCCCCCTCAAAGCCTCATGTGATCACGGGTGGGGCTTTTTCAGAGGTGCTGGATCTAGAGTGTATGAGGCTGGAATTGATTCATGAGGCAACGCTGGGATCAAGGGCAGTAGGATTAAAGGTGTGAGTGCTGCCTGCCCCAAGTAGTCTGGATGAGATACAAAGGATAGAACGGCGTTGTTAAGGTCCCTTTGTTGCTTATGCTACCTTGTGCGTGCCATGAACTGTTTCTCCTCTACCACGGAGCCAGTTATGGGCTGAAACTGCTACAAACTGAGCTAAATAAACCTTTCCCCTTTAACTCTGGGTGTTGGGTATTTCGTCTCAGCAGAGAAAAGTAACGAACACAACAGATAAAGATAAAATAGCAAATAGACTTCAAAATAAGTATGTTTAGGAATTTCAAAGAGATGAATGCAGTCTTAATGTCCACAAATAAGAACAAAGTTGTGAAGTGAAGCAGAAATGTAAAACAGTAAGTGCATGTTTTAAAATATTGCAATCATAAAGTTGAAGATATAGTTCTCAATCTAGTAAATTCAGTGATAAGATAATATCTTGACTGGACATAGAATTAGTGAATTGGAAGAAAGTGGTGCAATGTTTTCTCTAAAGTGTGCATAAAGAAATAGAGAGAATTTAAGAAAGAAAGAGCTGTTGAAAGACATTAATATACTTTCAATTCTAATAAATAGTGGTTTTTAAAGAAGGGAATATGGAGACAACATTTAAAAAAAAATATCAAGGCAATATTTTTAAAAGAACAGTAGCTAGGAGTTTTCCCACAATGAAGAAAGACATGAATGCCGGATTTATAAATATGCACCAAAATTGAGCAAAGTAAACAAAATGAAACTCATGCAACGACTGGAGAGTATAAGAAATAAAGAAAAGTACTTTAAGAATGTAAATCTCAAAAGTGGACCTTTAAAACTTTTAGAGAATTCCAGAAAAGTGCGGGTAAATTTCTCTCTGGCCTTGTGGCTAAGATTTCTTAAATAATTTCTTAAATGATACACTAAAAACACTAAACTCAGAAAAGATTGACAGTTTCAACTATATCAAGAATTTTAAAACTTCTGCTCAGAAAAAAGTCACCTTTAAAGAGTAAAAAATCAAATTACAAGTTGATAAAAAATATACGTACAATCAACAAAAATTGGAGACTATCTTTTAAAAAAATGTTTATAAGTCAATAAACAAACAGTCCAGTTGGAAAAGCAGATTTTCAGAGTTCCATAGAAGAGGAAATATAGGCATTGACTATTTAATAACTGAGTTCCAGTCCACTGCCTAGGTTGTTAAATGAGGAATTGTATATAGTATGTACTTTACAATATTCAGACCAAAGGAATGGTCAAAGGAGACTCCAACTTGATGACTTTGTTTTTATTCACATAACTCTTACATGCAGTACTGTACTGTATAACAGAACACAAAATTACAGTACTGTAAGTATAAACAGCAAAAATTACAGTACTATATAAATAAGGTACAAACAGTCACTGAAGTTCTATAAACACTATGTTCAGAAGTATATATAAAAAGACGTAAGTCCTAGTGGAGGTGTGTCATATATACAAGGTAGTTAAACAGGTACGTCATTAAATGAGGAATATCTGTAGTGACAAATACAGAAAATGAAATGAAAAATGTTTCCAATCATGTAACTGGAGAAATTCAAATCCAGACAAAATAAGATGCTGTTTTTTTCATTGATTTTATTTATAAAAATTGAAGATATCCACTGGCCAAATTCTGTTAATTGGATCTTCTACGTTTAACCATTGCCAGTATAAATTGATATCCATTTTTAAAAACAATGTGCCACGACTATGCAAAATTTTTATCCCCCACAACTCAGTAATTTGACTTTTAGATATAGACTCAAAAAAGTTTAGGATGTGTGTTTCCAAGGGATACATACAAAAATGCCATAATGGTATTATTCATGCTATCAAAAAACTGGAAATAGCTTACATGTCCATTGCCAAAGAAAAATTAAATTGTATATATTCATACAATGGAATATTTCATAGCAAAGAAATAAAAAACTGCACCTACGTACAATGACCTGGATGAATTGTGAAATATTGTGTGAAAAAGCAATTCCCCTAAGGTTATAGTAAGATATTCTTTTTATATAGGTAAAAATCAAGCAAAATCAATTTATTGTAGATCCTCCCATATATATGTAATAAAACAATTTTAAATCAGAAGAACTTGAAACAGACCAGAGTAGAGATTATTTCCCAGAAGAAGTAGACAGGAAGCTATAATAGGGAAGGGAGTCCATAAAGAGACAAACTTTTTGGTGATATTTTGATTAAAGTTCCTAAGTGTTCATTCTATATTAGATATTAAGTACTAGATAGCTATATAGATGTATGCAAATATAGATATAGATATAAACTAGTTTATGTCTGTGTAAAAAGATATAGGTATAGATATATAGTACCTAGTATAAAGAACCATGGATTATGATATACATAAGGTTATAGATAGATAGATAGATAGATAGATGTATCAAGAAAAAGACCATGAGAGCAATAATCTATAAAAGGATGTTCACATATGCAATAGTTTTTTTAAAAAATCATAATGACACGGTGAACAACTTTATACCAATAAATTTTGAAGCTGATGAAGTGGGTAAATTTCTAGAAAAGTCTAAGTTCTCAAAATTATCTCCAGAAATTAAAAACTTGTCAGTATCCTCTAAAGTAATTTAACTAGCAACAATAAGTTTCTTCTTACACATATAAAATACAACCTACCAACCTGATGGTTTTTATGTCTCAGTTTTTCTAGACCTTCAAGAAATGAATCTTTCTTATATAAATAAGTTTAGCAGATGGAGGAAGTTATATAACTAATTTTATAGGATTAGTACAAAATCGACTGAATCTATACAAAAACAAAACAAGAAAAGAACATGTAACTCAAACTCACTGATGAGCACTATGTCAAAATTTTAAATCATTAGTAGATTTAGTTCAAATCCGTGTTGTTTCTTGATTACAAGGGTGATACTAGCAATTGGGATCTTGGTAAGTCTGTGAGTCCATAGGAAAAGCAGGCTGGGTGTAACGGTGGAAAGTCTTTCCAGTTTGCCTTCAGTCCTCTAAGGCTAATACCTTATTGTTGTGAGGCTGAATGTCACATATTACAACAGACACAGTAGCAGCCATTGAACAAAAGCCTCAGCAGTGACAAGCTGTAATTGAGACAGGGTTTGAGGAAGTCCCCGAAGATAAGGGTGTTGGAAGCTTGGTCCTCAGAGGGGGGTGGGGTGAAGCTTAGGTGAGGTCTTCAGGTGCTGCTCACAGATGGGATTGAGGCTATGCTCCCCTGAGTGAGATATTGTGAGCGTCTGATGCAACCCGTCTGGCTTCTTGCCTGACTTCATGATCTGTTGCTCCCACGTGCATTCTCATCACTATGGGATTGCTACATTGTAGTAACACCATTGACACAAGGTCCTCACCCAAGCCAAGCTGATGACCTTAAACATCCCGAACTGTGAGCTCACTAAACCTCTTCTTCAAAAGTGGCCTGCCTCAGGTACTCTGTGACAGTAACAAGAAGTAGGCTAAAATGCAGAGAGAGAGAGAGAGAGATTAAAGCCAAAGTCATACAGTAACCTGTCTAGAATGAAGTGTGGTTCATCAGGGCGTGGACCAGCACGCTCCTACACTGCCACGCACATGTATCTCAACAGCCAGGGCATTACAGCTCCTGAAAAGGCTGCCCCAGGTCAGAAAAAAATATACAGCTATGAACAAGGGAGCTGAAGCTTTTCTTCCCAGGAGGAAGTCAAAATGGGGACCTGAGCTCTACCCACCCAGCCCCTGAGGTTTTTATTGTGAAATAAGATGGTCGAAGCCCCCAGGAGGCGTTGAGGTTGCCAGACAATAAAAAGACATCTTTACAACATTTACAAGAAAGTCCAGACCTGAACAAATTAAGAGCAATCAAGGGAAAGTTGAGGAACACAAAATTTAAATATATTTGTTATATATCATGAACAAGATGAGGGTTGTTCAAAACCTGAAAGAGGAATATAAAGGAAGGGTGCTTTCAACGTGGAAGGAGGAATAAGTGTGAAGAAAAATGATCTAGATCCATAGGTATGGAAAATAAAACTGAAAGAAAGAATTCAGTTAATAGTGTGAATGGAAACATGTAACCATTTAAGAAGATCATGCTTCAAAAACTACCAGAAGACACTAAGAAAAAAAATATCTATATATATGACAGAAGGAGAGAGAAAAGCAGAAAAAAAAAGCAAACACATTAGGGAGGAAATTGCTAAATAAACAACTAAAATTTCCAGATTTCAAAAAATAAAACTTTCACATTGAAAGGAGTAAACAATAATCATAAAATTCTCCCCATCACAAAGCACACATATCTTAAATTATAAAATCATTAAAACCAAAGATATATTTCCAAAAGCTTCCAGAAAAAAGAAAGTGGTCACCTATTAAGAAATGAGAATCAGTTTGACATCAGACTTCTTCTTCTTCTTCTTCTTTTTTTTTTTTTGGTACCGGAGATCAAACTTAGGATCTTGTGTGTGCGAGGCAGTCACAGTGCCACTGAGCTAAATCCCTGGATCAATATCATTTGGTTCTAATTGCAGAACCAAAGGCAGATGGCAATGCAGAGATATTTTCAAATTTTTTAATAAAATTATTTTAAAGCCTAGAATTTATTTATATCGATAGAAGCATCCTTTTAGATGTAAGTGTGTAATAAAGATATTGTATGTCTGAAAGGATCTGTTACAAATACCTCCTTGTAAGCACACTTGGGAAAGTATTCCAGCAAGGAAAGAAATAAATTCAGGATAATGGTATAAGTGAAGGACTATAGATTTACCAAATATCCGTTAAGCCTGGAATTAAAAAATCTAGACAATACCAACAAAATAAAGTGAGGGTGGTACAAGGAAATAGGAAAACAAATGATAAACAGTGTCCCATATGTGCCTACATGCACAAATCCTAAAGGAAATATTAGTTAATTATACCCTGATCAATTATCAAGTTAATTATCCTGATCAATAAGGTTTATCCTAAGAAATAAGAGTGATTTAACATCAGACAACTGATTAGTGTAATTTACCATATTAAGGGCAGATGCAGAGCTGAAGTTAAGCTCTTATTTTGTGATTTCTTAAAAGTCTTCTAAAGAACTGGGAATACAAAAGAGTTTCCTTAACTTGACAAAATCCTAAAGCAAACATCACACTCAATGAAAAATCTCAGGAACATATTCCCTTCAAGATCAGCATTTTCTCTATTACTGCTACTTATAACAATATTGAATCTAAGAGGTTGAAGGTGAGGAGGGGAAAATCAAAACTATCCATATTTTGCTGATCATCTGTACAGAAATCTAACAGCAGTTGATAGAACTAACAAGAGTTCAGACTTCTATAGAATTATTCTATGGCAGTAATATAAATAGAAAATAAATTAGAAAATAAGGTATCATTTCCAATGTATTTTATAGGGCATCAAGAATGCACATGACTTACATAGATAAAATTTTACAACTCATAAGGATATAATGGAAGATTTTTTTCCTCATTGAGTTTATTGGTACATTTTAGGTATACAGTACAGTTACATTCATTATTGGGATCTTGTACCTTTACATGACAGGTCTTGGTTCTCATTTTTTCCCCTTGTCCCTGCTCTCCCTTTACCCCCTCCTGTGCTCCCCATTTACAAACATTTTATTTCTGTTTTTTCATTTTCTATTTGTTTCCTTTCCCTTATTACCTTTCTCCTACCCTTCCCACTTTCCCTACACCTTTAGCCCTTTTCTTCATATTTCATATTGTCAATTATCTCATTAGGATCTTATGTACTATTATAGTTTTCATACCATAATGGAAGATTTTGATACAACAGAGGCTTACCATATTCATGGATGAGACAACATTCCAATATACATTGTACTAGTAATAATACACTATTAGAAAATCCAATGAATTAAGATTCCAACCATGATGGCAGTAACAAAATGATATTTTCAGACATAAATATGTTTTCTTTTAATTGCTGGGTGCACAAGAAAATTTAATTGACTAAAGAAAAATCAGAACAAAATCATGTTACTCTTATTCAATGAATACATAAGGTTTTACAAGTTGTCAGCTACTATTTCATTTATGAATCTTAATGAGATTCCAATAAACCCTAGAAGGCCTTTTTTGGAACTTGAGGAAATTATTTTTAAAATGTATCTGGAAAAATAAATAGATGAAAAGAGCCAATAGAACTTATAAAAAGAATAGTAATAAGGATGGAATTACATAAGTAAATATTTATACACATTTCCATTCCACCATAATGAAAAACATCCCCATGATAAACAGATAAATGAAACAAAATAGAAAATCTAACACGGACAATGTTAAATATAAGAATTTAATATATGACTAAAAGTGTTATTTTTTTGTTGTGCAGAGAAAGGAATATTTAATAACAGTAGTAGGAGAATTACTTGGGAAAAATTGTAATCTTATCTCACAACATTATCACTATAGATTGAAAAGTTAAAATATTTAAAGTGAAATAAAAGAACATAAAATAGCATTTGAATCTGTATACATATATAGCCTGAGCTCATAAAATAAAAGAATGATATTCCCAACAACATGAAATAACAATCCTACCTTTTAAAAAAATCAATGTAAATGAAATTTGCAGGCATATAAAACTTGGGAAAATATTGCAGTCTATAATGAAAGATTAAAACCTTCAGTATACTAACATTAATACAGAAAGGGACAATGGATATAAACTAAGTGTGAAGAAAAGAATTATAAATGGCTCATAATACAGGAGGAAGTAAAGAAAACAAGTACTCAGATAAGCCTAAATTAAACAACCATGAGGTAAAATGTTTCACCTAGAAAACTGGTAAAGGAGAAACGGGGAAAGAAAATTTCATACAATGTTGTTGGGAGTATAAGTTGCTGAAAAACAAAATGAAAGGACCAAACTCCCTCTGCCAAACTCTGAGAATATATGTAAAAGACCACAGTCTGCCAGCATTCTTTGATTCAGCAACTACAGAGGTAGAATTTACTAAAATACAACGAGAAAGGTGCAAAACCTTTAGGTATGGGGATGTTTATCACAGAGTTATTATAATTATAAAATATTTTAAAAAGCTAATGACCAACAACCACAAACTGACCTCATGATATGCAAATATGATGGAGTAAACTACAGCAACCAAAAGTGACATTCTTTTTAGCGGGCTTAATAACACAGAAAATATTATAAAGCTATTAAGAGAAAGACAGCAAGCTAGAAAAGGCTACTATCCCATACTTAGAAAACTGTTCTAAAAGAATACATACCACTAAATTAACAGATTTCTATTCCAGACGGGACCTTGTAAATGCTTTCAACTTTATCTTCATGTTTCTGTGGATTTTCCAAATTTTATACAATGAGCATATTCTTCTTTTGCAATGAGAAATATATAATAAATGTTAGTTCTATAAATTACATTGGAATAATGGAAACACATTTATTGTTTGCTTTCATTGATGTATTCACATTCAAATGTATACAAAGAAAATATAGCATCAGGAAGCATGAATAATTTATATACAGTGAGCCTGGTGACACACGAGCATTTCATTTGGCTTCTATTTTCACTCTGTCTATTCTAGTAATTGGCACAGGAGTTCTAGCGCAGACCAACGGCCACAAACTCCAAGTCCTGGATCAAACAGCTCAAGCTTTGATAGTTGAGTCTCAGGGACATTTGCTTGATTCATCGTTGGCTCTCTCCGCACAGATACTAAGAACTTATTGAAGGGGAGGTATGCGGAACAACCTAAGTATAGTGATCGTTAATTACTTCTCCACTCATTCCTCCATGCCTTCAATTATTCTCTCATCTCTAATATATTTTTGATTTTTAAAAGTGCTTATTTATTAAGCACCTAAAAGACATCACATGAGAGGCTAGTTACTTCGAGGGACTGAATGTATAAACAGAATATAATCTCTGGCCGCTCAGGTTTTAAGTCTTATATGTGTCATAAAGTATATACAGCTAGCTCTCTATGTCCATGAATTCCCACCAGCACAGTCAGTCAACCATGGGTCAAAGAAGCTTTTTAAAATACAATGATAAAATAATAGAATATGGCATAAAAACTATTTACACAGCATTTACAACGTATTTGATAACACACATAATCTAGAGATGATTTCAAGTTCCAGTGAGAATGAAGGCAGATTATATGTAAACACAGCAAAGCCAATTTATGTGAGACACTTGAGCATCTACAGATTTTGGTACCTAGAGGCGGGTGGGTCATAGAAATACTGCCCCGGATACTGAGGGAGAGTTGTATTTAATAGGTAGATACAAGTAAGGGATTTTATGTGATTGGAACATGTAAACAAGATTGACAAGTCTCGTAGGCAGGAGTACTTCTGCCTGGGGCTGTTGGCTAACACTACCCTAGCTGTACAGTACTATCTGAGGTAAATCTCACAGCATAGACAGGACTTTGGCTAGAAGGTTGGAGTGGGCACGCAAGACAGAGGGAAGCAGTGGCTCAGGGGCGCCACCGTCTGATGCCTGCCCAGAAGATGAGGAGCAGGTGTTTGGTAAACAGGAAGCATCCAGGATTGTTTTGGATAGTGGTCAAAGGGTGGAGGATCTAAAACTCCAGGACAGAAAATGCAATACGGACTCGGTCAACAATGAGAAATCACTGAAGGCTTTTAAAACAAGACACGTCACAATGAAAGTGTGACTTTGGAAGACTATTCTGGTATCAGAATGCATTTGACACCTCAAACCTACCATGTTCAAAATTGAACTTAGTTCTTCTTCTTTTTCCCTTTTCTTCTTCCACATTCTCACTTTCCTTCATCTTCTATCTTAGTTCATCCAACATTATCCCTGCAGTAACTCACATAGTGAATTAAGGGCCGTTATTCAATTTACCACTTAGCACCCTTAACATCCAATGGAACCTAAACTCCACACTAAGTGTAAGCCTCATGTTAGCAGACACTGTGCTAGGCTCTGCTGGTACAGTGGTAAATAAAGTTGAAAAATTGTCATCAATGAGCTAGGCTTCACAGGGCAGATATAGCAATCTGAAAACAATTAAAATGGTAGGACTAGAGTTCTGAAGGGTGGGGTATGAGGCTTTTGATTCAAGTTTCCTTATAGAAATGATAGTTAAAGCCCTGGGATTGATATGAGGTTGCCCAGGAAATTAATGTACAGAGAAGAAAGAAGATGGCTAAAAGCTCAATTTCCTTAGGGAGCAAAAGAAAGAATATTTATGAAGGGAGTCAGAGAATTAACTGGGGAAACAGATAAGCAATAAATATCAAACCAAGAGAAGCATTTCAGGAAGTGAATGGAAGAAGGGTATGAAACACTCCTGGGTGTGGTCTTTCTGAAGGCCCTGCAGAATGCTCGCAGTGGTAAAAATAAAGTGTTTTTATCCAGCTGCAGTGGAGCCACCATCTTCCCAGCACTGTGAAACCCCTAGAATCTCATCTCCACTTTCACCTCGGCAGGAACTGCTTTCTGCAAGACAGTGAAAAATCTCCTGCCTGGAGTGTAGCCCAGTCTTCACATGCAGACTGCCACAGAGCCTCAGGTGGACTTCTGGGGTCTCCTTCGCAGCTCTCTCCTCCCGCACCCAGAACACATATCTCTAGTTCTCCCCCGCGATCCATGCTGTTTAAGTTCCATGACCAATGCCCGGGTTATCGAACTGTCCCAGTAGAAATACTTGTGACTGTGGCATTTATCTCCTGAGCTTTTTTCTTCTGAAGGGTCTTGGCCTTGTGCTGCCTCTTGACAAGAGTTGTCTCATATATTTTGTCCAGTTGATTCTTATTTATGACAGGAGCCCAAGACTGACAGTCTCTCCTGTGCAGTCCAAGGAGGGAGAGTGTTTCTTTGGGTGCAACTGTTTAAAACATTATGGTGAAATACCAACAGCATTCCTTGTAGATCTAGAGAAAACAATTGAAAAATTCATATGTTACTAGAAGAGACCCAGAATAGCAAAAGCAATTCTGGGTGACAATAGCAAGGCAGGAGACATTACAATCCCAGATTTAAAGTTATACTACAAAGCTACAGTGATAAAAACAGAATGGTACTGGCATAAAAACAGAAATGTGAATCAATAGAACAGACTAGAGGAAGCAGAAACAACTCCAATCACATTCAACTATTTGATCTCCAATGAAGGGGTCAAAAACATATACTGGAGGAAAGATGGCCTTTTAATAAATGCTTCTGGGAAAACTGGATATCCACATGTACAACACTGAGTCTAGACCCGTATACCTCACCCTATATTAAGCTAAAATAAAAATGGATCAAAGATCCAAATGTTGAAATAGAAACAATCTGTTGAAGATAAAATAGGTAAAATGCTAGAAGGGAACAGAACCCCAAAGGCACAAGAAATAATACTGAGAATAATAACAATATCAGGAATTGACAAATGCGATCATATTTCTGCTTATTGACGGAAGCAACCAACAGAGTGAAGAGACAAACAGAAAAAAATTTTGCTAGCTATTCCTCAGATACCTAACATCTAGAATATATAAAGAATAAAAAAGACCTCCCCAGATAAAATACCCAGTGAAAAATGGGGCAACTGAAATGAATACTTTAGAACCTTCTCGAAAGAAGTACAGGTGGCCAATAAATACATGAAAAATGTTCAACATCATTGGTTGTTTGAAAAATGCAAATAAAAACAATGCTGAAGTTCAATCTTTCTCCAGAAAGTATGGCTATCAGCAAGAGATCCAATAATAAACAAGTGCTGGTAGGGCTCCAGGGGAAAAAGAACCCTTGCACCTTGAAGGTGCGAATGCATACCAGTGTAACCACTATAGAGACCAGTATGGAGATTCCTCAAAATTCTAAAAGTAGAAATTCCATTTGACTCAGCCATTCCTTTTCTAAGAATCTTCCTGAAAGAGTTAAAGGCATCATATTAGAGTGATATATGCATACTTATATTTATAGCAGCTCAACTTATAATAGCTAAACCTTAGAAGCTGCCGATATGCCCATCAACAGATAAGTGTGTTCAGCCATAAAGAAAGATAAATTTGAGTCATTTGTAGGTGAGTGGATGCACCTTGAGGCCATAACGTTAAGTGAAATAACTCAGACACACAAGCTTAAATATCGCATATTTTCTCTTATCTGAGAAATCCAAAATATAAATAAAGAGTAAAATAAAAGATGGATAACAGGAAGTAGGGAGATGTTTTGCTAATGGGAAAGGGAATGAATGAGAGATGGAGGGAGGGGAGCAGGAAGAAATGGAAGGAGGCTTTTTAAAAGACTTGAAAAAAAGGAAATAGAGCTTTTCTAAATGGGAAGAGGGAAAAAGTTGGAGGGAGCAGCGAGGGATGGGAGGGGAAGGAGACAAAAAGAACTAGGATGTGTCACGTACATATCAACTCTCCACATAAATCTAATCATTGTGTACCGCGGACATGTACCAATAAAAATAACTGCAAAGTAAATAAAATATAGTTGGAGTATGAAAAAAATAATTTGAAAAGTTAAAAAAAATAATAAAACACTGCTCCTCTCCTGTGAATTTAATTGGAATTCACTAAATACTCCCAGACCACATACTTAATTGTTCTAAGAGGCAGCTCTCTCTTTGGACCTCTGGTTGAGACAGCTTTGGGACAGGACACCCCGGCTTCTTATGAGTCCTTTGGGAAGAGGAGAGGGTCTCCCAGGAATGCTCTAAATGGTTTTGAATTCTTAAAAACTAGCATAAACCCACATGGCCCAAGTCTCATACACATGTTTTGATGGCTAGCAAATGAAACGGTTCCCTTCTGAGTTCATGCATCCCTTCCTGCACCTTATCATATGCTGGTTAAAAAAAAAAAAAGACAACTGATACTTGTGACATTCTTCTGGGAAATTTCCTTGTCCACATCCACAGATAATAAAATACACAGTCCAGCTTGCAAACTGCCGCCGACAACAAGGTGAGAATCGCCCTCCCCTTCCTAACGGGCCTCCCTCTCCTGTAACCCCTCCATCTTCACTACCTGTTTCTCTCCCCCACACTCTTCCTACTGCCTTCTGCCCCTGCTTCCCAAATCAGTGGCACATGTTTTAGGATGTCACACACAGCACCAACTGCCATCCACCTACAGCAGCTTCCGTGCATCGTGTAAGTGCAAACTTTTTGAAAGCAAGGCTCAAGAATGTGCAAAGCAATACTTCTGCCAACACTGTTGGTCCAAGCAAGTCACAATCCCAACTATTCCAGGCACCGAGGAAAGGACTCCAACTCGAGGTACAAGGAGTGACAAGGTCACACTGCACAGAAATGGCAAATTAAGGTGACAGGGAGTGAGGGCCATTAAACAGTTTCTTTTTTGCTAAGAATTTTAAAAGTTAAACAAACAAGATTACAGTATGACCAAATGTAAAGGTGAACATTCTGTTATACTTTAAACATAAAGTTGAGCCTGATATCACACAATGAGATAATTCTAAATACCATATATAGTATAACCTAGATAAATGAATGAAAAAATGAATAGATGAATAGGCACATAACAGCAACATGGCCATCTGTTAAGGACGGAGGCCTCTAGGAATAAACATTTTAACATTTGGGAACTTTTGACCAATGTAATCTAACACACTCCATGGCTATAGTGGAAAAATCTCTGCTGGGGGAAGCACAGATTGGGCATTACGTGGTAAGAATAACGTCAATCCATTTGCAAGCAGGTTCATTTCCTACTTTTGCAGCAGTTTTATTGAGCTATGTTATAAACTGCAAAATTCACTTGTTTAAAGAATACAGTTTCAGTGTGTACAACTTAAAGTATGTAGTTCAGTTGTTTTTGTTATATTGTGTAGCCGTGCAAGGACTGTCTCTTCCCTTCCTAAAACCTTCCTTATCCCTCATACTTCTTGATTTCAAGTGTGTTTCATCTGATATTCAAACAGATTTTCTTACTCTTGGCATCTGGAGAGCATAAGCCTTCTCCACCTTTTACTTCCATCTGTCCTTATATTTAAAACGTATCTTGTATAAGCCATATATACAGTTAGTCCTTGCTTCTTCAGCGGGCTGGACAGTATTTTTCTTTTCACTGGAGTGTTCTAGTGTAATTACCAATACGGTTAGGTTTAATCTACAGCTGTTCTAACTTGTTTCATTTGCTCCTTTCCTGTCCCTTCATGCCTTCTTTGGGGATCTGACATGTTTTGGTATTCATTTCTGCCTGCCTTCTACTAGCTTTCTACCTCTAGTCCTTTGTCTCTTCTTTGTAGCAGCAGTTAGTTTAGAGATTATATTCTATGTTCTTACCTCACCACAGTCTACTTTAAATTAATGTAAACTTCTTCTAGAATGATTTTAACAGTATAATTTAAAATGTACGCTCCCACTCTTTTGATAGTATTGTGATATATTTTTTCTTTCTTTTCGGGCTTCCCAAAGCTATAATATACCATCGATATTTCCTTTAAATAGTAAGCTGAGTTTTGTAGAATTTTTAAAAGGAAAATTTTGTCTTTTATAGTCAACCATATATTTCTTATTTCTGGTGTTCTTCCTATGTTCCTCTTATATAATGCTACATGCAAATTCCCAAGTGATTTAATTTCCCTGAGGTCTGAAAAACATTCCAAAGCATTTATTTTAGAGAGGCTGCATCTCCTTCACTTTTAAGATGTCCTTGCACTGTTTCTGTGAGAAGTGAGTTGTCTTGTCCTCCACATGTAATGCATCCCCACACCCCGGATGTTTTGTGGTTTTCTCTCTATCTTTGGTCTTTGGTTGTTTGTCCAAGACATACTACTGGGAGTTTCCTTTGTATTTATCTTAACTGCGTGCATAAATTTCATGGACTTCTGGGTACCACTTTTTGTTCAAATTTGGCAAAAATTTAGTTGACAGTCATCCATTACCTTTTCTGCCCCATTTTCTCTTTCTCCCTTAAGTACCCTAAGCACACATTTTATTTGAGGCCCTAAACATACTTGCTTGGTTGCTGAGGTGCATTCTTGCTTTTTTTTTTTTATCTTATTCTTTTTTTTGTTTTCATTTGGATAATCTTAACCTACCTTTCCGCAAGTTCATTGTCTCTCTGTTATATTTTGTTCAACCTGCTATTAATCTCATCCAGTAAAACTGCCATTTCAAATTCTTCCTTTCTCAATTCCCAGATTTTCATTTGGCGCCTTTTTATTTATATATTTATTTATATTACTGTTTCTGAATTTCTCCATAAATGTCCCATTTCTCAGCCAAAAAGAAGATGTTTTTGAACATATGTTTTTGATATAAAGGAAAATTATTCCTTTTACAATTCTTTAAAATATAACTTACTATTTAAAGGAAAAATCATTAACAAAGTTTTATGGAGTTTATAAATTCTGGAGGAGTAACTATACAGAAAAATATCCAAGAAGGTCATCATATGTAATCTAGTATATTTAATAATTGCTATTTTAAGGATTTTTGATAATTCCAATATCTGGATTGTTGGATTTGTCTACTACTCATTGATTTATTTCTTAATCTATGTCATATCCTCCTGCTTTATTGCCTATCTTATACTTTTTAAAAATTGTATGTTGCACATTGGGTCTAAAAGAACAGTAGAGACTAAAATAATGGGCATGTGCAACTTGGGTGACAGAGTGATAAATTTGATCCAATCAAGAGTCAAACTGTTTTTGGAGAAGGTCGCATACTTAACTCCTTGGTGTGGGGGATGGAATTTGGACACGGGGAATCCAGAGATTGGTCTCCGTGTCTCAACCTGTCCCTCACTCATGTGTCACACTGGTGGTGAAATCTTCAAATGTGTCAGGAATCCAGCAGAACAGATATGTGGTTGTAGCTGTGGGTGGTCTCAGTTCTTTCTCTTTCAGAGTAAGTTCAGGCCTCTTTCCCTATGAGTGTAAAAGGGGCCTGAACCTGTGAGACTGCTTGACCCAGAAATTGAGGGTGGTGAGACTGAAAGATCTCAAGACTTTGAAACCACCAATCTTAATGACCCCAGATTGGCAAGAACTCAACACAGCAAGACTGCAAGAGCATGAGACTTAGAGGCAGTGAGTTCACTGCACTACGAAGCTTCTTGATCACAAGATTTCCAAGCTGTGATCACTCGGCCTTGAGAGCCTTCTGCTCGTCACCTTCGCTGGGTCCCTCGGACTCACGCCCCTGCTCCTTTACCTCTAGGCCTTGACCTACATCCAGATGTGAACCACTCCCCTTTCCTTGCTCACCCTAGAAAAGATCATCTCTCTAGAGTTCAGTTCTTTTACCTTTCTTTGTTTCCATGACTCTTTAGTGACATTTTAAAGTGTGCTTTTTTTGCTATCTGGCCATTTCTTCTTGTTTTGGCAGGAGCAAATCAGGCTCTGAATGTTCCATTTAATATTTTTATTTCTGGCTTTACAGTTGACACCTCTGTGAATTTTTTTTTTCTGAATTGGAAATGTCTTGCTGATCCAAACTTCATAGGAAAGCTGAAATGCCAAGTAAAGTAATATCATGCTTGAGATACACATATACAAAATTCCTTCTTGGAACACCCTTAACAGGGTTTGTTTTTCTTCTTTCAAGGAACTTCAACTGCTTAGAAACAGCAATAAAGCACTGACTCTTGAGGCAGCTCCAAAAAGAAGTGATTCCTAAAAAGCACGGAGGAAAGCTGCTCCACTGAAGCTAGTACTTCGCTTCTCAAGAAAAGTCCACCAAAGACCGAAGCCAACAGAAATATGCTGGTGCTGCCATATTTTGCTTCTGAAGAAAGTGGTAGGGTTTTCTAGCAACTCCTTGTAGTGCTGTGGTCAGATTTTACAAAATTCTGAAGGCGGCATCAACTATTGACAGGCAGGCGATGACCCCAGAGATAACAAAATGAGAGGTGAAACTATTTCCTTATTCTAGTTTAGAGGTGGTGCGTGTCCTACTCAAGCACGAATCTGGACAAGATGTCTTTGGCTTGTCCAACTGCAACAGCCGTTAAAGGACAGGGACAGGTCAAGGAATGGGCTTGGGGTAGGTGTGAAAACAGAGCTGAGTAGATAAAGGGCATGGCAGCTACAGTAAGAGAAAATTAAGATCAATATGTGATGCTGAGTTGAAACTACAGTAACGGCAAACCCAATTCTAAGATCCAGGCCAAGATCAGAACTGCTAGAAAGACAAAGTATGAGTTAGTACGCAGGCTGAAGCTCTGCTTTGCCGTCCTCCCTGCTGACTGGCTCTAGAGGAGCGTCCGAGACCCAGCACCTCACTTATGAACTGAGCTATTTGAGTCGACTTACTCTCGGTTTTAATATATACTGGAGTGGAGATTCGCAGAGGGAGGATAACAGCTACACACTATGCACTGAAGGGCAACGCCTATTTGAAAATCAGCCCAATGCTTGCCTATTTTGCCTACCCCCCCTTTGCATTCCTGTAGGCTAGCAAAAAAATAATAGAAGAAAGTAAAGCAATGTCAGGTGCTTTGTAAATATTGAAACAAAACAGAAGCAGTTGGGGAGGATGGGGAATATGTGAACGAATTTTAATTTTTGTAAGACTTCACATACTGAGTTTTTGAAATGCAAAATGTAGCTGTTTCTAAGTTCATCAGTCAATCCATCAGAAACAAAGGCATTTTGAGCTTCCAAATTCTCGCTGAGGGCCCTTCCTGAAGCCCTGGGTGGCCATTCTTTATGGGCCAAGCTTTCTCACCATATCACTTATTCCTGTCTCATGGAATTTAGAGTAGTAATATAAAACCAGGGAAAGGAACCAGTATTTAATATTCAAACCATCAAGTCTAAATCTGGGTTTGTGAGTCTTCAAGGCTTCATAAAAGGAGAGGAAAACATCAGCTAAGTCCTCACTTTAAACCATGAGACATTTAAATTCTGATTTTTTAAGGTGGAACCAGCATAAGCTATTAAGAAGTTTCATGTTCTATCACTTTTAAATCTATATAAAATAATAGTAAAAAGGTCAAACTTGCTCAGTTCCTTCGTTTGGTTAATGGAATTGGTTTTGGAATTTGAGAGGGGTGCTAGAGGTCAGAGGAACAGTCCAGAATAACCTGCACTCCCTTCACAGATTTGTCACCACAGCCAGGCTTCTCTTACTTCCTGGGAGTCCAGAGAGAACTCTACCCCGGAGCCTACTTAGGGGGACTCTTTCCTGGCCCCTCTCCTGCAGAAGAGTCCACAGAGCCACATTCTCACCTTGAGAGTGCAGAGCATGCCCTCTCAATGTTATCCTCCATGGGTTGCCATTTCCTTTCCCAGGTGGTCTCTAGTCCTCTCTGGGGCAAGCACAGGCCTCTAACCCAGGCTGTCCTCCTAAGGGTCGGCCAAGCCACCAGCGCACTCCCAGATCGACAGATCTGGATGAGGCAGGAAGAGAGTGACAGATGTGAGGGCCGACCGTGGATGGCTGGCTCTTTCTAGACTCCAAGAAGTCTCAGAACCCTAAGGAAAGTACGCTTGTGAAAGTATGAGGGGGAATATACTTGGTTTATCTTTAAATCTTAATTTGTATATTTAAAAATACTTAGAAATAGGTTCATGGACCTTCCTTTGTGCTCATGTTTCAGTCCCTATAAATGTCAGAGGGGGGCACAGGTCTCAAACATTTCCTGTTCCTTCATCATAAACATCCAGTGAATAAACAACAGTGGGTTTTGATGGATCTTTAGAAACCTCAAGAACTGCAAAGTATTTTTATTCCTCTCCTTTTGAATGCTTACAGATAACAGTCCAGAACCTGTCCAGTTGTTAACTAAGCATTCCATTACAAAAAGTTTCGAAATGTATAGCAAACTGTGAACTCGCTAAAGCAAAGGTGTATTTTATAAGAATCTAATATACTTATTGATTTTCACATCCATATTGCATATTTTTTCTATATCCATGCTCCCAGAAGACCATAATTTATTTTGCTTGGGTTTTTTTTGCGGGGGGTACCGGGCATTGAACTCCGGTCCTTGAGCTTGCGAGGCAGGTGGCAGCACCATTGAGCTAAATTCCAGGCCCTTTGCTTCTTTATATAACAAAACTCAGTTGAGTTCCCATGATAGGGCCTGTTAGGCTATATAATACAGAAATACTCAACTAGCCATAAAACAGCACCATAACAGCTGTTATAAAAGTGTCTCTGGTGTTGTGGAAGAGGAACATTAAACCGCTAAGTTAAAAACAATACCAAGAAGAGGCTCGCTAAATCTCAGGGTTGAAAGAGAACATAAAGGCCACCTAACTAATGCCAGCACTAACTCAATAAATGTAAGTAGATCCAAGCACATCACCATGACACTTCACGCTGGGGAAAAAACAAGATCTTAAAAGCTTTGCAAAAGAAATCTGAGGAGTGTATAAAGGGTCAGAATGACCCCAGGCAGTTTTACTCTACTACTAGAGCAATGCCATCAAAATTATAAGCAAAAAATTATTTCCAAATTAAATTCCATACCCAGTCAAACTATTAACGTGGCAGAAAGGTAGACTGTGGTTTTCAGACGTGTAAGCTCTCAAAATGTATACATTCACAGGAAGCTACTGGAGAAAATATTCTATTAAAAAAAGGAAATAAACCAAAAGACATGGGGCCCAAGACATGGGGGATTCAATATGAAAAAGATAAAAGAAATTCCCAAGAAATGGTGGAGAATAACTCCAGGGCAACATCAGAAAGTTGACTGGCAACCAACAAGTGAAGATTAAATAGGCAAGAACACTCTACAAGTGCTATCTCCAGAAGATAAAATTGGTAAACGTAATGCCTTGAGAATTATTGAGAGAGCTTGGGTATGAACCAGTGAAAAGACTAGAAAATGTAGGAAGTTATGAAACATTCAGCCTAGGAAAAACAAATACTTGTGCAAGAAATGAAAAAAATTATAGTGTTCTATGTGGCTCAGCTGTGACTGGTATTTATATATTCAGATCAATTTAAGCACTGATGATAAATCTAACCAACGTAAGTTATGATACATTTATATGGGAAGAATGGAAATATGAATCCTGTGAATGTACTCCTGGTGGTAGGATGATGGATATGAGAATTGGCTAAATCTTATCTTTCATAATTGATAGGTCACATAATGTCTAAAACTGAAAAAAATCAAGAAATGGTGCTGTGTTTCAGAGATTCAAGGGTGCCTTTCCCATAGGGTGCTGGTGGGAGTAAAGGTGCTTCGTATTACTGTTAGGAAAGACTTTAGCGATAGCCTCACTCCACCCTTTCGTTGTACGTGTAAGAAATGGAGAACCCAAGAAAGATTTTAGGTTAGCCAGATAGTAGAAAGTCCACAAGAGAAGAATGTGCATTTCTTTCCATTTTTATCTGTACGTTAACAGTTCACAAAAATTACGTTCATTGGGAGGAGCTCCTGTGCACCAGGTGGATAACATAGGACTCATTTTTATTTCACAAATGATGAAACTAAAGCCCGTGGAGACACTATATGTAGCCCAGATTCTGCGCACAGATGGCATCTTTCCTTGAGGAATCACTTGTAGCCGACCCCCGTGAGGTAGGGTCCTCATGGGTTGCAGAATGTCAAGGCAGGTGAAAATGTTTCAGGTAAACCTCATCCCCTTGTATCATTTTGCCCCTACTCATCATGGTGGCTGTGGAGTCCTTACATGGTATCCAGTGCCTTTCAACTCTGGAATGACCAAACCTAGTGAAAGGAAATCCTTAACTGCATTCTACACTTTGTCATTATCAAAACGGCCTCACAAATGGTGACTTCTAAAGCATTTACAGTGTGGTGATCCAACAGCATTTCACTGCCAGAAAGGATTGCAGAAACCAGTCCAGCGAAACCCCGTCCATGGCAAGAACTGAGAGTTTATTTTGCTGCCAGTGCACACAACTTTCCAGACAAGTAAGTTTCCTTTTCAGGTCAATTAAACCTGTGTTCAATAAAATCACACTGGAGACAAGAGCGCTGGGAATGTCAGTTATTGATTGAATCTTGGTGACACCTGGAGAGCAGCTCCTCCTGTTGAGCTTGATTAAAACTCATTCCCAAATCTAAATTTTCACAACACCACACTAGTTTACATTGTTGCCATCCACCTTTTCTGCTCCCTGTCCTCTGCTCCTGAACCTGGACACCAAGGGTCCTGCTGCATATGCTCCGGTTTTATGTGCTTTTCGATTTGTGCACTGCTTAATTGAAAGGCAGCCTCACCCTGGCATGGGCCAAGTGACCACTGGGAGAAGTGATAAATGCTTTCTTTGTCAAGGTAGCAAAAACTCAGAACAAAGAACTGTAACACTTTGTTTTACCAGCATGAGCTTAACCTTTCAACAATATATTCATATAGGCTTATACGTAACCTTTCAACTCCCCCCCCCTCACACACACACACACACACACACACATATGTATGTATATAGTCTATATGTATATGATCTAGAAAATAAAGGTGGAAATGTTTATCTCACTCAGTGTCATAAAAAAATGAGAAAATATCTTTAATGACCTTACAGTTTCTGTCACACTGTAGGTACATTTTAAGTGTAAGCTTACTTCCTCTTACAAGTGTCAAAACTCTAGAAGAAAAAAAGTGTGTCTCCTACTTCCCTGATTTGTCAATAAATATGTCATTTAATGCCTCAACCAAGGGCTGGCCTCATTTGCTAGTAAGACAACAATGTCACATTCAAAGGAGGAATACTCCAGACACTTACCTAGATACACTTCATCAAACAGAAATCTGACAAAAATGAATGAACCTTACCCCCAGATGGCTGTTGTTTTCCAGAGAATATATGAATATAAGAATTTCAAAAACTGTTATGGATTCAGTTTTACTTTGAGCAAAATAATGAGCATGTCTGTAGCAATGGTCTCGGTCATCACACAGTACAAAAATCTCAAACCCATAAAGGGAAGAGCTGTGTTCAAATCCTTCTATTACGTTGTTCAAATTCTTCTTATCCTTAACTGTTTAAGCCTGAGAAAGTCTCTTCTCAACTCAGAGCCTCAGTTTCCTCATCTGTAAGGTGCACACAATACCTTCCTTAAAGGGCAAGCACCAGGTTCATTCTAAGTCAACTACGGTTGCCATTATTTTGATCAATAATAATCACGACACAGAAGCATTCTTATTGTGCTCATCAAAATTAAAATCAAGTTATACCATGCATTAAAACAATTCAGGCATTTCTGCTTCTCTCAAGAGCAGATGCTTCTTCAAATTGATTTATACCAGAGAAAATGAGATTAATTCAACATATTTATTCTTCCAACAGGCCCCATTATTTACTTGTATCGATCAGCTATGATTATCAAGTTCACACGATTGGGTAGACCTCCAAGAAGAAGACAAGAGGGGATACCAACATTTATTATCTATCCTGTAGAAGATACTGTGCTAACTGCTTTTGATGCATCAATTTTATTCTCGTTTCTACTAAAAACTGCAGGGGAGAAGAACAAGACTGTCTATTTTTTAACACCTAAGGGAACTGAGGCTTACAGAGGTTAAATACATTGCTGATAGTAAATGCTGAAGTTTGGATTCAAATCAGGGTGGGCCAGATTTGTCTTCACTCTCCAGTCATCAAATATGGAAGTTTTGGGACAGAATTACAAAGAATAAGACACAATCTGCATTTAAAGAGCATGTTTTCTTCAGGACCCCATGAGAAGGAAAAAATTTTTCCATTCATGTTCTACTGTGTTCCCCAACTTCCTGGTTTCCTTTTATTTAGCATTATCCAAGTCCTTGAAAAAAAATGAATAAGGATCAGAATGTGTCTCCTAGTTGACTGTGAAAAGATGAATTCATCAAAGTGCTTAAATGCTCCTTTCTTACAATGGGACATTCTGTAGCTCTTCTGTTACATGTTGTCTAAAAATGCCACTTTCATAAATTGTGCTCTGTTTCACTCCTTCCTCCCTTCTTTCTTTCCTGTTTGAATAGCATCTGAGTGCTGAAAGATGTATAACCCCGTATAAAGCAAAAATCAGGAGTATTATTTTATTGAAACACATTTCCATTGATCAGAAGGAGGAAATGGATGCTGCTTTCCCAAGATATCATAACAAATGTTTTGTTGAGCTAAAGCAAAGCCTTCAACCAGTCATAACATCTACTGGAAGCTTCACTCTACAAGACATGAAAAATTTTAAAAATCTAGGTGTGGTGGCAGATGCCTGTAACCCCAGTACTCTGGGAGGCCAATGCAGGAGGATCCTAAGTAGGAGCCCAATCTGGATAACTATTTATAGAGGCTTTATCTCAAAACAAAAAGTACCAAGGATTTAGCTCAGTGCAAAGGCCCGAGGTTCAATACCCACTACAAAAAAAAAAAAAAAAAAGGTAAATTTCTGACATGTCCAGTAGGATATGTTTGTTTATAAGGCATAAAACAATGTTTGTGGACAGCATTAATGATTGTCTTATTTTGTTACTATTGTCTTCCTAGAAATCCTATAAGATAAGGACATGTTTCCCCTCATTTCACAGATAAGGCAATCAAAACTCAAAAACTGGTAAACATTCTTCCGCAATAAAGTCCTAATAAGTGTAAGAACTAGGGTTTGGGCTGAATCGTAGCAAAAGTAACTTTCTTGCGGTATATACTTATCACAGGCCAGGTAATGCATGGAGTGGCTGCCAGTCTCACAATAACCTTACAACCTAGGTGTCGTCTTCATTTTCAGAGATCAGGAGGAGATTGGGGTTCAGGTAGGCTAAGTAATCTTTTCAAAGCTCCACAGCTTGTGAGGCACAGGGCCTTGGTTCTAATCTTGGCCTGTGAGACCCCGAAGCCATCATTTTCAAGGCCCTGTGTGATTTCCCAACGGAGAAGATGACCACTCTGGCTTTGATGAATACAAACTAGTAATGGATGTGGACACCAGCACAGCCTGCAGGACAGTGCCGCTTCCCTCTTGAAATTCGTGTCAACTAAGAAGAAAACAATGGCGTGTTTAACTGTGCAATTTGACAAATAAGGTTTTAAGGTTTTGGAAATGGGAGTGGGGAGAAAGAAAGGAAGAAATGGATCAACCAACGTACAGAGACAAAAAAGAACTCAAAGTTGCCAAAGTAAAGTTGTGGCAACACAGTTACAGCTCAGCCAAACAGAAGGACAAGTACTGAAATCCACGTCCTAAGAAAGTCTCTGATGCTAAAAGAAGAGGAAGAAAGGGGAGAAAGAACCCTCTGAAGACCTAGGGGAGGCTTTCACTGAGATTATGTACCCAAGACGATAAAAAGAAAAAGGTGTCTTTATAGGTAACTTTGGGGGAATTGTTTTTAAACCAAAAGAAGGACAATTATGAAAAATAATTATAAGGTAAAACATTAGTTATAATAATTGTAAGCAGGCACCTGCCTTTGTGCTCCCCGTGTCAGGGTGTCGTCTCTCTGGAAAGAGGGAATCTGGGTTTTAAAGCTGGCTTTAGTGATGGAGCTATAGAGTGGGAGGCTCTGTAGGATTCCAAAAGTTGTTGACTTTCAAGTGCCAGGCTGATGCCAAAGTGTTTTGTGGGAAGAAAGTAATGAATATAACGCAAAGAGTATAAGAATGGGGGCAGGTGGCAATAAAAGGAAGAGAAAACGAAGAGGAGAGTTGTAAAGTAAACTGCATCTGTACATGCATATGGCTGGAACTGGAGTTAAATTAGAAATTACTCACAGGCTAATTAGTGCTCAGAGAGGATCTCTTTGTCACACACTGATGCGAGTACTTTATCTCTGTGAACAATGGGGACCGGTTGTGCTGCCTGAGGGTAGTGAGTAATGGCCTCAGCCATCTGGGCCGCTCTCCTGCACCTGAGCAGAGGGGGCCTCCTCCTGTGGGAGCTCTGTGGGAGCCCGGAGCCAGTCCTGGAGAATGAAGCCTGCTCATCCCCTCTGCCACCCTGGGGCCCTCGCAAGAGTAAGGAGCCCTGATAGCCTGGAATAAGGAAGAAGACTGTTACTGGGAATACTGTGAAATCGCTATCCTTGTAAGATTTCCTTTCCTTACCTTGTCATTTCTTTTCCTTTCTTTCCTTCCCTCCTTTATTTTTATAACTGTGTAAGAGCAATAGCTAATGAACTACTGATCTATGAAGAAGGAAAAGAAGAAAGAAATGCAGAATGGGATGGCTAATGATAAAGGTGAAAAAGATGAGCAAAGCCCCGCCAGTGAGAAGCATGGAGGAGGAAGAGAAAGAGGAGGAAAAGGAAAGGTTTGTTTTGGCTCAGCACTTTGCAGGTTTCAGTAAATGGTTGCTTAGTTCCCGTTGCTTTTGGACCCCAGGAGCACAAGGCAAAGAAAGCCACCTCAGGGAAGCCAAGAAGCAAAAAGAGAGAGGAATGGGCAGGGTCCCACAATCCCCTTGGAGGGCAGGCCCCCTGATGACCTCACTTCCTTTCAGTACACTTGGTCCCACTTCTTAAAGGTTTCGCTTCCTCCCATAGCACCACTGGCCAGCAATTATCTAAAGTGCACCAAGTAGCCAGCATTTACTTGCTGTTCTCCTCATTCCACACACTCAGTGCTTTATGTACAACTAATGTTATCTCATAACAACACTGTTAGGCAGGTACTATTTTATTTCAACCTTGGAAGGTCAGTTAGATTATGTCATCCATAGTCACACAGCTGGTGAAGTGTAATCAGATTGAGGCTCCTCATCTTCACATCTTGTCAAATATATTTTAGGAGAAATCAATATATGAATAATTCTTAATGTTTAATTTTAATTATGTACATCATTTAAAATTTCATATAGTACCTCAGGGTTTCAGATAAAACTCAATCCCTCATTCTTGCACATTCCCCCAGTTTTCACTTCCCAGGAGAAGCCATTATCCACTATTTCAGTTATTGCTGTTACTGTCTAATTTTATATTTCTAAATGAAAAGTTTATACTGTTATTTCTTAACTCTTTTTTCTCATTGAGTTTATTGGCACATTTTAGGTATACAGAGAAATAGGAAGAAAGGGCTAAAGGTGTAGGGGAAGTGGGAAGGGTGGGGGAAAGGAAATAGGGGAAAAGAAAAAATATGAGAAAATGAAAAAATGGAAATGTTTCTTAATTCTTTAACTTTAGATGTCATCTATGAATTTGCAGTTTTGAAATATGAGAATTTTAGGCCAGGGATTTAGCTCAGTGGTTCCACCGCCTGTCTTGCAAGCACAAGGACTCAAGTTGGATCCCTGTACTGAAAAAAAAAAAAAAAAAAAAAAAAAAAAAATGAGAATTTATCTCTTTATGCATAGTAATTTCCTATTCTCCTAGTATAATGGTTAAATATTTGATCAAATAAATATTTACAGTTTTACACTAGAATAGTTGAATATTGCTCACAAAGTCATGAATCATTTTTTTTTCTTAGAAGTATCTTGACACTCTCTATTTTTCTACTTCTCTCCAGATAGACTTTTTCCCTACAGTATATGTGTTTCCCAGATGCCATATGGATGAATCACCTCATAATCCCAAGGGATCTCCCCACTTTTCTGTTGTGCTAAGTTTATTCTTTCTTGGATTTTGTGTTTCCTTTTACTTAGCGCCCTCTTGTTAGGACTCATCTTAGGTGGATTCCAGGAGAGGGTTAGAGGGGACATACATTTTTGAAAACATGCTTCCTCCTAAAATACATTTATTCTCTCTCAGTGAGTTTGTTATTTATCACTGAGAGAGAAATTAAGGAAACAATTCCTTTCACAATAACATCCAAAAAAAAAGGAATATCTAGAAATCAACCTAATGAAGGAGATAAAAGATATCCACACTGAAAATTACAGCACTCTGAAAAAAGAGATAGAAGAGGATATAAAATGAAAAGACATCCCTTGCTCCTGGGTAGGAAGAATCAACATAGTGAAAATGGCCATACTACAAAAGCTGCTATACAGATTCAATGCAATTCTGATTGAAATTCCAACAGTATATTTCACAGAACTTGAGAAAACAATCCAAAAATTCATTTGAACAAGAAGAGACTTAAAAATAGCAAAAGCCATTCTAGGCAACAGAGACATGGCAGGGGGTACCACAATTCCCAACTTGAAAGTATATTACAAAGCTACTGTGATAAAAACAGCATGGTACTGGCAAAGAAACAAACCCAAGGATCAATGGAATAGATTAGAAGATGCAGAAACAACACCAGACATTCTCAGCTACTTCATCTTTGACAAAGGAGAAAAGATAGCCTCTTTAGTAAATGGTGTTGGAAAATTTGGCTTTTAAAGATTAAAACTAGATCCCTCTTTCACCATGCACCAAACTAAAATTCAAGTGGATTAAAGATCTAAATATCAAAACAGAAACACTAAACTTGCTGGAAAGGAAATTAAGTAGAACTCTCATAGACATTGGCATAAGAAAAGACTTTATGAACAAATCCTCAGCAGCACGGGAACTAGCACAAAGATTCAAAAACTGAGATCTCATTTTATTAAAATGTTTTTGCAGTACAAGAGAAACCACCAACAGAGCTAAGAGACAACCTACAATGTGGGGGAAAGTTTTTACCAGCTACTCCTCAGACAAAGGAGTACTATCTAGAATATATAAAGAACTAAAAAAAAAGAAATCAGACCCCCCCCATATATAAAGACCTGATACCTATTCTCCTAGTATAATGGTTAAATATTTGATCAAATAAATATTTACAGTTTTACACTAGAATAGTTGAATATTGCTCACAAAGTCATGAATCATTTTTTTTTCTTAGAAGTATCTTGACACTCTCTATTTTTCTACTTCTCTCCAGATAGACTTTTTCCCTACAGTATATGTGTTTCCCAGATGCCATATGGATGAATCACCTCATAATCCCAAGGGATCTCCCCACTTTTCTGTTGTGCTAAGTTTATTCTTTCTTGGATTTTGTGTTTCCTTTTACTTAGCGCCCTCTTGTTAGGACTCATCTTAGGTGGATTCCAGGAGAGGGTTAGAGGGGACATACATTTTTGAAAACATGCTTCCTCCTAAAATACATTTATTCTCTCTCAGTGAGTTTGTTATTTATCACTGAGAGAGAAATTAAGGAAACAATTCCTTTCACAATAACATCCAAAAAAAAAGGAATATCTAGAAATCAACCTAATGAAGGAGATAAAAGATATCCACACTGAAAATTACAGCACTCTGAAAAAAGAGATAGAAGAGGATATAAAATGAAAAGACATCCCTTGCTCCTGGGTAGGAAGAATCAACATAGTGAAAATGGCCATACTACCAAAGCTGCTATACAGATTCAATGCAATTCTGATTGAAATTCCAACAGTATATTTCACAGAACTTGAGAAAACAATCCAAAAATTCATTTGAACAAGAAGAGACTTAAAAATAGCAAAAGCCATTCTAGGCAACAGAGACATGGCAGGGGGTACCACAATTCCCAACTTGAAAGTATATTACAAAGCTACTGTGATAAAAACAGCATGGTACTGGCAAAGAAACAAACCCAAGGATCAATGGAATAGATTAGAAGATGCAGAAACAACACCAGACATTCTCAGCTACTTCATCTTTGACAAAGGAGAAAAGATAGCCTCTTTAGTAAATGGTGTTGGAAAATTTGGCTTTTAAAGATTAAAACTAGATCCCTCTTTCACCATGCACCAAACTAAAATTCAAGTGGATTAAAGATCTAAATATCAAAACAGAAACACTAAACTTGCTGGAAAGGAAATTAAGTAGAACTCTCATAGACATTGGCATAAGAAAAGACTTTATGAACAAATCCTCAGCAGCACGGGAACTAGCACAAAGATTCAAAAACTGAGATCTCATTTTATTAAAATGTTTTTGCAGTACAAGAGAAACCACCAACAGAGCTAAGAGACAACCTACAATGTGGGGGAAAGTTTTTACCAGCTACTCCTCAGACAAAGGAGTACTATCTAGAATATATAAAGAACTAAAAAAAAAGAAATCAGACCCCCCCCATATATAAAGACCTGATTCAAAAATGGGCATCTGAAATGAACAGACATTTGTCAGACAAACAAGCAAAAGCAGCAAATAAATATATGAAAAAAATGTTCAACATCACTGGTCATTCGAGAGATGCAGATGAAAACAACCCTGAGATTCCACCTTACCCCAGAGAGAATGGCTGCTATCAAGAAATCAACCAATAACAAATGTTAGTGGGGCTGTGGAGAGAAAGGAACCCTTCCTTTGTTGATGGGAGTGCAGACTGATGCAACCACTGTGGAAATCAATATGGAGATACCTCAAAGAACTAAGATTAGAGTTCCCATTTGACCCACCTATCCCTCTGCTGGGGTTTCTTTCCAAAAGAATTAAAAGAATCATACCACAGCGATATATGTGCACCCATGTTTACAGCAGCACAGTTTGTAATAGCTAAAACTTGGGAACAACCCAAATGCCCATCAACTGGAGACTGGATAAAGAAGGTGTGGTTTTTCTATTAAATGGAGTACTACTCAGCCATAAAGAATGATAAACTAGAGATATTTGTAGCTAAATGGATGAACATTGAGGCTATACTCTTAAGTGAAATAAATAGGACACACCTGAATAAATACAATTTCTCTGGTGTGAAAAACTAAAAGTGTAAATAAGGTTCAAATGGTATAATCAATAGTGTGAAATAAGAAGAAAATAGCTAAAGGGGAAGTGGGAACGGTAGGGGAAAGGAAATAAGGGCAAAGAAAAAATGTGAGAAAAGGAAAAAGTGGAAACAAATGGAAAATAGTCTTTTTAAATAGGGAAGGATGAAGGGGGTGAAGGAAGGGCAGGAGTATGAAGAAAAAATAAGAACCAAGACATATCATGTAAAGGTAGAAGATTCCAATGATAAATGTAACTGTACTGTTTGCTTTAAATGTACCAATAAACTTAATGGGGAAAAAGCAAAAAAAAAAGAATAACTAAAATACATTTACTCTATTTTTAAAATAAATGGAAACAAAGCTATTGCAAATAGGAAGGGGTGGAGGGGTTGAAGGGAGGGCAGGGTTATGGGGAAAAATAAGAACCAAGATATATCATATAAAGGTAGAAGTTCCCAATGATGAATGTAAATGTATACCTAAAATGTACCAATAAAAGAATTTAAGAGAAAAAATAAGTGGTGGTGAGGAAGAGTATAAAACTTTAGTTTTCAAATAATTTTACCTCAGAAATTTGAGGACATTCCTCCAAAGTCTTGTAGTATCCAATTGTGCTGTAGAGATGTCCAATCAATTCTTATTTCTGATCTTTTATATGTGACTTTTTTCTGTTTTGGTTCAGTTGTTGATGAAAGCTTTGTAGGCTCTTCTTAGCCCTAGTGTTTTGGAATTTCACACTTATGCATTTTGGAGTGTCTCTTTCATTCTGCTTTGAGCATTTGATAGGAAATTTAACATAGGAATTCATGTCCTTCAACTTTGAGTAATTTTTCTTGTATTATTTCTGTGATGCTATTTATATATATTTTCTTTATTCTTTCCAGTACTTTTATTAATTAGATGCTGAGCATTCTGTGATTTCCCAGCATCCTTTCCTGCCTTTTGACTGTTTTTCTGAGGGATTTTTTGCAACACTTCATACTATATTTTTGCCAACATTATGTATTTCTACTATCCTATTTTAATTTTAAACTGTTATGTTTTATACTCAAGCCCCACCCTCCACCCCCACTTCCTGGTCAGCTTTCGGTGCTGCGACAAAATACCTGAGGAAAAACAACTCAATAGAAGAGATGTCTATTTTTGCTCATAGTTTGAGAGATTTTAGTCCACAGCCAGCTCCTTTTAGCCTTGTGGTAAGGCAGAAACATGGCAGAAGAGTAGCAGTAGAAGCTTGCATGCCTCATAGTGACTGAGAAGTAGAGAGAGAAGAAAGGTTCTGGGGACGAGATACACAAGGCACACAAAGAAGCAATGACCTACTTCTCCCAGTGAGGCTCCACCTCCTGCAGGTTCTGCTACAACCCAATGGTCCATTCAGTGACGAGGGTATCCATGGATTACTATACTGATGAGATTAGAGACTTCATGACCCAAAATCATTTCCCAAAAGCTTCAGCTCTGAACATTCCTGCTTTGGGGACCAAGCTTTCAACTCACGAGCCTTTGAGGGTACATTTCATATCCATATCACAACACATACCTAATACACTTCTATTTTATAATGCACTATTTTTGCTTTCCAAGGACATTGCTTTTTGTTGTTGTTTTGAAGTGTCTTTTCTGTTTTTTACATCGGTGTGGCTTCCTCTCAGTTCCTTTCCTTTTGTGATGTCCTTTTTTCACATCAAGTTTTTTTACACTTTTATCATATGCTCCTAGGCTTTCAGGAGGAGGCGGGGATAAAGATGTATGTTCAGTTTGCCATGTTTAATCAAGAGTTCGAAAGGAAACTTGCATTATTCAGTAAGTGAGGTTGGGAGAATTTGGTAACAAATGTGGATTTCTATGCATGATTTCCCAAATACATATTCAATTTTTAAAAACTAAAAGAAAATATATTAATATATTCATTTAATCTTATGATTGAGAAAGAGTTTAAAGGACAACAAATAATATAAAAGCCACAAAGGAAAAATGAGTAGATCTGAACAGTTAAAAGTATAAAATTTCTGAATGATAAAATAAAATGACATGTAAAATACTAGACATTTGTTTTTAATATATATGACAGATAAAGGATTAATGTCCTTAAAGCACAAAAAATAATCTATGAATAAAAAAGAAAAAGTGAATAGCTTACTTTTAAAAGACAAAAATAGATGCAAGAGTATTTTACAAAAAGGATATAAAAATCATAGATAAAACTATTACAACTCTTCAACTTTCTTTGTATCCAGTAAGTCCCAACTAAAACCATATACTTGTGTCTTATAGCCTGGCAGTTCATTTTCTTTAAGGATAATATTCAGTAATTGGAATGGCACAGGGAGCTGGTGAGTCTCATGAAAATGTAAATTTTGTTCAGCTGTCTTTAGGGCAATGTGGCAATCTGTATATTAATGACAATTTAGCAGGACTATATGTTAAATTTAAATATATGATCTACTCTATATAAATAGTAGCTCCGTTTCCAGAAAATTTTCCTTAGGAAATTATGGAGAATGTGTGCAATTATTTTGTTATAAAAATATTAATCAAGTATTGTTTATAATAGGAAAATAAAAAATATGAACAACTGCAAGTTGACAAAGCATGATCTTTAGTCTTTAAGAATGTTGTAACTGAATGTTTTACCGTAAAACTGTAGATTGCAGGTGAAACCCATGGAATTTCAGAATTTTGTGTAGAGTGTAAAACCATCAGGTAGGGATACAAATGTGTGTCTCTTTACACACAGGGGAATGGTCTAGAAAGAAGCTCATGTGGGAATCCCACAGGGATATCTCTTAGTGTTATATTTTTCTTAGATGTTATATTTTTCTTTAACTTGTCATTGTTCTTTTAATTGTAAGTTATGACTGTGTATTTTTAATTAGTGGAGATACGAAGCCTTTTTAATAGATCTGATCCAGAATAATAAGAGAAGCGTACTTAGGTATAAACTTAAGAAGCAATGTAAAGACCTACATGAAATAACTTTAAGAACAAGATACATAAAAGGTGACTTTCAGAAGACATTCTATGAGTAAATATCATGTAACTAGACAGAAAGTTGCAATTTAAAAATGATTCATCAAAACATAATCTTTTGACCATTTACATTGGAATAGTTTTTATTTCTTATTTTTTAATGAAGTCCCTAGGATTATTGAGTGGGTGGGGAAAATAGAATTTACACACTTTTAGTGCAATTTTATATTTATATTGCCTTTTTAGAAGAGAATTTCACAAAATTTAATAAAAGCCTTAACCTTTGAATCAATATTCCCTCTACTAGGAGCTTGCCTTAAGGAAATAATTGAAGATATGTACTGATATGTATTTAGTTGTTAAATCAATAATTTTATTATAAATGAAGCAAATCACCTATGCTAGACTCATTAAGTCCATCAATTACCGCAATTATGCCATGTCCTGACTGTGTAATATAGTCAAAAATTTGAAGAAGTTCTATAGAAGATGCAGATGTTGTTAGGGCTCAGTCAAGAAAACAGGAGCCCATCAAAGTATCTCAGATGGACGCATTCCAGGGAATCATTGTCTGTAGTGGAGCCATAGGTCGGTGAGTGGAGGACAACAGCTCTTCTCTGAGCTCTGGCCCTGCCTGGGAATGCCAGCGAGCTGGCCAAGTCTGTAACATGAGGCTCAGGATGATGCATTATATTAAAACCAAGCAAAGTGTTACAGCATCTTGAGCCTCCAAGGGTAGAACATTAGTACATTTTAACATTAGGGTTCCAAGCATTAGAGCTTTGCATAGGAAGACTCTTGATATTTTTCATCAAGAATTGTGTAAGTTTCCAGTGGTAAGGAAGTTCTAGGAGATATGTCTGACACACTATAAACATTCATTGATTGGGAAAAAAAAAACCCAGAAACGTGTCATTTCACTTCTTGCTGTTGCTAAGGGCTCATGACTGCGATCCACAGTGGGATGCAGGAGTAGCTTGTGGGTGCTGATGGGGATATCTTCCTAGTTCCTTGCTAAACTGCTCATTTGGTTACTCTCCACTGGTGAATGAATCCATGCTTCATTTACTTCTCTCACGTCAAACATTTTGTACGGGGAATGCGAGCCAAGTGTTAGAAGCTCGTGATGTGATATGTGATGAAAGAACGGAGGATCAAAGCAGTTTCTCCATTTGTAACGACGACATACGAAAGGGTATTTGCTGACCCTCTGAAGTTCATCACTCATTCGCTCAACTGAGGGAGGATTGGGGTTGCCCCGGCCAGTGGCAGTTCCTTAGAGGGATGAGAGAGTATTAAGGAATTGATGTTTTAGGCCAAGACAACTTTTCCTCATTGACTTAGATAAAGCAGCCTAGAAAGCTAGAGTTCTAGGGAAAGAAAATCAATAGCATCGAGCTTAAATTTAAGATACAACTAATTAATGAATGTGATCCTTCAACCGCAGAGTCTTTCCTAGGGAAATGAGCTAATCTGGTGGGAGTCCAGATCCAGCAATTTAGAGAGCTGATCCAGCAGGTCAACGTGAAGGAATCAGGAACACAAACTACAGGGCGGGGTGTCGTCCAGGTATAGGTTCTCATTTCCGCTGTCAAGGAGAAAAACAGGGACCAAGAGAGAAGAAAATCAGCTGAGTCAACTTATTCTACATTTGGCAGCTTTTATGTAGAAATTATTTTCAATATTTATCCGAGGGAACAACTAATCCAAGAATCTTATAACTTCACCAAGAAGAAAAGAAGGAAGAAAGGAGTGGAGGAATGGAGGGGAGAAGGAAGAAAAGAAGAGAGGGAGGGAGAGATCACTGGTTTACTACGTGCTAGGAACTGACATAAGGAAGTCTTATGCAGGTTAACTGGGATTGGACTTTTGCAAAAGCTTAAAATTTAGATCTTTGTCTTTTCTATTTTTCAGATGAAGAATGACATATTTTGTTACCCTTAAAGTCAAGCAGCTTATTAAGTGGCCGAGCTGAAATTGAACCTGGATCTAGGTGACTTCAGAACTTGTGTTCATTTCACTTAAACCCAGAGTTGTAAAGCTAACGCTAGGGTTGTACACTTAGTGCGGGCAGGGAAGTGAAGCTTCCTAGAGGAAGTAAAATTTGGCCCGAGCCTTGAAGAGGGTCAGATATGATTAGAATATAACAACTAAGGAATGCTAACAATGCTATAACAACAAAAGACATGTTTAAAGAGAATTTTGTAGCCCTGTGCAATTCCACTGGCACTCAGAAGCTTAAAAATTAATGGCCCAAATGTCCATGATCAGAAACTATATAGATGAGGGCCGAGGATTTAGCTCAGTGGTGCTGCCGCCTGTCTCGCAAGTGCAAGGTCCTGCGTTTGATCCCCGGTACAAAAAGAAAAAGTTACATAGATGAACAACAGATAGGCAAATGGGTTAGTAGATTGATCTATAAATAGATCCAAGAATGTATAAAACTTTGGGTTAGGAACATCGTAGAACATCTGATCACTGAAGAGAACTAAGTCTGTTCATTAAAGAGAGCTGGAGGGGAAAGATGGGAAGGTTATCTAAGTGGAAACAGACACAGAGCCTGATCTCACTTTATGGCCAAATATCAACTCTAGAAAAATCAAGACTTAAGTGTAAAAGCAGAACTTCAAAACTCTTAGCAAAAAATGAATAGAACATCTTTTAAATGTGGAGGATTAAAAAAAAGATTAGATACAACATCAAGAAAGAATGACCCTAAACAAGACTCATAAATTGACTATATTAAAATTAAGAATTCTTCCTCATCCAAAACAATTATAAAGGAGAAAAATGACAAGTTAGGAACTGGGAAATCCCAGTGTGGTGAGGATCGTGAGTTCAAGGCCAGCCTGAGCCACATAGAGAGAATCTGACTCACAAAAGGAAAAATCTGGGAAAGGAATTTGCACACAGCTGACAAAGGAATAGTATTGAGACCACATAAAGAATTCCTATAAATCAATAAGGAAAGCAGTTTATTATAAAAATAGGCCAAAGCCATGAACAGGGATTTCAGAATAGGATTTGCTGATCAACATTTGAGGATATGCTCAACACTGATAATGATTTAGGGAATGCAAATCGAATCCCCAAAGAGAGACCACTTTATAACCACTTAATTGCTTTAAAATAACAAAACCAGTAATTAAAAAAAAAGATGTGGAAGCATAGGATTGCCTTTACATTGCTTTGGGGTAAAGCTATGAAATGATTTTGGAAGACAGTTTATTATTACCTTTTAAAGTTAAATATTCATTATCTTATGACAACTCCACTTTTCAGTACACCCCGAGAGAAACTCTTGAACAGCTACAGCAGGATGAATGCTCTCAGGAGCACTACTCAAGATAACAAAAACAGGAGGGAATCCTGAAACCCACCAGCAGGAGGGCAAAAGAGTGAACTGTGGTATGTTCCGGCAGTGAAGAGCGTGTTGTGTGTCTAGAAAAGTAAACTACGGCAACATGCAACATTATGAGAAGTTTCAGAAGTCCTCCCAATGCACGTTTCACAAAATGCCATTTATAAAGTTGAAAACAGCAAAAATCACATGGGAATGACACATGCACCCATAGGCATGTGAGCACAAAGCATTACGAACATACATGAAAAGGAAGGGAGGACCTGAATCAGCACAGCAGCTATGATGATGGGGAAGTCAAGGGTGGGGGCAGTAGAATGGAGGGGCCTGCAGGATTATCGGTAGGTCCTTCTTAAGCTTTTGTTTTAATTTTGAATTGAGGCTTCATTAATGTCTATTACAGAATGGAGGCTGATGAATAAATAAGTATTGAGCCACGCAGGGACCTATGGTGAGCTGTGTCGCCGACTAAGGACTATTATTTACCCGTTTAATCACAGTTAGGGAAGATCAAGGAGAGCTTTCCAGATCTATGGAACCTCTCTGGTCACAGGACCCTGAGAGGACCGAATTGGTCTGCATCTGAACAGTGCGGTGCAGTAGCCCCTCACCTGTACTGAGTTCTCACCTGTACCCAACGTGAATGGGTTCATATCTAGATAGATGAGTGACTTTCTGCAGCAGAAGACAATAAGTGATGTTCAGGGATCGGTGGTCCGGTTGGCTTAGCTTGAGTAAGCTACTCTTACTAGGAAGTGGCTAACATTAATGTTGACCAACATGCTGCTAATCTTGCAGAAAACCCAGTTTCCATTTCCAAAAGATATAGTAAGTCATTTTCTTTCCTCTTCCCATCATTCTTCCCAGAGGGGTGTGAGAGGCATCTTCATACCCCAAACCAAACAGCCTGCTTACAGTATGCATTCATTTATTTTTTCTTCCTCCCTCCAGCATTCTCTGTACAGTAAGCAAGCCACAGCCCTGATAACACAGCCACTTATTTATCATCTGAGTAAAGCCTCAGACTACATGTTTAAATGTATTTACCTCCTCCTTGTTAATGGCATCATTCAATCACAGTTTAGTAGCTTCCAAGTGAGAAGATTAGAAGTGTCAGGGGAATTGCTCCGTCAAACCAGGAAATGTGGGGTTTTTAGTTCAAACAGGATTTGAAGGAAGCTGGTAAGCAACAGCTGAGAAGATGAAAGATCTGATCAGTGCCTCCCTTTGAAGTAAAGATTACTCAGACTGTGAGTGTAACAATGTTCATTACTGCCAGGCCGCCAAGTGGCAGTTCCTGACTCATGCTTTAGAATGTATCATAAAATCTATAAAAATATCAACAAGATGCTTTCAAGTGACACAAAACAGCTAGAGTGCCCTATTTGCAGGGACACTGCTGTTTAAAGGCAATTTGCTGGATTGCTTTCCATCTGGGAGCAACACAAGGAAAGTGCCCTCCACTCTCTCTCCTCTTCCCTCCCTTCCTTCCTTGCTCCCTCCCCTACTCCAGCCCCAAGTAGAAACTAAGATTTTTTTTTATGTTTCATTTCTACTTCCTTTGAGGGCCAGGAAGAGAAAATGAAGCTTTTCTTGGCTTGCTTTTCAACTCTCCTAAGAGATTCAGAGACAAAAAGATTGCTTTGGGAAAATAATAATGCCAAATGAGCATTAATATAATAAATGGGGTTTCTGGAAATTAGGTTCTCAGAGGTCATGCAATTAAAAGTTAGGAGGAAAACACACCTCAGCTTTGATTGAAGGAGACAACCGAGAGCCGGGGCAAATACTTCTACCATACTTAAAGTTCCATTCAAGCTTGGAAACATGGGAGCTGGTTGATTAATCTATTTGCATACTTCCAGGACTTGATAACAAGCCAGAATGTAGCATAATTTCATAGGCTCTGGTTATTAATAATAACGTGGAGCGTGATGAGGGCTGTGAATATCTGGGGGTCACAGCAGGGCACCAAGCAAACATGAGTCAGCAGCGCAGCATTATTTGAAAAATAACAAACAAAGACTTTGAGCTGCCCGAGGAAATGCGTGGGTGCCTTTTATTACCGTGAATGTGGATCTATTAGACTTTGTCACCACAGTGTAAATCAAGGAATTTATTTCCTGCAGACTGTCCTCGGACAGGCCTTATAAAACAGCACGTGTTTCAGGAAGTACTCTTGCCTCACGATGAGGTTTATGCATGGGCCTCTGAGAACAATCCTTGATCCCCCAAAGTAGGAAGATCCTCTGAGTGCATCTGTAGGAAACTGTTTGCCTTGATGATGCAGGCCAATATTATCACAGAAGAGTCGGCAGCCTAAGGAAACAGACAGAGATGAGACCGAGGGCATAACTGTCCTCTCCCGCCACCTGCCCATTCAGTGTTCCCAACATGAGAGGCCATTCAAAGTCATACTTTGGTTAACTTTTATCCTAGGTTAGTGTCACAGCTTGGATTTGAAAACTCATAGGCCAAAGGATCAGTTGCCAGCTGATGGACTTTTTGGAAAATGATTGGATGGTGCCAGCTCTGATTTCAGGCGGATTCGTCCATGGATGAGATCATACTTTGATGGCATGACGGGAAGACGAAGGAAACAGGAGGTGAAGCCTGGCTGAAAGGAGTGGGTCATGACACTGGAGTTATGTCTGGTCCTCATCCCTCCTTCTTTGGTTCTTTCTCCTTCTCTCTGTTTCTTGACTGTCATGAGGTAAACAGCTTTGTTCCACCATGCCCTGCTTCACCACAGGTCTAAGAGCAATGGAGCCAGGACTGAAACTCTGAGCCAAAATAAACCTTCCCTCCTCGCAGTCGTTCATATCGGATATTTTGTCACAGTGGTGGGAAGCTGGCTAAAAGAGCCAGAAAGCCAGCTCAGAGCAACAGGACAGAGTTCTACATCCTGATGTGAAATGCTGAGGATCTGACAAACCAGCTTCGCAGGTCCTGCTTTCCATCACACTAGCAAGCCGTGTTCAAGGTGCTGCGTTTCACACTAAGTGGCATCTGCTTAGGAATAGAAGCAGAGTGGCGCCTTAGGCTGATCTGCTCAGACTAATTAAACCATAGTTGATGTCTTCATTTAAGAAAATACTTTCCACAAGTTTCCCTCACTCCAGAAACAAGAAGAGGACAACCTGAGAAAGACTATGACGTTCTGCTAGTGACCTGACTATACACACAGACACAATGCTCAACTAAATGCAGCATCCAGTCCCTAGCCACCAAGGTCTCCAACAAACCCTTCTCCTAGGAAGGTGTTCTGCACCCAACACATACACAAAAGCCCATGTTAGAGGGTCTCTAAGATTCTTTCTGATCTGCAGGTCTGTAGTTTTATCATTCAAAATATTCTTTCAGACCCTTAAGCTCTTTTGTTAAACTTAAAAGATACTAGTCATATGTTTCAGCTTTTATCTAGTTTAAGATTTCTGAAGATCTTAATGGGATGTTCTCTTAAATATGTTATAAATATCTTTATTTTCAATGCCTCAGTAGGTCTTCAACTCTGTCTCTGCTTCCTGGCAGTAGGGGAAGCATCCATCTAAGCTGTCCTCCTGATTCTATCTTGGGACACACAAAAGTAGCAACGAGTCCTCCTTCCTGAGGGCTGGGGTCTATGCCACCCCCTTGAATCTCAGTGAGCTCACGACCACCTGACCAATAAAATATGGCAGAAGGGATTCTGGGCTGAGCCTTAAAAATTTGACCATCTCCACTTCTAGCCTCCAGAATTCTTTTCCACCGTGCTGTGAGGAAGCCCAAACAGCCTGATGGAGGTGTTCACACAGAGCCCCTCAGCCGAGCACCCACCCAAATCCTTCACCAAAGTGCCAGTCTGACACAGATGGCTCCTTCTCACTGGCTCCTGACCAAATTACAGGGTCATAAACAACAGGGTCACCTTGGGGACATTTGTTACGCAGCGATAAATACTGTCTATTAGTGGCAGTGATGATAATGAAGATAAGAAAGCCATTATTTTGCAAGCATTTATCAAGTTTCTGGTATGGTTCAAGTTCTATACTTCACATGAGTTCTATTATTCAGTCTTCTCAACAAAGCAAAGAGTTAGCTAGGCTTATTTCCCTTTACATGGGAGGAGACTGGAGCTTCCTGTACAACATGTCTGGCCTACATACACAGAGCCAGAACTTGGGAGAATTAGTTACCAATCGCAAAGTGCCTGCACTCCCGCTCCTACCACACCCCCCACATCTTGCTGCTCTTGAAGCTTTACCCTGAGTAGCTCCATCTGTTGCCTGTCTGCAGAGGATGCCTACTTGCGTCTTGACATTTCTGACTTCTCCTAAGCTCCCATTTGATCTCTCCAAGAACGCAGGTCAATGTCTCCTTGAATCTCCTGCCTCTGTGTGACCCCTAGACCTTGCAATTTTTACCTTTATATTATGTCTCACTTGTGCGCCTCTACCTCCTTTCTGGTCCATGAGGGTCTCACAGCAAATGGACTCGACCTTAGTCTTCTCAGATCTTTGGTACTTCACACATACTAGGTGCCTCACAAGTGCATTGTCAGAACCACACTTGGGCTTCTCTCGTTGGCCAATGAGTCTAAGCCTAAGAGCAATGGGTCAGGCAATCAGCAGAGCACACAGGTCTGGTCCCCAAGATGTTTTTCTGTTATCAAATTGGGGAAAAGAAAGTAAGGCCCAAATCAGTGTCAAATACATTTGACATTCACAGTCTTTCACGCTCTGTTCTGACCCTAAGCTCCAGGCTTGCCCTCCCCCACACCCCTGCTCATCAGTGGATGCCTCTTCTACAGACAGACACCCCAACATCTGCTGATGGTGCTTTCCCACAGCCTGGAGTGCCTTCTCCTGCTCTCCTGCCCTGGCCACACTCAACCTCTTTAGGAAACGCGCCCCTAGTACTCCACCCACTTGGATTTCTTCTCACCTAACCCTAAGCACCACTCACTCTATAGACTAAGGAAATCTGAGATATGCAAGGGCCTTGCAAATAACTTGGTTCAGCATCTCCTAAAGGTGCAAAATACCAGTCCCTTAAGATGTTTGGTGTCCCTGCAGGACTCCAAAAAATTGGAGAATTGGTTAGAAACTCTCTGTGTATGTTATAGTCTCTCTTGGTTATTAATAATGTCAACTAACATATCAAAATTGCTGAGAGATTTTTAAAAGAAATTATTAGGATTCAGATGTTAACTATCACTGTAAGTAAATATATACATTATAGTATAAATACATGAAACAAATTGATATAATTAATAAAATTGTAAATAAATTAGTAATTTTGTAGCTATTAAGAAATTATCTTTATGTACATTTATTTGACTTAATTTTGTTAAAATTGATATTTCCCAAACATTTGTCATTGATTAATGTCAATAATCCCTGTTACTCATGTTAGAAAATGCCAATGTAAGCCAAAGCCCTCATTTTATAATTACATTACTGAGTCCCAGCCGGGTGGTGGCCTGTCTGTAGTCACACAGCAATTGTGGTGGAATGGAAAGAGTTCCAAAAAGTCAGACTCTCTGTGCCTTGTAGCTAAGTGTTTGATTGTAAGTAGCCATAGGACATGTAGAACATCAAAGTCTTTTTGTTGTTGTTGTTGTTGTTGTTTTTGTTTTTGTTTGTTTTGTTTTTGGTGGTACCAGGGATTGAACGCAGGACCTTGCACCTACAAGGCAGGCAGCGGAACCACTGAGCTACATCTCCAGCCCAAAGTCCCCATATGCTAAATGAAGATTGTAATAATACCTGCTTCTCAGTGTCCAATGAGATCATATGTAAAAAGCACTTTACTTGATTTATAGTTATATACAAATGTACTTTTATTACATTTGGAGAGTTAGGGCTCAGTCTTGGCTCTTCCAGGCTTCCGATCCAGTGCCCAGTGTCCTATACCATCCTGGTTCCTAATCTCTACCTTCGGTTGGTCACTTAATTCTCTTGCTGTCTTATTAGTCATGTGGCTATTTCATGCCTGCATGCCCACGTTAGTCTGTGGTACTTCGTTCCCAGGGCTGAACATCATGGCAGGGAGCATGTGGTGGGGCAAAACTGCTCACATCATGGCATCCAGGAAGCAGAGAGGAAGGGGAAGATCCCAGGGTGCCAATGAAGCCACCAAGGCCATGTCTCCAATGACCCACTTCCTCCAATGTGGCCCTACCTGCTAAAGTTTCCATCACCCCTGTAGCCCACTGAGTTACTAACCCACAACTGGATTAACCTATCGATGAGGTCAGAACTTCTGTGACCCAGTCATCTCCATGACCCAGTGCTCATCTCTAAGCACTGCAGTTCTGGGAATGAAGCTTTCATCACATGAGCTTTTGGGGGTCATTTCAAATTCAAACAGTAATAGTCTCCATGTCATTATAAGACTCAATTCTTTCAAGATAGGTGATGCATCTTCAGCTTCCGTGGTTTCTTCAGAGTACCATGTACAAAATTATACATGTAGTAAGTACTTGGGAAACATTCAGTAAATTGGAAAGTGATGTTCAGTACAAAGGCCAACTGGAAAATGATATTCTGTGTAAGAAGGCAAACTTTTCAGAAACATACCAATTCCTTCTGCCTGAGCACTAAGAAAGAAATGAAAGCAATTCACAGTGCTCTAAAAGAGATATAGTCATGCAGAGGGAGTTTCAAAGAAAATGAGACAGACAACTTGAAACTTGGACTGTGGGAGAAAGGCTGAGGGTTGAGAGATTTTTAGTTCTCATTACAAAAAATTCTAATCATGTTTCCTGACAACTCCTTTTGATGCTAAGCTTCTATTTATAACTTTGAAATACTCTAAGTGTCTGGGAAGACTGGTAAAAATTGGTCCTTATTATTTCCATTATTTATGAATGGAACATTTATGAATGGTCCATGATTCTAGAACTCTGTATGTCTAAAGCATCAGTTTCCAAAATAAATGGAAAAGGTGTTTTCTAGAGAAAAGCATGCAGATTGGAAGGAATTTTTCTTTATTTGTCTCTCATCATATTTGAACAAGAAATAATTTATTGTTATTACTATTGCAGGATAAATTTCTTTGCTTACCTGCTTATATCTCTCAACAGACACTCATGGCTCAAACTCTTTTCTGACTTTTTAAATCACATCAATTCTATTTATTTGTGGAATGCAATTCATTAATATGTGCAGGTAAAAGGATTCATAGATTTTAAATAAGTGGCATATTTTCCACTTTGTTTAACTAAAATTCTAAAAAATATTCAGACTGTAAGATGTATACTTTTATCACAAAGTTATATGTAAAAGGGTAACTAATCAAAATATGGAGGCTCTCTGACTTAGGACGGCTCAACTCTACATCTATGTGAAAGTGATGTGCATCCAGCAGAAAACATTTTTGGCCTTTGGAATGTTAATCTTTTCCTGGGTTACTTCTGACATTGTCTCAAGTCACTGTGCAGCAACAGTGAGCTTCAGTTACCAGTCAGCTCCATGACCTCCAAGGGAAACCATGTGCACTGTTGGTTAAACTAAGGTGCTTGGTAGCTTAGGTGTATTAAATGCATTTTTATTTAGGATATTTTCAATTTCTAATGAGTTTATCAGGATGTGACTCCATCATAAATTGAGAAGCATGTTACAATGTATTGGTCAGGACAACTAAATTATATTATAGTAACAAACATCTCCAAAAACTCAGAAAACAACTAGTTTCTTGCTCTCATTACTTGTCCAGCTGGATCTGCTCATTTTACTCTCTCAGGGACTCAATCTGATGGACACTTCACTTGCACATGTACTTCCAGACTCGCCACTTGGGTGAGGGAGAGAGCGCCAGTGACCTACAATAGTAATTAAGTGCCCCCACCCTTGGCACAAATACACATCCCTTCAATTTCCATTTTGTTGATTAAAAATGCAATCTAATTGTGTCCAAGTAAATTCTGTCAAATTAGTGATTTTTTTTTTCTCCTTTGGTTTAGCTCTTTCTGGCTTAAACTCTAGTTCTGCTCAGTCCAATACATCACTTGCTAACTCCATGTGGTTAATGAACTTCTGAAACGGACCAGTCTGGATTTGGGAAGTGCCGTGAGTACAACATATGCCCTGAATTTCCAGGACTTAGTACAAATGAGAATGTCGAACTGTTTCGTTAATCATTTTTCTACATGATGAGATAATATTTTACATTTATTGAAATAAATGATACATTATTAAAGCATTATTAAAGTTAATTTCTCCTCTTTTTCACTTTATTTACATGGCTATTAGAAAATGGAAGAATTAATACGCATTGCATTGACTTCCTGTTGGCTAGAGCTTCTAGTCCTTCAATATTTGGTGAGCCAGTCCAAGAGTCTGCTTTGCCTCCTGGTGAGGGCTGATTGCAGGTGTGCAGGCAGACAGAGAGGGTTTACTGGGAACAGTCTGCCCAGTCCTCTTCCATTATCCATGCACCTGGTCTTCCTTGGGGAGCCCATGGACTGAGTGTATCCACAGCGGCAGCCTGTGCTCCCAGCGAGACTTGCAGGGTCTGTAGTCCTTGTCTGCAGACTGGCAAGATTCTCTCAGGAGGTTAAAGGGCCTCTGTTCACCTTCATGCCCTCAAGTCTATTTGCCTGTCTCAGCAATTGACAGCCCACTGTTCTCCCACAGTGGTGGACCCAGGGCCTCTTCATAAAGTGGGAAGTCCCTTGGGGCAGTCTCCCAAACATACGTGCGTTGTTTACTGCAGTAAAATTCACACGAGATGAACTGACTGTGTTAGCCATTTCAAAGTGTGCATTCCGTGGTGTTAAAGTACATTTACGTTGCTGGGTACAACTCTCACTGCCATCTCTCATCTTCCCAAATTGAAACTCTGTGCCCACTGACCAAGTACATTTAAAACGCTTCCTTCCCCCACTCCAGTGGGCCTCACCCAGAACCAGGCCAGTCATTTGTTTTCCCATAAGTTACATCAGGGATTTAGTCTAGTCTCGACTCCTCCAAAAAGTCTCTTCCTTAAGATCTTTGAAGGAATACTGCCTAAGCCAATATTCTTAGCCATAGACAATATGTCATCTATCTACCATTTTATCCAAAATTTTAAGATTAAAGAGGGGCTCCTGTAATAAGTTTATTAACAAGGACGCAAATGTAAACTGGGATTATGCTAGGCAAAATAGGACAGATGATCACGCAATTTATAAATCAGCTGCTCTCAAAGTGTAACCCCAGGACCCCCAGGGGTTTCTGAGCCTCTCAACAGGTCTACACTATTGTTTGAATATTCAGCCTCTCCAAAACTCATGTGGAAATTGAACTGCTATTGTGACAGTACTGAGAGCAGACCTTGGAGAGGTGAGGAGCTCAGAAGGGCCGCTGTGTCCCATGGAAGGGATTTAATGCCATTAAAAAGACAAGCTCCTTTTACTTTTTTGTTCTTCTACCTTCTGCCTCCAAGCGTCCAGAGCAATGAGAAAGTTCATTATAAATTATTCAGTCTTAGATATTCTGTTAGCAGCAAAAACAAGACTGAGAGAGTCCATAACTGAGAGAGTCTATTTTTGTAGCCAGGTGGAGAGGACAGAGCGTCCCAACACTCTGGGACACTCAGTCAAAAGGACCACAAGTTCTAACCTAGCCCAATGAACTTACCAATTCAGCAAGACCCTGTCCACAATAATACATAAAAAGGGGCTGGAGATATAGCTCAATGGAAGGGCCCTGGGTTCAATTCCTAGTAATGAAGGAAAAAATTCAGAACTATTTTTGGTAATAATACAATAATATAGAACTATTGTTTACTCTCATTTTCTCATGAGTGTGTGATAGATGTTTCCAGAAGCCACATGCCATATGATGTCATTTTTTGATAGCTACCGGAATATATGCTTTTGCATTCTGAAGTTTTTTAAAAGAATTTTATAAGATCATGAGTATAGGATATGAAAAATAAATATTTTCAGAGATAAACTCTTTTCTTCCTTTTTTCTCTTCTGTTGAACTCTTATAGCTACTTTTGGCTGTGTCTGCTCTAATCTCTGCAACTTTATTATTGTCCATTATACCATTAATTGAAATTCTAGAGTTGTCCTTAGGCTTTTGCACATATTCAAGAAGAAAATACTTTTTGTCTCTTTTTCTTTCTGCAATTTTATTTCTAAATTTTGCCATTTTAATTTATAACAAATACTAGCACACACAACACTCTCACCTATGTGTCTGTGTGTGTATTGTATATACCCAGTGAAATACTTCCCATTCGTGCTCCAACAAAAACCCTGGAGTTCTCAATTGTTAAGAGCAAAAAGGAGGCCTGAAACCAAAAAAGTTTTAAATTGCCATTAAGGATCAACTGTGTGCTGGGTCCTGGGTTTTATTATGTTTAGGTATAAAAACCTTAATTTCTGACCAAAATTATACCTCCTGTTACAATGAAAAAAATCTTAACTTTCAAGACTACCATCTCCTTAAAGTTTTCTGGAAGAATCTACTTTGCATGACAAAGGCCAACAGTTTGACTCCTCCAGCAATCTCCTTTCCCTAGAGACATCTAAAAGTGGCCAAAGGAATAAATTGCCTTGGACACAGTTAAAAACCTTTTAGGGGCTGGAATGTAGCTCAGTGGTAGAGTGTCTGTCTAGCATGTGCAAACCCTGGGTTTAATCCACAGTGCTGAAAAAGATAAAAGCTAAATAAACAAAAATCACCATTTAAATCATTCAAAATACGATTCTCGGTGTTAAATCACATAACGGATAGATTTGGACTTAAGGTCCCGAATACAAAAAACCTGTTTTGTCACTTTGAAGTGGTCAAAAGGTGTGAGAAAGGGTACAACCAAGGCAATAAGCACTGTTGTCTGCAGACGTGGCTTCCAGCACCCCCTGGAAGGACCCTCAGTCTGGTTCACAATGTGGCCCCATGATGCGCACGGGCTGGCAGGACTTCCTGAAGACAGTGGAAGCCACTTAACCTTCCTCTCTTTAGGAACAAACGGGTGCCTCACTCAACCACGTATCTCAGCGAGAGAGAAGCTAAGATGGCCACATTTGTGCTATGGACACCTCATTACTTTTCAACAAAGTTAATTTCAAAACTAAGAATGCAAGGGAGGAAGTGAGCAAGAGCAGCATTTGCTCTGTAAATCTTCTAGTCATCCTATTAATGCTTCTTTGCCCAATAATTTTGCTTGCCAACATTCCTACTGGGGTAACTCAGTCTTGTTAGCATTCCAATTTTCTACCTTGGTGGTGGTGAAGGTAGAAGTAGAGCTACAGGTGCCTGAGCAAAGTCCTTGGTTCAATCCTAGATAGTAACCAGCTCAGCCAGCTCAGTCCCCAAGAGTAAACCTGCCAGGATCTTAGTGTCCCCAATAGCAGATAGAATTTGGAATCAGTAACAAACCTATCTGTAATATGCTCCAGAAACAGGCTAAGGATGCTATGGCATTTTATTTCCACCAACAAATCAACCAACCCAAAAGGGATTCAGTGGGAACTACCCACTCCCAGCCCACCTTGTGCAGTAGGCCCTCCTGAATGATGATGCAAGACTTAGAATTCTGTTACCAGTGAACAATGACATTTGGAAGACCAGGATATCCTTGCAATATTTTTGTCCTTTCACCAAAAATGTATCAAGGGCTTTGGGTATGGCTCAGGGGCACAGTCTGAGCTTAGCAGAAGCAAAACCCTGGTTCCAATCTCCTGTACCACCAAACTACAGTGGACCCTTGAGTTATGTCCAGCCTGACAGACAACTTGGTTTATGACCAGCATTTTAGTTTTAACTTATAACAAAGTCTTGAATTACAACCCAAATGTCAGCTGCTTGTGCTTCCAGATGGTCTCACATACAGATTTAACCCTTAAAGAGTTCTGGAAGGAACATGACAACACCTTTTCCTGAATGCGGTTAATTGAGAAATCCTGGGCCAATGTCTCTCTAGGGACACTGAAGTCTGCCTGTGTACAGGAAAGAGACTTTGAAGGCTGGGTAGAGGGGTCTGAGCCTTCAACTGACCAACTTTCGTTACACCTCAGCCACATGAACAAATTGAGTTTGTAAGTCAAGGGTCCACTATAAACCAAAATGTTGTCAAGGAAGCACAATACAAGTAAAATGCAATCCATTCAGGTGGTTTGAGCTTAGTCAGTTAAGAATAACAGTACATTTGGGAAACAAACTGATAGCTGGAGGTGGTTCTTATACTATTAAAGCTATGGGGAAAGATTTTTACAGGTGAAGCAACTGAAGTTCGGAAGACGGAATGGTGGGGGCTGCTGAAGGTCATTTAGCCATTCAATGGCCAAGCCCAGCCTAGACCTTGGCCTTCTGCTTCCTAAGGTAAGAGGGTGAGCTTGGTGGAGCCAAGGGCAAGCTGCCCCGTTTGATCAGAGGACCCAAGGATTTTTCCTTGGCTTCTATCTCAGCCTGTAATGCTGTTCTCTCAGCTTCCAGACCTGAAACACGAAAAAGGTAACCCACAGATTCCCAGCCTTAGCACCTCCCTAAATGAGCAAGTGACACGGTGCCAGGCAAGATGTAGCCTCCACAAATGAATTAATTAGACTTTCAAAAAGAGCAAGCAGGCACTCCATGGTGTTTTAATCGCACAGATTTCTAAGTGGTAATTGAAAAAAGAAGCACTTGATTTTAAATTCTCTCCTGGAGGTGTTAATTGTGGCAGGGAGGGACTGGGGAGACAGAGAATCCCACATAAAGTGAATTGTTAGCCTTGGCCAGGACTTGCTCTGTACAGAGTCCTTTGTACTTATGTTGGGAAGTTGACAGGGTTAACTTCCTGGCTAATTTGGGGAGCTGTAGCTGGAGTAAAGAGATCTAAACTATGCACCTACAGTGATCTGCTGTCAAACTACTAGAGATCAAAAGGCTAAACCGAGTCACCTAGCTCCTGAATCGCCATACGTTTGTTTCTCTTCCATGTCTCTCCCTTCTCCCTTTTTTCTCATCAAGAAAACTTAGCCTTTGGGCTACTCTTCAACTCACTGTCATTTAATTTCCTGAAGGCTTACTGAGCAGCTCCAGTAAGGGTTGAACATTCCTTATCCAAAATGCATGGGTCCTGAAATATCTAGATTTTTTTTTGTTTTTTATTTTCATACACTGTACATAATGAGCTATCTTGGGAATGGGACTCAGGTCTAAGCACAAAATCCAAGCGTGCTTCCTATACAACTTGACATACAGCCTAAAGGTCATTTTAGGCAGTATGTATAGTGTACCTATTTTAGTGTTTTGACTGTGACCTGTCACATGAGGTCAGGTGTAGAATTCTCCACTTGTGAGCATTATGCCAGCTTTCCAAGCATTTTGGCTTAGGGGCATTTCAGGTTTTCAGATTAGGGATGTTTAACTTGTAACATGAGGCACTGGAGATCTACAGAAGTGTGTGAGACAGTTTACCCCAGAGACGATGTAATGGGGGAAGACAGGGGAGTGTCACTGGTCCAAAAGAATCAATAGCCCCAGAGGAATAAGGAATGAGAAGAGATGGTGGAGGCTGGAAAGACCTAGCCACGGTGCTACTGACCCGTGCAATGTTAGGAAACGGAGTCAGAATGGAAAGGTAGTAAGAAATCATCTGATTCGATCCCTCCATTAGTGCAAAGTCCCTCAACACCTGGGATTTCTACAGTAGTAGGCTCAGTGAAAGCGGGGCATCTGGAGCCACAGGGACACTTTGAGTAGCGATTCGACCACATGACCCTGAGTGTGTCGCTTACCCTCTCTGTACCTCAGCGTCTTCATCTGCAGAATGGGGACAATAGTTGTACCGTAGCCTCCTCTTGAGGACCAAATAAGTAGGGCATCTGGAGCCACAGGGACACTTTGAGTAGCGATTCTACCACATGACCCTGAGTGTGTCGCTTACCCTCTCTGTACCTCAGTGTCTTCATCTGCAGAATGGGGACAATAGTTGTACCGTAGCCTCCTCTTGAGGACCAAATAAGTTCAGACAGAGCACTCACAACAGTGCGCGCATCTGTATCTCACTCACAAGGGACTGCATCCCACTGAAGCTTTCATCCACGGATACATCCACACTGAAGATGCATTAACACCAGTGATTTATGCACCATCCCAGCTTGCAACACAGTGCACTGTCAAGTATGGCTGTTCACCCTCGCACTGCACTGCTGACTGGGAGCCCAGGATCACCAGGGAGGGTCACATACCACCAGCTCAGGAAAAGCTGGGACACCACCTGCACAGCCCGAGACTGTGTGCGCTTGGCAGTGGCTGGGGGCCTTGTGGAAGCTCACAGGTGAAGGGTGATGGGGAGATGCATGCAGGGACCAACAAGAAATGGGGTGACACTGCATACACACGCACTCACTCACTCGCACATGCACCCACATGAATGCACACACAGCCCAGGCAATAAGCCTGCTCGCCACTCAACCTCATTTCTGTGCAAGGGAAGAAGGGGAAGGAAAAGAGCCTGGATTCATGGAATATTTACACCAAAGGCACTGAGGAAAAAGCGCTGAGGAAGTGAGTGCATGTACCTGAGAGTAATTGGATAAATTTTTACTGTGGAGCGATCTTGAGAGTTTGCAGCTCAACTCAATTGCAGAGAAAGATTCTACTTCGCACGGCTGAGTTTGTGACTGCGAAATTCCTGCCCACAAATCAGATCAAGGAAGCCACCCCAAACCTGCTTACTGCATTCGTGCCTTCAACTCTTTGTGCTGCTTCCTCTGCTCAGTGACTTTTGGCTCCTGCCCCGTCTCTCCCCTGCTGCTCCCCCAAAGCCCACCTTTTCAATCACAAAATGAGCCCAGTGTCTCCTGCCCCAGCCTGGATCAGCAAAGCTGCACATAGCACAGGTCAGTGATGATCTTTAGCCTCTTGAATAAAGTGGGCACCAGGGTGCCTCCCATGATTGAAAATTGGGGACTAGCACTGGTTGCCCTTTCCTAGGGATTAGAGCATCACCAGCCTTGCAGACTTTTTGCGACTCATAAGTCAGGCTATGTATGTCATGTACAGCACAATTACTTCATTTTAAATTTTTAAATTATTTCATTTTAAATAATAAAATAACTAGGTGCTCAGGAAAAACAAACAAACATTGCTGAGTGCTGTCTTCCCTAAGAAGCTGAGGCAGGAGGATTGCAAGTTCTAGCCCAATCTGGGCAATTTAACCATTTAGCAAGGCTTTGTCACCCTATTTCAAAATTTTTAAAAATTAAAAAGGCCTATGATGTAGCTCAGTGTGAAGGCCCTGGGTTCTGTCTGGGGGGGCGTGGACAGAGAGAAAGAAGGAGGAGGAGGAGGGGTGGGGAGCAGGAGGAGGGAGGAAAGGAAAGGAAAAGAAAAGAGAAAAGAAGCAAAGGAACTGGCATGCTGAATGTAAAAACCTCCTGGGAAAGTTTCAAACACCCCAAAATTATGTCAGAATTTCCAGACTGTCCTCAAACATCAGAAAAAAATTTTAAACCTCCCAGGTGATCCTAATGTACTGGCCAAGTCAGAGCCCATCCTGTAGTTCAGATCCTTGCTTCACCACATGGGGTCTCACACAGGGCATCGCATTTCCCAGGAGCTGCTGGTTAGAAATCTAAAATCTCCTAACTCAGAATCAGCGCTGGAACAAGATCCCCGCCTCTTAGGTGTCCTTGTGAGGTCTCAGTGAGCCCACGAATGTCAAGAGGTGGGCGGCCACTGTCCGCCTGGACAAGCTCCAGCATCGCCAGGCCTCAGTTTCATCTCTGCCTGAGGGGGGCACAGCCTAGGAGGGGCCACGCTGGCCCATGATGGGCCCCTCCCCCTCCTGGTCCCCAGCTGGGATCCCCAGGGTGTCCTGCCAAGGAGCCCAACCCAGGAGCGGCTGAATCTGGCAAGAGCTAAAAATTAATTCCCTTCAAATCAATAATTTGCAATTAAGCACAGAAGACACTAAAGCCAAGGGGGGCAGGCTTCTGGAAAGAGGACAGCTGAGCGCTCCAAGCCCTAGTAAGGAGGGGGGACCAGGCCAAGCAAACAAATGAACATTCGGCTCCATTGTTTGCGGGAAGCAAGCACAGGGACTTAAGTGGTACTTGAGAAGTGAGAAGGGAAAAGGAAAAAAAAAAAAAGATCAAGAGCTTATACCAGCACGACTCCAGGCCAGGAGCAGATCTGTTTTCCACAGCGCTGTTGTACACTTCCCATGGCTCAGTGCCCCAGCCCCGCACACCAGGGTCCCCCCGGAGCCTCTCGACTGGGCCTCACAGAGTGCGGGCAAGCAGCAAGTGTCTTACCAGCCTGGGCAGGTGCCAGGTGGGCAGTGCCAACGGGAGACACAGACACGATGGAAGCAGGCCGGGACCGGACGATGCCCGATATGGCACAGAGATCCCTGCAGCCTGGGGTTTGGAGCCATCCCAGGCGTCCCCAGAGATGTGCAGAGCTCTGCTGAAATTCTCAAAACAAGACTGAAGTGTGCTTCCCTGTAGAAGCCAACACATGCTGGACAGTACTAGGGGGTGGGGAATGCAAAAAAATAAAATAGGAAGAGACAGGAATTCAGTGTGTAGATTGGTGAAACAAAGCACAGCTCCATCGAGTTTTCCCCAAACTGCAGCAAAACGAGGAAGGCAATGCCACTCTTTGTTCCCTCAAGAGTAAATGTGTTGTCCTCGAGTCATCCTGCGTCGAAGCTGGACCCCTTGCCAGGAAGTACAGAAGGGAAGCTAACATGTCGGGAGGGCTACTGTACACCAGGCAAGGGCTGCCTGGTCGGGGTTGGCGTTTCTGACCTCTAGTTTTCAAGCCTGATTATTTTCTGGCTAGGTCTTATTTTGGGGGAAATGCAACATGGAGAAAGAGACAAAGAGCGACCGCACAGAGCCCCTGTTTATAATCTAATTAGGAAAGCAAGAGTCACAGGGCACAAGATGACAGAGCCTAGCGTGTATTACGTGCAAAATGGGTCGAGCAGAGCAGAAGAGCTGTGAACTGGAGCAGAGGTCAGCCAGGACCGAGGGGATGGAAATCACAGTACACAAGGGTGTAGGGGAAACACGAGACAGATCCAGCTTCAAAGGGTGTGGAAGAGAAAGACCATTCCACGGGAAGCAGGTATGAAAGTATGGTGGTGTAAAGGGTAAACTGGACTTGTGGGACAGCATAAAGACCACTTGGAATTTCTTTTTGAGAGCACTGTACTTATCCCAAAAGAAAAGGGTTAGCACCACAACATTGTGATTTAAATCTTTTTAATTCCAAAAGGAATTCTAACCCTGGAATATAATAATAAGGAGATATAACTGCTCAGTCAACAGTCATTTGCCTGCTTTCCTTGAGCTAAGACACCTCCTTGGCTGGCACAGGGCCTGCGATCCACCTCCTGCAGAAGACCTGGTGCTGGCCCAGGGCCAAGTTCTCACTGGGTATCAGGGAACCAGCTGCAGTCCGAGATTCCACCCGACCACGCTGAAGACCACAGGCACACACTCTCCTGGGTCCCTCAAAGTAGATCAAGGGCTATGGGAAAGGCATCTCACCGTGAGCATTGCAGTTCTTCCTTTTGGTACCCATGGAGGTCCAGAGACAGCATAACTAATGTTTACAGACTGGAAACCCAAAGTCATTGTCACAGGAGAAAAGAAGACACTGGGCAGAAGCTAAAGCACTTCACGGTAAAAGTTTGGTTAGAGAGGAAGATGGTTAAAACCATTCTCTTCTCCTTTCTCCACTTCCTCTTCCCTCTGGAGGAGGCCAGATAGCCCATGGAGGGAAAATCCTGGTCTGGATTGTTTAAATTCCAGAACATTCTGGTGGACACCCTTCTGCTGGGTGAAGCAGGTCATGGGCGTGTGGGTGCCGCATCTCAGCACGCACTCAGCAGTGCGGGACGGGTCTTGGGGTCGGGGTGTGTCTTTCCTTCTCCCGCTTTCCTCCTCTAAACCACAGTGGTGAGAGCCCCTGAACTAACTGTTGGGAGTCGCTCCAGTCCTTCTCCCGCTAGAGACTTTCTCCTGGGATTTGGGAGTCAGGGCCGAGCAGAAGTTCTCTGAGAGGAGCTGTCTAGACCCAGGCAGAAGTCAGCTTCTCCAAGCACTTGAGCCAGACCTAATGGTCAGTGCTTCCCACCACAGGCCCTCGAAAGGCCCGGACTGCCTGGCCCACGGTGCTCACCTGTAATCGCCCACTTTCCAGGAATCCAGGGAAACGGGAGCGGCGTCTATGCAAATTCTCTCTCTCTCCCCGCTTCTCACCCTTCCCCCTTCTGCAACTGAAACACCACACGGAACGGCGCACACAACCCAGCACCACACAAATTAGATTGAGACGTTTCTGGAAAAACAATCCCTGGTTCGGTTTCCATGGAAGCAATCTCAGGTCCCCAGTGGCGGCAAATGGCAGGCAGCCGGCGGTAAGGGAGCTCAGAGGGCCGCTCTGCGCCTCTCCCGCCGCCAAGCAGAGCAGGGCTGTGCTGCAGGCGTGTGGGAGGCTGGGCCGAGCTTCCCGGGAACACCAAACCTCTGGGGAGACAGTGAACCCCAGCTGTGCCCCCTCTTTCGGGGCAAATGTACATCTGGGCATTCTGGGCACCACTCCAGCCAATCAGCCAGGCTGATCCCCCACAGCTTTTCACAAAAGGCTGCTCACTCGGAGCAGATGGCCGTGCGGAGACGGAGCCCAAACCAGGATGGAGGCCACCCATGGGGCTGTGCGATGCCTGGCTGTGCCCTCTGCGTGGAAGAAGCCATTGCTCCCCTCTCTGCCCGAGCCTCCCCGTTTGGGGCCAAGTTCCACTAGTGGCACCCCAGATGCTCTGAGCAGCTCACAGAGACACGCTCCTGAGAATTTTTAAGCTACTCATTTATTGTGCTAGGAATTAAAAAGAAAACACAAAAACGATGGTTTTGTGAATATTTATGGCTTTGTAGGAAACTAAAGCAGGGGTTCGTAGAATGAGTTCATTTTCAGGAACTAGTAAGTAAGGCGTAGGTAGGTGTTTTATAGATAGGAAATAACACAGGAGTAATTAGAGTTGGGGAAATCTGTAGTAAAGAAGACATTCCAATGTCGTGCATCAGGCCTAGACAGTCTTCCAAGCAGAAGGAAAACATTCCTGCAGTGACAAGGTACAAAGTGGGGACTCGGGAAAGGGGAACCACCGGACAAAAATATGTCGAGGATCCCTCTGCCCATGGCCAGCCCATGGCCAGCACTTTGCAGAGGCTCCGAGAGCTGTGTCAGCAAGAACACTCTGCCCGGGGCTCTGTTTCACACTGACTGGGCTCCTAGCTGCCACCAGTTTCCCTGCTAGACGGGTGGGACAGCGCAGAAGGCCTGGGTCTCCGCCCAGCAGTCAGCCCCTCACCCAGCCTCACCCTGGCTGTCCACGCATGGGAGCGGAACTCTCCAGCCCCAACCTGAACGTGCTCAGGTCTCTCCACCCCCAAATGCTGCCACAGTGAAAGTGAAAGAGAATGGAAACTTTTGTCCCTATTTCCAACTCCAGCCCCTGTCAGGCTGGGAGGCTGTTCTATCAGCCCCCAAGGCTGAACTTGCAAGCTCAGGGTGCTGGTGTGGTGGGGCCCCAGGGAGGGCCTTCTTTCTGGCTTTCAGGAAGCCACCTTCTTCTGCTGTCACCCCCCCACACACACACACAGGGAAGAGACAGCAAGTTCTGTAGTCCGTCTTCTTAGAGGGACACCAAAGCCCTTGTGAGAGTCTCGACCCATGACCTCAGCTAAACCCAACAGCATCCAAGGCCCCATCCCCAAAAGCCGTCACGCTGGGCAGGGCCTCGGAAAGTGGGTGAGATGAAGAGCAGCTGCCTTCCTTGAGCCTGTAAAAAAAAAAGCTGCAGGAGAAAATGTAAATAGCTGGGCCACAGGTCCCCATCGAAGAGTGTGAACAACGGCAACACAAGTAATGAGACAGTCATGATTTTGCCGAACCGATGCCAACCCACCCCACGTCTATAAGGTCAGCATTCCTATTCCCACTCCAGAAAGACCACACTAAGACTCAGAGAAGTTCGGCGATCTGGTGAATGAGCGGGGAAGTCCAGTCTCCAGCCCAACCTGAAACTGGAAATCTTGTTCCATTGCATCGCCTCAGCCGCGCCCCCTTGCCCGGTCTCCCTCAAACTCCTCAGTGTCCTTTTGTGCCTGCTCACACCCCTCCCTACTTCCTCTGTGCTTCTGGTCCCAGGGCGTCCCCGGGGACTCCATCTACCTACACCCCGCAGAAGGCCATTTCCTCACACACACCCTGCACATCTGTAAAAACAATTTCTCCTAAGCCTGAAACTGAACCTCGCAAAAAAATTCACCATCCAACCTAGCTTTTAACGGTGTCCTGAAGTTATTTTAACGACTGCTGGGACTCGGTGATGCTTCTTTGCTAATCATTCTGGGAAGGCGCTGGCCCCTGTTGGAAAAGGCCACCTGTGAGACGTGGGCTTTTATTTTCTTTGCGTAGGAAGACTGGGTAGGCCTTTCGCCGTATAGACCGAGTTGCGCTGCTGTAACAATCCGTGATATCAGGCATTTCAGTTCACTGTTCTCCTCCACTCCTCCGCGAGGTGGCTCTCCAGGCAGCCAGTCTCCCAGTGTGGACTCCACGCCCACACAGCGCCCCTCTGACGGTCCTCTCTTTTCCAAGGTCACCTGCATTGTGAACTCACTCTGCACTGTCCCGGCAAATCCTGAGGTCATGCTCATGCAAGAGATGGCACCGCGAAGTCCTGTGTGTTCCAGGGAAGGAGCGGGGGATCAAGGATCGGATCCGCGGCAGAGAAGCGCGGCTCATCTACGGCCCCCTCCCCCAGCTTTCTTCTCACCCACAGGTGCAGGAGGAAACCACGTGGTCACCAGGGGCGCCTGGGGCAAAGAGCACTGGACCAGGAGTCAGGCGTGGGGAGTCTAAGGCGCTTCTCCACCTTTCCCGTCCCTGTGGCATTAGGGAATTCATGAGAGTCTGCCAATCCCACTGGGTTATTGTGGTGGATAACTTAATTTAGGCAGTGAGTGTACTTCTCCACACCCCCCCCAATGTTCTTTACTTTCTGGAGTCAAGAAAAGAGAAATGACAACAACAACAACAAAACCGAAAGCCTAATGAGTTTCAGGCACACTGGGCTCATATCCTCGTTCTGTTCAGTAAAGCCATTTGATCTCCGTGAGCCCCAGTTTACCCATTTATCGAATAACTAGCAATATCGGTTCTGACTACCCCAAATGAAGGGAAGACTATAAGAACACTATTTGTAAGTCTTTGCAAATGGAAGGAATTTTTTTCCCCCAGTACTAACAGCTGAAACCAGGGAGCCCTGAGCTACATCCCCAGCCCTTTTTCTGTATTTTATTTTGAGACAGGGTCTCACTGTGTTGCCCAGGCAGGACTCTAACTTGTGATTCTCCTGCCTCAGCTTCCTGAGAAGGTGGGATTACAGGTGTGTGCCCCTGTACAACTGGGAAGGGATCCTTATTTTCCCTTTCTTCTTATACCTTCTTCCCCCCTACTCACCTCCCATTCCTTCAACTTCCTCGCAAGCTCAATTCTCTCCTCCTTCAAAGGACTTTCCTTCGACCTGGAAATACCCCCGCACATACTCACTGAATATTATTCCACACCGTCTTTTCTTTGTTGATCACCAAACTTCCTGAAAGCAAGGCCACACATATGTCTGTCACACATATGTATGTCCACACATATGTCTTACGTAGTGTCTGTCCCCATTATGGGTGGACAGTGTCTGTGGAAGGTCACACAACCTCTCCTTTACATTTTGGTCCTCTTGCTCTCCTTGGACCTATCTACAACACCCTGTGGAAAGTCACTCCATTGAACTGCACTGAGCGATATCAGCTGCATCCTGGTCCTACTGGTTGCATCCACAAAACATCTCTGCCCTACTGATTGTGTCATGCCACCTTTTCTCATGTCCTTGCTTGGCTGTCCTCCCTACTCCTCTTGATGGTCCCATGCTTCCATCTGTTATTGGCTCTCTTGCCAATGCCCATGCATCTCTCTTTTCCACCTCTTCTCCATTCCCACTGCTCCCACCCTGGCCCATGCCTTTCCTTATCTCCAGTGTGTATCACTCCTTTAGCTACCTGGCTGATCTTTCTTTTCTCAGAAATGAGAATATCATACCTACCACTAAAAAAAAATAATAAAATAAAATAAAAACATCTACCACTGAGACATTTTGTAAGAAGAAAATTAATTCATCAATTTATAGAGAGTTGTACTGTCAAGTATCTGGTACTTTGTTTGTTTTGGTGCTGGGTATCAAGCTCTGGACCTTGTACTTGCCAGGCCATTGGCTGCACCACTGAGCTAAATCCCTGGCCCCAAGTCTCTGGTACTTATTAAATACAGTCCCTTACCTGTTTCTCCTGTTTAATAAACTGTCTTGCTTTCTCCAGTGGGATTTGACTCATAACTGTGCACCTGTGAAACCTTCGTTGCTTCTCTGTGGCTTCACACTCTAGGCCAAACATCTCTTCCAGCCTCACACTCAGGGACTCACACCACATCTTCCCTCTTTGTCTGTAGTAAGCTATTTGCTGTCCCCAGTGTGCCACCCATGTGCACATGGTGGTAGTGTCTCCACCTGAAACCTATTTCTTCTTGTCTTTGTCTGAAAAATACAGTTGCTTCTTCCCCTCCACATGCCAGGTAAACATTAAATCCTGGCCACACTTTCTCCAACCCGGTATCCCCACCCCAGGAATATTCCTTGCTCTCTAGCTCTGTTCTCTTGCACCAGGTGCCCACTTCGGTGGGGGTACAGCATCTTTCCATTCTTATCAGACTGGGCTGCCTGACTGTGTCATGTGTGTAGAGTCCTCAGACCACGCTAGGGAGCCAGTTGGCTGAGCAGCGTGCCTCCAAACAAAGGCCTCCTTCTAGAGGGTAAGCGGCCCTCAGGAGAAAGAGTGAGGTAAGGGCAGAGAAGAAGGCATGTTGCAGAAGAAGTGGGAGAAAGGAGGGGCCCAGAGCTCTGGGTTTAAACGGCACCATGTCTGCTGGAAGACTAGCGCTAGGAGAATGGAGATCAGAGGGGAGGTGGAAATAGATTTGTGAGGAAGCAACCTGCCAGGTGCCCACTGGGAGTGAACAAAATGGTCCTCATCCCAAATATGTGGTGTATCAAGTAAATGCTGTCACACTGCTGTCTGCCACTAATTAAGGCTCCTCTCATGACTGGAGTTTACTGGTCCATGCATGGAGGGGATTTGGATTGTCCCCTTGAATGCAGATCATGCTAGATGGGCTAAAGCTAACGCTAAGCAAAGCAAGATGCCTCCAACTATGGCTTTTGGGAGGCAGCAGATACAGGAGTTGGCATTGCTTGTGCCTATGAGCTCCATAAATCTGACAAACGGGGGCCAGCACATCTGGGAACAGATTGATTTGTCTCACAGAGCACTCTGTCGACATACGCAGCCCAGGTTGGTGTGAGCCATCAGGGAACCAAGCTCTCTCCACCCTGCCTGTGACCGTGGATGTCTGCCATGCCTGCGCCCCACACGTCCTCCAGGAAGCAGGAAGGAAGGTGACGAGGGACCCATCAGTGCTTAGTTCCAGCAGCCATGGCCATGGACCAAGAGCAGTCATTCCTGGTTGCTAGGGAGTCTGGAGTTTGGTCTGCAGCTTTCCAGACTCTGTATCAGAAGAAAACAGATGAGAGGTGGACCGGAAGTGAGCTACCCTACCAGATGTGCCACTGCTGAACAGAAACAAACTGTGGAGTGTTCTTTGCCTTAACTCTGTCCCCCAGCCCTCAGAGTGCGGGGCAATGTTTCAGTTGTCTAAATGCAAACAAATAACCAACACCATAGATTTCTTGGCGTGTGTTAATGTTCATCAAATATTTGTCGGATTAATGTCTCGTGGACAGAAATTACTGAAAGCAGGTCCTACAAGTGAAAGCAGATGGCCAGGTTGATTCCCACCGAGCTGTGCATGTCCCTAAAAGCCACAGAGCAAGCAATGCAGGTGCAGACTTATGTCTACCTAAGGCTTATTTCTGAAAGGCTTGAGGTCACATTACATGATTAAAACAATGCAAAGTAAAGCCCCTTGAGATTAAAAAGAAGGTAAAACCATCATTTAAAAACAGCACAGGGAGAAATGCAGTCATATTGCAGATTGGGGCAGGAAATACCGAGGAGGAGTCATGCCAACTACAAGGCCATGGCTACCTATGGCTTTACTTTCTGGGCATAAGAAAGTATGATTTAGCTCAGTGGTTCCATCAGCTGCCTCGCAAGTGCAAGGTACTGAGTTCCATCCCTGGTACCAAAAAAAAAAAAAAAAAAAAAAAAAA
>NW_022900930.1:45678525-45688679 GCF_012274545.1 Fukomys damarensis | reverse complement strand
AAAAAAAAAAAAAAAAAAAAAAAAAGGAATGGGATGATGGGAAAAGGTGAAAAACTTAACGTTAAACACAGAGAGAGCATGTGACAGGCCTGGTGGCACATCCTCCCAGGATGTGGCCCACAGAGGTGAGATTCATGAAAGAGCCTCCTCCATAAACGCCTCGACACCAAGCCCCTGCCTCCTCCCTCCCGGCCTTCGTTTGGGTTTTAACACAATTTAAGAGGCATCTATGTGCCAGGCATGGGGAGAGGAGGTTTCACATATCACCTCATCCCATTTTATTCCTGAGCAAAGAGATGAGGTTGTAAAATTAATTTTAGCTCTGCCTCTGGCCTGCCTGAATGTTACTCTGGGAGCTGGCTTGATCTAAGGTACAAAAGAAGCCTCCTTGAGCACAAGAAAACAAAGTCTTAAGTTTATGGGGTGCTGTAGTTTATAAAGGGCTTTCCCCCTGTGTTTGTTACTCAAAAGCAATGTTCACCTCTTGAGCAGCTTTCTGGAGACCGACAAGAGGGAAAGAAAGAATTTGTTCCTATTGTCAATGAGTTTGCACAGATGGGACTGGCTCTCCCCAGTATCGCGAAGGAGGTGTCTTTGGAGTTTACAAAGCCATCGAGCTGCAAGCAGAAGAGAAGAGAGAGAGGCAGAGCGGGGACAAAAAGAGGAAGGAGGAGGAGGAGTAAGAAGAGGAAAAAGAGGAGGAAAAGGCAAAGAGAAGAAGGGAGAAGGGAAGGAGAAAGAGGAAAAAGAAGAGGAAGGGGAGATGGAGGAGGAAGAAGAAGGAAGAGGAAAAGAGCAAAGAAGCGAGGCAAGGAGAGACCATCTGTCATTATATGACTGGTTCAAGGAGATGGCCCTATGTCCTTCTATGAAACCTTCTGTATAATATTTAAAGTTGAAGAAATTTCTGTTCCTTGCAACCAAGTGATTCCTAACTATATCAGCTCCACAGGCCACAGACAGAAAGACCCCATTTTTCAGCCAGGTTGAGCCACTCTCTCTTGTCCCTTAGGCCTTTCTGGGCGATGCTTCACCTTCTCCTTCCATGTACATCCGCCCACTGGTCTCCAGCCCAGCCCAGCCCAGCCCAGCCCAGTCAGCACTGCAGCCATACTCCCCTTCTGAGAGAGAAACATCACTGTCCCGAGTCCCCTCCTTCAGGGGCCAAAGAGATCACTTAGCCCTATGACTAATCTGATTGGCTACACCACAAAAATCCACTGCTGACAGCCAAACGGCCCTCTCTTCCTGGAAAAACATGCGTAATTCATGACAAAAGCAAAAAATAAAACGCACTCATGATCCTCTTACTAAAAAATAATCATTGTTCCATTTCTAGGGTATACATGTCCAGGCACTATCTTGTAGACAGTTGTATCTATTTCCTTAACAAAAATAGGATCAAGCTACACAAACTATGTGGTAGCTTGCAGTTTTCACAATTAAGTTTGTAATTCTGTCTTAATACCAACAAGGAGAAGTCAACTTCAAAATGGCTAAACTGGAAAAAAAATCATCAGATGGAATCTGAGAAAGAATTCCACACTGATGGTGAGAGCCTGGGTCTGGCTTCTGTCTGTCTGTCCTTTGCCTTCTCTTTCCCCATATTTCTCTGAACATCTGCATGATCCTTCACAAACAATTAAAAGGCTTTTTTATTTGTGTTTATATCCTGCTCATGCGTGATGTTAAATTTTTTTCTTCATCCAGTTTTTTCCCCCAAGGTTTGCCTTTCCTCCCCTGTCAAAGAATCATCACTTGGATGTTTTTAAATCAATTCTACCAACCCGAGGTTTGCCTTTCCTCCCCTGTCAAAGAATCATCACTTGGATGTTTTTAAATCAATTCTACCACTTTTCTATTGTAAGGGTCATTTACTTATTACACTGCATTCTTTCCTTCTAGTTTTGGGGGGTTGTTCTGTTACTGTTTCCCTATTCTCTGTAGCTTTCAAACTTTCTTTTAGAAAATAATAAAAGGCAACCAGACATGGTGATGCATGGCTATCATTCTAGCTACTTGGGAGACTGGGGTAGGAGGATCCAAGTTTTATCCTAGCCCTAGGCAATTCAGGGAGACCATATCTCAAAAGGGGAGGGGGGCAGGGATGTAGCTCAGTGTGCAAGTCCTGGGTTCAGTCCCCAGTGCTGGAAAAAAAATGGTACATGTAAACTTTTCTAGGTGAGAGGTCACCCTCGCATTCTCAGTCTGAGCACACCTCTTGTGTGGGATGGAAGAGGAATGCCTGATGCCAAAGGCTCTCACTGGTTGGGAGGTCCAGAATCCTGCAGGTGCTGCCATTCCTTAGGCTCGGAAGATCCCGAATTTAAAGCAGATCTAACCGTAGGTGTATTATTTACCAAATGTGGTGCTGGTTATGTTGATAGAGCTCCGAAGAAAGACTGTGTTATCTTCATTTTACCAAGAAGATCATACCTAGGCCGTTAGTTCGAAGTGAGTGATGGAGCTGAAAGGCGGACCCGTCTCTAACACCAATCACCAACGGCCTGCTGTTTCCTCTGCCAGAGATGTTTCCCAAGCAATCCTGAAATAGAGCCACTGAAACTGTATGAGAGACGCCTTCTATTCTGAATAGTACTACTTGAGGCTAACAAAACTTTTTAGGGCGTTATGTCTTAAAATCCTAAAGGCAAGTATCTTATCTGTATCTAGAGCCTTGTAAGGACACACAGGCAGTGTCTCCATTGCCATAACCATGTGTTTTTCTACCACTGTATTTTCCCTAATTTTCTGGAGAGCTGAGTGGGAGAGGATGCAGTAGAAGCAGCTGTTTGGGAAATATTGCCTCCTCTTTGTTCTGAATGCTATTTAAACATTGGCAGGGGGCCTCATTAAAGATGAATCGTTGAATTAGCAAGTAGTGTTGTAGCTAGAAAAGACAGCATGTGCTCCTGTGGTGAAAACAGATTTGCACAAAGGAGAGAAGGTTTGGGGGGCTGAGGGGCGGGAGGTGGACAGAGGAGGAAAAGACCCGAGACATGGCAAAGTCAAATGTTCTACAGTGTTCCCCGACCTGCCCACTACCGCAGGGAAGTGTGGGAAGGCAGCAGGGCCAGTAGGGAGTTCTGCCTTCCTGTGGCATGAATGGGGAAGGGAGCCTTGCACTGTGGGGCAATCTGATTATTAATAAGCCTCCCTTTCCCTGTGTGAGGGCAAGTGCGTGTCCTGCAGCCTCTGATGATTGAAAGCCTTGGGCTTTGGAACACCAGCAGCACTATTTAGCAACAGCAAGAAGGCAGATTCAACGGAAACTTCATTCCCTGCCCTCCGTCTCTCCCCCTCCCAATATTGCCTCCTCTATCTTGGAGGTGACTAGGAGATATTAGCAGCTTTAGCTCTCTGAGTGTATATCACAATTCTTGCATCCTTGCTCACAATCACAATGGCTGTAATTGCCCATGGATTTAGAAATAAAGCAGGCGTGTCAATGGGGACTCCTGTGGGGTTGAACCGCTCCACATAGGGAGGGAGTAATCATCCTGGATGCTCCTTGAAGTTGAGACTCCTCCTATTCCCTGGGCTGTGTCATTTCACGTGGTCCTGTTATTTCCCCTGAAATTTTTTTTGGACTGGGGGTCGAGCTCAGGACCTTGCACTTGGAAGACCCACATGGTGCCACTGAGCTAAATCTCCAGCCCCTTCCCTGAATTTTGATGCCTTGGTATTTGGAGAGGAGGAAAAGGAGCATATAAAATAGAGGGGAGAGAAGTGAAAGGACTGAACTGTTATCGAGTGTCCCCTATGCACCAGTTACTGTGTTGATGCGATGACAAATAATATATTAATTATTCCTAGTGGCAACACTGAATGCGAAAGTTGCATTCTCATTTTACAGGTAAAGAAACTGAACCCCAGAGAGAATAACTTGCTCAAAGTTGTATTGCTGATAAATAGTTCAGCAGAACTCCAAACCACATCAATTCCAAAGCCTGTGCTCCTGGTCTGCTAATCCTCTTGGATATTTGTGCATATGGTAAGAGCAAGGATAGGTGTATGTCTCATTATTCCAAACTAGGGATCCTAAAAGACCTGTCTCCAATTAACTCTCCTCCGGGGACCTGAAGAAATTCCTGGCGAGAACTTATTTTGCTTCCTTCCTTTGATTCCTGCCATTCTGGCTCTCCAGGTCATTGTCTATTTGGGCAAAAGCTACACAAGTGTCAATATTCAAACAGTCAGGGCCACAGGAGCCGGGGCCTGCAGAACTGTCCTCACTGCCAGGGTCACACTTCCTGCCTTGTTGGACTTCCAGGCGGCACCAGGCCCTGCGGTAGGGTCCCCCCTCTCCTTCTCCTCCGAAGCCCACTCACTTGATGTGTACCTTGGGATTGACTTACAAAGAGCCCAGAGGGTAACCTACACCAACCACTGGATTTGAGAGAATGCTGGGAAAGGCAAACATCAATCACACCGTCCCACCCAGTTCTCTCTCTGTGGGTTATAGAATAGAAGCCTTGGGTAAGCCTTAATGCTCATAGAAATGAAGCTGGGAAATGGATCACTCTATAGGTTTTCAGGCAGGCTCTTGGGTCGCCAAAATTGACCTGGAGTTGCTGAAGTGGCCCAAAGCAGAGATACAGACCCAATGACAAATTTTCATTCACTCACAAAGATGCTTAAGGTTGGGCCAGCTGATCCCGCAAGTCCCGATCAGCTTCCCTGCCCTTTCTGAATAACAGCAAGATTAGAGAATATCCAGAGCCAGCCATGTGCGAGAAGCAGAGCAAATGGCCTGCAGCTGCTAGTGGTCAGGCCTTCCTACACCTGTCAGTCCTTTTGGCTGTGTCTGCTAACATGGCCCCTTTAAGTTAATGGGGTCGGAGGTCTCCTGCCCCCATGCCACCGCATCATACCATACAGCTAGGAAACAATGCCTGCAGCAGCCCCACACCCCTGAAGCTGAAGACCCTCAGAGGATGTAACGCAGCTCATTGGACCCCAGCTTCTACTTCCTGTCACTCCAGCATCCTCTTTGTTGCTCACCCAGTGCACATACCTGCCTGCCCCCACTCCTCGGATCACCACATGCCATCCTGCTGCTTTGTTGGGCTCAGGTTGCAGCTCAATCTGCCTCCCCAGAATCAGTTTCCCTGGGGAGGCACCAAAGTCTCCTTCTGCCACTGTGCTTCTCCCTGTGCTTTTGTGACAACCTCACCAAAGGGCGTTGTAGCAAGGATCTCCCTCATCTGGGGATTTACAGTGAAACACTGTAACGCTTCCCTCCTGACCAAACAGAGCCAACAGGTCAGCGATGAGCCTTGGCTCTTCTGTCTCTCTGAGCCGTGTGACCTTAGCCAAGGTCACCTATTTGAGTCTTAGATTTTTCATCTTCAAGATAGGAGGATCCTACCTACCCCAAAAGGGGGTATGAGTCTCCAACGACTAGTGGACATAAATGCATTTATATGTTTATGCCTGACCCAGTAAATGATCAGTCAATCGTATCAGTGTCCTTCCCCTAAGCCTCAGACAAAACTGGGCGGCCGTTCAGACTGCGATAACTCGATTGAGGTGGTTTTTCAGTCCAGTCGAAATAATGCAGACTGTTGAGTCAGAACCTCAGCACAAACTGCAAACCATCAGGAAGCGTACTTGAAAGAGAAAACTCGGAGCTCAGAAACCTGCCCATGGTTATGCAGCAGAAAGAGGCGACCATTTGTCAAAGGGCCCTTTGGTTCCCATGGGGAAGCAAAAAGAATAATGATTTAAATTGTTCTTTAACTTCTTTACTTGAAAACTCTTCGCCTCACTGTCAAATTCGTTGACTGCTGCTTTCAATTTTCTCTGTTTCAACTAGTGCTTTGTCTTTTCTTTTTCAAAATGCAACCAGCTCACTTCCTGTCTATGAAGGAAAGTGGCTAAGTGTCTTGCAGGGCTGCATGTGTATTGATCTCTGCTCTGCCAAGATTTACTAGTACAAGACTTCGCGGCCAGCAACGGGGAAGGTGCCACCTGCACTCGGACACGGGGAGAAAGAGGACAGATGAAAGCATCCCAGGGCCAGGATTTCGCTCCAGCTGCGCTGACTGTGGTCCGATATCAAGCACGTCTCTCATAACCTGACGTTGCCTAGAACGTCTAAACAGACAGGCCTTCTGTTAAGGAGGTTTTGTTTCCGACTGTACTGCACCCCTGCCTTTCCTGTACTTTCTCAGGTTGGGTCATAAAAAAAATTGTACCAAAAAAAATGTACTAGAAACTATTGATTTCTGTTGTGCTAAAGCCCCTGACATTCCGGTGCGATGAAGATATTGCTGTGGACCCTGTGAGCTTTCCCATACTTCGCTTCTGCTTACGACGGTCTCTGAGGATGGTATTAAAGATATTGTAGTTCCCACTTTCTGACTGTGGGATATCAGCAGGGTCTCTCCTGTGTAAAGAATAATTATCAGCACTGCTGTTACCTCTAGTAAGTGTGTAATTACATGCTCGGTTTTGTGGGCTCTAGGCTGTGCAGTTTTAAATTATACAATAATGTCAGATTCTCTTCTCTCTCCCGTTCGCTCTTTTTCTCCCTCTTTCTCTCTCTTGCTTTTTTTTTCTTTTTTGTATTTGAAGGGAAAGGTGGGTCATTTCTTTTCTTTTCTTTTCTTTTCTTTTCTTTTCTTTTCTTTTATTTTATTTTCTTTTTTTTTGGAGATGGAAGAAAGGCGTGGGAGACCCCGGTAACCAGGAAAGATCAAACGCTGCTGCCTCTTTGTGCCAGGATTTCAATCTACAGGACCTTTACAGATCAGGGTGCATTTGGCCGCGATGAAACTGAGGAGGAGGGGGTGACAAAAGAGGGGAGGAAGGGAACGGGGAGGCAGAAAAGACAGGGAGAAGATGAATGTGAGGTGTGGAGGTGCAGGCGTGATAGAATTCGCATCAGAGACTCCAGTAAAGGAGCGGGTAGGAAGCGTTGTGAAGTCGCTGATTTTCAGCCAGAAATCAAAGTAGCGGGAGTCCGCCTCGGTGTGAGGGTAGGGGGCGGCCCAAATGGGGGTCTCCACTGCTGACCCCGCTGAGCTACCCACGGGGCAAAAAGCGCGCCTAGCCGGGTTCCGGAAGCAGCATCCTGCACCTGTCCATGCCTGACCAATCAGCAGCGCCGCAGACGCCCCGCCCGCCAGGGCCCTGGACAGGTGCGATCTCCCTGCGGACCACATAGCTTTGTACAGCACCCCCTCTCCCGCGGGGATCCACAGGGTTAAGGGATGGCAATGTCTGTGACCACCTGAAGCCCTACAGCTGTCCAGAGTCCTCCGGCTCCAGACCCTGGCTTACACACGTCTGTTTCTAATGGACTCAGGTGTTTGCTTCTCCAAGGTGCCTTTGAACAAGTTCCCTTCCCCACGTCCTCCACCTGGACAGAGGCTGCCCACCTCCCAGTCCTGCTCTGTCACTAGAGTTCACATGTAGGAACAGTCCCAAACTGACAGTTGCTCTGTAGTTGCTACTTTTTTTTTAACATCACCTGCAAGTCTCAGACATCTTGGGGCTCAAAAACTAACAATGGCTGTTCAATACATGCAAATCTCATTTTACAGACTGAAAAACGAGACCAGAGAGCAGAGGGACTCGCACAAAGGCACGCAGTGGCACATCTGGCAGAACTCAAGCCCTCCGTTCTTCTCGCTCTGGCTTCACCAGGTTCTCCCAGACCTACGCTTAGAAAGTGTCAGTGATTTCAAACAACTAACAGTTGGCCTGAAAGAGGTGATACCTGTTTATAATCGAAATAATAGCTCTTAGCATTTACCGAACTCCATATATGTTCTGTTTGATCCTCGTGACAATCACTCAAAGTAGGGACATTATTATCCCCCTGAAGATGAGAAACTGAGGCACAGAAAGGAAAAGTAACTCACGCCGGCTCCCAGGTAGAGCCAGGATTTGAACTTAGATCTTTCTGACTACAAAGCCTCCATGCTTAATTCCGCTGCTTAAGGCTTTCCACAAAATATCTCAATGAATGTATGTAGTTGATGCTTTAAAGTGAGTTCTTGGCCTTTGGTGAGCATTTGTCTCTGCTCTGTCCTACTCTCTTCCACCCCACAGACCATAGCTCACCGCTTCCCTCCTGCACTGCTTCAGATTGATTGCTGGCTGGATGCAGCTCGAGTGCACGGCCTCTTCCTCCTCTGAAACTGACAAGGACTCATTCAGCAACTGAGCCAGGGTGAGGCTCCCTCTCTGAAGGCACAGCCTGCCACCAGCCCTCACACAGTTCCCCCTCACAGTCCATCCATAAAGCTTCCTCCTTGTGTGGGGAGACTGCCAAGCAAAACAGATAGGGCAGGTCGGGTTTCCGATTTCAGTCATCACTTTCTGGGGTTCTTTGAGTCCCCATCGTTTCTGTGGAATGTGCTAAAGGTGAGCAACCAGAGCTGGGCGAGTCTCAGTTTAAGACTGGAAACAGCCACACTGCATTTAAATCAATATTTTCCTCTCCTGGTATATCCACATATATTAACCTAATGCATTCACATGGATGCATCGTTGCCTTGCAGAGAGAAGGCTTCTATTTGTACTCATCTCTACCCCCACCCCACTACTATCTTTTGCAAAGCAAAGAGACACCGAAGGGGATTTAGTTGCAAAGCAAAAAGGAACAGCAGCCTGGGCCCAGACCGACCCTTGGTGAGTGTTGAGTATCATGGGATGCCTGAAAATCCATCACCACCCACCCGCCCATGAGGAGGGGTCTGCAGCCGGCCAGGTGATGCCCCGTCCATTCTACATGTTGGAGGAAACTGGCCAAAGTTTGGGAGGGCTGAGTGCTCTCTGTGGGATTTGGAAGGGTAGAATTGGACCCCAAACCCTAAGACCAAGCCTGTTCCCAGCCACTCCACACCCCAACACTGCCTCCGGTTGGTATCCTCTTTTGAGGGACCCCTGCAGCCTTCTGCCTGGGTGAATATGTCTAATTTTCATTTCTCTTCAATGCTGGCTTTCAATGGCAATCTGGCCTCTGCCCAGGAAATTCAGAAGGAAGCGCTCTTCACAGCTCCCATGATCTAAATTCATAGAGTGACCACATAGCCTCTCCTAAACTGAAATGTCTACCCAGCCTGAGTATTCTGAACTTTAACTGGAGTGTGAAGCTAAAGCAGAAAAGCGGGACTACTCTGCTTCAGAGAGGTTGCAGACCAGCTGAAGAGAAGGGACCTTTGGGAAAGGACCTGTGTAAACTTCAAAAGTGTAAGTGAGCTGTGTAAGTTCTATCAGTACACAGGTGCAACAATGGGGAATGCAGTGGTGAACAGCAGACACCAGATTCTATCCTCCTGGGAGACACAGACTCAGGAACCAGATCTTCCCTCAAATAAATGTACAATTACCATTTACAAACAAACCTCCAAGTGGGATAGGAGAAAAGCACAGGGAGTCGTGAATGTCTTTAGCAACACACTTTGATCTGTTTGGATGGTCAGGGAGGGCTTCCTGGAGAAAGAGTGACTTTTTGGCTGATATCTAAAGAAGTAGGAAACAACTGTGCTCTGTGCAGACAGAGGCTACAGAAAGTAGTGATACTCTGTGATGGCAGTGGGATAAATATACGCATACCATATTTTTGAGTGTAAATTTTAGCATTATAGTAACTGGCTGTGTGGCTCAGTAGCTGTGTTTCAAGGATACGAGAAGCAATCTTTGTATGACAAACCACAATGCATATGTGTAAAAGTGTCAGACTGGGACTTTTTACCCACATAATTCTCCATGTAACATTTTTTTCATATGTTTCCCTGAGCATCATGGAGGGTAAAATACACGCACACCATTCCTCTGTTCTGTATACATGTACTTTACCACCATGCAACATGGGTGTGACTCATAGGAACCCATCTGCACATTCACCTACTTGGCAGATGATTGGCAAGGTGTGAACAGGAACTCCAAAGCAGCAACAGATGAGTTTCACCTGTGAAATGCTCACTGTTAAATTGATGTGCATCTAGGATTCATTTGTTTAAAGTTTTCATTTGATTTTTCTGATACAAGTAGCCCAGTTCAGTACAATGGCACATGAAAAAACAGATTTTTAAGTTTTAGAGGAGATAGAAATGTATCATCAGGTAACTCATTCAGGAAGAAGAAGAAGAAGAAGAAGAAGAAGAAGAAGAAGAAGAAGAAGAAGAAGAAGAAGAAGA
>NW_022900930.1:45665099-45678403 GCF_012274545.1 Fukomys damarensis | reverse complement strand
GGAGGAGGAGGAGGAGAAGAAGAGGAAGAGGAAGAGGAAGAGGAAGAGGAAGAGAATGACGATGATGATGATGACAACTTTGACATTGGCCATGTGAGGCAAAATTCCTGTGGCAAATGGAGCAAGAATCCTCCCATCCAGACACAGGAAATGCAAATCTTCTTCATTCAGATAATGAAGAAAACATCAGTGTGAGTATATATCTGACTCCTCAAAACGGTCCAAAATAGTCATGTAACCAAATGGAACAATCCAGTATTAGAACTTGGTCTGAAAATATAATGGCTATCTTGGCAGGAATGAAACCTATTGGACGGAATGTTAGCACTGCTATTCAGTGTTGGAAATGGTCACCGACGAAATGCTACAAGATGTGGTGAGATACACAAAGGCCCAAATACAAGTAAAACGTTCTGTACACACCGATAGCAGTACTCAAAAATGTGTTTATTATGACACCCCACTAGCTGAACTGAAAGCGCTCATAGGTCTGCTGTATGAGCAGGCCTTTCTCACGGTAATTGCAGCAATGTAAAAGACTTGGAGAAGTAATAGGTGTGGCCTTGAGGTTTGTTGAATAGCAATAACACTGAGAAGATTTGATTTTCTTCAAAATTGCCCGAGATATAATGACAAAATTATCCACCAAGAAAGAAAAAAAATTGATAATCTGGCTGCTGAACATTCATTGTTTGAGAGATTTGTGGTTGTCAAAGAATTTACACAGCACCCGAATACATGACTATTGATGAACAACTTGAAGCCTTTCATCATTGCTGTAGCTTTAGGCAGTATGTGCCAAAAAAGCCTTCAAAATACAGCATAAAAATGTGTGCCTGGTAGATATGAAGACATACTTTCAATTTAGAAATTTACTCAGCCATCAGGTCTCTATTTGTGCAGTAATAAACTGAATGATGTTGTGAACTGATGAAGACCTTAGATTACGCAGTTCTTTGAGGAGGACCAGACAGAGCATTCTAACAATAACAATGGGATGACTTAAGGTGATGAGGAATTAGTCCCTCTCCAGGTAAACCTTTCTCTTTTGTTTTACTACTCAGTTCTTGAAGAAGCAGGATGTCTTCAGCTGGTGTAATCTTGCCAATGAATGCCACAGCATCACAGAAACTCAGCTGTGATCAGAGGCAAAACAGAGTCATGTTTCTGCATGCCACCCCTGGCTCAGGAGTGAGGAACACTGGCCCTCAGACAGCTACAGTCATACTTCAATTTTGACATGGTTTTTCCCCAACATTTATTAGAAATGCTCCTGACAGGTTTTAATTTCTGAAGTTATCTTTTAGATTTTGAAACAAGTAAATAGCTGATGTGAAGATGTCTATTCTAAGCACTTCTTTATTTGATATTTTATTTTATTAACATCTTATTTTCCTGCTAAATACGCAATGTACAATATAGTAAGAAGCTCTTGACAAGAGAGGAAGGTGACAAGAATGGCCTGCCACACAGGAAAGCTAAGTACCTGTGCTGTCAGTGTAAGTGAGATGTGTGCATGGAACACGCAGTTGTCATGTGTGAAGACTGCCTTGTTTATGACAGTTGATGCAAAGATTATTTTTATTGTAGAGTTCTATTCATATTTCATTGTAGTTCATATCAGAATTTATTTCTGATTTTATCTTCTAGGTTTTGTAAGCAAGTACCCAGATGATGTTTAATCTTAACACGTAATACATATTAAGAATTTAATACTTTATTTTATTGATATTTTATGTTCCTGTTAACTATACATTGTAAAATATAAGAACCTCCTGAAAAAACAAGACCAGTGAGATGTCAAGTATGTCCTACAAAAAAGACGGAAAAGCAAAACTCTTGTACTGCCAGCGTAAGCAACATGTGTGTACAGAATGAGCAAAGATTATGTTGTTATAGAATTCTTTTAGTATTTTCATTGTAGTTCATATAGGAATTTGTATCTGTTGTTATTTATTAGATTTTAAGCCAAAAAAGTTGATGTTGAAAATTTGATGCTTTTTATAAACAATAAATATTTTTTATATTTTTCCTATTAAGATGCATTGTTTGGCCTAATAAAACTCATAAAATTAAAATTAATAATTCATCAGTAGAGAATAAACATGGATGATACACACCCATCATGATGCTCCTTTAACACAAAATTGGTGTGATGTCAACTTGGCTTGAGTAAGGGCTGCCTAGCAGCTTAGTAGATTCTGGGTGTGTCTGGGTATGATTGACATGTAGGCCAGCAAACTGAAGAGAAAAGGCCCACCCTGGATATGGGTGGCACCAACCAATAGGCTTGGTATTTAAAATAATAAACAGGCAAAGAAGAAGAAAGTGTTTCCTTTTCTTCTGTAAACACTCTGGTCTTTGCCATTGCCTTTGGACATTGGTCTCCAGTTTTTTCAGCCTTGCAGCACAGATTCCTTAGCCTTTCAGACTGTCAGTGTTGACTACAGTGCATTGCCACACAAGCCTTCAACCTTTGATTGCTGCCGGATCATCTGGCTTGCCAGTGCACAGACTGCCATTTTGGATTCTTCCACCTCTGATCCTGCAGACGGCCAATGGGACTCTCCTGATCCTGTAATCCTACCTAATAAATCCCCGTATAAGCATACATTATATTGAGTCTCTTCCTCTAGAGAACCCTAAATATCACACATTTCACCACAGAGGAGGACAGCCTGCTCAGTCTGGTGGTCCTGGCATTTGAAGAGGTGAGATTTGAGGTGGATCTGGGAGGTAGGGTAGAGGTGGAGGTGGAAAGGGCATGGGGGTTAGTGGAGGGAGGAGCCAGTGCAGGGGCCACACAGGGCAGAAGAGCCAAGCCCTGCTAATGCCAGCAGAAATCAGTTGTATCCTGGGAGGACTGGATGAGTCCTATTTCTTGTCAAGAGCAAAACAAAGGAACCCAAAGACCTTCATTTTGTTCATCCTAACTGCTTTCATTTATCTATGCCACCCAGGGCAATCTGACTTTTGTCCAAATAGCAGCTCAGAGTAACCCAGGGAAGCAAGTTAGAGAAAACAGGCAAGAAGAACCAGGACCGAGGAGCAGTCACTGGAAAGAAGTCAGCTCAGGCAAGCAGAGACTGCATGACCCATAGGCCTTTCCCCAGGAAAGAACAGAGCCACAGGGGTGCAAGATGTTCTGCGGTTCCAGGTTGACCCATAGGCCTTTCCCCAGGAAAGAACAGAGCCACAGGGGTACAAGATGTTCTGCGGTTCCAGGCCGCTGTGCAGAAGGAGGAGATCCCTGAGGCTGCAAGCTCCAAGAGAGGAAAGGGTTAGCAAAGACCAGAGAGAACCAGAGCCAGGAAAGAGGCCAAGGTGTGCCTAGGAACAACAACCCCTCCCCAGAGGTGTATATGCTAATATGTGTGATGATCTGTACAAATAGACCCATGACAGGTGCTTTTGATAACAGTAAAAATTAAAACTATATTTCCAGGCACCCATACATGCTCCCTTCAAAGGCTCTGTAGTTATTAAACTTGCAGCCTTTAAGCACTGAAAGGGACTTTAGGGATTATTGAATGTACCTGTTCTTTTTTCAGATGAAGAAACAGAGGTCCAGAGATGCTAAGGCACTTGGTGAGGTCACACAGCTAATTAGCCACAGAGCTGGCATGAAAACCCAAGGCTCTTGACTCTTAATCCATTTCTCTTCCCACAACACAATTCTAATTTTTTTTTTCATCTTAAAGTGTTAGGTTTAAATTAGAAAGGAAGCAATCTACAATCAATCTCATAATGAGTGGATTTTCTCCTTGTTACTGACATGGGCTTTTATTCTCAGACTAGTTCACTTTGTATCATGTTTTATTTATTATAAAATTATGTAGCAGAAAAGTTGGCCCAATTGTTAATAGGCTTGCTTTGCAATGTCACAGAAGGCCTTTTCTGTATCGACAACCATGTTTATTAAAGTTTGCACTTTTCCGTGGCTTCAGGAAGATGGAGTGCAGACACATACACAAGTGTGCACACTCACCCTACACACCTTGAGATAAGGACACAGCTGTCTGTGACGGAGCTTCCTGTGGAGTCCAGCTGATCCACAACTGAAAGGGCCATCTCGGAGCCCCAGTTTGCCGCTTCTACCAGATGAGTGAACTTGGGTAGCTAAGTCCCCTCAGAGGGGTAGTTTCCCTTGCTAGAGTAATAAGAAGAAAATCGAGTTATTAGGTCATCCTTGTATAGATTTCTATCAAAGCCTTTGCAATAACTTGCCAGAACACGGGAGAAGTGGAGAAGAACATTAAAAGGCAATTTGCATTCTCGGATATTGGTCCCACAGGGTCATCACCTCCCTATCCCCCATCCGGTGTCCGTCAGGGTGGCTGCCTCCTTCCGGAACGTACACAACTTACTTCCACATATTGAGTCGTTAACAGCAAGGGGCTTTGCCCCAAATTCTTCAAATGCTGGTACAGTTAACTGAACTCAGTTTGAGTCTAAAGGCTCTTGGAATCTGATTGGAGACAGACTGGACAAACCTGTTCTACATCCCCATTTCCTCAGACAAGTATTTAATACAGAAGCACATTCAATGGTTCAATGGAGCGTTCCGTGGAATTTTACTGGAAAATGCTTTATGATCTAATAATTTGGGGAAAACTGACTTTCTTCATCTAATTTTTAATTTTATCAATCAATATTATCCCATACTGTGTACCAGAGCCTTATTTTCAGTTCTCTACCAAAGAGAAAAGGACAAAGGCCTTGCCCACGTTGAATTAATAGGATAGACAGTATTTGATCCAATATTTATAAGGATCTGAGCAGACTGGAGGTACAGCTCAATAGTAGGGTACTTGCCTGATATGTGCAAGCCTCTGGATTTAATCCCTAATGCTGAAATTTTTTAAAGATATATAATGTATACAAAAATATTTTTCCTTTTATGTGTTTTTTCCTGTGTCTAGTCTTCTTTATTTGCAATCTGCAGACCCCAACAGGGAAAAGTTAGCAAAGATACTATCTTTGTTGTCCTTTGGTTTTCCAAAGGCATTTTGCCACCAGAAGCTGCCCATAGACCTGCAGCGTGGGAGAGAACAGAAAGGACAGAGAGATGGAGGAGAAAGTGATCAGAGAGAAGCAAACTTGTTCCATCCTATTTCTAATCCCATTATCCTATGCCAATTGACAAATGACTTTGTGGACCTCCCTGGCCCGGGCACCCTAGTGTAAGTTCCTGTCGTAGAATCCCACTTCTTGCCCTTAGCAAACTCCTCTCTCTAGGTGTCCTAACCAAGATGCAGACTCCATTTCCTCTTGTACCACACCTGGTGGGCAGAAACCAACCCTGCCTCCTCACTCTAAGGATCCCTGAGACCCTAACGCTGCGGCCAAGAAAGCACAGCATGGCCCTAACTGCCCCTAGCATTCTGCCACATGGCCTCACATTGAGCTTTGGCCAATGTTCATGTAGCTACAGACTCAAACTCAAACCATCGTCACCCACATCGGTTTCTGTGTGGCTTGTGAGGAAAGCTCTCTCACACAGGCCTGATTTATCCCTGCTCACCTCCCATGATCCTGTAGTGGCTGCTGATGGGCACAGCAATTGGTGCTGGATTCCTGTTCTTTGTTCATAACTCTTTCCACTTGGCCTAACAACATTCTAGCCCAGCAGATACAATGACAACAGTGAAACTGCCCTCTGAACCCAGTCCCCATGTCTCCAGTCTCAGGAGTCCCTGCACTCTGGTTCAACACAAGCTTCCTGTCCTCATACAGTGTCATTTTTATGTGAAGGTTTGTAAAACCTGCATGTCTTTCTGAGGTTCATAGTGGAGGTGAGCAGATCCTTTCCCTGGCCCTTTTTTTTGATGACCCCCAGCATGAGCAAGATGCTTTTGGATATCCCTGTCATTCACTTCTCCTAACACTTCTGCAAAGTAAGTGCAGCAGTCCCTCCTTATATGGAGTTTGCTTTCCTTGGTTTCACATACCGTGGTTAACCATGATCTGAAAATACCAGTGAAAAATTCCAGAAGTAAACAATTTTTAAATTGCACACCATTCTCAATATCATGATGGATTTTCACACTGTCCTACATTATCTCTTGTGGACCATGACTTATCCCTTTGTCCAGTGTATCCACCCTGTATGTACTACCCACTTACTAGTCACTTAGTAGTGGTCTCAGGTATTAGGGATGTCATGGTATTGCACAAAGCATTTGTGTTCAAGTAACCTTTATCTTACTTAATAGTGACCCCTCTCTCAAGGGCAAGAATAATGGTGTTGGCAATACAGACATGCCAAAAAGAAGCTATAAAGTATTTCCTATAAAAATGCGAAAGTGCTAAATTTCATAGGAAAAAAAAACCCCTAAATTGAGCTTGCTAAGATCTACAGGAAGATATTTTGTAAAGGAGAAAGACAACATTCACTTAACTTTCATTATAGCATATTGTTATAATTTGGATTTATTATTATTGTCAATCTCTTGCTTTGCTTAATTGACAAACATTGTGATAAGTATTTATGTATAGAAAAAACAGGATATATCCATAGTTTCAGGCATTCTCTTGACGCCTTGAAACAAATCCCAGGCTGATAAATGAGCCTTTACCCCACTGTATGGATGAGGAAACTGAGGCCAGAATGCTTTCAGGGACACTCAGATGGTCAGGTATAGAGCTGTATGTAAGCCAGACCCCTGAATCCAAAAGCTGTGATCTCCCCAGCACTTACTACAAACAGCAAGACAACTGCCTGTGCCAGAGCCCTGCTGGCTGGGATCCCATGTGCTGAACACATCAGAGACACAGAACACCATCCCCATGCTCCCTATTTCTAAGCTAATTCTAAACAGAGGGAGCTACTGTCTGCTGATCATGAGAGACTTTCAAGCTGGCAGAATGACTTCCCAGGAGAAATCCAGGGAAGTCCCACTGACTTGTGCATTTAAAGTGGGGTGAGATGACTCTTCCAGAGACATTCCAAAGGAACAAATCTGTAATTGGGAAAGAAAGAAACAACCAAAATGGTCTTTCCAAAATCACACATCTGTCATTAAGTTTCTCCTGGGGGAGAAGGGCAGAGAAACCAGGACAGATTTGGAGAAAGGTTGGTCTAATTCTTTTTATTTTCTCATTATAAAAGTTGGCTCGTTCCAAGTCAGTAGAGAGATACTACTGCTAATTACTGGTAGAGGAATTTGTTCACTGCGGTGCTGCCCCTTCCACATGTCAATTGCTGATGGGAAATCCAGGGTGAGGGCAACTCTGCAAGCCCAGAAAAGGGAGAAACATCAGTCTCCTGGCCTGGAGTGTGCTCCCAGATGTGCCATTAGAACACTGGCCTACTGGACTCTACCATAGGTGAAGTAAGTTGTTAATGTTAATGCATACCAACGTCTGCAAATAACCCCACCTGAAAATTAGAGAAAATCCAGACATTTCCCATGATTCTCACTCTACTAGACTTTCAAGAATAGGACAGAAAGAAGGGGAGGTCTACGAACAAAGGAGACACCTGTGGCTCTGCCAGTGGCTATGCTGGGAATGTGAATATATCATTTCTGTCCAGAGGACAAACCCTTTATTTCCCTGATGCATCAGCAGCCTCCGTACAATCTCAAGATTCAATAGAGTTTGCTTTTTAAATGTAACTTCCTTATTTCTCAATAAAAAATTAAGAATAGAAGTTTCCATTTATGGCCAAGAAATATAAAGGCATAAAGCCAATAGCTTACCAGTGGTCTGAAACCTTTTTGTCAATAGAGACTTATTTCATGGAAGGCAAGTTTTCCAAGGCTGGAGAAAGGTGAAGTGGTTTTGGAATCCTTCAAATGCATTACATTTATTGTGAGCTTTATTTCAATCGTTATTACATTGTGCACTTTTTTCTATTTTTATAGAAACAAAGATTATAGATTCTCATAAGAAATGTGCAGCTGAGGTCCCTCTCGTGCACATGCACAGTTCACAGTGAGGTTCGAGTTCCTATGAGAACCTAGTGCCATCCCTGATCCAACAGGAGGTAGAGCTTAGGCAGTGATGTGAGCAGTTGCAAATGCAGAGGAAGCTTTGCTTGGTGGCTCACTCACCTGCACCATGTTGGGTTCTAACAGGTCAGGGACTAGTAGAGAACCATTTTCTAGGAGTCGAGGACCCCTGGTTTAGATCCACCTCCTTTATGGATGTGTTGAGTCACTTTGGAGAAATCGTTGCCTACTATAGGTATTTCATACATAAGATGTAGATCATTTACTCTCCTGCTCTGGTATCATGGGAAAGATTGTTCCAAGGCTCAGATACAAAATATTAGGAACAGGTGTTAAGGACCTGCTTCTCATCTCAGCCAATTGAAGCAAAGTGTGCAAAGTGGATTATTACCAGACAGAGGATATTATCTCATTTTGTATAGGGAAATGGAGGCTTATAGAGAGATGACCTACACACAAGTGTTTTGACTGGCATGGGATTCTGTAATAAAATTTATATCGTCATCATCACCATCAGTACTAGTAGTAGTTGCACTCTCAGTTACAGACTGAACTAAGAACTAAATATTGAATGAAATATACCTTTTTTATTTTTTGGTGCTTGGGACCAAACCTGGGCCCTTGCCCTGGCTAAACAAGTGCTCTACCGCTAAGCTGACTCTGCCAGTCCAAAACATGGTTTTAAAACTGGTAAAATTTTCGGTCTTTCCAGAAATATGTGCAGGGAGAGGAAAGCATCCTGTGTTCATTTCTATCTCCCTGGCGCTGGGATATCATAGTAAACAAAAGGCAAGCACTCTTTGCGTCTACAGAGCTCACACTTGTGGTAGACAGAGACAACGAATGGTTACATTAGTTAAAACAAAACCACAAAACCAAAGCAGACTATGTCAGATGAAAGCTAAGGAGACAAATAAACCAGAAGGTGAGAGAAGAGTAGCAAGTTGGTTATGTGGTCAGGGATGTCTCTGTAAGAAGGGACCTCTTGAGCAAAGACCTGAAGGAGATGAGGGGTCCTCTGTACTGACACCAGGGCAGGAAACTCCCGGAGAATGGAGCAGACCAAGAGATGGAGTTCCGACCCATCCCAACTCACCGATGCTTCTGCACACATTCCCAGTGGTAAGGTCACACAGTGCTGGTACCACAAAGTTCCTAAGAGTAACAGCCGCAGGAACCATGCTTAACCGCTACAGAGCCTTTTCCCTTGCTAGAAAGTCTAGTTCTTGCCCAGTACTTATAATACAAATATCAACCCAACAGGGTTGGTGAGTTAGTACCAGATGCTAAAACTCCTGGTTTGAAAATGCAATGGACTCACCCTGGAATCTCTCGTTGGTCCTCACTTACCTAGGAAAGAAATGAACATTGCTTTAAGAATCCATAGAAAAGCTAAGCTTTTCCTGTGCCTCTCTGATGTCTAGAAAACCAAGTGCTCTGAAAGGACTAGCAAAGGGACCCCTTTGAAATTCTGTTGCTGAGCAGGGTTGCCTGCTTTGAAACCCAAAGCATTTTTGTCTTCAAATGAAAGCTCAGTGCCTGGTTGTCCTCGCTCAGGTCCACAGCCTGGGACCATTGGCAGCAGGGCCAGTGTCCCAGGCCACCTCCCTCCACTCTGGGCCACTCCCTCCTCACTCCCACCCCGCTCTATTATTAGGTATGCATTTCAGATTTTGAATGGATCTCCTGGCCTGGCATTAATTGACAGTGAAAACCCGGTTTTCAAAGCCAAGGTGTAAGCATGGAAGGTAAGTGATCAGAGGACTGCCCCCGTAATAAATCACGCGGTGCGGGTCACTGTTTGGAGTGTGAATGCAGTGTTCAATAAAGAAACACACTCCACCTTTCAGCTTCAAGCCGACCCTGGCTAATTGACCTCATTGTAGTCCCTCCATTAATCATTCTGGCACATGGGGCAAGAGGCAGTTTCACTGCTTAGGTTTGCAGGGAGGAGGGGGACCCAGTCCGTGAGGGGGAGGGGAAGGGCGGAGGGGGCAGTTATAATGGAAAAGGAAATCATAGACAATTCACCCTTAATTAACTCATGGCGTTTCCAGGTTGGCCAGATATGGTTTACTTTGCTGAAGGAATGTGGGCTATAACGCGGGGGCCTTCATTAACTTCACACCAGGGCGTAGGAGTTTGGGTCTCTAACGAAAGCAGATGTGAGCATCTGCACCCCATCCACAGAGCCGCTCTGCCAGAGGACCAGGGGGTTAGCCTAATGCTACCTAATCATTCAGTGTCATCGATCTCCCCAGACCCTGATTAATAAATTGCAGCACAAATGCCTTTTACAGCGGTGACTACAATTTTATTTTGCCTATTAGAAGCACATCACAGAGCACACCAGCCTCCGGCCCTGCAGGCCTCCTGTACGTATACTCTGCTGGTGTCCCCTCCAGGGGTCTATATTGGTGGAGAGGTGTGGGGGAGTCTTTCAGGCCGCTGGGTTCTGCCAAGCTAACCCTCGATGGATGGCAGGGGATAGCAGAAGAGCTCAGGGCTGTTTTCTCCAAAGCAATGCGATAAACGTACTATGGACGGACACCTGTGGTGTGCCAAACGTGACAGCCCAAACATAAATGGGGGAGTGGGGAGGGATGGAGGAGGGGAGGGAGGGAGAGAGAAAGAGAGATTTGGTCCTGGTCTTCAGGGAACTTAGAATCTGCATTGATCCATTTATAGTTTCAGAATGCAAGATCTGCCTTTTTATACCAAGCTGCTTTAAATTAGGCCTTTTTAAAAGGTCTCCCCACCACCGCCACGATTAGTTGCTATTATTCAGGAACGCAGTAGTTTCCTGTGTGTGGGGGGGTGTAAATAAAGCCCAGAGGGTCAGTAACTTTCATTCCAGGAGGAAGAGGAGAAAAACGAGAGAGAAAGGAAGGTGAAGGGAGACCATTGCTTGTTTTCCACTTGAGTTTTTTCCAGCTGCATCTTCCCTGGGTTTCATTACTGTTAATGAACTTAATTGTTTGGTTTTAAAACGCCAGCCTGAAGGCATCACTCCCCCTCAGTACTGAGGCTGTCTTGCTGATCTCCAAATTAACTTATAAGCAAATACCAGGAGTCCTTGCCCTTCCCTGACTGGCTCTTGAAGGGAGAAATTCAGGTCAGACTGTAGGACAAATTCAGACGGCATATTGAGAAGGAGAGCGAGGGCACCTCCAGACCTCCTATGGTCCTGTGTCCTTCAGCTCCACTTAGCTGTATTTATGGTGTGTCTGCCACATGGTTCTGTAATTCTGCCAGTCACGAGGCTTGGAAAGTTGATAAAACACAGCCACTGACCTTCAGGAGCCCACAAAAAAGATCAAATTTCGTTGCTCCTGCTATCAACCACATAACCATACCTGCGGGACCCAAGAGTTAACACAGCCCAGCTTGGTGAGAAAATCAGTCTTTGGAATCACACCACTGTGGGCAGAATGGAATCTGTCCACTCACTTTCTCTGCAGGACCACGCGTGCTACTTCCTCTCTCCCAACCGCCCTGATGACACCTGCCCCCTTGCGCTAGGATCTATGTGTACAGAACGCTTCTGCTCCCAGAATGAAAGCTGCTTTACACGGAAAAATTCTGGTGAATTCATGCACAGATTGCCTACACAGTAAGAGTCTGGATTACACCGTCTTTTTAAATTCACATATGTCTTCTCCTTTACTTCCCCCAGAAACAAACCAGAAGCGCATAAACCTTAGCACACAGGACACAGACGTGGCTCCAAGAGGAGCCCTCTGGAAAACGGCCCCCCTCTCTCCATCCAAACTTGTCACGCACCTTGCCCGTCCAGCCAGTCCCCGACTTTGCTCGCTGTCTACAACACTCACTTTTGCATTGGGGATAATGAGAACCTCAAATGTCAGGTGGTACCAAGATTGCAGATCGTTCCTGATCTCACCTCAGGTGTATTACTCAGGGCTCTCCAGCAAAACAGGGCCAATCGGATATACAGATGCGCTTTGACCGACAGTAGAGTCATGGCCTGCTAGAGTCATCCTAAGTTGAAAATATCTTCACATGGGAGAGGCCTTTGTTACCCCCACCCAGCAAGCATCAGAGCTGGCAAAATCGTACACGCAAGGGGTGGGAGCTGTGGCTCGCTGCCAATGCGCAGGAAAGCACCAGCATTACACTGTGCCTCAATAGCCTAAACAAAGGCCAAATCTCAAAGTCAGAAATCAGGTTTCTACTAAGCGTGCATTACATCACCCACCATCTTGGAATCATAAGTCAAACCAACATTAAGAACATAGATATATGAGATACCAGTACATAGATATATGAGAGGGTATTATGGGAATTGGCTCATGTAATTTGGAATCAAAGTCTCACGTGCTAACATCTGCAAGCTGAAGATTTAGCAAAGCTGGGGGCATAAGCCAGGCCAAGCCCCAAAGCCTGAGCAACGGAGGAGCTGGTGGTACAACTTTCAGAACAAGAGGTAGGAGCACCAATATCTGAGGGAGGAGGAGATGGTCAGTTCCCATTCGAGAAGAAGCTAAATTCATCCTTTCCAGCCTACCTGGACCTCCATGGATCCAAGATGACAGGCCACGCTGGAAGGGCAGATCTTCCTCAGTGATTTAAATGCGGATCTCTTCAGGAGTCGCCCTCTCAGGCACACCGAGAAATATCTCCCCAGGTCTCTGGGCATCTTTTAGTCCAGTCAGATTGACCTAGAAAATTAATCATCACAAATAAACCAAGATTTAAAGAAGTTAAAACAGTTGTTTGAGCTCCCACAGCTGGTAAGAATTAGTTAGAAGTAAGGTTAAAGCTCAGATCTCCTGATGCCAAATCTTTTTACTCCTTGAAGTTGGGTATATCCGATTACATTCAGATTAGAACCTTATTTTATGCTGCATTAAAGTGTCCTCGGATAGTTGTAGCTTCCTTACTGATCTCCATGCTTTCTCTGTGGTCTAGCTTTTAATCCAAATCTGCATAATTCTCTCCCGATTAAAATACACAAAGAAGATGAAATGATATTATAGTTCTGGTTTAAAGTGATATCTGAAACTGAACCTTGAATCTCTTCCAACTTCTCACTAAAACACCCATGTAGAAATGAACAACCAAACAAATATAAAAAGCTCACAGCCAAGAGCTGTGGCACACTCCTGTAATCCCAGCACTCTGGGAGGCCGAGGCAGGGAGATGACAAATTTATGCTTAGTCTGGGCAACTTAAAAGTTTAGTGAGGGCCTAACTTGGAATTAAAAAAATGAAAAAAGAGCTAGAGAAGTAGCTCAGTGGGGAGGTCCTGGACTCAATCCCCAATACCACCAAAAAAAAAAAAAAAAAAAAAAAAAAAAAAAAAAAAAAAAAAAAAAAAAAAAAAAA
>NW_022900930.1:45661851-45664961 GCF_012274545.1 Fukomys damarensis | reverse complement strand
AAAAAAAAAAAAAGGAGGGCTCAACATTTGTATTACAATCATGCAGACATAGCAGCTTCCAGAAAACGTCTAGAAAGAAAATATGAAGAAAAGTAGTAACAGATGGCATCCAAGGTCAAGTCCAAGCCGAAAAAAACCTGCATAGGTTAAAGCAGAGCTGGGAATAACAAAGCAGCTGCACCTTTGGAGCAGGGCATCCACGTCCTCCGTCAGTTCAGCCATGGGTCCAGCCAGGGCAGCAGGCGGACCCTTAGAGAGCAGCCTGACCCACGTTTCCATGCCGGCAAACCCACTGATACGCCTCAGAATATCAATTACAAAGAGAAGCTAAGCCATGCTCTGAATATCACCAAAAAGGGAAGGAGAGAAGGCGAGGTTAACACACACTGATAATTCAACAGACATTTGTATCCAATTGATCCGTACAGTGACTGGGAAATACATTTGTACTGTGATTTCTTTTTTTTAAAAAATCTTCTGCGCTTGTTTTAAGATAACACCCCAAAAGTCTAAAGACACAGGCACAGATAATATGTAAACTCTTCCCATCATCCCTACCTCTATCTCTGGCTTAAGAAATACACACCAAGAAAAGGAAAGCCTCTGTGAAAATAGCCTTTAATATTATATTTAAAGCAAGAGCATTCTTTAAAAAATCAGGAACAGAACAGAGATGCATGAAGGATCGTTGAAGTTTTGGTCAATTCGATAAGTCAAAAACACACTGAGAGGTATAAATATAGAAAAGAAAAGTATCATCCTTTGTATGTGACAGTATTGTCTAAAGCATGCATGTAAATAAACTAAAGAATACCTGAACATAAGAAGAGTTCAGTGAGTTGGTTTGAACAAGTCCTCAATTTTTGCTTCATTTTAGAATCACCTGGAAAGCTTTAAAAACCACCAATATCTGGGCCTCACCCCAGAAATTCTAATATAATTATTCTTGATTGGGGCCTAGCTCGGTGGATGTTATAAAAGCTCCCAGATGCCTCTAATGTGCATCCAAGCTTGAGAACCACCAGGAAAAAAAAAGCATAAGAAACACATAAAATCCATCGATTTCACTTTATGTCATCAAGAACTAGTGACAAAATACAATGTGAAGAAAAACTTGCTGATAACAACAATGTAAAACATAATGAGAGAATTACCATGTGATCCAGTTCAGGGATTCCACTTCTGGGTATAAACCCAAGAGTTTCATACAGAGTTGGAGAGATTTTCACGTATATGTTCACATCAAGAGGTAGAATCAACTCCAATGTGCTCGGCCGGATGAGTAGGCAGATAAAGTGTGGTACCTCAAACACAAGAGAGTATTACTTCACCTTTAAAGTGAAGAAATCCTGACGCATGCTGCGACTTTGAGGTTTGTATGCTAACCCTTGAGGTTTTTATGCTCACAGAAAAGGCCATTCACAAAAGGACTGGTACTGAATGGCTCCACTTATAGGAAGCACTTAGAGTAGTCACACTGGTAGAAAAAGAAAGGGGACGGTGGTTACTGAAGACGGTGGATGTGTTTCCCACTACTGGACTGTACACTTGGAACGATCAGGGTGCTGAGCTTTGTGTCATGTACATCTTACCATTGAAACTGTTCAAGTCACTTAAGAAAAACACCCCAAAAATCATAATGAATTTTATGAGAAATTTTCTATGAAGAATTGAATCCTAAGTGCCAGGAGGTAGGCCGGGCCCGATCCACCAGGGGAAGGAGAACCACGCCTGCTCCTGACCCAGCCGCCATCGCTCAAGCGCCGGGAAGGTAGCCGTGTGGGAGCCGCTGAACCCCCATAAGCCCCCCCACACTCTCAGACCTCCTGACTGTGCAAGTCTTTGGACCCACTCTGCAAAGACAGAGGTGGTCATCAAGGGTATTTTTCTGAGTTCCCAACTTTGAACATCTTTAAAGAAAGGGCATGGGAAACCTGTAATAGAACGTTGCAGAGTTCAACCATTCAGAAGGATGGGGAACTCAATCTGGGCCTTGCAGCCCGAGGTCAGTCAGCGTCAGGGGGTTCAGCAATCAGCTAACTGAGATCAGGGATCTTGCATCCTCACTCTGTCTGAGCCATTAAATGGTAAATATGCTATATTGAAAATTTTGTTCACTGCAGACATGTTCTGGACTGCTTCTTGATTTCACTTTAATTCAAATGATTTAAGGGTGATAGACTAGTGACTACCACAGGTGGTCAGTGTCCAAGTTGTGCTTGATCTTAATGTGTTGCTGATTGTATCAGTTGGGATAAAGCATTGCCATTGATTTGATGAGCTGTTTTCTCTGATGTTATGAAGATGAGAATGTCTGTGGGTCATTAGAGACACAGAAGCTAGGGTGCAACTATATCAGGAAGATTTAGGTAATAATCCAGAGATTAAACCAAGGACAGTCCGACAACAAAAATTAAAATGAGAAAACACTTAAGCAAGACACAAGGACAGACTTCCAGTTCACCAATGGCAAACAGCAGGGCAAATGAGGATGAAAAGGTCGATAGTGAACCACCAGGACACCCTGAACTCAAAGCACAGGAAGTAACAAAACAGATCAATCAGGCTCTAGAAAAATTCAAAACAGAGATAATCTCCCGGATAGCCATAGAGATAGTGAGCAAAATGGAAGTCGTGATTTGAGACTCTAGAGCACAAACTGACAAAAAAATAGATGAGCTCAGGACCATGATAGAAGCCATGAAAGCCCAGCATAAGAAAGAAATGGAAAAAATAAACGCCCAACATAGGAAAGAAATGGAATCCATAAAACAGATTCAAAGGGAGATCCAGGAGATTAAACACTCTATTGAAAGTGTACACAACAGAATAAAAGAATGCGAAGATAGGCTCTCAGATATAGAAGATAAGATTGCAGTCAGTGACCATGAAAAGAGAGGTTTCTTAAAAACAGTAAGAGATCATGAGAAATCGATCCAACAACTCCTAGATGATGCAAAGAAGAATAGTATAAGACTGATAGGAATACATGAAGTAGCAGAAGAAAATACAAATGACTTTAAAAAGCTGTTTGCAGAATTAATGACAGAAAACTTCCCAAACAGAGGGGAAGAATTTGACATTCAGATAAGTGAGGCATATAGGACCCC
>NW_022900930.1:45645169-45660016 GCF_012274545.1 Fukomys damarensis | reverse complement strand
AAAAAAAAAAGAATTGAATCCTTACTGAATTATTACCTAAGAGAAAAAAGAGTAGAAAGACAAACTTCAGGAGACGCCTCACTACCATGAAGATGCCACTGTCTTTAAATTGATTTATAAATGTCGCTCATTTCAGTCAAAGCTCAAATGTAGTTTTTGTACCTGAGTAAAGTAATTCTTCAGTTCATTGGGAAAAAAGTAAAAATCTGTCACTTAATAAGAAAAAAAACCCAGAACTACAAGGCAGCTTAAATTACCAAATATTAAAATGTACTAGAAAGGCACTCTATTTAAAAGAATGTGATAATAGCAGGAGAAATGACAGATTGTTAAGGCAAAAGAGAGCCCAAGAAAACCCACCCCATCTCCGTAAGTGTTGATGATATAGGTGAAAGTGGATGAGAATGAATTTACTTAGTGCGTTGTTTAGACACTTGGTGGAATATTCCAGAGAGAAGTAAAGTTAGATATCTACCTTGTGCAACTATCAAAATAAATTTCTGATGAACTAAAATTTTAATGTAAAAAGTGAATTAAAATAGAAAAACTACAGATAGATGTTTTAAGGGCTCGTCAAGTAAGATAGATGGAACAGGACACTGAAGATCTGATTTCTCAGGCCTGGGGAGGGTGTGGGGTCTGGTCAGAGGGACCCCAAGGGTACAGGCCTAAGAGCTGAGGGTGGGATTTGTAGCAGCCACGCCTGCCACACACTCCAGAACCCAACAGCAACCTACACTCTAGGTAAACACAGGACCCAGCAACTCCATTCCACAGCTGAAAGAAGAAAACCAGCTTTATCTCTGACTAGTTTTCTGGGAACAAAACAGGACGAAAGCTTCCCAAAGAAAGTGAAAGCTCAAATTTATTTCACTGAATACAAATTAAAACTATCTTTTGTCATTGTCTTTGTTTTTGTTTTTTTGTTTTGTTTTGTTTTGTTTTTTTTTGTTTTTGCAGTTCTACTTTACCACTCCAAACCCCACACAATCTTTTGGATAAGAAAAATCCCAAGTCAATATGTTTTTCTGTCGGGTTTTGGGATTTTTTTAAAAGTGCCTATGAGGCTCTCCAAATGATTTTTTTTAAATGTTCACTAGGGATGAGCTTCCAAAAAAACCTACAAATCATAAGAGAAAATAATCTTCAATGAGAATGGTCAAGATCTCAAGAAAGGTGGGCTGTTTCCATCCTTCAAAGCTTCAGATTAAAAAAAAAAAGAATATCTAGTAAGAATGTTTTGTCAGAGATGACTAAAGATGGTATGAAAGCCATATTAAAAGAAAAGGACATTATAAAAACAAAGTAGACGGAAAAAATATAGAATTGAACTTTTCAAGTATTAAACGTATATCAGCTGAAATAAAATCTCAAAGACTAAATTAAGCCACAGATGAATCCCAGATAAAGGAGTGTTAACAAGTTGGAAGAGAGTTCTGGGGTAACTGCCCTGAATGAATCGTGGGGAGTTACAAAACAGAAAATGTGAAAGAGTGGATTAGAGAGCTAGAAGATATAATGAGAAAGACCAACACATAGTTAATAGGCGCTTCAAGAAAAGAAGAGATGTAGGGTGGGGAGAGGCGATACTCAGAGCAAAACTGGCTAAGAATTCTAAGGATTTCCCAGTATGTATTAACACATATCCCATTTTTCATGAAGCTTTACTGTGTTTCCTATGTCATTGTAGGTCCTAGGGCAAAAGCTGTGAACAAAAGAGATGGGGGAGCTTTGTTTTTATGACACATACTTTAAAAAAGAAATGAAATATAATTTTAAAGTGCAGTGTAGCATGTATCACTAAGCATTTTCAGTAGTAACAAACACTTCCCAAATCTCAATGGTTTACAAGTAAATGATAGTTAGCTTTTCACATTATTTGGGGATTGCAGGTCATGAAGGCTCTACCTGGACTCTGGGTTGGCTACAGGTCTAGTCCATGAATTCTAGGGCACAGGCTGAAGAAGGAAGCCCTATCTGGGACCTACTTTTGCAGTGGTGAAAAGCAAAAACGGGAAAGCTGGTGATGACATTGCTGTATTCAAAGCTTCTGCGTAGACATGGTTCGTGTCATGTCTATTCACGTCCCATCAGTGAAGACAAGCACATACCCAAAGCTGACAAGAGTGTGGGCTAGAGACAAGTATGGCAAGGATGGAGATGCACAATCCTCTTTAAAGGGGGATAAATAATAATCGCAAACAACTATAGAACCTACCAACATCTGTTCCACAGTGGTCATTGCTATGGAGGGCAAAGAATGCGCTGGGAAGTTTTAGGCATTTATAATTATAAACGAGCAGGTTGAGGCTGACACAAAACAGAGTACTCCTGAAGGATGTCAGGGAGTGGAACACGCAGATGTCTCAGAGAAGAGCAGCCAGTGCGAAGGCACCAAAGTATTTTAAGGAGCAGCAAAGAGGCCATGGAGCTGTCACCAAGGCACTGGGTCAAGAGGCCCAACTGTGGACACATGGCCACTGCAGGGCTGGGCTTTCCTGGGAGAGTGGAGAACCATTTGAGGGTTTCGAGTGAAGGAATGGGGACATCTGATTCATGTTTTAACTTAGCCAGTTGTAGAGAATGGATTGAGTAGGGTCCAGGGAATAGCCTAGGCTCAGGTAATACCAGGTAGGAAGTGATGGAGGCTCCCCAGAGGTAGAGCTAATAAAAACTGCTGGAGTCTGGATGCAGATTAAATATGATTTCCTAAAACTGAATATGGGGTACACATCGAAGAGAGAGTCAGCCATGATGCTTGGATAACTGGAAGGATCATGTCGCCACTGACTATGACAAGCTGGAGCATCAGCAGGTGAACTCACCTGAAATCCAAGGGAGAGGCACAGACCACAGATGCAAACTGGGGAGTCCTCACTGTACGATCCACCAGAGACGGCAAACTCTCCCTGTAAAGGGCCAGGTAGTAAATATCCCGGTACTGTAGGCCACATGTGATCTCCCTTGCCTACTATTGATAGAAAACATATGTATGGCTGGGGATTGAGCTCAGTGGTTCCACCGCCTGCCTTGCAAGTGCAAGATCCCGAGTTCGATCCCCAGTGCCAACAAAGAAAAAAAAAATCCACATAGAAAACAAGTGCAGCTGACAGTGACGAGCTGTGCTGCATTTGGCTCAGGGGGCTACAGGTTTACAGTCCTTGCTGAAAAGGATGCTCAAAGCCATACATGTGGATGGAATCACAAGGAAGTGAGTGCAAACAGGACAGACAGGAGGTCCTGGTAGTGGTGCCCAGGGTAGTCTGAAGTTAAAGAGTTAAGGAGATGATGAAGAAACAATAAATAGACCAAGAAGGAAGGATCGACAAGGCAGAAAGCAGGAGCACTGCAGTGAGGGAAGATTTCAATTTTGCAGATCCAGAGCAACCAGTGGGCCAGGTAAGAGAGGCTCGGAGAGCTGAGCATTTGGTCTGCTCTAGTGGTAATCAGCGGCTTCCTAATTCCAATGGGTCCAAGGAAGGATGGGATAAGGGTCGCTGAAGTGGGCAACTAGGCACAAGTCTCTTAAGAAGCTTTGCTGGAAAGGGGAGAGTTGCAGGCCGATGGGAAAGTCCAGTGCAGAAATGAAAACTGATTAAGTGGGAGAGCAGTTGGAAAGGTGTCTTTGAGCCGTGGAAGAGGTGGAAGATGTGTACAGTGACGGGGAAGGGGCCTCACAGTCCCTCCAAAGTCAGAAGAGGGAGGGGTGTGTATGGGAAGTCACAGGGAAACAGGTCAGTGTGGGCAGAGGACCCGGGGAAGCTCTCTACCAACTGCTTCTGTTTTCACAAAACAATGACTCCCAAGGAAGACAGATGAAAATAAATCCATGCTGTGATACTCATAGTGAAAGTGTAGGGTTTAAAAAGTCTTTAAAACAATCAAAATAAAGTGTCGGACTCAGTTTTCCATAGCAACGTGAGAAACCATTTGACAATGGAACGTCTTCAACCTGAGATACTCAATTAAGCATTCATAAGGAATGAGGGCAACGGCTGACAGTTTTTAGACAGAGCTTCAGAGTTTACCTCTCTGTCAGGGTATAACAGACACTAACAGACTTCAGGAAGAAGAAAGAGACCCCCACGAAGGAAGAAGTAGGGGGCAAAAGCAATGGTGATCACACTCAGTAGTCATTAGCATAATGCGCACCAAAACGGTAATGTCAGTAATGATACTGGAAGCCCCAGAAACACGGTGGAGATAAAACACTAGGCCTCTGTACCAGAGACAGGTAGCGATGGTCAGAATGAAAATGAGCTGAGTCTGGAGTTTTTGAAGGAAGGTGAGGATACTAATCAACTTAAATTTTTCTTCGATAAGTTATGCAGGTTACAAATGCAAGTGTTGATGGTGGGACAAGTGCATATTCACACAGAAAAGAAAGAATGTGGATCCTCTCTTACACCACACAGAAAATGATCTCCAACTTGACAATACATAGAAATAATAAGAGCTAAAACTATAAAACTCTTAGGAAAAGCACAGGAGCAATTCTTGATGAACTTCAGTGAGGCAAATTTTCTTGACATATGACAATCAAAAGCATTGTGACAAAGGAAAAAAAAATGGAGAAATCACATGCTACCAAAACTGAAATTTTTTTGTACCAGGGATCGAACTCGGGTCTTGCAAGGCCTGGCCCCCAAAACTGAAATCTTTTATGCTATAAATGACACCTTCAACAAAGCAGAAGACAGCCCACAGAAAGGGAGGACATATTTGCAAGTCGTGTAGCTGATATGGGACTTGTGTGCAGAAACTAAATGGAATTCTTTTGACTCAGTTAAAAAATAGATCATACAATTTCTAAATAAGCAAAGGCTCTGAATGGACACTTTTCCAAAGGTATAGAAATAATAAAAAACCAAGTACATGAAATGAGGCTCAATGCCATTAGGGGAATGCAACAATCACAACAAATAGCACCTCAACAACAACTAGCACCTCCCACCCAGCGGGCGGATTTTAACGAAGTGGAATCATCAGTGTCAGTGAGGGTGCAGAGGAGTAGGGACCCTCACACACTGCTGGTGGGAATGCAGTCATTTCTGAAAGCAGCTTGGCAGTTCCTCTAATAGTTCAGTATTGATGTGCCATATCACCCAGCAATTTTGAATCTCTGTAGTATGTAAACATTCCATAAAAACATTGTGCCTGAAAGTTCCCTACATCATTACTCGTAATGTAAAAAAGTGAAGACAACCCAAATATTCTTCAGCTGATGAACAGATGAATACACACTGTCTATCCATATGATGGATGATTGTCCAGCCATAAAACAGAACAAAGTGGGGATACCTGGTACAGCATGGACAAATCTCAAAAACATGAGATTAGGTGAAAGAAGACAGTCTCAAAAACACTGATTGTACTATGCCATTTATACGAAATGTCCAGCACAGTCAAATCCACACAGACAGAAAATAGATTAGTGATTTTCAAGGATGGATGTGACAGTGGCTCTAGGTTTCTTATGAGGTGATAAAAATATTGTCAACTTGGACCGTGGCGATGGCTGTGTCAACCTGTGAATATGCTAAGAGCAACCACGTTGTACACATTACAGCATTGACTTGTGTCTTAACACAGCCGTTAAAATGTTTCACGGTTAACTCCTAAAAGAGTAGAAACAGATTATCTGTATGACTTCTAAGGCAGCAGAAGTTAAGAGGCACTAACAAAAACAGATCAGTTCAAGAGATGGGGCAAGGGGTGAGAATCAAAGAAACAGTACAATAGGTGGGAGTAAATAAATGTTTAAATAAATTCCAATGACTACACTTAGTTTGACACCATCTCATGTATTTTTAAAGAACGAACACTATCATCTATTGTTGGAGATATCCATGAGTGATACAAGTATGAAAACATCCACTTAAATATCAGGGGATGAATGGAGAAGACTAGGAAATGTGGGAGCAGGCTTCTTCTGTATCTTCGCATGTATTTTCTTTCTTTATTAAAAGATCAGACACATCCCGACATTTTGTATTTATTAAATCTAGGTAAAGATATCCACAGGTGTCTATTTTTTCTGTGCAATTTGTATTTAAAATACATCTTAGTGAAAGGATGACAAAATAGTATGGGCAAAAATTTGGAGGAAAGGTGTTCTTCTCTGCAGATAAGCAGTGGGCCTTTGGAGAGGGAATTCTGACCGCATGCAGTTGAAGTTTTGAAAACATACACATTCTTTGGAGAAGCAATAATTTCCAAGAACCAAGGTGTGTGCACAAATGTTGAACTACACAGATGTTTTCTATAGTTCTGTGCACAGACACATGCAAATAGAAACACACACAGTAACAATAGCCCTCATATACGGTGGTCATCCCATAGGGCTCTGTCACTTAGTGATGTGACAGCATCTTGTTTTATGTCAGTACGCTCTGTGATGTTCACACAACAATGAAATCCTCTAAGGACATATTTCTCAGAACATGTCACTGTTAAAAGCTATGCATCACTGTAAGTACAGAGAGATAGAATTCCCATTAGTTAGACATGGGTACAATATTCAAAATAACTAATCATTTAATACAAATAATTAATTAGAGAAATAAAGGTAATCTCTGGCTTCTGGGGATCTGATAAAAGTTACACACCCTCTCCAGTTGCGTATAACACACAAATTTGGAAATAATTTCAAGGGCGTCTAGAGTGCTTCGGGTGCGTTGCATGGGATACTAGGGTTTGAACCCAGGGTCTTCCCAGTGAGCTACACCCAGCCCATCTTTTTCCTTTTCCTTTTTATTCTTTTATTTTGAGCCAGGGTCTCACTCACTCTGTAAATTGCCCAGACTGGGAAAGAACTTGCGATCCTCACCCCTCAGCCCCAAGTGCTGGGATTTCAGGCATGTGCACTATGTCTGGGTTTCTATCCTTTTTTAGGGAAAGAAAAAACACCAACCCAAACTTCTAGTTCTCCTCGGGGAGCCCCATCCTACAGGTGCACCTTCTCCCCCTCCCAGCCTGGGATGGACACCCCTTCCTTAGGAACTGATACCAATCTGTACCCCCATCCTCTGAGTCATTGCTGTCCTCTCTTTTTCTCTTCCCCTCTCTGAGAATAGGGCGACCACTCACTTGGCTTCCCCACCCCAGCACAGCACAGGCATAAAGAAACATTTGTTGACCAGTTGACTGAAAGAATGTCTGTTAAGGAGGGTGACACTGCCAGGGATTGGGTCTGGTTATTTCTCACATACTTCTTAGTCCACCATCCACATCAACTGCTTCCTGACCTGGCTGCACGCACCCACCCACACACCCACACACACCCACACACACACACACACACACACACACACACACACTCACACACACACACACCCAGCCTTAGCAGATTGTCTTGCGGAAATATACTAGATTTCTAAAACATTTTATCTCCAAGAATGAGGCACGACAGAGATGCCGCATCCATTGCAATCCAGGCATAGAAGAAGCAAGGCTCCAACTTCTACTGACTCAACAGCCTAAGGCCCAGCCCTGGCCTAGTCTTAGCAATGGCTTAGAGAGTCAAATTAGCAGCCCCTTGTTTTCATTCCAAAGTACAAGCTTTCCAATCTCTTCTGAAGGTATTTCCTTTCTTATCCCAGCCCCATTATTCCTCTTTTCTTTTTTCCTTTCTTTCTTTATTGGTACATTTTAGGTATACAATTGTTCCATTTATCATTGGGATCTTGTACCTTTGCATGATGTATCTTGGTTCGTATTTTCTTCCCATTCCCCTGCCCTCCCTTCACCCCCTCCTCCCTTCCCTATTTACAGAGACTTTGCATTATTCCCTATTTTCATCAAGTGGAGCCCTCAAATACCTTTCCCCGCCAGCTATTCAAGAGCCCGTTCCCCCTGGAGCTGTGACACAGAACCTATTAATAAGCAAACAGAATGAACTGGCCGTCTCTCCTCAGCGTTAAATTCCTGTGCCACCAATTTCTCAAACACTTCCCTTTAGGGTTTTCCTGCGGAGTCCCATTCATTTAGAGGAAATGAAGAAAATTGTTTAATGTTTCTTGTTATGAGCAAATGGTACAAATGCCCTTCTCCTGCTCGGCTTCCAAGCCCATCTGTTGGCCCTGGCAAAACCTGCACCTCACTCCTCATGCACGAGACGCTTGTCATCCTCACACCGGAGGGAGAAATCTTCAATTCCATTAACTCCCCCTTTCCTTGCCTCTGTTTCCCCAACTGTGAAATGGTGAAAGTATCTCAGGTCTTTACATAGCTAATTCGCTCATTCAACCAGATACATCCCTTGTACCTGCCCTGGGCTGTAAAATGCTGCTAGGGCTACAGAGAAGACTTCCTGTCATCAGTAGAACACTCTGAGCTCTGAATGAAATGATGGGATTAGAGAAGAGCAAAATATTTGCAGCCAGGCATGGTGGTGCACACCTGCGACCCTAGAACTTGGGAGGGCAAGGCGGGAGGATGGCTGCAAATTGAAGGTCAGCCTGGGCTGTTAAGCAAGGCATTGTCTCAAAACAAAAACAAAGAGGGAGAGAAAGAGAAAAGGAGGGAGAGAGAAATTTGGGTCTGCTTATCCCCAAGGAGGGGAAGGAAAGAAACTGGGGTGATTATGGTGGTGCCTCAGTTCATGAACTTAATTTGTTCTATGATTTTGGCAAAGATGGGCACAGTTGGGTTTGTCACCTGATGCAGAGTTGGCAAACAAGAACAAAATTTTGCCAAATGCTTGTGTTTGTGAGCCAGATTGTTTGCAAGCAAAGCACTCATGAACCGAGGTACCCCTGTACTCGGAAAAGAGGGTAAGGATATCCGATCCTGTTTTACAAAATATAAAATACCGGAAGTATATAATTTTTACACTTTCTCCTCTAGTGCGTTTCAGGGAGTGAGGCGTTAGGGAGCCCCCATCAGGGCTAATAGGTGATTGTGCTTAGGAGAAAGGAAAAATGGGAAAGGAACCCTTCTCAAGCCCTCAGTCTTTCAGAAAGGGAAGCAGAGACATCCTTGGAACAAAGTCATTTCTGGTTTATTGTTGGTATTTTTTTTAAACTGGGAATTGAACCTCGGGCCTTCACACTGAGCTACCTGCCCAGCACTTTTTATTTTTTATTATGAGATAGGGTCTTGTTAAGTTGCTAATGCTCCACTGTTCGAGTGTTGGGGTGTCCTTCTCAAAGATGGCACGAGGGCTTAGAAGAGACACTTGGTCCTCAAGCTACCATGTGCTTGAGTGTGAAGACTTCATTTCGTTTCTCCATTCATCTGCTGAGGGCTATTTGGATTTTTTCCACTTTTTGGCTTCTGTGAGTAATACTGTTACGAACATTGGTGTACAGAAAGAAAAAGAAATCTTAATACCAGCTTATATTAAACGGAATTGAAGAGATAGATCAACTTCTGAACAGTAATCCCCTGATGCTTCTCAAAGCCAAATATGGCAGCCACTCAGAACAGAGGAGAGCTTTCCAGGGAGTGATCTGGACACTGTCCTCATTAGCTGTGTGGTCTTTTGGATTGAGTTTCCTGACCTCTAAAGTATAGAAATAGATCAGGTGACTTCTGAGAAGCTTTACAGCTCAAATGTCCCCACATGCTCTATCTCATATCAGTTTCCTCAGTTCCTGTGAGCAAGTGTATTCTTTTTTTTTTTTTTTCTTGGTACCAGGGATTGAACTTGGGTCCTTGTGCTTACAAGGCAGGCAGTGGAAAGCAAGCGTCTTCTGCTCACCCACTTTGTTGGTGTTTCAGCATGCATTTGCTTGAGCTGGCAGTGTTTATGGGAGCTCTGCTCAGATTTTGAAGGAATTCCCAAACAGGTGCTGTGCCCCTGATCTCCAAACATAGGCTGAGGCTACTAAGTCACTGCCTCTCCATTTGCATTACTTTCAACATTGATCACAGTCATCTATAAAAACAGAATTTGTGGAACAAGTATTGTATATATAATCACTCCAATGGATTTATTGGGTAGCTTACAAGATCAGAGATGGAAAGTCCACAGTGGCCATCTGTGTGCTGGAGAACTAGATGATCCAGTAGCTGCTCAGCCCAAGAAGCTGGAAGCCGCAGAAGGGCTGGAAGCTCCCGGAAAGCCCCTGGTATACTGACCTACCTTCCTATCATCTCTGGAAATATCTCACGGACACACCCAGAAGTGTGTTTTACTAATTGCTAGGCACTTCATAATCCAGCCCATAGACATAAAGTGATTGACAGTCACACTTCCTCTGTTTCCAAGGGACTCTTAGCTCTTCCAACTGGACTGTCCCCCTCCAGAGAAATCCCTTTCTCACAGCACTGATGTCACTCCCATCTCATGACGTCCCATGCTTCCTCATTCTGCTCATCTGCAAACTGAGGATGTTGGGTTATTCCTGTGCCCTTGACTCTAGCCCTCTGTGGTTCCAAGGACTGGGGAAGAAAGAGAGACCTGCTCAAAGGAAAGAAGCAACATCAGGAGGGAGAGCAAATAAAAGCAACACTCTCCTTACCCAGCCTTCAGTTTCTCACCTACACTTTCTACCTAGTTAAGCTCCAGCTCAGCTCATTGAGTTGCCTTGAGCTAATGGATAATACACAAATGTTGTCACACATGGGTCAACCTTTAGTATGATTCACTGGGTACAACTTCGGAAAAACAGTCTTATCCTTTAGATTATTAGTACAGCTTCCCCGTTCTTTTTTTTAATCTAACACTGGTTTGGTCTACCTTATGTGTGTGGCTGAATTGTGATCCTACAGCAAATTTCTCAATTGAGCTAATGGACTTAGAGCGTTTCACCCTTGGCTTTGTAGTTTCGGAGGGTGTGGGTGTGGGTGTGTCCTTTCTCCCATGACCTCTTAATGCTGCTCTTGGTTCTCACTATACTAAAGGTAAAAGAAAGAAAGTATACTCAATGCAATTTTTATATCAGCAAAAATAAAGCATCTCTGGTGCCTTCCCTCCCTTCCCCCATCTGCAGCTACCTTCTTGTCACATACTCATTTCTTATCGTAATTCATTTTGCTCAGACTTCAACCTCATCGCTAACGTAGGCACTGATACATACAACATTTCCCCTAAAAATATGACCACGGGTGTGTTTTAGTAAGAAGAACAGAGTAGTGAGAAGTTTTGCTTTTCTGATTATTTTTCAGGAAACATCCATTAACCTATATCTGGAATTCTTTACAGTATCAGTGCCAATAATCACCCTTTTTTGGACATGCTTTAGAATGAACTTTGAAGCCTAAAGAAAAACACATACCATCTAGGCCCTGCCTCAGACTTACTAATTTGGAATCTTGGGGACAGCTCCAGGACATTGCACACAATTGGTTCTCCATAACTGTGTGCTCTGCATCTGCAAATTTACATAATTGCTGATTAAAATATTCAGAAAAAATGAATTTGTACTATGTACAGATATTTTGCTTACCAGTATTCCCTAAATAATACAGTACAACAATTACTTACATAGCATTTCTACTGTGTTAGGAGTTATAAGTCTCCTAGAGATGATTTGACATGTAAGAGGGATATGTGCAGATTGCAGGCAAATATGATCCCATTTTTATAAAGGACTTGAGTATTTGACTTCAGGGGATCCTGAGAATAATCCTCTGAAGATACTGAAGGGCAGTTGTACTTTTAATGTTTTCAAAACAAGTTCTGGTTCCTGCTCTGGGCTGGGGACCAACAACAGAGCAGAAGTGCATATAATTAGACAAGAGAGATTTTATATAGATTAATATGAAAGTCACCTTCTAATTTCTCACCCCAAAAACACTGAGACGTGGTTTGGGGACTTGGTACACACTCACTCTTTCATTCACCGACTGTCTACCCAACAGGCCTTTCCTGAGCACATGCCTGGGCTGTAAGAAAAATCACAAAGTAGACGAGAACTTTAGGCAGAGTATACCTCTGGGAAAGAGACAAGACATACAGAGTCAGCCATAATGCCAGAAACGTCTCAGCAGTAGGTTTCACAGAGGCTCGGTGAAGTAGATGGTCTTTGGGAAGTTTCAGCAAGCAGAGATTGAAAGAGGCAGTCCAGGGTGAGAACCACTTGAGCAAAGATTCAAAATGTGCACAGCCACTATTTCCTAAATCTATGAATTAGATTGTTTCAGACACCACATTTAATTGGAATCATACAACACATATTTTTTGTAACTGCCTTATTTGACATATACAATACCCCCCGGAGCCACCCAGTAGTAGCATGTGACAGGAATTCCTTCCTTTAAAGTTACTTATTGTTCCATTGTATGTATCTGCACCATTTCATTTCTCCATCTATGAACATCTGAGTTGCTTTCACTTCTTGGCTATCAGAAAAAAAAACTGCTATGAACATAACTGTGGAAGTATTTCTTCATGGCTCTGATTCCAATTGTTTCAGATACGTACTGAGAAATGGGATTGCTGAATTATATCTGTTTTTAAGGAAGCATATATATTATTCTATAGCAGTTGCACCACTTCACCCCCTACAATAATACACAAGAGTTCTAACTTCTCCATGTTTCTATCAGCATTTGTTATTTTCTGAAGTGTTTCTTTAAAAATAGTAAACATCCTAATAGATGTGAGGCACTATCTCATTATTTTTGTTTCCATTTCTCTGATGACTAGTGCTGCTGAACATATATTTAGATGCCTCTTAGCCATGTGTATTTCATCCTTGCAGAGATGTTATTTTCAAATCCATTGTTCAGTTTTTGAGTTATTAAATTTTTGTTGTGCAATTTTACTTGATATATTCTAATCAGATGTATGACTTACAAATATCTTTTAATATTTTTGTGTTGCTTGTTCACTGTGTTGATTGTGCCCTTTGATGAACAAAATTTCTTAGTTTGGTGTACTCCCATTTATCTACTTTTGCTGTTGAGCTTGTGACTTTTTATATCTAAGAGATAGTTGCCTAATCCAATGTTATGAAGATTTGCTATATTTTCCTCTTGGAGTTGTACAGTTGTGGTTCTTATTTTCAGTTCTTTTGCCATTTTGAAAGGTGGATATCCTGTTTTCCCAAGACTGTTAGCTGGAGAAACTATACTTCTCCCGATTATCTCAGTACCATTTTAAAAATCATTTGACTATATATGTTTGAATTTGAGGATTCTATTGTATTTCATTGATCTATATATCTGTCTTTATGTCCATTATACACTAGTTTTATTACTGTAGTTTTGTAATATGCTTTGAATCTAGGAAGTATAAGTCCTCCACATTTGTTCTTTGTCAAAACATTGTTTGACTAATTAAGGTCCCTTGAAATTCATATGAATTATAGGATAAATTTTCTCTTTTTCTTCCAAAAATGTTCCTGGGGGGTTTACAAGGATTCTGTTGAATTTGTAGATTATTTTGGTATATTGACATCTTAACAACATAAAGTGTTCCAATCCATGAACATGGGATATCTTTCCATATATCTATATCTTCTTTAATTTCTTTCAGCAACGTTTTGTACTTTTTAATGCATTAATCTTCATTTATGCTTCTTCTTACATATTTTGTTCTTATTAGATACTATTATAAACAGAAGTTTTTCACTTTAGTTTGCAGTTGTTCACTGCTACCATATAGGAACATGATGAATTTTTGTGTGCTGATTTTGCATCCTTTTCAACTTTTCTGAACTCATTTAGTATTGCAAGAGGATTTTCATGGAACCTTTAGTCTTTCACATACAAAATCATGCTGCCTGTGAGCAATGATATTTTAATTCTTCCTTTCCACTCTGGATATTTCTTCTTATCTTTATGCCTAATTATTCTGGCAAGTATTTCCAATGCTATGCTGAATAAAAATGGAAGAGTGGGCATCCTTGCTTTGTTCTTGGATTTAGAAGTAAGGCTACACAACATATGCACACCCATGTTTATAGTGGCACAGTTTGTGATAACTAAATCTTGGAAGCATCCCAAATGTCCATCAACTGATGAATGGATAAAGAATATGTGTTTTTTTTGTTGTAAAATAGAGTACTACTCATCCATAAATAAAGATAAACTTGAGACATTTACAGCAAAATGGATGCACCTTGAGACCATACTCTTAGGTGAAACACATCAGATACACATGTTTAAATATCACATTGTTTCTCCAGTGTGAGAAACTGAAAGTGTAAATGAGATCCCCAAAATGTATAATAGATACTGTGAAATAGGAAGAAAATATTCAAAGGGGATGGAACATTGGGGGTGGGGAGAGGAAAAAAGAGAAAAGAAGGAAAAATGGAAACAAAGCTTTTGTAAATAAGGAAGGGAAGAAGAGCTGAAGAGAGGGGAGGAGAATGAGAAAAAATAAGAATCAATATATATCACGTACAGGTACAAATTCCCTATGACAAATGTGATCGTTATGTATACCTAAAATGTACCAATAAACTTAATTTTAAAAAAGAAATAAAGCTACAGTCTTTCATTATTGTGTGCAATGTTAGCTATAGACTTTTTGGTATATGATTTTTAAAAGGAGATAGTTTCCTTCTATTTCTAGTTTTTTTTTTTTTTAGGTTTTTCATTTTTATAATGCAAAGGTCCTGAATCATGTTAAATACTTTTTCTGCTTAATTGTGTCATTCTGTCCTTATTTTATTAAAGTTGTGCATTCCATTAGTTGAGTTTCATTTATTGAACTCTCTTTGCGATCCATGAAACAATCCCCCTTGGTCATGGTGGATAATCCCTTTAATGTTCTATTTAATTCAATTTGGTACTATCTTCTACAGATAAGCTCTCTTATCCTGTCTTTTTCTATCCTCATACTGAAACTTCTGTAATGAATTTATTGAAAAGCTTCGCAGTGTTACTTCTATAAGTTCCTTAGGCTTTGTTCATTTCCTTCACTCTTTTTTTTTTTTTTTTTTTTTTTCT
>NW_022900930.1:45631637-45645076 GCF_012274545.1 Fukomys damarensis | reverse complement strand
TTTTTTTTTTTTTTTTTTTTGCTCCTTTGACATGATGATTTCAATTTTTCTGTCTTCAAGTTCACTGAGTCTCCATTTTTCCTGAGAAAGTCTTCTGGTGAACATTTTTAGCAGTATTTTTAGTTCAGTTATTGTGTTTCTTAACTCCACAATTTGTTTTTGCTCTAATAGTATGTATCTCTTTGTTGGTGTTCTCATTTTAGTTATGTGTCACTTACCCCTTATCAGTATTTTCTGTGTTTTCTTTTAACTCACTGAGTATCTGTATAACAATTATTTTAAACTATTTGTCAGCCAGTTTATAGATTTGCATTTCTTCAAGTCAGTGTCTGTAGTTTTATTATTGTCTCCTGATTGGGTCATGTTTCCCTGTTTCTTTATATGCCTTGTAATTTATTACTGTGAGTGGTAACACTGTTGTCAACACCAAGGCATTTGAAAGAATAACCTCTTCTCTTAGACATTATGCACTGGTTTCATGTAGAAGATGACTTTCACTGACCAATCCACTCAGCTACAGATTCTAGGACCTCTCAAACCCCTTTCTGATGATGAGTCTTCTCTGAGTATGTGTACTTTTATTCCTCTTACATTTCCTTAGCTCTGCTTTGCTTAGTCTCTACTGCTTCTCTGAAGCCTATAATCTCTTGTTCTTTCTGGCACTTGCCTCTAAAACTGCAGTTCACATGTGCCAAACCAATCATAACTATTTTCAGTGGCTTCCCAACTTGGCTGCCAGTCCTATTAGCCCTCTGAGTCAGTGGGAGCAGTTACTAATCTCTCAGCCAATCCCCAGACTAGCTGGAATACTGAATTCGCAGACCCCTCTTTTCTATCCATCCAAAGAGAAGATCCTTGATATGAAGGCTTCCTCTCAGTCGCATGGCCCTAGGTGAGATCAGCAAGGGATAAAGAAAAGTATCCAAAAATGCTGTGATCTTTCCTACCCCTCAGCCATAATCTCTGCTTCATCTTGTCTCTCAGGATGCTAAGACTTTTCAACTGGTCTCTAGGGCTCTGGCAAAAGTGTTTTGTTTTCATATATTGTTAACTTGGTGTCTCTTTAGGAGAACAATGAGCTAAAGCTTCCTAATCTACCATCTTATTGACATCACTCTTAATGTGTGCTGTTTTTATAGTAAGAATAAAATTTTACATTTTCTGTAATAAGCCTTTCTCCGTTTCCTAGGTTAGTTATTTTCTAATTGCTGAGTCACAATACCTGACACCCACATTTTTTAAGGAGAGAGGTTTATTTTGGCTCAAGGTTTCGGTTCATTGTTGGCCAGTTCCCTGGAAGAAACGGGATGGCATAGGGGTGTGACAGTGGAAAGAGTGCTCAAACCATGGCCAACAGGAAGTGGAGAAGGAAGGAGTCTTGATGGAGATGCATGCTTCCGGGTCACAACCCCAGTGACCCATCTTCAACCAGGCACCACCTCCTAACAGCTATCTATAGTGCCCTGGGATCCACTCAGCTTCCAAACATGTAAGACATTTGGAGGGCATTTTATATCTAAACCAAAACAATATCCCTCCACTTTTTCACCCCCAAAGCATTTGGTTTTTTTATCCTCTCACATTTATCACATTGTACCCTTATAGTTATCTTTGACATATGTTGACTCTTTCTTCTAGGTTAAAGGATATCCTCAATCACATGCATGTGTGTGTGATGGGCTGGTGTAATTTGACTTAAAATAGTGAATAAAATCAGATGAAACATCTTCTACAGAATAAATCAAGGAATACATTCTTCGGGTCTAGAAAGAGCATAAACTAAAGACTAAAGGAGCTAGTGCTCAAGAACAGGTAAATCACAAGGAGCTAAGGGAAGGCAATAGAGGACCCAAAGAGATCAAGTAAAGACTCACAAGGGGACCAGGAAAAAATACCTTCCTACTTTGCATCTGACAAGGCTTATAAGTATTGGGATGCTCATAAACGTTCTCAGCACACTTTTATTTTAATTGACATGGAAATATGAGGAATACAGCTCTGGGGTGCTTTAAAAATCAAGTGTATAGCATGCAAATGGTTTGTTAAAAGAAACTGTTCACATGGGAACTGTTAAGACATTTGACATATAAAAATAAACATATTGAACTTTCACAGATTTACATAAACAATTTCATGCTGACCACCCGTCCACTAAACGGGAGTTGTGTTTTATTTCCTGTTTCCTGGTGTTGAATAGTAAGACTACTTTACAAAATAATACAAGTGAAGCGGGAAGACGGGGAGGAAGCACTCAGAGTGCCCTTTGTTTGGTTGTCAGGCGTCGGGGAAGGAAATGTATCCAAGGATTGGGGCCACCAAGAGCACCTGGGAGCCATCTACTTCAGTGGAGTTAGAAAGAAACAAAATCTTCCCCGTTTGCTCTCCAGGAGAGACATGGAAACAACAGTAACTAAACAGCACTGTGGCCCACCAAGCACATGCAACGCGTACAACAGCAGAGCACTTCTGTCCTGTAACAACTTAGACTGAGCAAGGGTCCCGGATAAGCCAGTTCTTTGGATGTAACTACCCTAATGTGCCTCAAGTGGCAGTTTCCAAGTGGACGGAAAGGAATCTGTGTGGTGGTAATGATTTGGCTTCTTTTAACAATGACACATTCTAACATCGATGGCCCTCACTACCGAAAGGAAATAGATCATGACACTGCTCCCAGAAACACCTGAGTTTAGTCGAACATCTTGAGAGAATGATGAGCAAGACACTACAAATCAGAAGCGATCGCACCAACACCGATGACAGCCAGGGAACAAAAGGACAAAGGTGCTAATAAGAACCTCAAGGGTTAATAACTCGTAACACTGCTAAGTGCTGTATTGCTGTTGTTGCTTTAAATATGGCTAACATTTGACCTCTCTTATTATAACGGATATGTTATCTATAGTTGCTATCTCCCTTGTACTTCAAAATGTTCTTTTTAAAGTGAGAGATGAACACATCAGAGACTTTCCCATCTTGCAGAGGGGAGGTTCAAATGCAGGAGTCTCCCTAATAAAGCCTACCCAGATATAATAAATGGGGCTGTCAGAGTGATTCTCACTTGAGACACCAACTGTAGCTAATATTACTTGATATGCAGATGTTTTCTGTCTCTTTCTCTCAGACCAGAAAAAAAAGGCATTTAAGTGGAATAATGATAAATTGGTATTAATAGGAAGAGTCTGCCACAGCATTCAATGCAAAGAGCTCAACAGGTCAGGGTTGGAGGGGCATGTGAGCTGCAAAGCCCTCACCTCTGTGCTGAAGGGGTTCAGGAATTTATTAGCTGAGCTATTCACTCTGCCTCAAGACCACACAACACTTTTTAAAAAAAGAAAATAAAACCCTGAACCATGTGAAGGCTTCTGTTGGGAGAGACAAGGTCTCCTGCAGTTCCTGAAACACCATCCTGTGTTGCATACAGGTGGAAAGCAAGGACTTAATGAAGCATAAAAGTCCTAGCACAGTTCTGTCAAGGGGTGAAAAACAGAAAAGCAAATCCTGACCATTCTTTATCGCAGTACCAGAGCTGATGGTTGTTCTCAAGGAATTCCTCAGTCCCTGGACGCGCTGTCAGGCTGCCTTCTGGAATTTCATTCCATGGCACCAGCAAATAGTCACCTTCACATTTGTTTCCACTTAAGTTTTCCCAGCCTCTCGCCTTCTTGCTCATTTGTGTGCAGGTAGCAGAACTGCAGAGGCATATGAAAGACTTCACCCAGCTTCTTTTTTCAAAAGGAAAGAAAATAGAAGAAAAACTAATGACAGGAGCAAAGGGCCCAGGGGTTAAAGGGACATGTCCCTGTATGACAAGCTGTTTCTTTCCAGAGAACACTTGGGAAGCTCTTGGTCACTGTCTCCCACAGTAATGTCAGGCTCTCTGAAGTCCTGAGGTCTTGGAGACTGTAAACCCAGAGCATAGCCTTTTGCTATGCTTTGGAGAGTTTTCTTTGGACAAATGAGTTCATGCCATCAGGGGAAGGAGATTTACTTCACCCCAAAACACAGTGCTACACCCCACAGGCGCCGAATGAATAGACAGAGCAGATGTTAGACATCGTTGACTTAGATCTTTTTGTATTCAAGGTGGTCAGAAATGAGAAGATAGCCATAGAAAGTACACCAGATATTTATCTCTGAAGACTCTCCAAATGGTACATACCCCCCTCTCAATGTTCCCTGGAAATGGTCTGGATAACCCATGATAGCCACCAGTCTCCAGATTACACTCACTGTATTATAGAGCTCTTCACATCACAACTTCTCTTTCTTCAAGTTTATTTGCTTCATTCAGTAAAGCTGATATCAGAGACTGCTGCATCTCAGCACCCACCGCGTGCTCAGGCTGGGAGAGGTGGCAGCAAGCTGAACTGGGCCCTGAAAGCAAAGTGGAGACAGTGAATTGCCAAGGAGAAGCCACTGGATGGGGTTGATCAGACCTCCTAGATTTGCAGGTTCAAAGGCCTCAAGGATTGGAGAAAAGTAAAAGACCTCAGATGCGTTGGTCTGGGCTTTCAACCCAGAGTGAGCATCCTTCCTCATCGCCTCAGCTCTTGCAGACTCAGGAGCAGAGTCCCAGGGTGTGTGCTTGGATTTCATCTTTCCAGAGCCATCTCGTTACCTGTGCAGTGCTCCCCTCAGGCCTTCCCCTCACGGGTCAGCCAAGGGCAGGAAGAAGAGCTAAGCCCCTGGAAAAGCAGCCAGTCCTCCTTCTCACTGCCACGCTGTCCCTCAAGTTCATTGCTGCTTCCTGGGCCCATCGTCTCTGCTGTGCCTCCTGGGGCCCCCTTCCTTCACCCTCCCTCTCCTGGGTTCATGGTTCCCTGGTTACAAATGCTGTTTGTTCCGTCTCCTCCTTCCCTTTCCAGGACTTCCCTCCTCACTTTATCTTCTGATGAACCTCAGCTCGATTTCAGTCCCACAAGGTAGCTGGCTGCTTTATATAAAACAGGTGGCCAATGTCTTCCTGGGCAAAGGGCCAATGGGAAAATTGAAGTTCTTCTCTGACACAAGGGGCTCTGAATTCCGTGAAGGCTGGACTGCCCATTACATTCAATGCTTCCTTCAGGGCCCCAGGTATGCTGGGGTCCCCCACTGTAACTAGGAGTGGTCCCAATATCCTCCTCCCAGCTGCTGCGGGTTCCAGCACAGCACGGCTGGATTCAACTCCTTGGTGCCACATTTAGTAACTGTATGGCCCTCCTGATGATGTATTCGTGATTATCCAGCCTTGACTTTCTCATATGTAAAGGGGGCAGCAGTGGTACCCACCTCAGGGGGTTACTGTGGGATTAATGGCATTCTTCAAGTAAAGCACTCACCATGGAACTTGTTACCTAGTAAGTTCTAAATAAATGTTGTCTACTCTTTGTTTTTCCTTGAGTTGTAATAGAACTCTACGAACATGCTATTTGAGGTTGTTTTCGAAATCCTGTGCAAACATGAGTCCTGGTACTCTACTCCTTGGAGCAAGAGGCAAGTTAGGCCTGTGGATACCTGAAAATGCAGGAAGATCCTCATTGTCGCTGCCTCACCCTTGACCTTCTTCTCACAAATGGCTCCCAGGACAGCTCAAGAGAGAGGGTCTTTCAGGAGCTGAGAACACAAGATGAAGGTCCTTTCTGCCACATGGCATCAGCCACAAGTTCCATGGGCCCTCCCACTTTGTGAATTTTCCCTGAGGAAATATTACTGCTCTCACTTCAAGGACAGGAGCTGAGGTACAGTATGTGGAGGGCTAAGCTACAGGTAAAATACTGACACAGGACAAGCGTGTCCTAATCACCATCTCATTTTTTCCTCTGGGCACTAGAAACACCTTCCATGTTCCTATTCCCTTCCAAGTCTCAGAGCAACCTCACTGGGCAGATATTACTGGTGAAGAACTTAGACTTTGAACAAACTGACTTATACGGAAAGGTAGGTGACTTCATGCATTGCCTTCCTCTCAAAGCATTTGAGTTTTAATAGAGATCCATAGGCACAACAGAGCAATGCTTAACCAAATCACCTGCAACACTCAAAAGTCTGATTATTTTTAGGCAGAGGGCACTTTCAGGTGACAAATCATCCCGGTTGGCACAGCACTGAGGGGGTTCTGGCACACATGATTTTCAATTGTGAAACTGGGACAAGTTAGACACCCTGCTGTCTTGGAATACACGTTGTCTACTGGTGAGCCCCAAGCATGGGTGACTGGCTGTGGGTATCAACCTGCTTCCCGGTAGTTTGTCCTTCACATCTGCTGTGTGGTCTGCCCAAAACCTCTTCCCACACCATGTTTACCTATGAATTCCTCATCACTCTTTAGTATATGCATAGCTCAGTTGGTAACATCCTTGGGGTAACCTTTCTGGCCCAGCCCCTTAAAGGTTTGATGAACTTCCCTTGTTTTGTGAGTCTGGCACATCCAGTGCTTTTCCTCTCTACCACCTGAGTGTGACAATAGATTAGAGAAATGTATCTGTGGCTGCTTAACATGCCCTCCCCACAAAGAGAATAGTACACTGTTTGTTGACTATGGTATGAGGTACCTGAAGGAATCAGATTCTTCTGGTGATCACAAAAGCAAAAGGAAGTGACCTTAGGCTTCTTCAAAGGCAAGAGTTCCCATGGTCAAATATTTGAGATATCCCCATCCAAACCCACCAGCCAGATAGCAGGTCCTTTACATTTCATTTCCATCAGGGATCCTGAGTGGCTCTCACCAGAACAAACCTGATTTCCAGGGTGACTCAACTGGACCCAGCTCTGTGCTCTGGGACTATTCTGGCCAAGTCCATTCTGCTCCAGCAGCGACTCCAAGCCATGCCCTCTATGGTTAACATGGTGCTTTTTACTTCATGATAGTTGCCCAAAGCCATGCATGAAAACTTAAGTCATAAGCTAAAAATGAAAATAGGTGGCTCACAGAAGCAGAGTAGAAAGGTGGTTACCAGAACAGGGAGGCTGGCAGGAGACAGAAGGGAAGAAGATGGTTAATGCGTGCAGGGGTATGCTGGGTAGGAAGAGCTTCTAGTGTTCTACACCACAGTAGGCTCACTATGACTGATGGGGTTTAATTTTTTCAAATTAGCTACAAGAGAGGATTTTGAATGTTCTCGTGGAATGATAAATGTTTGAGACGGTGGATATAGCAGTCAATCTGATCACTACACATCATATATATGTACTGAAACATCAAACTGTGCCTCATAAATATGTACAATTAGCATATGTCAATGAAAAATAAAAACACTTTTAAGAAAAGAAAACTCTGCCACCCCATGTCCTAGTAATTTAACTTTCCCTCTTCCTTAAAACATACTTGCTTGCCCCATAATATCCACCCTAGGGATCAATTCCAAGAGCTGCACTAGGCTCATGCAGCAGGACCAGGAAGAGTGAGGATTTGATTGTTTGTGACTCTGCCTGGAAATGCAGGCACCAAACAAGTTTGCTCAGTTATTTACACAGTATGCTGGCGACTATGTATGGAATCCCTCAATAGCTATGCCCAGAAAAAAGAGAAAGAGAGAGGAAAGTGTTCACAGGTGGTTATTCTGGGTGGTGAGATACATAAATATTTTCTTCTTTCTGCTCTTTCCAGTTTTCCCATAAAGTGCACAATATTTTTATTAACAATTTAAAAACCAAAGTGGAACTTACAGAATCTGTGTTGACACTTGCTTTAAGGTCTGAGCAGTGGAGCAGGGTTGCTGACTAGAATCTCAAAGGATCCCCGGCTGCTGCTACCCCCAACTGGCCTCCTGGGTCCTGCTAGCACCAAAGCACAGTCTATGTCATCCTGGGGACAACCACTCCACCAGTAGAAAAGTATCTCCTGCAAAATAACTGCTTGCTTCACAGTCATTGGGGGGGGGTCTCTTTTTATACCCAACTTTGCAAAGACTACAAAGTAATCATGTGGGTAGGAGTAAAAGCCGCAGGACAATGTATTCTTCAAGGTAAGGTTAATGCTCCTACAGCTCATTTGTCAAAGGACACGTGGTAACTGACTTCAGGAAATACAGGACTGTTTTTCGTTTTTAAGAAAAAGACCATTCATTTACTGATCTTGCTAGGAAAGGTCATTTCAAAACCTATGAGCCAGAAGAAACAGACATATGTAAATAAGAGACTGAATTGCATTCTAGGTTCATTTATTATTGCTGTTTATCCTAGAGTAACCTTAACTTCCATTTATCCTCAATATTTGTTTCTGAATATCCCAGGGACTAAAATGAACTAATATTCTCTTTCTTGATTGTCAGATTAAGAAATAGCACATTTTTCTTTTTAAAAAAATTAAAATGGGGTAGGACCCAGACAGCTCTGAAAATCTAATTTTGAGCCATTTAGACTTCAGGATTTAGAGCATTTATTTAAGTAAACACCTGTTTACTGTTTCTTGAACGCCTGTTACGTGGAAGGATGGAAAGATGGCTGAGACACGGTCCCCACCTTCAAGAAACTTTTCAGTCCAGCAGGGAGACAGTCGGTGGGACAGCTGGGGAGTAGGAGGAAGAAGATGCCCAGGTAAACTTGAGAGACTTTGCCTCCAGGTCTTTCCTGGCTCTGCCTTCTCACTGAGAACCACCGAGCCACTCTGTGACCACTCTGTGCCTTGGTTTTTTTCTGTGGTAAACAGAGGTAAGAGTCCTGGGGTCCCTCCTTCCGTGGGACTTCTGTGAGAGCAAAGAGGATGCTGGGTATTCCAAAAATGGTGCATCAAGTTGTATAGATCCAAGATGGTGCCATCATACCATGAAATTCTTAATTCTTGCAACCCTTTAAAACTACTGTAAAGGGGCTTTTATTTTTACTTATGAATGCTGCCTTCCTCTCAAGGTGCTTTTGAATATAAGACAGTTGAGCCCCATGAAGAAGAGGATAAATAGCATTTTACTTGAGCCTGTTTTCCCTCCTGAGTAGGTGGCGGTGTGTGTGTAGCAGTCTGTCTTTGGCCATCGCCTTTTCTTTTAGGAAAATATGCCTTTTATTTTAAGAGTAAAGGAATTTACAAATCATCTACTTTGGTCCCTGGAGAAACTTCAACAAGGTGGTTTGAGGAAGAAATTTTTGTGTCATTTTCTTCTAAATATCTCTTTCTGAAAACTAAAAGGATTTAGTTCAAGGGCATAGCAGAGAAGTATTGACTGTTTACACAACTCAAAGATGGTTTGAAAATGGAAAAGAGGAGACTTATTAATTCAGTGGCTGATTGAAATTCCCCAAACATTCTGTTTCTCCTTTCCTAAATCTACAAGTTTGACTATTTTCTTTGAAAGTTTTGTCTTTGTGTGTGTGTTTTTTAAATAAAAATGTAGGAGTTGAGTACATTAAGATAACTCAATTTTATCTTTTTTCACATCATCCCTCTTTTACTTTTCTGTTCCTTGGGTGGCTTATTAAGCTGATCAAGAGTTATGAAGGGAAAACACTCTTATATCTGGGTCTTTACAGTAGCAAGCCCGTCCTTACCAGTTTTAACTATCTACAATCAATCGCAGTCTAAAAATGTTAAGTGGGAAAATCCAGCAATGAGCAACATAGCAATTTTAAGCTGTGAGTGTTCCAAGTGGTGTGACAGAATCTCACACCACCCTGCTGGACCCTGCCTGTGGCCCGAGTCATCCTATAGATCACTGTATCCATGCTGTATACACTACCCACCCATAGACACTTAGCAGGCACCTGGGTCATTACATCAACTGTTGCGGTATTACAGTGCTTGTTCAAGGTATCCTTGCTTTATTTAATAATGGCTCCAAAGCACAAGGATGGCAATGCAAAGGAAACACCAGAGCATAAAATACAGTGAGGCAGATTAACTCTGGTACTATGTGACAATGTAGGAAAAAAACATAGCAAGTAGGGCTTGGTACCATCTCCAGTTTCATGCACCAACAGGAAATCTTGGAGTGCATCCCCCAGGGATAAAGGGGACTTCTGCTTTCTGCACCAGAGAATTCCACACCCCAGCCCTCTGCTTCCATCTCTTTCTTTCATGGACCCCATACTATAGGGCACAAAACTCCCCCCCCCATTACTGGTCAGCAAATACGGTGCACACTTTCTTCACTTCTGTGCATTGACTTTCTGCTTACATTTCCCACATCCACCTTTCAGAATCCCATTGCACATCAAGGGTCAGCACAAATACCACCTCACCGTGTCCAGGTAGCCTGTCCGTGTCCCCATCAGTCTTTCTATGTATTCTCCCATCAGTCACTGTGCTCTGCCTTCTTCGACCTATTTCCTATATGCATAGCGCAGTGTCCTGTGGACGAGTTAATCTGTGTTTGAGCAGGGGCATCCTGGGACTCATCCTGCTCTCTCTTTGGAGGACGAATCTTTTCCAAGGCAGAGAGAGCTCTTCCCCAGAAGGGCAGGGGACTGATCTTCTGTGTGTCAGAGGCCTGGCAGCAGCTGAGCTGCAACGAGTGGGTGCATGGAGATCGGGAGTGGGTGGGGAGACTGGTCAGAAGACTGTTGCTTCTAGGATTCAGAGGAAGCATAAGAGCCCAGTAGTGCACAGACTCTCGAGGCTCCAAGAGCACCCAAACCTAAGTACGGTCACTGCAGGCTGTCAGAGAAAAACCCAGGGAGGAGAACAGGCCAAAGTGCCAGCATTCAACAGTGGCACCATGTGGCAGCAAGGAGCAATGGCAAGGCGGGGACAGTGGCAGCCAGGGGATGGCCTGGGCTCTTACCCATGGCCGTAGGTATCAGCCAGAGGGATCTTCATGGAGGAGCACGGGCTGGCTCTGGAGAGGGAAGGAAGGAGTCCAGGAGGTGATACTGGCCTTCTAACAAATCAGTGGGAGTTGGGGAAAGGGCAGGAGACCACCTTAATTGAATTGGAGAAATTAACAGATTACAGAAATATGAATCCCTTACTACACTGCAGGTTCCTGGAAGACAGAGATCATTTTCAGCTCGGTGCCTTGGGCACAACAAGGCACTGAGTTCAGTGCATTAAATATAAATATTTTTACTTTGCATATATTTGAAGACTAAATAAATGAGACCTGGGGCCCCAGAGGGCAGAGATGATTGATTTAACCACTTTTAGCATGGGCTATCCCCAAATGTTGCTCACTTGCCTTTGAAAGTGATTGTTTTGCTTCTCCTTGGAAGCGCACACACACACACACACACACACACACACACACACACACACACGTCCAATCAAAATATTAGCTAGTTGGTCTATACAGACACTTTCCATGATCCTCTAGGAATGAAACTTTGTTATATTCTGTGATGTTTGCTCAGGATATAATTTTCATCTTCCGAAGACCTGCCCTGCTAAGTCATCCCTGACCTACTAAGCTGCCGAAGCACATAGCCACCTAGACTGAGCTGAGTCGCTGCCAAGGCCACTGCCCCTTGGCATCTGCCCTCCCTCACCCCATCCCCATCAGACTCAGAAGCATCCTCTTCCTGCTCCATCACACTGAAATCCTCTGCTCCAGAAAACCCTTCCATACCCTTTCAGAGAGTTCATTTTCGTGCCGAAGGGCCTAGTTTTAGGTCATAATCCTTCCCCCTCCTCTGCATTTTGTACGTTTGTGCTTCACCTGATTGGCTCAATCACACACACGACTGTTTTCAAGAAGAGGAGAGAAGTGGGGCTTGAAATACAGAATATATCGTCATCTCCTCGCACACGAAAAATAGCTTTTGTGGTCATCCATTGTTCCCATGTTCCAAAATCTAAAACTGCTGTACACATGTTCTTCAGCCTGGCTTCCTAACATCTGTGCGGGGAAGGGAGGGTGCACCGTTATCGGGTCCATTTTGCAGATGAGACTGGTTATAGGAGGCCCAAGGGCATCGACTTGACACTGTGAGGATGCTGTGATTATGCTTTATCAGCCCTTACATACAACATGTTGCAGCAGCCGGAGAAGCCGGCAAGAAGCATGTGTCAGTGCCCAGCACAAGATCATTCTATAAAGTCAAGAAAGAGCTAGAAACAGAATCCAAGATTTGGAGACTTCTTATTTCAGGTTACATGATTTTCCTAAGTTACAGGGACATGCTCACAATCACAAGCACACACACATGCACCCAAATGAGGACAGGTAAGACCACAGATGTATGGGTTTACACAACACAACAGAGTGGCTTTCTTGACTGTGCTTTCACAAAGAGAAGTCGCCCACTCTACCTTCCTGGGCTTGGTTACGACAACTGACCTCAATCCAGTGGGTTGCCCAGAAGATGAGGTCCCTTCAGAGGGATTATCCTTCTCCTGGGCTCCTGAGGTCACTAAGGAACATAAAGTAGGCCTGCACGTTTGCCCCGTGTGATTGGAGTCTATCCAATTAGGAGGCAGAAGGGAAAATGGTAATGTAACATTGTGCTGGGACTCCACGTCAACACTTCAGAGAGAGTCAGTCGCTCTGTCATTTTTATCCTAAATGAGGTCTATTACCTCAAGGTATCTCCTGAGGTGCGGTTATCTATTGTCTACATGGGCACTGAGGACTTCAGAGGCGAGGTTTGCATTGCACTGTGCAGCCGGTTGGAAAACTGCATTAACCTACGTCCCAAGGTGAACCAGCCAAGTTCCCTGGAAACCCTTGGGAGTCACCCGTTCCTAATTATTTCCCCTTCCTTCCTGGGGAGGGATGCTCAGGGCTACACTGCACCCCTGTTTGAGAAGCATTTCCAGGTACTTTGATTACAGCTGTCACAGAAGACTGCAAGGCAATACATGTGCAGTCTGGACCTGTGAAATGGCTCTCTCCTTCCCAGGGTGGGCTTGGAACTGAAGGTGTGACTTCTACCCTCTAACACATTGCTGTTGCTGTAGTTCAGATGCTGAGGGTCCCCAAAGGCCCACGTGTTAAGGCTTGGTCCCAGGGTGGCACCCTAGGGAGGTTGTGGAGCCTTCAGGAGGGGGAGCTTGGTCGGAGGTCCTTAGGTTATTGGGGTCCTAGCCCTGAGGGCGTTACAGGACTCCCGCCTCGTCTCTCTTCTCTCACCATGTCCCAGGGTGAGCAGTCTGTCACATGCTCCCCACCTCTGCTATCCAGCAGCCTCATCAGAAGCCTAAAAGCAACGTTTCTGCCTGATCCTAGACAGGAATTGCTAAAACCATGAGCCAAAATAAATCTGTTTTTCTTCATAAGTTCCTTGTCTCTGGTATTTTATTATCATAACAGAAAACTAACACACCTGACATGCGATTAGGGGTTCTTATTGCTACCCCATAATTCGAACAACAGACTTACTTTAGGGCATGTTTCATGAGACGTGAAACTACTACCACATTCTCCCACCCAGGAATACTTCTGCTGGTTTATTACTAGGGCTGCGCTATGCAGCCATACCTGCAAAATATAATGTTTTAAAAAGAAGCTTATTCGGCACCTGCCTCACAAGTGCAACAGTCCAAGTTCAATCCCTGGTACCAAAAAAAGGAAAAAAAAAAAAAAAAAAAAAAAAAA
>NW_022900930.1:45596638-45631550 GCF_012274545.1 Fukomys damarensis | reverse complement strand
CCTGCCTCACAAGTGCAACAGTCCAAGTTCAATCCCTGGTACCAAAAAAAGGAAAAAAAAAAAAAAAAAAAAAGGAAGCTTAAATGCAAAGTAATCAAAGTGATGAAGCCCTAGATATAATCTGGCTCCTTTTTCACTATTCCTTATCCATTCTTGGTAATTTAATCAACCTTTAATTTATCTCCTTTAGTTCCCATTAGAATGCTTCTTCCTAACTCACCTGAAAAGAGTAGCATAGGAAGCCCACTCAGCTCCCCAGCCTTGCTGGGTGTTCTTTCTCTATGGTCAGAGCACCCTCTGTGTTCCCTTCCGCACACCTCACCTGGCTTAGGTTTAAACTGTGTTCTGCCAGGGGAGTGTCAGCTCCTGCAAGTGAGGTAGCAAAAAGTTATTACCTGGCCTCCATTTGATATTAGGAGACTCTTCCTTCTGCATATATATATTTTCAAAAAGAAATGCTTTTCTGCTCTCAGGCAGAACAGGTCTTGTAACAGAATCCAGTAGTGATTTCATCATCGCACCCTGAAGCACACATTTCAGAGAAGTTCCCTCTTGTTCCTTGTTAGTTGCAAAACAAACACCAGAGGTCAAGTGCTTCTTTCTCTGGCAACCTCAGCACACAGATGCATTGGCCAGGGCAGGCAGTTGGGGACAAATAGCCAGCTCTGACTTCCCACCGCAAGATTTGAAGAAGGTTTCTATGTTCCTGAAAATGTGCATTAAAAAATATTTTAGTGGGCCTATCGTTCTGCCAGGGAGAGAGACCCTGTACTCCATAGCTTTCAGAAAGAATTCCTATTTCATATTCCTAATGGGAACCTGGGAATGTCATCCTGGGTCATCCATGGACTTCCAACATTCAGTGTGTTGCCCAAGGAGGTCCAGAGGACCTTGAAGTTCTTGGTCAGAAATAACCATGGAGCCATATGAAGGCTCCAATTGTCATAAGACACAGATAACAGAGACGTGTGTTTTGGTGAAACTTCCTCATGCAGAAAATATTCAGCATCTTGGTAAAAATCAAAGCCAGGAGAAGCATCTGGGTGGCCTTGATGTGTGCCTGATGTTCAATCACAAAGCAAGGGTTGTTGGAGTCCTTTGCATGCAAGAAATCAACACAGAAAAACAAGGGAATTCCTAGGGTCCTTGATACACAGCCTGTTGGCTCCATCTGAAAAACTGTCAACCTGAAGGGCCAACAATGTTCCCTCTGAACAGAGGAGCTGCACATCCAGCACTGTCTGCCTCACCCTACAGTTGCCAAGCTAGGAAGAAAGCTGGGGACACATGTGGGTGGCTGTGGATACCTGAACCTCAGCCTCAGGGGGGCTACAGCAAGAGGCCTGACTTTGTCTCAAAGGGAAAACTGTCCCACGAAACAAGTTCAAACTCTCCCTGAAGAGTCTCGGCATTTATCTGTGGGCCAACAATGTCCCATCCTTAGGACATGGCCCTGTAGCCAAGGTCTGGCCAGAAATGACATAAGAAATGAGGGAAGTCAAGAAGAGGAGGAGGAAAGGACACACGAGGAGAGCATGTGATGGAATCCGAGGCCCAAAGCTTTACAGAAGTTGGTGCATCATGGAGCGGCTCACACTGGGAAGACCTCCTCAGTGTACACATCTCTCACCAAAGCCTGGCCCAAGAGCAGAAGTCTGCAAAACAGTTTGGATACCTCTTTTTCTTTTTCAGTACAGGGCGCTGGATCCTAGGCCTTCATACTTAGCTACGTCCCAACCCTTTTTCATTTTTGAAACTGTATCTAAGTTGCTAAATTGCCCAGGCTGGGCTCAAACTTGTAATCTTCCTGCCTCAGCCTTCCAGAATGCTGGGATGACTTCCTTTTATATGAGGAATGCAGAGCATTTCAAACAGCAGTAGCTTCTCAGTGAGTCCTTTCTCTTTTTCACTCTCCTTTTCCTTCTTCCTTTCTTCTTGCAATGCTCCTCTAACGCTGGAGCCTCAGGAAGCAAGAAAAGCTGCACAAGAAAACCCTTCCAATTTCTGATCCTGGCCATGGAGCCTGAAGAACTTTTGAGGCATTAAGTCATGAACCTCTCGCCTCCTCTGAGTGTTCAGCGATGTGCGCTACTGCTATGGCCCATTTTATAGCCAGCACAATGGAGGCAAAGCAAGTTTAGAGAGTTGTCTGTCTGCAGTCCCACAGTCCATAAACAAGACGCACACACCTCCCTCTGCACTCGCTACTCAGGTCCAATAGACTCCTTTATTGTCGAATGCTCGCTCCCTTTGTTTCCTTTTAATCCCCTCGCCATTAACATGGGAGCCTGGAACATGTTGGTTCTTAACAGCTCATGGGATCGCCACCACAGGGGGAGGTCCGGGGAGGGAGGGGCCACGGCGGGCTACGGGGATTCTCACCTCTCCCTGATTCCACCGCCCAGCTCACTGGGGCCGCTGCTCTGAAACGAGCTCCTCAACTTTCCTCGGTTCGCCACCTGGAGCAGCCCCAGTAACAGTGAGCTTGGGGCAAATGCTCCTTGGCCTCTCCTTATTCCTATCCCCTGTAGTCCAGATTCGGGCCAAAGCTAAAGTCTAATTCAAGAATCTAATCATAAACAGTGATGACGATGATGATGATGATTCAGGCAAACAAAAATAGAATCTGGCATCAGGCAAACCTGTCTTCAAATTCTGACGCCACCACTCACCGTAGTTGTACAAGAAGCTAAGTCACTCCCAGAGCCTTTCTCAAACTCACTTCCCTCTCTGCCCCTTGGGGACGGAGGCCTCGCACAGTGGATCCCAAGGTCTGGACAGCATGTGGACAGTGCCGACCCATGTGGACAGTGTCTGCCCTGTGTAGGGATTTAGGGTTCCTCCTGATTTTCCACCTTCAGCTGAATCAAGAGTGCAAACTTGATTAACTGGATTCAACATCCCTCTTCCTCTGTCCTCTAGCTATTACTGATCGCTGAGAAATAGTATTCTACCAAGAAATAAATTATCTGGGGGAAAAAAGGAAAGAAAAATGAAAGGAAGGGAGGAAGAGGGAAAGTGGAAAACGGGAGAAGGGAGAGGTACCGTGGAAGGGAAAGAAGGAGGGAGAGAGAGAGAGAAGAGGGGAAGGTTAAGGAAGGAAGAGGAGGGAGGGAAGGTGGGAGTGAAGCAGGGAAAGAGAGACAGCGGAAGAAAGAGTCACCAGGGCATTTACCAGCAGCACAGCATGCTAGGCATGGCAGCAGAGCCCGACAGCCAACTGAAATCTTGTTTCCTAACAGTGCAACCTCGGAGACCTGGGGCAAGTCTTTTAGCCTCTCTTAGCTCCTGTGTCTTGTAAATAAGTTTATAACAGGGCACCTACTTCCCAAGATCAGTTTGAGCATTGAATGTAATAATGGCCATGAAGGTCTCTAACACAGGGTCCGACACCTGACAAATGCAAAAAAAAAAAGAAAAAATAAATACATGGATTGACTTTAAATGTCACTTCTGAGATTCTTCACACAGCCCTCCAAGGGAGACTAACTCGGTTTCTTCACCAGAAGGGATCAGAAGGGCCTGGCCTGCCCAGGGTACACAGTGAGGAGCATCCTAGGGGGACGAGAAAGCTTCACTTTTCAGTCTCAATGTTAAGTTGCTCTCATTAAAATAAGCTCCAGACTGCAAGGGGATGCAACCCAATCTGATCCCCCTGCTGCAGGGCAAGGAGCAATCAGCGGCCTCAGTGAGCATAATACATAATTCAGCAAGCTGCAGATACTACCTTCCGGTTGCTTTCTCTGCTTCTATTTTCCAAAACTGTCAACAGAGCCGGGGATTTAGCTCAGTGGTTCTCGTGCCTGCCTCGCAAGCACAAGGACCCAAGTTCGATCCCCGGTACCAAAACAAAACAAAACAAAACAAAAAAAAAAACTGTCAACGGAAGGTATCCTTACAAACGGAGGGGGAAATAAAGCGCACCGGAAGTAGAGTGGCAGTCCGACAGTTTTCCTAACCCCAGTCACTGGTGATCTCCTTCTTGATTGGAATCCCCTTCCTGTTGGGCTTGTGATGGTATGACTGGTACTCGAGGGATATCAAACCCCTGAGAGTGATTCTCCCCACTGGCAAAGTGCTCTCTTCACAATAACAAAAGCATTTCTTCTGCACTCGCTCTGGACCAGGCATCACTTTATCCTTTACTTTCATTGCCGTCCCCTAAGCAGATGTTCTTCTCGTCCCCATTTCACAGGGGAGACTGAGGCCCGGAGAAGCCAGGTGGCTCACCCAGCCCATGCTGTTGACAGATGGAACCGATGGCATGGCTAAGGTCTGCACCCAGACACAGCTCCTTCTCGGCCTGGGTGCACACATCTCAAGTACCTGCCGCCTGCAGGCCTGGGGAGCGTTTTCCACCAGTCTCGCTTCCCCATATTTCCTAGCACAGCTTTAACAATTGGAAAATGTCAAATGCATGGTTAGTAAATTGAATTCAATGCGGGCTTCCCCTAGCAGACTTCGGGGTCCAGTCTTTACTCCCTCAAGCCGCTGTGTACAGCTATGCTTACCATGCGCTGCCCAACCCCCAGGGTGCCTTTCTCAGAGACCTCACGGTAACTAGTCCAGCCGGAACTGAGCAGAGCCCTTTGTCTCTCCTCATCCCAAGTGGGAACAGTTCCTCTACCCTCTTCTGGTATAGGCCAGCCCAGACTCATTCCCCTGGCTAAATACAAACATTTGGACCCTGGAGGTCACAGCAATGCTGTGTATATCTATTCTATCTCAGTGCTTAGCATGTAGGAGAAGCGGAGTGAAAATGTACCATAGAACAGGGAGAAGGAAGGCCTGTCTACCAGTCTTTTGTATATCAGAAAATAAGTTTGGGATGTAATGGGGAATGTTTACAGTTCCTTCTCTCATCCGACATGCACTCTGTGCTGATCAAGGACACTTGGCCATGGATCGCTTCTTATTCACCTCAGACTTATTTAACTAACTCATGATGCTGGGCATCAGGACAACTGCGAACTCTAAATCAAGATGGCGGCCGAATGCCCTATAGGGGTCCGGTGCAGCCTGTGGATGGAAGCTGAGGGCAAGCTCAAAGGAAGACTGTGCCACTGGATGAGGTCATAATGCACCGCTTGGAATAACACATGGTTCAGGATTCCTCCAGGTACCAATGTGAGTCTGTGGGCTGGGATGGAGCCAAACACGGACCATTGGTGACGACACCTTAGGTAAGTACCTGAACAGTCTAAAAGCACAGGTTCACACGGTAGGAAAATGATCATGTCAGTTTTTTTTTTTAATTCCCATTATATCCGAAGAAGAGTCAGTAATTGCAACCTCTCCACCATTTGCTAATCTTTTCTTTTTTAACCAAAAGAAAGCAGAGCTCAGTTTTAGAAACTCCAGCATGCCAGTGAATCTTGCTAAAATGTAATAACATTCTTTATTTTCACTTTTATTTCACAGTTACCTCCTCTGTTGTCCAGTGATACGGGCAGTTTTGGTAATGCCAAAAAGTTTTCAAATAAGTGTTTTTCAGTTAAAAAAATAGTGAATTGATCTAAAGCAAAATATTGAGTATAGTCTGTATATGGCTGTGGAAAAAACTGTAAAAGTGGTAAATTCATGAGAGAAGGTTGAGAGTCACAAGTAATATCTGCCTGCGAAGGCAGACAGAAGTTAATACGAGTGACCCAGGGAGCTGGAGAGAGGGAGGAGGAGGCGGTCCAGGAAGACCAAGAGGCAGCTTAGAGGATTTGCAACTGCAAGCTGGGCTCTGAGGGTCTGCGGTCTAGGTCAAGAGACTGCGGGAGGGGAACCAAGGAGCATGCACGCAGCCGGCAGCCTCCGGGGAGAGGAGCAGCCCCAGGTGCCTCAGGAGCCAGCAAGGCAGTGAGGGGGAGATGAAATGCCAGGTAAATATAAAAACCTCGAGGCTGGCTTCAGACACGCGCTGTGTGAAGACAACAAACGCGCAGAGAGAAAGCCCCGGGGTGCTGTGGAGAGAGCGCAGGGTTAGGAGTCAAGAGACACTTTGTGTTCCAACTCTGCTATCTCTGTGTGGCCAAAGAGAAATGCTCACTGTTCCTGAGCTTTAGCATCCTCGCCTGAAAGATGCCACTTCCGGTTACTACTCTCCAACCACCTTCTTTAACAGGTACATTAGCAAAACATCTAACTCACTATTATGGGAATACAATTTCAGAGACAATATATTTGCCCCAAGGCTGCCTTCTTCTCTAAGCGAACCTCCCCCTGAAGAGAGCACACAGACACACAGTGGCGTGTAGAACTGTAATCACATGACTGTCCATATATGCTCTGGCAAATATTGGTCACCATAGTAAGTGCTCATGGGGTCAGACTCCCCGGTGGACCCTGAGGAATGTGCCTGGTGCTCAGAGGTAGAGGAAAATGAACCACAGTCTATACCTCTGTGGCCTTGCAAACGACAGCAACATTGCCCTCCAGCCCAACTCTACAAGTCCCTCCTTCCTTCACCTGGAAGTTGCCTGGCCTTTGGCACACGGTCTTTGACTCTTCGTAGTGGGAATCATGGATGGCACATAGAAAAAAATCACGGTTATGTCTTAAGAAGCAAGAAAGCAGAAAGGCAAAGCTTGGGCTTGGGTCATGGAAAACTGGTGTTCAGTGAAGTTCCCCTCTGTGAAGGTGCAACTGAAGAGCTCCTGAGCTATCCGGTATTGGCATGCACACAGAAGAGGAAGCTGCATAAAAATAAAATCAACCCACTGCCAGTATTTACTGAGGACCTACTGCCACCTGTGACGGAAGGCCAAGCAGATCCTGGTCCCAAGATGCTTGTCACACGCCCAAAGAAGAAAGGCTACCACACAGGGGACACAGAAAAAAGGGAAGCAGGTGATAGTCGGCCCTCTGTTTCCACAGGTGCTACATTGTAGGGAGCATATACTCACTGATTTTCTTTCTCGTCCCTATTTCCTGAACAATTCAGTACAACAACCAGTCCCATTGCCTTCGCACTGTATTAGGCATCATACGTAATATAGAATGATTCAAAGTGTGCTGAAGGATTATATGGAAACTCTGAGCCATTTAGAGAAGGGACTTGAACATTCTCAGATTGCGGCACCCATGTTGGGGGTGTCTTGGATCCAGTCTTCCTCAGAGGCTGAGAGCTGACTGTAGAATTCAGCACAGGAGTAGGTGACTTCCATTTACGACAGCTTCCCTGTGCACTATCTCGCCCCAATCCATTCTACACCTCAGCCCAAGTCCTCTTTCCAAAACTCTGTAATCATGCCACTCCCCTGTTGGAAACATTCCCACAGCTCCCTGCATCCCAGATCAAGTCTGCATTTCTCACCCTGGCGTCAGGCTGTGCAGGATCCAGGCTCAACTCCGGGGTCTCCTTCCCTGCCCTCTCTGTTCTCCCTGGGCCTCCCTGTGTGCCCGGAAGTGTACACCGTCCTCCGAGCATCCGGGTGCAGGACAGCAGTGCACGCTCCTGGGGACGGAAGGGCGTCCTTTCCCAGCGTGCCTCTCTGTCGTGCTTCTGCCAGTCACTCTGCTCGGGCCACCTACAGGCTCGACCCACCTGGTCTCCGCTGCTCATCCTTCGCATGTTAGCGGCGAGGTCACCACTGGGGCTTCTGTTCCGGTTCCCACAGCCTGCTGTACTCCCGGGTCACAGCATTTAGCATCTCCACTGGAAACCGTCTATTTCTCTGGCTGTGGCCACCATGATACTTGAACATCTGAGAGGTCCGGAGTTACAATCGTCACAGTTAGCAGGACGCTCCCTCGCCAGGCCCTCGCCCGGCCCAACGCGCACCGTCAGCGATCCTTTGCTGTGTTTGAATGAATGAACGTGAGCTATGGGCAGTTGGAGGAAATGAAGATTAATAAGAACCAGAATGCAAAGAAAGGAAGAGTGCGGGGAGGAGGGACAGCTTGATTTCGAGCAAGCAGGAGTTTGAAAAGGGAGAAAGCTGATTAAATTATGGCCAACAGTAGGGGTAAAAAATTCTTTGAACTCTGCTCATCACAGGGAGGGTGTTCAACAAATGCTAAGGAAATTAATGAATAAATTAATTAATACATCAAAATGAATACATTAATAGCTTTCTTGATGAAGTCCATAACAAATGACGTGACTTAAAGGCATTCTTCTACAATGGTGACAACCCACACGCGAATGGAAATGTGGTGCAAGTGTGGTCACAACGGCCAGCACATTTCCAAGCTTACCTTCACCTGGATGTTTTGTTGTTGTTACTGCTATTATTATTGCTATTATTAGCATACACGTGATGGGGGGGCGGTTTGCTGTGGATTCTTTTCAATTTTTTAATTTGGAAACAGCATCTTGCTAAGTTACTAAGCTGCCCCAGCTGGGCAGAGGCAGGAGGTTACAGGCACATACCACCACATCCAACTTGTTGCTATTTTTAAGAAATTTGGGGGACTGGGGCTTTGGCTCAGTTGTTCTGCCACCTGCCTTTTAAGTGCAAGGACCAGAGTTCGATCCCTGGTACAAAGAAAAAAAAAAGAAAAAAGAAGAAATCTGGGGATCTTGTAAAACATTTTCCAGTTGCTCTCAGACTTTATACAAGTTCAATAAATATTTTTCCAGACTTCACCTGAATACAGAAAGAAATATGTGGCCTTTTTATCAAAGGCGTGTCCAGAACCTAACCCAGTCTACCGGCAATGAGAGCCATTCTCAAAAACATTTTTCAGATTGCCTTTTTCTGAAATGCTGTGGTTTATGCTGGAATTCTGAGTTTTGTTTGGTATTTTCCTGACCAGACGTCCTGATTAATAGAGGACCTGGAGTCTGTTTAGAAAAATTCAGCACATTATGCTCCGGTCTGATGTCTCCTAAGCACCTTTCTCACAAACCCACACTGCTGCACTACCTCCCCTCTCTCCTCTGAGGGTTGGAGAGGCCAAGGAAGGGTAAGTGAAGAGAAACCCTCTTCTTGGCGGCTTCTCAACAATAGCTCCAGCTCCCCACCCCATCAAAAAAATTTTTTACATAGCTGCTCTAACCCAAAAAATATGCATAGCTTCCTGACAGATTGGATAATGTGGAGATTTGAGAAAATGGTGCGATTTCCCCCGTTTTCATTTTTCCTTCTCCCAAATGCTTTGGATGCAAGCGTTTTACCTACACGTAGTGGTAGTTTCGTGTGTTCCTAAACAGAAGAGTGGGAAGCGGGAGTTTTAGCAGAGCAAAAACACTTGCAAACATGAGAGGGAGGACATCAAAATGACACCCAAGACTGTCCAGAGTCGCCCTCCTGGCCAGCCCTGGACTTGAGACCAGAATCATCCAGTGGCAGTGCCAGGTGACTCAGCTTCCCTGAGATCGGATATTACAGGACAACTCAAGGAAGCTTTCCAACTTGTAAGCTGGAAAATCAGAAGGAGCCCGAATCCCAGCTCATGACTGCCAAGAAACTCTATATGATGCAGGTGCAAATCATTTTTTTTCTTCCTCTTTTAAATTCAGACTCATTAAAATATGTATTTTGCAAAGGGATTAAATTCAAACATCTGGGGAAGGAAGAAAAGAAATCCACCACTCTGAGATATTTTTTAACTCCGTTTCGCATTTTGATTTTTTCGTTTCTTTCAAGTTGGGGTAAGAGGCTGCCTGTTGGTGGGATGACAGAAAGGGCAAGGAGAGAGTCAGAAAATTACTCGAAGGGCTCCAGACTCCATCAGCAACCATAATTGTGGGAAAGTAACCTGAAGATGCCAAACAACAGGAAATTACCAGAAGAATCTGTCAGCACAATCAGCTGCTATTTTCATTGTTCTCTGGCAAATTTATACACAGTCGGGAACACCTGGGCTGGCCTGAAGCCCAGGTTTGACTAATTGCCAGGGGAGAGGAGTCGTCATTTGTCTTCGGAGGGATTTCCTCCATTCGCTCCTCAAAACATGTGGTTTCGCTTTTCCCCTCTCTCTGCAGGAAATGGCAGGACAGTGAGACGCAAAATAAATGAGTTCACTTCCAAGAGGTTGCCTCCTAAGAGGCCACTCCAAAAATAACTGTCTTGTGAGAGGCTGTTAATAACCAAGATTCTATATACTGTCCTCAGAAAACATTTCAAAGGCACCATGGTCTCCACCCCACCCCCTTCCCTTCCGAACTCAGTGCACATTAAAAATAAAAGTCATGGGAGACGAGAGAAGTAATCAAGCCTGCTGTCTGCTGGAGGGAGCGGGTGTCACCCCTCTGCCTCCTCTGAAAAGCCCTCCTTCCTGGAGCAGAACTTACCCGAGTCCCATTCCCTGATGAGCAAGCCATACCAGACCCTGCTGTCTCCTTGCTACCCTCGCTGCAGCCCCATCTGACACTCAACAGCTCAACTTCCCGGTGGAGAGAAAGGCTTGAAGTCACGGGCTGAGTCTCACCAGCCTTTGTTACCTAGCTCGTTGGCTTAGAACTGACACCAGGCTCGTGCTGACTGACTAAATGAAGAGCACCGAGAAGCCCACCAAAATCACCTGCTTCGTGGCTTGCTGCCCTGGCCGGGTGTAAATAATTTTAAATTTCTTGAACTTTTGGAAATCACCTCTTTACAAGAACCACCTGCCACAATGACGGCCTTCTCCCCTAACCTCTCTCCATATTTTTATAGGTTAATGTAGCAACTCATACACACGCACGCACGCACGCACGCACGCGCGCGTGCACAACCAACTTCCACCTCATACCCCTCTCATCATTTAGGCAGAAATCCAGCCGACAAATCCTACTTGAGTAGCAAAGTCATGCTCTGTATTCCTTCTCAAAGCCAGAGGAGCTTTCTAACTTCATTGCCCAGTGTATCTGTCTGCTGGCCGGGAAATATCACGGTAAAAGTGTTTCACTGTGGAGCGCACATCCACCTTCGATACAGTCTCACCTGCACCGCGTCCAACCCCTCCGGTGATTTAGAGCTTCTGGCGTCATGTCAGCAAAGAATCAACTGCTTTTGCTTTCTTGCTTTCTTTCTTTTGAAAGCATTTAGAGCACGCGGCAGATCGTTACTACCCTAGGTGAAGCCGGCAACATTTGGGTTTGATTTGGATTCAGTCGAAGACTCCTTTCTCAAAGTTGAGCGGTGCTGTAATTCTAAACTGACCTACCTTCCCCCAGCAAAGGTGAAAAAATGTTATGGAGCATTTTACAACCCACAGCCCATCATTTATGCCGAAACACCGGGAGAGTTCAGACTTGGCTTATTTTCCCTAAATCAGAGATGTTTTGACATGTTTATTTGTTTAATTTGTTTATTTTGACTAGCTCTGATTATAATTGGCAGCAGTGTGTAGAATTAACATTAGACAGTGTCTTAGACTTGTCTGCTACAATAACGCAAAAGGAATGTGAGGAGAAATCCACCCACTCCTTAACAATAGCAAGTGGGTAGGGAAAGTACAAGAGGTTTCTTTCACAAAAAGAAATGTGACCCCGCTTTTAAATTCTATTTAAAAATTTATACTGACAATTGTGAAAATTATCCTTGAACACTAATGTTTATTTTATTCAATAAATCTGCCCCTCTGCTAATAAACTTGTGTGACAGTTCCTAAAAGTGGAATTTTTGAAATCTATTTAAACTTTGGAATTTGTTTCTTGAGGGTTTTTTTTTTTAATTGTTGCGTCTCCAGGCTCTTTAAAAATAAGGGTGCAATGACTGTTCAATAATACTGTGGTAATGTTGGAATGATCACATAATATCTAATACGGCTGCATGGTTGAAAAATGTGCTTTCTGGATTCTTTGTCTAAAGATCCCTGAGCAGTGAGATTTACATCCCAGAGACGTTTATTTTACTGCGGCAATTTCTCCTGCCTCTATTTGCCATAACAACAGTCATATCGTGTTAACTTCCTTCTTTAAGCCTACAGAGGGCTACATAAAGTCTGTTTCACAGGCGCAATCCATATTCCACATATACAAGATGCACAATCTGCTCTTCGAGGAGAGGAAAAACTCTGTATTCCTCTCTGAGCCAGAAGACACATGGCAATAAGCCTGTGTTCTTTCCAAAACATTGGACCTAACCCAGTGGAGGATGCTGCCTTCCTCAGGCTGCATCCCATGCCCTGAAGCTAAAGAGTGTGCTCCAAGGCGAGTCTGGGAGGGTATCTGCGCCTAAATCCTTTGTAAGGGGAAAATAAGAAATCAGTTCATCTACATATCCTACTGCCAATTATGCACAGAGCACAAACATGCTTTGCTCGCAGTTATTATCCCACAAATATTTTCCCCATGCACAGTATGGTTGAGTGCTGTGTGCAATCCTGGTTTGGAACGCCATATGCACTCTGACGGGGCCAAGTTCAAGTTGCCAGATCTGTGCCGAGCAGCCCTGAGGTCCCCTGAGATGGGGTCCTTGCTGGGAGAAGCCTGGAGTGCTAGTCTCAGAGGTCTGATCCTTCGTCTTGCTTCCCTGAACATTCTGTGAGGCAAGGAGAGCGACCCCAAGACCAAAAGAGAGGTGAGCGACTAGGTACTGTTCCATCCTGAGCTCTGTGTGAAGCCCCAGCTCCGGTGGTTAAGGCAGATTTCTCTTCCAGGACACTGGAAACATTGTTTCCCACTCAACCTTAAGAAGTTCAGGACTTGTGAGACTACAGGAATTGTGTAAGATCGGGCATCAAAGGGTGGTTTACAAAGATGCAACACAGAGCTGGGAGTGGTGACACATACCAAAAATCCCAGCTACTCTGTGGCTGAGGCAGGAGGATTTTTGAGTTCCAGGCTACTGGGGCAACTTCGAAAGACAACATCTTGCGTTGATTTTTAATGCATCTTGAGTTTTCCCAGGAGATCCAAGAGAGGCGCAGCAAGGACAAAATGCTCAGGCTGGCAGTTTGCATGACTATGGCACTCCTGGGCACAGTCCCCACATGCTGCGTGTCCCTCACTGTGGTTCCCGCTGTGGCTGGGGAGTCACCGAGCCAGAACTCCAAGAAAGCAGATTTAGGGCGTTGGGAGAAGCGAGAACTAAGGGACAGGTAGACGTCAACCCCACAGCAGAGGTCCTCCAGAGCTCCATCCAGAGACCGGAGCACGGGCGTTCACATTTCTCACCTCATCTGTCAGCAGGCCCGAGAAGGAAGCACTGGTGTCACTGAGGAGGGAGCCGCGTGGGGTCTGTGGGTGTAACACGCCCGGAATCGGGAAGGCTTACCACGCAACGTTTAGGTACTGTCGAATCCCAAGCACTAGTGTGGCTCACCGTGAGCACTGGGTTAATTGTGATTTGACCGTGGACAATGTTCTGCATCCTTTCTGTCAACATCTTCGGAGAACTAGCAAGGCATAGAGATAAAGAATGCAGCCTCACATCCGGAATGGAGGCTGGAGCAGGAGACTTAGCCAGAAGGAAAAGGAAGGAAGGAAGGAAAGAAAGAAGGGAGGGAGGGAGAATGCACACAATTTGCAACAAGGGACAACAAAACTAAGTCATTTCCTCATTTACTCCTTGAATTTACCATCATCCAACTGGTCACTGAGGTTAACAGAATTCTAAAATTCTGTGTCTTATTTCCACTCTGCCCCCATTTTTACTCTGAGGCCTTAGACTGAACACATCTGTTCATCTGTTTATCTGTTTTATATTCTCCAGCAATTTCACTGTCTGAATTACTTTGCACTTCTAGAAAAAGAAATGTATTCTACTGTCAAAGCACTATTATTATTAACTGTCTTCATGTGGAATGGGCTGGGCTCTCTTTTTGGTCAAACCAAGTAGTGAAGCACCGGCCATAAGTAGCCTTCAGCTCCTCAGATATAGAGGTTATATAAATACAAAGCAATATTATTAAAATGAAACTTCTGCAGGGTGTTTGCAAAGGGAGCCTTGTCAGGCCTATTTTACAGGAGAAGATTAAAATGAGGGGAAGTCTAATGAAGTCTGGCTGCTGAGACTCCATCAGGGCCCATCTTCAGTCCCACTAGGCCGCTGGGTGATTTAGAACAAGAACAGCCCAAAAGTGGCTAACGTGAAGAAGAGTTTGAGAGTTTTTACTGCCTGCCAACACAGTGCTATGGCTTCAGAGATTTCCCAAACTCATTACACCAAAAGTTCTCAAAAGGGTTTTTTAAAGAACCCTTCAGGATAATGACACTGCATATGTGTTCACCTTTAAAAGTGACTCCTTCTCAATGATGAATGTAACTGCATTGTATACCTAAAATGTACCAATAAACTCAATGAGAAAAAAAGGGACTCTTCCTTCACATCACCAGGTGAAAACCTCTGATTCAGAAAGCAGAGTCCATCACTTACCAAGAAATTCTTTTCCTATGTCATCTAGTCATTTTAAGATACATAAAAGCTATGTCTTAAATACATGAAACAGTTGTCACAGAAGAAGAAAAGTGGTCAGTACTGGCCAGGTTGGTGAATGACAAGGGGCTTGCTCCCATCCTGGACAGAGGAAATGAGGCCACTGTTCTCTAACCACCCTCCTCCTGCCACACACACAACCAAAGGTGGTAAGGGGGCATCACAACACGTTCTCTGACATCCCACTTCTGGTATAACTTTATAGAAGGGGTCAAGAATAATTATGAAGCTAAAAAAAAAGAGCAAGAAATATTTAATGAAGTAGTTTATAAGCATGAAAACATTCTATAACATACATCAAATAAAACCAATTGCCCAGCTAATATGTAAAACAAATACTAGATTAGAAGACAAGAGATCAACTTTTGCTCGCTCTTTTAACACCTCACAGGTGACTTTGGATAAGTCTCCCTGTTCTTTCTAGGCCAAATAGTTGGTGGATGAATCAGGAATGTGAACGGTACCCTCCCTACATCACTATTGCCATACAGATCAAGCACGTATGATTGTACTTTAAACTGTGTGGAGTCTTGTACAAACACATTGCTCTTGCTGAAGGTTGAAGGAAACAAAATTAATTCTGTCATCAAGTTAGTAACCTCACGTGGCCTGAGAAAAATGGCTCAGCTCATACCCTGCCCTGGCTGATGCCAACAGTGAAACATTCGGGAACTCTAAAATGCTTCAGCCATGGTAAATGGGTATGAGCCAGCTTTTATACAAACAGTTCCTTATTTAATCCAAAAGCAAAACCCAATTCTGACATCCCTCCAGAGAAGTTCTCTCTCTTGTCTCTTCAATGTGCTCTTAGCTGAGCGCGCTGGCTTCTCTTTTGTTTGTTATGTAAGGTTGTATAAATACAAAGTAATGTTATTTGATTCAATATGGGGTTATATTCAATTCGATTCCCTTCTTTGATTCTGCCTTCTCTTGGACCTCCCAGCTGAGAATCTCTCAGATGATGATTCTGCGGGTGGGGACAGATATGCAGAGAATTCTCTCTGCTTCCTCAGACCAGGCCACCACTACCCCTGCCCCAGGTCCTCCCCCAGAGCTCTAGCTGCAGTGACAATCAGTGATGCTGGGTGAGCCGGTTTCAGGATCCCAAAGAACTTGTGCAAGCTCCCTAAGTGCTCAGCTAAACAGATACTGACCTGGGTGTTTTCTGAATTCCCACCCTGAACACCAGGCAGGAGATTCTCAGCCTGCATGCGCATCCATCTGCCACTTGGATCCCTCCTCAGCCAGCTCCTGGATCTCTTGACTTCCCAGTGATCAGAATTTGTCTCTCCGTGTGTCCTGCCCACAGTCCAGGCAGAGAGCCAGACACTTGGCCATGGATACTGGCAGAAGGTTTGGAGGCTCCAACCGGGGCTGCCTTATAAGCATTGGTGGGTGATATCCATCATGAAGATGTCCTATCATCCCTCCACTCGCTCTCCCTCCACCTCCTTTCTTGTCTTCTACACTTCTCATCCCCCTGCTTTTCTCCTCTTCCATGTGATACCAAAGTCAGCAGCACCTACACCTCACTGATTAAGTGCTATATGTTACAACAAAACTCCCTGGTTTTGTAACTCTGCATCTTTCTCCAGCTTCTTCTTCTTCTCCGCAATGTTTTGTTTGGGGAGCAACACCATCAGTGAAGCCCCAGGAGAGCATCACCTCCCATAGGGCTGGTGTTTACTGCACCCCATGTGTCCTCCCCTGTGCACAGGAAGCCACTGGAGCTTCCTTGCTGCCCTTCCCCACCTCTTGCAAAGCCTCCTCTTGCCCCCTGGTGGTCAGCCCCACCCAGAAGGCCGAGAGACTTGCCAAAGGCAGGAGCAAGAGAATCACGGAACTCCTTGTGGTCTTCAGACAATTTCATACCCAGCGAGGATGGCTACTTAGTTCTTCTCATTTGAAAAGGCAAGCAAAACTTGTTTTTGCAAAGAGTAACAAATCCTCTTGTCTAAAAGAAAGAGAGCAAGATGTTTCTTGGCAGTTGTCCTTTGACAGTTGTTCCTTGCTTTCCAAGGCAGACTGGCTCCAGACCACTAAGCCTGAACCCCCAAATCGGTGGCTGCTCAAACCCTTATGTAACTCAGTATAGTATTTGCATAGAGCCTACACACATCCCCTGTACACTTGAAATCATCTCTAGATTACTTGCAATACCTCACACACTGCAAATGCTGTGTAAGTACTGGCTTAGTGTATTGTCTAGGGAGTAATGACGGCAAAAAAAATCTGTACATGGTCATACGGATACAATTTTTTAAAAATGTTTTTCATCCACAGTTGGTTGAAACTGAGAACATGGGGTCCACAGATAAAGCTGTACATACCCAAACTTATTTTCCTAATAGGTAAAAAAACACACACCCTACTGTGGTGTGAAGACACAGTATAGAGGCAAAGGGTGAGAAGGGAGGGTCTAAACCATGAAGGGTCAGATAGCTATTGGGCAAAATGCTTTGTCTTACTCCACTCAGTGAAGAGAGGGGATTTTCAACCTCAGCACAGAAGAGGCAAAGGTACTCAGGCAGGGGACCAAGGCATCGAGATGGCTCTCTGTTGCCATCCAGTGGACAGATGCCACATGCTAGCAAGATTCCTAGCTCAAGTGGTCCAGTGCATTAAATTCTGTCTGCATAAAATCACGTTATCTCTTGCAAGGAATTGTGAACGCTTCCAGAACATCCCCTCTCCTTCCCTTATCCTTCCTCCTCCCTCATTAGCTGCCTTTATTTGTCTTTGAGATAAAGGGATCTTGGCTGGCCTCTCTTTGTTGACTGAAAAACCCAATACTCCAAAAGGACAGCTTTTGTGGTGCTTGGGCCAGATCCACAGTTCCCTTAATTGGTTTAAAAGATGGGGGAGAAGGGTGTGGGGAGAGAATAAATGAGACGCAGGGAGGGAGCTAGCAGAGCTGGCTCCGTGTGAGTGCCAAATGGTAAATAAGTCCTTTTATTGACTCATTTGGTCTCAGCCCCACAAAGCTTCTCTAATTGAGGGAGGAAGCAGACAGAGCGCAGATTTAAGTGACACTCAATTCTTCCTGAGGAATGCTAAAGTTTGGGGTTGATCTGGAGAACAGATAGTAGTCCTTTAAGCCCCCGCTATAGCTACCGGGAACTCAGAATAAAGTCCTTGGTTCTTATTGTCTTCAAGCACACACCTGGCTTTTTCCTCCTGTGGGTCATCCATCCTTTGCCTTGTGCTTCGAGGCAGCTGGTACATGGCCAGGGGCCAGGGACCTGCCCAGCTTTCCTACCAGCCGCTGCGTTCAGTCAGTGGTCAAGGGCACAGGAGGCTTGGGAGCCCAGGAACAGATGTGGGAAGTTTCAGAGTGGGCACACTCGGACCCTAAGTTGTGGGGGTTCCACAAGTGTCTGATTGAAATATCTTTTTCAAACAGTGCTACCTCGAGGAAAAAAACGCAAGATACACTCTCAAGTGTCACCCATGTCTAAATTCAGCATGTTGGCGCACTGATGAGTTAGCCTGTGTGTCTGGATTTCTAGCACGTCCAGGTCTCCCTTCATGTGGCTTCTTGTGTAACAGTGTGCATGTGTGTTTTCTCAGCGTGAGCCAACTGCTTTCCCACAGGGAAGACCACTGAAGACCAGGGGACAGGACCACCAACTTGACCGGCACAGGACAATCGTCCAAAGCTGATACAGAGGTGACAACAGTTCTAATGACATCACGTTACAAATAATGCACGCATTTACTGTGCATTTCTGGATGGTTTTTATTCGGCATATCGCTTAGTGATAAAAAAGTAACAGATGCTGAATATTGGTAGTAATTCAAGTTATTTTTTAATCCAATCATTCGTCTTTGGGGCTCTGCAACAATGTATTTCAAGAGTATCCAGAGATTGCAAGATGGCTATTTATTTTAAACTGTTACCATTTGCAAATACTTATCTGTAAGAATGAGAATTTTCCTAATACTGTTCTACCAGAACAAAACACCTACCATATTAATGAAGCTGGGATAAAAATCTTTTTTACATATTGATGTTTATCCATGGGTTTCATGAAGAAGAAAACACATCAGTAGACTTCTGCTGTCTAAAATAGTGCATAGAAACACCATAAGCTTTGGAGTCTGTTATGGGTTGAACTGTGTCTGCCGAAATTTCTAACCCTCCATACCACAGAAAGTATCCACATTGGGAGATGAAGTCTTTAAATGAAGCAGTCAAAACGAGGCCAGGAGGGTGGGCGCTGATCCAATGAGACTAGTGTCCTTCTAAGAAGACATTAGGCTACAGAGGCACATGTAGGGAAGACCCTGTAAAGACCAGGAGGAAGAAGCAGCTCTAAGCCACAAAGAGAGGCCTCAGAGGAAACCAGCCCTTCTGACTGCTTGGTTCCAGGCCTCCAGCCCGGTCCATCTGCTACGGCAGCCTTAGCTGATCAAAAGTCAAAAGCAGCCAGGCCTAAAATTTCCCGCTCACCCACCCACTGCCACCATGGTCTTTCTTCTTTAGTAGCTCACTGAGATGTAATTCACATGTCACAGAATTTATCTGCTTGGGGTGTACAATCTGATGTTTTTTAATGTATTTACAAAGTTATGCAGCCATCATCACAATACCCAGATGATCTTGAGAAAGACATTTATGGTTCATGGTTTCTTCATCTGGAGAGTGGGACTGATACCTTTCACATGGGTCTGTTTTCAGATTTCAGTTATATAAGTGAAAGCATCTGACCTGTGATTATTGCCTTCGTTCTTTTATTCTTACAACTGGTGGGGGGCCCTTTTGTGCTGATGCTGAGTCTTAAATACTTGATGACTGCCGGCTCTGATTTTCCTGCCAAGGATCTGATCCTTGCACGACTTGGCCCACGGACAGCCCCACTCCTGGAGGGTGTAACAGCTACCTTTGGGTCGCCCGTTCCCGCCTTCCCCTCCATGTCAGGCAGCCTTGGAGATAGCTGTCGTGGCTTTGCTTCCTCGAGTGCTCGTCCTGGTGTAACCTCTTTTTCTCGAGTGTACTGGTGCACCTAGCGTCTAATGAACAGAACGTAGTGGGGTGCCGCTGCTGTGACCAGGTGACAAAAGCCGATGGCCTCCCTGCTGGGTACTCTCTCTGGCCCTCTCACTCACTGGCTCTGAGGGAAGCCAGTTGCCCCATCACACACTGCTCTCCCGAGAGCCACATGGCAAGGAGCTGCCACCTCTGGCCAGCAGCCTCGTGTGTGAGCTTGGCCACAGATCCCAGAGCTTTGAGGTGGCCGTGGTCACAGGCCACACTGAACTGCAGCTGGCAAGAGACTGAAATCCAAGGATTCCCAACTGAAGAAACTATGAAATACTATGTATCTGTTGTTTCACGCTGCTGAGTTTTGGGGTGATTTGTAACACAGCCATAGAGAGCAACACACTCACCACCTGGTGTTCTGCAAGCAGACTGGGCACTCTGAGAATGGCCCTGCCGGGTCTGGGCCCCTAACACTGTCTGTGGTCAAATAACCCCAAGGAACTTGACCCACAGTTGGCTTCTGAGACTCTCCTAAACTTTTAGTTGCTTCTGGTTTCTACTTCTTCTTCCTGAGCTCTGTAAAAAGCATAATAGTCAAGCATCCCACCTCCCCTTACTGCCCCTCTGATCATCAAATCAGTGCAGGTTACCTGATGACCTCTATTCTCTGAGGCCTGCCCCAAAATTTTCATTTCATAGATTATCCAGCTTCTGCTTAGTGTTAGACTAGAAGCAGTGCTCTCTCGTGACATTCTGTAACTAAGTAGAAGCACAACCTTAGGCTGAACATTGATTTTGATCTTTCCCCTCCTCTCTTCTGTCCAGGCGCTGGGACACAGGCTTCAGGAAGCCAGCATGCCCCAGAAGAGGAGTGTTCACTGCAATCCAGGGCCGCAGCAAACCAGCCCCACCATGGGCCCTGAGGGCTGATGTGCCGGCTGGCACAGAAGGAGGTGGTTGTCTTAGTGATGGGGTTCCAGGATCCTCAAGGCTGACAGTCCCGAAAAGATCTCGTCCATTTCTCCAAACTCCTGCCTTTCAAGTCAGAAGCGAGTTTGATAACAAACTCTCTAAAGGCCAATGCAAGCAAAAGTAGTCCACATGGGTTTGAAAGATGTGGTTCTTGTTCTGTTACTCACAAAGTGAGTGTCTTGAACAATTCCCTTCAATTATCTGAGTCAGTTTCCTCATCTATTAAAGAAGTTCCCTAGGTGACATGTCTTGTGACAATATAGAAATTAAATTCAAAATGTAATTTGTCAGTGAGAGACCCCTTTTCTCCACTGATTTGCACATGTATCATTCAGGGCTTCCTTGGAAGATTCTGTGACTGTGCTGGGCTCTAAGCAGATGAGGAACTGGCCAGTGAAGTGTCAGGGAGGATAAAGAACTGCAAGAACATTTATTCCTCACATTTATTTTTACACAATTCCCCTGCCTCCCTGACCTCCGATACCCAATACCTACGTATAAGCCACAAGAGCAGACCCATGACCGAGGGCTAGCCAATCTTAGTGCCAACAATGTTTGTCCTAAGAAGTGAACTGGAAGAGCCATTTTCTTGCATTATTACAAAGGGTCTGGAGATGGTGATTTCCTACTGAGTTTGCCAAGTGAGGAGAAGGGGCTTCTGGGGTGCAGGCAGCCATAGGAAGAGAATCTTCCTGAAGGATGCAGCCATGACAAGAAGAGGCAAAAGAGAGTGGGCCACCTCTGGCAGGATCATGTCCCCGTTCCAATTGCTAATACTGGTTCCCACAACTTGTCATTAGATTCTCTCAGCAACCTTGGCACTTTTGCAAGCCCAAGGTTTCAAGTTCAATGTCCAGTACCAAGAAAATAAAAAGACTGCTTTGAGGTGAGCATGTGAGGCTTGCAATGCCAACAGTCTTGATAAACAGAATGAAAGGGTGTGGGAGTAAGTTCAGCAAATTCTGTAGGAGCTCAGCATGAAAGTTCAGTCCCAGGCTGAGGATTCATGGGATTTAGGTAAAGCATCTCACCTTGATTCCTTTCAAAATGCAAATGGCTGCCAGGCTTGATGGTGCACACATCTGTAGTCCCAGCACGCAGGAAGCTGAGGCAGGAGAACTCAGGAGAGTTCGAGGTCATCCTGGGCTATGTAGCAGGACTCTGTCTCAAAAAAAAAAAAAAAAAAAAAAAAAAAAAAAAAAAAAAAAAAGCAAGCATATGACTTTCTCCAACTAGTTCTTAGGAGACGGAAAGAGCTGGGACTTGTTCGGTGGAAGAGTCTAGTCAAACTCTCAGGCAACAGGGCAAAATCAGCTGTGGCTCATCGCAAGCTGTACTTGTCTGTGCAAACCAACTGGTAGAATGACCTGTGTGCACCAAAATGACCAGAAATGTGTGCAGGTGGTGTGCTTTCTGAGTGGGATGCGGCTCTGGGGACAAAGACATTGATTAGGTCTTCCTGTTACAAAAGCCTGGTCAGGAGTGTGCTCAGGGAGGTGGCATTGTGCCAGAGGGGAAGGCATTTGCATTGGAGCTGACCCCGTACTCTCTCACCCAATCCCCACTGTGTGCAAGGGTGAGCCGTGTCACCTCACATTTGGAGCCAGGAGACACAGCTCCCATGGGGGTAGAGCGAATCGCCTTGGCCGTGGTCTCTCCCTAGTACCAAGCTGTAGCCAGCTGAATCAATCACAGAAAGTTACACTTGTCTGTGTCACACAGACTTTCCCAGGAGGACACTTGACCCAAGCTTGAAAGGGAAGTCGCGTTAGCAGTCCTAATCCATACTGTGTTCACCTCTTGCTATGCCAGAATATCTCCCTACCACCACCAGCAAATCCTCCAGAAACTACATCTTGGCAACTGGGAGGGGATTTGACAATGCACAGAAGCAAGATCGGACTGCCACAGTGCAGTGCCCACTTCCATACTCTTTGTCCAGCCTCTTTCACCGTCCCTTTAAACCACAAAAGGGGACATTGTATTGTGGCCTTCCACCGCCAGCACTGCGCCAGCAAAACTCTCTACACAAGTAAGGAAAAATCTTCCTGTAACTCCACTCACCTGCAGGGACCCTCTTGACCACTAGCCCCTTACTCTATGAGCACACACACACACACACACACACACATTTGTGCACACATACACACAGCCCACAGGTCTGTCCTGTGATACCAAGGAAGGAATGTGTTCTTACATCCTAAATCCGTAGGGAGCCCTCTGATCACAGCACTTTTTCCACTCCTGTGTGTAATGTTTCTTTTGATTTCGGAGGGACCCACCTGTGAACCCATGGTGCTGACGGGGATCCAGCCTCCAAGGCAGCGGCAGTGCCATCCTCCAGCCCCGCGCCCTCCTTTCTCTGCCTCCCCCTTACCTCACCTGCCATCATCCCTGCCCCTCCTGTTGGCCTAGACATCCCCGGGGCTCCACAGCCCACCGAGGTCGCAAGCCTTGCACTTCACTAGGGTGTTCTTATGGCAGGTGTATAATTTTTACTTTTCCATAGCATAACATGTAACTCGGCAGTTGCTGTTGAACGTAGTAATGTTTGAAAAGGAAAACTCATTGCTGTCATTTTCCCTAAAGAGCAGTCTCACCATGGTGCCATTTATGGTAGAGTGAAGATGGGTGTGACAGAATTATTGTAGAATCATGAACTCGAGGGTTTTTCTCCTTCCTTGCCTGCCATCTTATGGAGATGTCCATGAGCCATTGAAACAGAAAATCTAATGGCAAAACCAAAGAGGGGGTTTGTTAGACTTCATATAACCCACCCACTTGGACAGTCAGTCTTAATTAGGGAGACGAGAAGGCCTGGGACTTGTAGGTAACTTTTAGATTCAAGTTCAAACCTGAAGTTCCAAGGCCCCCTTATTTTCCTAATCCTACATTAGAAACTTTTTAATACATTATTGCATAATCTCCATGATTAAACTCTGACAGTTATGATACTGGAAACAAAATACAGTCTCAGTTGACGAACTTAATTCTTTTCATGAGCCTGGTCACAGAATCGTGGAATTAAGTTTAACAGAATTATGTTTGTGAACCGAGGTACCACTGGATACTGCTTTGCTGTTTGTTTTCAAGTGAGTGTTCAAGATTTGAAAGATCTGATACAAAGATATTTAAAGATATTTGTAATTTCTTCACTGGGAGAAAACTTTTAATATCTTAATATTTATGATGAATATTTTACCATGTTCCCCTAGCATGTATAATTTATGACATTATAATTTTAAAGTTACTTTTTTCTGGAGAACACAATAGTATTTGTGCACAATGTGAAAAAGAATGTTCTCCACATGTTCTGGTTGCATGAAATTCCATCATACATCACATACCATGATATATGTAACCAGTTCTCTATTGCAAGAGACTTTAAATGGTTACAATTTTTAGTTATTATAAAAATGCTTTGATCAACATTGTAATAGTTCAATCTTTGCATATATCCATGATTAGTCTTTCAGGATGGATTCCTATGAGTAGAATTTCTGGATCATAGCACATGTAAAATGTTAAAGCTTTTCTTTCACATTGTTAACACTCTTAAAAAGGTACAGTAGCATACATAACCACGAGTGATATAGTATTAATTGCCCTGCAATACTGCCAATGCTTTTATTTTTATTTTTGCCAACCTTGGGGAAGAAAAATAAACTTTCAATTTTAAAATATGCAATATTTCACTTTTCCCAGGGAGGTGAAATATATTTTTCATGGATTTAAAGGCCATTTAAGTTTCTTTTTATATAAAGTGCTGTTCATTTCTTTTGCTTATTTTCTATGAAGTTGTTTATCTTTTTCTTGTTGATTTCTCTTTTTTTTAGGAAAAGAAATATTAGAGTTTATTGTGCATATGAGGGAATAGTTTATAAACTGAGAGACTCCAGGGCTGGGGATGTAGCTCAGTGGTACCACCGCCTGCCTCACAAGCATAAGGTCCCGAGTTCGATCCCTGGTACCAAAGAACAACAACAAAAAAAAACCAAACAAACAAAAAACCACCAAAAACTGGTGAAAACCAACAGTGGTAAGTTCCACTCTCAAGAGTTACAAGGCAGTTTATAAAGCATAAATGAGGAAACACATTGATCTCTGTTGTGACTGACTGTTGAACTCGTACAGTATTCCACCCAGGGTATGTTACCTGCTTCTTGGGTTCAGAAACTCAGGTTCCTGTACATGCTGGCTCTGAGGAGAGATGGAGGCCTCTGTTTGCCTCAGATCAGCCCTTCTGCTGCACTGGTGGGTAAGGCTCCTTTCAAGTAAGAAACAGAGGCAAGAGCAGCACAGAGAAACAATGCAGATCTCCACAGCAGCTTTCTCACTTTTAGCTGTCTTGTGCTCCTCTGTCCTCTGTCTTGCTTAAAGGAAACTGGCTCCGGGCCTTCATTATCAGCACCTACAAATTCTGTCACTTCTTTTTAGGGGGGTCTGAGGAGAGGAAGGAGTGTTCCTCATTTGCTCAACAAGAGGAAGTTTGGAGCAGTTGCTTATCGCAAATGTAGGACCCTGTAGGAAAGGTTCCTTGTGTCCTAGATCTTGTAGACCTTGAAGGGCCAGGGTCAAAATATTGGCTGTCCTCATAGCCCAGTTACCTTTCTAGTTTTGGTCTCCAAATGTTCTGGAAGCTTTGTCTCCAACCAGTAATCTTGGTGGAAGACCTCCAAAATGAGATGGGGGGAAGAGATGTAACTCCCAAACCTGCTAGATATCCAAAATGTGAGTTCATGTTCTCTAAAATCAAAAAATGATTTCTAGGAATAATGGAGGTTAAGAGTAGGAACAATTTATTGTGGGAAAGAAAGCTTCTGTCTAAGAGAGACAGAAGGGGGACCGGAAAGTGGGTTGCCCTCTTGGTGGTGTCTAATGTGTTTGTGTTAACTCTTCCATATGCATTTATAAATATCTTGGGGCTAACCCTCCCATGGATATAAAAAATATTGTCTCACCATTTGCCTTTTAAGGTTACTATTTGATAAATACATAAGTCTTCACTATAATGTTTTATGCAGTCAAATTATGCCATCTTCTTTGTGGTGGTGTTTGTATTTTCATATACACCTAGAAAGGGCTTCCTACATTATTAAATTTACCTCATTTGTCAGAAACATTGCCTTTTGTTTTCACATTTAAATCTTTATTTTGTGTGTCGTCGGAAACAGAACTCCGCCGTTTGAAATCGGTCTTTGCCCACTGCTCTGAAGCCCGGGAGTCTGCTGCACAGAGTTCTGTCCTATTGTAAGGCTACCCCTCTTCCCTCTCCAGGCCAGAGCATGCAGCCTCTCTCATCATCCTGAGCCTGCTTCTCCGGTTACCCTGCTCTACCACTGGGAAACCCATTCCTTTTCTGCACAGGATGAGAACCTGTCACCTGTTTTTAGATCTCCCTGAAGAATGCAGGGTCAAAACAATGATTAACCATGGATGGCATCATAGACCCGGATATTGTTTTAATCAGAGAATGCCCCTTTGGAGGAACTCTCTAAAACAATGATCTTTAACCCCAGTGCCTTCGTTATGATTAGACATTGGCAATTTAGTAAGCAGGGAGACATTCAAACTCTTGTCTCTCCCTCTATTAAGCCTTCATCACAGGGAGATCCACCAGAGGAAGGTGGAGTTGCCCAGAGCAGCAATGCTGTGCAGCCCACTGTGTGAAGCTGAGGGTGGGGCCCCATCCCTCCGACCTTTCATCTGCTGCCCCACCTCTGCCATGGGAGAATAGGAATCACTTACACCACTGGGTAGTGTAAATAGGCCTTTGACCCTGCACCAGAGACCTCTCTATCACTCACAGCTCTGAGTCTGTTTCTGGTCAACTCAGTTGGCCTGCATACAGCTGTAATGAGGCTGAGGTCAGGGGTTCAATACCAGTGTGGTCTAATTACCAATAAGTCAACTGCTTAAGGGCCTCCGCTTGTATATCTACACCAAGCCGGCCATTTTGCACATGCCCGGCTTTGGTCACACAGGGAACGAGGTGAGAGACCAGAGATGAATCAGAGCAAATATTCCGCCATACTGGGAAGTGCACTTCCTGCCCAGCTGCTGGCAGACCAGTGGCAGGTTTTGGACATGAGCAACAAGAGCACATTTTTACACTGCCGCGGTGGCCATCAGTAATTGGCATGTGCTCCCCCTACTCCACAGAGAGGCTGCCAAACCCCTCTCAAAGGGCTCATTATTCTAATTCAGAGGACAGTTGTGGAAGGGGAGGGGGTCCAGCACTTTCAGGAATGTTTTCAGTTACTGTTGCGGACGTCTGGGGAACTCTATCAAAAAGTTAAATGGAGATGAAACTTTTCTAAAAATTTGCATTATGAAGTAAATGAACACGTGAAAGATCATTTAGAAAGGAAGCGAAAGAAGAAAATACCTAGCCTCAACACAATTACAAACCCCTTTTTAAGATACTAATTTTCACCCTCCTTTTAATATATTGCACAAATAAGAGTTTACACAAGAAATTGACATTTTTAGATAAAATGGAAATCATCTACCATCTCTAACAAAGTGACTTAAAAAATTTTTTCCCCTGGAATGTCCAGTCCTGGCCCTCGAGAAGCACTGTGTTTTGAGAGAACTTTCATAAATGTAGGGTCCTCCAAGGTGCCAACCCACCCACCCAACGGAAGGGCCCCCTTGAACACCCCCAAAGAGGGGGGCTGTCCCCACTCCACACCCCTGAGCATTTTTCCGGTAGTGGCATTCACCATGATATCATTTAGAAAGCATGAAGAGGGGAAAAGCTCTGCCTGCCTCACGTGTGTGCAGAAGAATCACTGCCCCCCTTTGGAACGTACTGTAATTTCTCATGGAAACACTTTGTGAAAAGCCAGTCATATATCGTAGCTCCTAAGTATGAAAGCCCGGTCCCTCCAACCACACAAAACAGCTGTGCCCTCCCAGGAAAGGTCATCTGCCGCAGTCGTGTTTCTTTTTACTTTTAAAGAAATGTCAGGCCATGTTTTATGCGGTCCTTATGACAGAGTGCTGTTTATTGTATCACCAAGCCGCCATAACTTCAGGATGAGGAAACTGCCATTATTTGGAGAATATATATCTTTCTGACTTGCAGGAAAGATGAAAATTAAGAACGGCCGTCTTACGGAGTGGGTATAAGTATTCTTTGACAGTCCCTTACAATATTTCAAACATCTTCGTCAGACCCATAAAACCTGAAGCTAGACTTCCTCTGCCAGCCCGAGCTGGGCCAGAGTGAGGACACCGGCCGAAAGCACAGTGCCGGAGCAGCTGTGGTAGATGTTGTGCTTAGGGACTTGAAACTAGCTCGCCTGGTAACCCCAAGGACACCACAGCGTGCAAAAAGAAATCACACAGCATTAAGAAATAATGAGAGCTGATGTTTATTAGGAGCCAGGCCCTGTGTTAAGCATTGTACGTGCATCGCCTCAACTTGTCCTCACGTCTTTGACAGTCAGTGTGAGTACCCATAAGGTGCCAATAAGAAAACGACTGTATAAAGAAATCAAATCACACTGCTGAACAGTGAGGGCATTATAATGTCTCAAACCTAGGCGGTGTCCCACAAAGCTGTGAACGGATGCCTCATGTCCCCAGGCCCTGTGGTTCTACCTCACTGTGACATCTCCACAGTTTTTCCTTGTTGACTTTACCATCTCAGTTCCACGGAGAGGATGAGAGTCATCCCCACAGGAACACAACCCGTGACAGCCTGTTTGAAATCAGATCTGAGGGCCTCAAACACTTTGGCACTCCGATGCCAAAGTTCCTGGCCTGGGGAGTTTTCTAGAAATAAAGAGAAGGTGAAACATTTTCAGAAACTGGCTCCAGTTCTCCATTATGCAGGACCAGCCTGCAGGGAGAGGTGGATCACTGGAGGGCTTTGTTTCAAAGCCTCGTCAGAGCCTGTTTCCATGTTTTTATTCCCAGGGTGGGTGACATGTTAGGAATTCGAGATGTTTCATGAAACAGTTTGGATCTGGACCAAGCTCAGACAGGAAATGTGACCACTAAGGTAAAAGCAACCTGTGTGAGGGTGCAGTTTCCTGAAGCCAGCACTGCCCTTCTGGTCTGCTCCCTGTTGCCTGCCATTGACGATGTGGTGTTGCGATTCGGGGACTCTGCTGAGGGGTAAAGCAGCTGTACCCTTTCTTCTTAGAGATAAAAAAACCATGGGGGTGACTGAGAGAGGCATACGACTCACCTTTTCTCCTCCCCTTAGCTTATCCTCCTCCCTTGGCACTCAGCAGGGTTAGGGGTCAGAGTCTGAGGTGGGTAATTACTGGCTAGGTGGGCTGGCCTCTAGCTCTGTCTCTGACACTCACTAGCTGTGTAACCTTAGACACATCGCTTAACCTATGTCTTTTGACTTCAATTTCTTCATTTTCTTCAGCAGATTTGTATTAAATGCCAAATGAAATGGTCATATTTCATCAGTGACATGAAGGAGTTAGGCTAAATGGACTCCACAGTCCTCTCCAGGTCTGAAATGCTGTGACTTTCCCTCTGATAAATGCCACCTTCCTTCTCTTCCTCATCTTCCGGCTGTCCTGATTCCCTTCTCCTGTGACTTGTGTTCCAGCCCTCCTCTAAGTCTCCCTCACACACTCAGGCAGGGAAATAAAGATGAAGAGGAGAGAAATTCATAGGTGTGTGGGATTTCTCTGTCTCTTTCCTTCTGCCTACCCTCCATGGTACCTTTCTTTAACTTTCTGGAAGAGCTTCTTTAGAGCCAAAGTAACTTCTGTTCTCATTTCTCCACCCAAGCAAACACTTTGCACATCTAGAGTGCCAGGACTGTGTTGGCCTTTGGAATTACAGGGCCACCTAGGGGATCTGGGAAATACTGGCTCACACTGGTCTGCAAACTGTGGTTCCTTGGGGAAGCAAAGGAACCTCTCCAGTGAGTTTCTAAACTGAGCACAGGGACTATTGCATTGGAACAGCCTCGGAAATAACAGCAATGAAAAGCCAAAGGGACAATTGCCTGGGGGCACGAAAGACATGAGAGAGCTTTCCAATGGCCTACATCAGTGATGGCAAACGTTTTAGAGCTTTCAGTGATACCAACAGCCTGCTGCGGCACGCGTGCCACAGGTTAGCCACCCCTGGTCTTCATAGACAATCAAAAAATGCCGACTCTGCATGTTGAATGACGCCGTCTTTCTTCTCCAAGAAGGGCTGCAGAGCACTACAGGACTAGCACTGCCCAGTAAAACTTGCAGTGCTTGTGGAAATGTGATGTCCAAGATGGAGCTACCAGGCACATGGCGACTGGGCATTTGAAGCGTCACTAGAGTGCCTGAGGAACTGGATTTTTCCCTCATGTTGTGTGTATGTAAATTTAAATAGATACATGTGGCTCATGGCTACCACGTGGGACAATGCTTAGAAAGAGCATTAGAAGCTCATGCAGAAGGCAATGGGGCTCCCAGATAGGGTGGAACAAATTGTGGAAGTCAGATAATATCCTAGAAGGTGTCGAGGATGTTAAGGGCAATCGAATCCTGAACCACAGGATTGGTGAGAGGGGAAAATGCTGAGAAGAGGAGGAGAGAAGGATCGTGTTCTTAGTTTCAGGCATCCTTGGCACAGGAAGCCCTCCATAACTTTGTTGCATGGGTGAATGATTACCTATTGTTCTGTGTAGGCTCATTTGATTATGATAAACAATGGTTACCCACACTTCTTGGTTGCAAATGGAAAGGCTGCCTTTATTCTATACAAGGGCTGGGATATTGTAGTCTCCAAAATGAGCAGCTAAATAAAGCTGCATCTTACAGTGACAGGCAGTCCAGAACACACTTCAACACTTTCAGGTGTATAAAATATAGATAATAAACTGGGCATAGTAATAAATGCCTATCATCCCAGCACTACAGGAGGCTGAGGCAGGAGGCTCACAAGTGCAAGCCCAGTCTGGGTAGCTTAGTAACTTAGTAAACCCTATCTCAAAATAAGAAAGGGCTGGAGATGTAGCCAGGATTGTGTTGGGCATAGGAATTACGGGGCTGCAAAGGCTAAAGTGTTTAATCAGCTTTCCCATTGCTAGGACACAATATTCAATATCCACAACTTAAAGAAGGACAGATTTAATTTATCTCACAGTTTTAGGACATTCAGTTCTGGTCAGCTGGCTGCAAGTCAGGAACGTGATGCCTTGATGTTCTACATCAAGAGTAGAGTAAAGTTGCTCAGTTCATGACAGCAGGGCAATAAAGCAGAAGAAAAGCACCAGAGAGGAAGGGGCAAAGGACCAGGTACACCGAAGGTCAAGGTCCTTGGCCCCCCACTGACACACCCAGAAGTGCGCTCCATCCATCCACGGCTCTCAAGTCAATCAAGTTCACAGTCAAGCTTAACTCATACCCAGCACTATCAATCAACAGATTAAAAACAACACAATTCAGACACCTGTAAAAACTATGCACCCATTGGACAGCTCCAATGATAAGGGGGGGCACTTTTAAATGTATATTCAGGCCAAGAAGAATAAGGAAGTCTTATGCTTGGGGCGACGATTCAATAGTCTATCTTGCCTCACCATGGTTGGACTTCATATTACAGAAGACAGCACAAACATTCTGAAAGAAAAGCCAAAGTTATTATTCTCAATGAGTTCAAGTTTCCAAATCGAAGCAAATCATATTACCAAGGTCTCGTAGAAATGGAGAAAGCTGAAATGCTATAGTTTCTGAACAACCACAGAGAAAGGGAGAAGTCTCAGTAGCCTAGGGAGGATTAATCAAACATTTCCTAATTTTCAAGAAAGTGTAGAAAAAGAGTCTATAGACAAAAGACCAGCAGGCTCGATGATAATCTCTGGAATAGTTTCTAGGTGAAGGCTTCAGGGAGTGATTTGCAGACGTATTTTGAAAGGAAAGCGGTGGTCACCGAAAGTCAGAATGGGTTCACTAAGAATAAATTGTCCCTAACCTCCACCCAGGTCTTGGCACTAAGAATTGCAAGATACATAATAAACTATTCTTCAGCAAGGCGCTGGACTGAGTCTCCCATTAGCTCCTCCTGGACAGGATTTAGAAATCTGAGTTACGCGCTGGTGCTGTTAACGGATTAGTAAGCACTTGGATGGCCAGCCTCACAGAGATGTGATTAATAGATGACTGTCAACCTGAAGGAGGTTTTCATATCGGGCCATGGAACTATCTGTGCTTGGCCTCCCTTTTAAACATTTGCCATGACTTAGATGAGGACAACGATGGCATATTTATTAAATCAGCAGATGACAAGAAACTAGGAGGGATAGATAACAGATTTCAGGCCCCAAATATGCTCAATACAGCCTGAGATGAGCCAACTTTCATAAATTTGCAACATGAGGATCTGTCCTGGATCACACAGACAAACAACCCTCAGCTCCTTGAAAGAGCAAATGGGATAACCCAGGAAACCAAGAACGATGCCTCCTGGTCTTTTCTGCATCTGCTGTTTCATTGTCAACGTACCACGAAGCTTTCACCTCACTTCTTGTCACACCCCCCCTTGCCTCTGGTTAGGACTGACTCACAGGATGACACCTCAGTCCTTTGTCTTGACACCCTGTTCCCCAGGAAATGGTCTCCAGGTCACTAGAGTTTCACTTCCCTCCCTGGTGAAGAACTCACCAGACAATTCTTGCAGTTTGCCTTGTGATGGGCCTGAAGAAACACCTTGGATTTGTTGTGAGAAAATGTAGTAGCCTTGACTCAGAGGCTTTGCTCCCTCTCTGATACCACCTACAGTTCCTAGCTCCTTCACACTGAGAATAAGGCCCCTGGGAGATTTGAAAAGTTTACTGGGCTTAAAAACCAGTAAAAGAGACTCTGCAAGAGTAGTACCTTGTATCCAGCTGATTTTGAACCCTAAATGCAGTGAAAGGTTTGCAAGAACAGTAAATCCTTCCTTGGAAAAGTGATTATTCTTCCCTCTCTTGTGTTGATTAGATCGTGTGAGATAACACAAGGAAAAACAGTAAAAAGTTGAAACTTCCTTAGAGAAGAGTGGTTAGCAGAGGTAAAATGTTTGAAGCAAATAAATAAAAAGTTGATGGGTTTAAATTTTTCATATTTAAAAAGATCATAACAGTTGCATACAAAATGTAGATCTAGCGTGTGAAGCGTTGAAGTCATTCTATGAGACACAGTGTGCATCAGCAGGTAAAAAGTACAGGAAATCAGGTTGGCTCCGATCTCATTAATTACCTTAGCATTTCTGAATCCTCTTCTTGGAGGGGATCAGAATGAGGCTGTTATCTATAAGGCATGAACCACCATGCAGTTAACTAGAAAATCTTCACGACTCTTGAAACCTTAGGCATACGCTATTATAACCATACGTTGGATTTAATTAGAGCTGGTTTTTTCCCTAATTTTCTTCACCTATTATTCCAAGAATATATGATATTATAGAAAAGATATAGTCTTCTCTTTTCATTTGCAAGGCCAAAGGAAAATTGGGGAAGACCAAGATTAATTCATTTTTTAAGATACAGCTGGTCTGTATCTGCTGGGGTCTCCAAAATGCTACTCCCCATTTGTAACAGCCCTTGCCCCCACCCCACTTCCCTCGGGTGCTGTGAAATATGACTTCAGTCCTGTCCTCTTATCAGACTGGCTGACAGAGCAGTTTCTCTCCCAAACCCTCCTCTTCACAGATGGGAACCACTCCAGGACACTGGGGCCAAGCTCGGTGGAGGGCCGTCTCTCTCTCAGTCACGGAAACACACACCAATGACCTGATTGGCTTTGACGTATCCCAGGATGAGAAGGAGACTGGAAGAAAGGGGGTGTATGACAGCGTGAAGGTCCTGAGAGACGCTCACCCACTACGCTGTGTACCCCCGTGCCCCCCCTGCTGCGTTCCTTACATCCTTGGGCCGCACTTTTCAGCCACTCCAGGTGTCTCCCTCCCTCTCTCCCACACCTCTGGGCCGTGGTTTCCAGGCAAATGCTGTCTGCACAGTAGCATCTCTGTCAGAACCCCCACATTTTTCACCAGGAAGAGGAAAATCTAGATCACACAATTGCCATCAGGCAGGGAAGGTATGGCTATTTTACTATCATCTCTATGTCCTAGAAACTTAGTGTTAATGCTGGAGGATTCCTTAACAGACAAGGAAACAAGCCAAGATAAAGAATACTGACTACTCAGCTAGTCTCAGAGCATGTTTAGAGAAAACCTAAAACTATGTGATAGTGGTTAAACTAAATGATCATCAGGGACTCTTTCAAATCTAGATTTTTGACTGGGTGATTTTCAAATTTTTGAGGTAACAGCGTGGAAGTAATACAGTACAGGCCACTGGATCTGAGGTGAGGAAATATGAGAAAAATAGCCCTACACTGGAAATTACCAGCACTCAACACCCACCTGTCCCAGCCTCAGCTGTCTGGATTCTCAGCCAATAAGAGATTGAGAGTAACACATCCACGGAGGAGGAGAGAGCCGGAAAGCGATGTTAGAGGAAGACACAGAGCCTCAGTGATAGTGGATCGTGACTGAAAGCATACACAAAACTAATAAAAGCCAAGGCTGAGGCCATTGAGCACTGGAGCAAAGAGCTCTGCACAGCACCATAGGTTCTGAGGGCCCAGAACAGTGACTGACTCACACAATAAAGACCCCAAGGCGGACCAGGGGCGAACATGCTCTATGAGCACGTGCAGTAATGCAATGGGAACAACGTGCCCCACCCACATCTCTCTTCTGGGAACAGATAAATGCCCTGAAATAACAGGAGGTGAGCTAGTCAAGCTGAATGCCCTATTGCAACGCTGTCGTTTATCCTGGATATACCACACCAGCTCTGTTTTCTTTTCTTTTTACTGATACATATTAATACTACAGAGTGATGGTATTCATCCTGGTACACTGGTACAGCCCTTGTCCCACCCCCGGTCCCCTTCCGTATCTCTAAAAGTCTACCTGGTAGTTTCCTGTCACCTCTCTTTCCTTTCCTTCCTTTCATCCTTTTTCTTCTTTCCTTTTTTTTTTTTCAATCTTTCTTTCTTTGTAGATTTCTTACATAAGAGAAAATATCCAATATTTAACTTTCGGATACTGGCCTGTTTCACTTAATCTGATGATCTCCATTTCCATCCACTTTCCTGCAGATTATATGATTTCAGTCTTCTTTATGTCTGAATTACATCCAATATGAACACATTTATACAATATATGTGATACAATATACTATGTATTTTTTTCTATATGCACATTTTCTTCAACCATTCACCTGTTGATGGGCATCTAGGCTGTTTCCACAGCCTAGAAATTGTGAATTTCACCACTATAAACATGGGTATGTATGTATCACTTTAATAGGCTGTTTCTAATTTCTTCAGTATTATACCTAGGAGTGGTATAGAGAGATCAAATCGCATATGTACTTTTAGTTTTTTGAAAAATCTCCATAGAGATTTCCAGAGAAGCTATACTAGTTTACATTTCCACCAACAGTTTATGAGGGTTCCTTTCCCCCACAGCTTCGCCAGCCCTCATTGTTTTTTGCATTCTTGATGATAACTACTGTATCCTACTTGGGGTGAGATGGAATCTTAACGTAGTTTTTTTTTTTTTTTTTTTTTTTTTTTTTTCCCTTTTGGCTAAAGTTGTAGCACCTTTTTTTTTACAAACTTTTTAGCCTTTTTTTTTTTTTTTTTTT
>NW_022900930.1:45576694-45596502 GCF_012274545.1 Fukomys damarensis | reverse complement strand
TTTTTTTTTTTTTTTTTGCATTTCCCTATTGGCTAAAGTTGTAGCACATTTTTTTTCACAAACTTGTTAGCCATTTGTACTTTTTTTTTTAGAATTCTTTGTTCAATCCATTGCCCATTTACTGACACACAAGCTTTTCTTAAGGGGACTTCAGTACCCATGGTCCCAAGTGATAGAAAACAGTCCTTGTAATGGGCAAGGTATGCCTTCAACATAGACAGAACACATTTGTTCAGTGAGAATTTATTGAATAACAATAAATTCATGATCTCCCTTGATTTCATAAGCTTTATCTGGCCAAGGACTCAAGACTTCATTCAATAGCCAGTGAGCTGGGTAATCACAGATTTTTCATCCAATCTTAATTATCAATATCTATAACTAGCAAGTCACAAATCAGGGCTCACACAACATATAGCTTACAGGAAGCAAAAGAAGAGAGCCCACGGAAATGTGCAAAGTCACCACCAGTGGCCAGATGAGACCTCAGACCAGGAAAAGCTTGTTCAAGGAGACAAGGCCTCCTGAGAATGCAGAGGTGGTTCGAAGCCCAGGACTGGAGGCCAGCAGTTTCAGTGACTGCATCACACAGGGAGATTGAGCTGAGGTGAGGCCAGGGGGCAGGAAGCCGGAGTTCGTCACTTGCTGATCCTGTGACATGGGTTGAAATGATAGGCTGGCCCTCGTGTCACCACCTCATCCGAGGAATGGGTGCCCCTCCTTTTATGCGATCCCAATGAGAAGAATGCATCATTCTTTGATAAGTCCAAAAAGCTCATGACCCTTGTTTTCTACGATATCACTTAGATATGTCCTGTGCCTCTGGTTTAATTTGATATAGTTACATGTGCTGATTTTTTTTTATGAGGAGGATTAAGTTATTCATCAGTCTGTGCCTCGTGGTTGTTCTCTGCAGTGAGGAAATATTTCCTCTCAATAAATTTGCTCTGTTCAATATGTGATGGTTACCTGTTTGTACAGACAAGTTAGGAAGTCATTCTGCCTCAGCATTTGCATTCATAATGGAGCAAACTGCTGTTTTCTGAAATGCAGTCATGCAGGGCAAAGCAGGGCCTGAGAACTACTATTCCACATGACATGGAGTAACTTGCAGCAGGGCACAGCCAGCTCTACACAGTCAGTGGGTAAGAGGTAGTCTTTAATTAGGCCAGAAATGGGCACCTGATCCAAGGTTGGCCAATCTAGAAGCTAATCCCTAATTTTTGAGGCATTTTGGCATAAAACAATCCACCCCGTAGGTAATTAGCTACCTCACCTGTCTCTGCCATCAGAATATGAGTAGGAAACTATGGCGTGATACAACCCATGTGCTTGGGATCTATACCAAGTGAGAAATACTCCCTGCTTTCATGACACTTCCAAGTACAAAGGAGTGGTTTTGCAAACAAGCAAATGCTCTGACCATAATTGCCATGAAATCATGTGATACACACTGGGATAAACAAAGACAGCATGTCAAGAAATCATAAATCTGGTTTTAAGCATGGGAGATGCTTCCCAGGAGACAGTGACTAACCTGAAACCTAGACTAGAAGTAGACTAATGAGAAAAAAAGAGAGAAGGCAAAGCAAATTGTTCAGGGTAACTAACACCAGCGCCAATAGAAAGCTGATGAGACAATGTAAAATTAAATTAGAAGTGAATACAATGCACAGTGAAGACAGGAAATGAGGCTAGAAAGATGCAAAAAGTCTAGTAACACTGTAAAAAAAACATAGTCTAATCTTTATCCTGAGGGTAAAAGAAAACCACTGATGAGTTTTAAGCAAAGAAGGGCTGACTTAACTTATTTTTTTTCAAAACGACTTCAGTTACAGAACGAGGATAGGAGAGGGGCAAGCATGGAGTCAGGATACAGAACAGGCAGAGTTGTGCAGAGTGGAGCAGAGAGATGGTGGCGCTGGTGAAGGAGAGCAAGGAGGACGGGGCTTCTGGACTCCGTGAGTAGGTGGGCGGTGGCCCATGCAATAAGATAAAGAGCAAGGTGGAGTTCACTTGGCCTGGCAGGTTGATGCAAGGCCTGTGGGACACCCAGGTGGGGCTGTCCAGGAAGCGAGTCAGCTGGGTCTCAGGTGAGTGGGGACATCTGAGGTTCTGCTGGCCCCTGGCCACACTCCTCTCCTCTCTCGCAGCTGCAGTCCCATGGAGGCCTCTTGCGGATTCTACGGCTTCTACTCCTACCCTGGACATGGTGCATTCTCCACTCAACAGAAAAGCTGATTTTATTTTCATAAATCTAAATCCAAGTATACGGCATCCCTGCTTAAAAATCATTCTATAACGCCCTAATGCAATTTTTTTCCAAAAAGTCCACACTCCTTCCTCTGGTCTCTGAGGGTCTCCAGGCCCGGCAGCTCCTGCCTCAAGCCTGGTCGTACATGTCTTTCTCTTCACTGACACCCTGGTCCCCAGTGAGCTCCGGGCTAGACCCGGCTCTGTGTGCCCCAGGGTCCCGGCAGGGCACTCTTTGTGGAGAGGGTTCTTCCCATGCCGGACCCATGCGACTGACTCCAGGTCAATTCAGCTCTCAGACCCAGCACAGTATATATAGAAACCTCAGGCAAACAAAAAAGAAAAATATGCTCTACTATACTCATATTTATAGATAGTTTACATGGTTCATATTTTTCCAGAATGTTAAAGTACAGTACTGAAAAAATATTGAAAAATTGAACAGTATTTTAAAACTCACATCAACTTTAAGTTTAAATGTTTTATTTATACCCAAACTAGAATTTATTGTAATTTTACTTCCTGGCCTCAACAAAAGCAGCTTTGCTTATCTAATCTTCAACTAGCAAAAATGGCCCTATTTGTCAACATCTCTTGAACAAGTGATGATCTTAAATCATTTTTAATTAACTTCCTCATATTGATCCTTTGTATTTAAAATGTTAATGTTTTGCTCTTAATGTTCGGGGCATTTATTTTTGCTTTTTAAAATTATTGCATTAACTGAAAAAGAAACCACCAACAGAACTGAAAGGCAACCTACAATGTGGGGGAAAATTTTACCAGCTGCTCCTCAGACAAAGCACTATTATCTAGAATATATAAAGAATTCAAAACAATCAGCCCCCCCAATATAAAGACCCAATTCAAAAATGGGCGTCTGAAATGAACAGACATTTCTCATACAAAGAAGTAAAAGCAGCAAGTAAAGATATGAAAAAATGTTCCACATCACTGGTCATTCGAGAGATGCAGATGAAAACAACACTGAGATTTCACCTCACCCCCCAAAGAATGGCTGCTATCAAGAAATCACACAATAACAAATGTTGGCGGGGTTGTGGAGAGAAAGGAACCCTTCTCCATTGCTGGTGGGAGTGCAGACTGGTGCAACCACTATGGAAATCAATATGGAGATACCTCAAAGAGCTGGGACTAGAGGTTCCATTTGACCCAGCCATCCCTCTGCTGGGTATCTTTCCAAAAGAATTAAAAGAATTGTATCACAGTGATATATGCACCCCTATGTTTGTAGCTGCACAGTTTGTAATAGCTAAGACTTGGAAACAGCCCATTTGCCCATCAGTTGAAGAATGGATAAAGAAGATGTGTTTTTTCTATAAAATGGAATACTACTCAGCCATAAAGAATGAGAAATTAGATTCATTCATAGGAAAATGGATACAGATTGAGGATATACTCCTAAGTGAAATAAATAAGTCACACATGTGTAAATACTGAATAGTGTCTCTGGTGTGAAAAACTATAATAGTACATAAGACCCTAATGATATAATTGACAATGTGAAATAGGAAGAAAAGGGCTAAAGGTGTAGGGAGAGTGAGAAGGGTGGGGGAAAGGTAATAAGGGAAAAGTAAAAAATATGAGAAAATGAAAAAATGGAAATAAAGTGTTTGTAAATGGGGAGGAGAGGAGAGGGTGAAGGGAGGACAGGGACAAGGGGAAAAAATTAGAACCAAGACCTGTCATGTAAAGTTATAAGATCCCCTGTACTGTATCCCTAAAATATACCAATAAACTCAATTAAAGCTGAAAAAAATAAAATAAAGTTACAAGATCCCAATGATGAATGTAACTGTACTGTACACTTAAAATGTACCAATAAACTCAATGAGAGATAAATAAATAAATAAATAAATAAAATTATTTCATTAAAATAGTATTTAATTACTGAGATTTTGGTGTGTATTTGAATTGTTTGGTTTTTGTATGTTTTGGTTTAGGGGTTTGGAGATTTTTTGTTTTTTCAAAACAGCTCTCACTATGCAGCGAAAGCTGACCTTGAACTCACTATGTAGCCCAGGCTGACCTCAAACTCACAGTGATCCTCTTGCCTCAGCCTCCTGACCACTGAGGGTATAGGTATGCACCATGATACCTGCCTCCCTTAAATTCTGTGCTCACCAACCCTGTCACTGAACAAGGTCTAAGGAGGTTCCCCTAAGGAGGATATGGGTCCCTAAACTCTCCTCAGGTGGATTCTTGATGTTCATCACAGAAAAGACTTTCAGGACATGTTGATGAAAGGCACTGGCAGGTTTACTAGGCAGAAGGTAAGAGAAAATGGGAAGGGACTTCAGCTTAAGGAGCTGTTGAGGGCACCACTTTGATGGAGAAGACCAGAGTAACCCATCAAGAAAAGGAAGGGAACAGCTTTTACAGTTACTGGGTGTGCAAGTGTCTGGTTGAACCCTGTTTTAGCTCTGATTTTGCAAGGTGATCTGGAGAAGTCCTTGTCACTTGAGGGGACCTGGTCTCCATAAGATGGCTGTCTCTGCTCAGGGCAGATTCAGTTTTGAGGAGGCTCTGCTGCAATCCTAGGTAATCATAGGTTTAGGATTATGAATGGAGACTTGCAGGGACCAACTGGCAGTTGAATACTCCGCATATCTCTTGTCTTTGTATCCTTGGTCTTGAAGGGAGATAAGAGATGCTCCACAAATTCGGGGCTTGTCGACCTCGTATTGCCAGTTTGTAGATAGACAATCTCTGAATTATTATTCTGCTGTGTGCAGAGCATAGCAAGGATCTGACCCAGTTTTAAAGTAATGAAAGAGACAGATTTCACGAAATAAAAATGAAGATTCAGTTTTGTTTTGTTTTGTTTTGTTTTTTAACCCATCTGGCCATCTATAGGCCAAGTAAAGAGTCACTGGTTTTTGTTTTTGTTTTTTTAGCAAAAGCAGCTTTTAAGTCTGCCTCGGAGCAATATGAACACCATGCATGAAATGAGTAGCAAACAGGTTAAAGATAAGTGCTCGCTCTCCTCACAGTGGTCCCTGTGTGTCTCAGCTTCACTATGGTTTAATTAAGAAGCTTTCCCCAAACACTCACTCACTGAGGGCTTGATCTCCAATCGGCAGTGATCAGAGGAGGGGCTAGAGAGGTTATGGGATCACGAGAGCACGGATGTCATCAGCAAGGTGTTTCGTGGATGAATCACAGCTGAAAGAGTTCTTAGGGGGTGGAGTAAGAAGTCCATGGGGAAGAGGGTCCCTTTGAACGGTGTATCTGGTCCCTAGCCTCTTCCTACCCAACTCTCTCGTCTTCTCTTCTTCCCAGCCACCATGCGGCGAGCAGCTGCTTTCTCCCACACGATCCTCACACCAGCCCTGAAGCAGCAGGGCCGAGTGACCATGGACTAAAGCCCCTGAAACCGTGAGACAAAATAAACCTTTCCTCCCTCCTGTTTTCCTTAGGGATTGGGTCGCTTGTGACAAAAAGCTGACTGACACACTCGGCCCTCACCTTGCTCAGCTTTAAGGCCCCCTCCTGAGAGACACCTTCCCCGGCCCTCGGGTTTAAAACAGCTTTTCTTTTTCTTAAATCCCACGCCCCTCGCCCCCTCCCAGCGCTAGCTCCCCTTTCCTCCTTTCCATTTTTCTTTGGCATTGCTACTCTCAGTTCATGTCTATGGTGTGTGATGTGTGTGTTCACGGAGGTGATGAGAACCTCGAACGTGGGTGTCTTCTCTCTACCTATTTCCTCACCTCCTTCCCCTCACCCCTCGCTCCTGGTTCCCTGGGTCTCTTCCCATCCTCAAGAGACCCATCCCCTTCTGTCAATCTCTATTTCCTTCATTTTTCTCCTAGTTTGTACTTTGCCTTACGCAGAGGAGAGCTATCATACGGTATTTAACTTTTTATTTCACTCAACATTATATTTTCTAGGCGCATTCATTGTCCTACAAATGTCTAAAATTTGACCTTCTTTGTTGCAGCGTAGTATTCCATTATAAATATCTAAGGCTTCTAAAGTTTTTCTTCATTTCTTTCTTCAGAGTCCGAGAAGAAACCCCATGAGGCCACGTGCATTTAACTCACTGCTCTCTCTACAGGAGGACAGGGGTCTGATTTACTTGTACAATTAGAAGTAAATGGATTTTGATGGTTCTTTAATCCACGAGCTTCAAAGACTGTGAATGTACAAAGAAGGGAGGCGTGGGCAAGACTCAGAGGGCAGCCATGTGGAAGGGGCTCAAGGAGGAGAGCCAGGAGAGGGAGCCAGAAGTGCAGTTTGAGAAGCAGAGAGACAGCTGGAAGGGTAGTTCTTCTTGTAAAAGGCAAAGGGAGAGACAGTTCCAAGGGTGAGGATATGGTGATCACTGCCTCATGCTGCCAAGAGCTCATCCAAGCTAAGGACTGAAAAATGTGTCTTGAATGTAGCCACTGAGATGATCTTACACGTTAGCATCAGCAGTTTCAGGGAGGAATGGTGGGCGGGAGCCAGATGGCAGTGGTCTTAGCAGCCCAGGGTTAGGAGGTGGACATAGGGACAGTGATGACTCAAGACATTTGGCCACGAAGGAGAAGCAATGTGGCTTTTTGTGGAGGGTCAAGATATATTGTTGTTTTTAAATTGGGAGAAATGTGAATGTGCTTAAACAGAGATGGGGAAAAGCCAAGAAAAAGAGAGATAAAGAAGTAATAGAAAGTGGGATGATGTATATTGATTTTCCTGAGTACGTGGGTGTGGTGGAAACCAGAACCTTGTGGATGGATCAGCTTGGAGTAGGACGGAACATTCCTGGGAGGCAGGGAAGAAGAGAGGAGATTAATGATGCCCTTTCTGTTGGTTTGTAGTTTTTGTGTGTGACATTGGAAATGGGATCATCCGCTGAGGTGAGGAGTCAGGTGACTGGGTAGGAGGTTTTTCTGGACACCAACTGTGTGCTGGGCACTGTTTTGAGTACTTGGAAAATGTGAGTGTTCAAAGCACACAACCACTATGGGGCTTATATTCCACTGTGAGCAGACAAATAATAAAGAATGAAAAAATAGATAAATTATAGTCTAGTGTAATAAATTATATAGTATGACAAACATATGGCAAAAAAGACCATGGTAAAGAATACAAGGAGGGCTGGATAGGGGCAAGGAGGAAAACAGGCTGCAATTCTGAATAGAGAGGAAAAGAGAGGTTTTGTTGAATACACTGATCCAGTTGGCCATGTGAGTAAGGGGACATGGACAGCCAGGGTCACAGTTCTAAGGCGGCTGTGTGCCAATCTTAGTGCTACTGGGACAAATTACTGTGAACTTTGAGCTTTGAAACAACATAAATGTATCCTTTTATAGTTTTAGAAGCCCAAAGTTCACAGAGTTAAAGTCAGTGTGACCGGTCTTGTTCTTTCTGGAGGGAGCAAGGTGGAATCTGGGTCCCTCCCTTACTGTCTCCTGGAAGCCGCCTGCCTTTCCTGACTAATGAGCCCTCCTATGTCACTCCAGCCTCCCGATTCCGTCCTCACAGCTCTTACTCCTCCAGGACACAAATCTCATTCTATCTCCCTCTTTAGAGGACACTTATATTAGCTCCCTGGGGGTAATCCAGGAAGCACTCCCCATCTCAGGATCTTTAGTTTGATCACCTCTGCAGAGTCTCTCTTGCCATTTGAAGTAATATTCTCAGGTTCCAGGGATCAGGACCTGAGTATTCTAGGAGTCATTCCCCAGATTGCTACAGTTTACTCCCTGGGCCCTAAAGACTCACGCCTGTGCAACATGCAAAATACACTCACCTCGTTGCTGCAGACCCTAAATTCTCACCCCACTGCAGAGTCAGTGTGAAGCTCAAACCCTCACATAGATGTCACCCGATCAAAAATCTCAAGCCTTATCATCTCCAGCATTAGTATGAATGAGACTCAATATGACCAGTGCTGGAACAAGACTGCTCTCCATTTGTGGACCTGGGAAACCGGGAAACAAGTTGTCTGCTCCCAAACATGACAATGGATGGGCATCCGATGGCAACAGCAGACCTTCCCATTCAAGGGGACAGAGGCAAGGGAAAAGCATCATTGTTCCTAAACAACGGCCAAATTCAGGGAGGCAAACTCTGAGGTTCTTCACAGTCCCAGGATGTGTTTCTGTGTTGGAAGCCCCACTCTGGGGACATGGATCTGCCTTCTGGGAAATGCTTTGGTTTTCATGGAGAGAATCATGTGTGTGTGTGTGTGTGTGTGTGTGTGTGTGTGTGTGTGTGTGTGTGTGTCTGAGTAGTTTTATCAGGCTGCCATCTGGCTGTGGAAGTTGGGAATCCTACAGCTTTCTTCAGTTTGTCTTGTCTTTCCGTTCAAGCTGGCAGTGTTTCTGAATGTGTAAGTCTCAAAAATCATGTGTGCCTCCCACGTATGTCGTGAGAAATCACTCTATTAGATCAAAGACGCTTCCACACATCTTTCCCAAATAAGCTCCTCTCCATTCCTGCCTTCTGCTAGGGGAATCCAAGAATCGAGGCCTCTCTCCGATGGAATATTCTCAATTCTTGCCCTTTCCAGGTACTAGCAAAAGGCTGTCAGCCACACATTTGGCGTTCTCTTCAGAGCACAGTTTCATCACAAGTGAATGTCCTATTGTAGCACATTTGCCGTCCGTATAAGCTGAGGGTTTCCCAATCAAGTCCTGTTCCTTTTTTTTTTTTTCTTGAATGCGGTTGTTCTCATTTTGTCTCCTCCTTTTCACATTTTGCTATACGAAGCAAGAAGAAATAAGATTATACCTTCAAAACCTTGCTTGGAAATCCCCTCAGCTAAATATACAAGTACAGTGTTTAAAATTTCTGCCTTCCATGTAACTTTGGGACACAATTCAACCAAGGTTTCTGCCACTAAGAAGAAAATCTTTCCTTCCAGGTTCCAAATTTTTCTTCTCTATTTCCTGTTTTGTTTTGTTTTTCTGGTACCAGGAATCGACCCCCAAGCCTTTGCAGTGCCCTAAATCTCAGTTCATTTTATTTTACTTATTTATTTATTTATTTATTTTTTTTTTTTTTTTTTTGAGGGGGGTACCGGGGATCAAACTCAAACTCAGGTCCTTGTGCATATGAGGCAGGCAGTGGCACCACAGAGCTAAATCCCTGTCCTAGTTCACTTTATTTTTTAAAAATTGTTTAGACAGGGTCTCGACAACTTTTTAAGTTCCTCAGGCTGGCCTCGAACTTGTGATCCTTCTGCATTGGCCTCCGAGAGTGCTGGGATTATAAACGTGCACCACCACACCTGCTCCTTGTTTCCTTTGGCATCCTCTCCATCAGTACCGTTCATGTCTATAAGTCTGCAACAGTTCAGGCCCTCTCGGTCATGAACATCATGTCCTCTGAGCTCTCACAGCATCTTCACCCTCCACATTTCTATTGCCAGTCTGTTGGAAGCAGTTTAGGCTTTTTCAAACATGTTCCTCAGATTTCTTCCAGCTTCTGCCCAGTACCCAGTACTAAGGTCACTAAGTATATCAGCTATTTATTATAGCATCACCCTGTTTAAAAAACATTCATATCAAGGTTAAAGCAGAAACTGGGGCTGGGGATTTAGCTCAGTGGTTTCAAAGCCTGCCTTGCAAGCTCAAGGACCCGAGTTCGATTTTCAGTACCAAAAAATAAAATAAAGCAGAAACTGTAGGAAATATATATGAAGGCATTGCAAGGAATTGGCTGATGTAATTGGGATGGCTGGCTAGGCAAACCCAAAATCTGCAAAGCAGACCATCAGGAAAGATAAATTGAAATTGTCAAGTAAGAGTGGAAGCCATAGATTACAGTGAACTTGCAGATCTTTTCAGACTGTTTAACCAGGTCCCTAAGATTATCTAGGATAGTCTCCTTTATTTAAAGCAGATTTGTATGGGTTTAAACTACATCTACAAAACACCTTCACTCAAAGCCACATCTAGATCAGCATTTGGTTTGATAACTAAGAACAGTAACTCCCCAAGCTGATGCAAAAACTGACCATCATATATACGTTCAAGATCTAGCAAGGAGGACTGCTGAACTAGTAGCTGATGAGGTCAGAGAAATAATGGAGGGCCTAAAACATGGAGGATTGCAGGCCTTGGGAAGGAATGAAAAGATTTTGGAATCATTAATTCAGATAAGAAGGCCTGGTTAAGGTTGAAAAGTATGAAATTAGAGTCTACTAATCCATACAATAATGCTCTTTTCTTTAGCAATGCATCAGTTCAGGTTTAGGCAACATGAAGTCAGACACTTGAATGGGTCCAGGGTCTTATGGTGGACAGAACAGCAAAAGGAAACGGGAGTGAGGAATTCACAGGCGAGAGAAATGTGAAAACGATAAACCCAGAATTCTGACTTCCCTCCTGCCCCAAACTGCCTGCTGTATGTTGAACATATAGGACTTGCCTGCCTGGAATAGAGCTACACATTTGGGACAGATAATGTAGAGGGGAACTAGCCCTGCACAGACACCAGCTGGGTCCTCTCCAGGGATGGGCAGGCCATTACACCAAGAAGACAACCTAGGAAGATGGCAGAGGGGTAAACAGCGGAGAAACAGCCTCTGCAAGATTTGGTGTCCAGACGCTGAAAGATAGCAATGTGAGAAAGGAAAAAAGGGAAGTGAGTCCCTGGAACCTAGCAAGTGAGAATTAAAGCCCACAGGGAGACAACAGAGAGAGACCTCAACACGGAAGAAAGAGGTGGCAAAGGTGCCTTTATCCTGAGCCCCAACTCACTGTGTGGGAGGGGTGACTCAAAACTGCGGACATACTGTGACTACTGGTGACCCCAGGAGCCTCCACAGAGAAATGGAACAGAGCAACGGATGCAGGAGACTGCAGTGGCTGAGAGATGCCACGGGCCAGTACCTGTTTGACCTTCTTTGCCATCACCTGAACCTAATTGAGGAAGACTACTTTGGCATACGCTGTGTGGACCCAGATAAGCAGTGGCATTGGTGGGAGTTTACAAAGTCTGGGGTGAAGCAACTGAGATCACAGCCTCCTTTCACCATGTGCTTCTGTGTGAAATTTTACCCTGCAGACCCTGCTGCCCTGAAAGAAGAAATGTCCATCTCCTGAAGCCACCACTGTGCGTCCTCATTAAAGGACGTGCTGAAAGGACAGTGGTTCTCCGTGAGGAGTGCATCCCCCTGAGCGGTCAAGCACCAGCAACATCAGAGCTGAAGTTCTTAAGAAAGACGCAGACGTTGGAGACCCATGCAGTGGGTCCTCACCTCTGTAAGGATGTGTCAGGAAATGCTGCATTTCCGGCTTTCACTCCTTTTGGGTTGGTTGTTCTTCAAGGAAACAAGAGGGTCCATTTCATTAAATCGAACGAGGTGACCAAACTGAAATTTGAAGGAAAGACTTTCTATTTATGTGTAGGTCAGAAAGAGGAAGAGAAAATTATTCTCACATATTTTGCTCCAACTCCAGAAGCCTGCAAACAGCTCTGGAAATGCGGAATCGAGCTGGGGAAATCAAGCCAAGTCCACACTGTGTCCAGAAGCAATTTGTTCTTTAAAGGGAGCCAGTTCTGATATGGTGGCTGAGTTGCTATGGAAGTAATGGAATCAAGTGCCAAGATCGAACGAGAGCCACCAAAAATACACAGAGCAGGGATGATGCCCAGCCGGAGCTGCCCCTCCATCACCACGGCCCTCGGCAGCTAAGCAGTGTCCCCAGGACCTGCAGAGGAGCTGTCCACACCTCCATCGTGGAAGCTCTTGAGTCCCTATGGGACAGTGCCCGTTCTACCCCAGTGCGATCCTCTCCCTATGGGGACACCTTCTTGCCTCATGTGAAGAGAAGCTGAGCAGATGGCAATGAGTGAGTAGCTATAATTTCAGAAGAGGCCTACAGCCCCGCAGAGTACTGCCCACCCCTGTGGCCGAGCACAGATCAATGGAGCACCGAGGAGAAGGAGTCTGAAGCCAGCACCCCAACTGCAACGGAGGTGGAGATGCTGGGAAGAGAGCTGAGGGCCCCATGCCAGGGCAGTGGCAGGCCAGAGGAGGAACAGTGGGCATCTGAAGGGACCCCACCAAGCCAGCAGCAGAAGGGGCAGGCCTGATGAGCTAAGCAATACAAGAAATTGATCCTGAGACTAGAAAGCATCAGAAAATAGGGTTCCAAGATCAACACACAGCCTTGGAAGGGACCAAGAAAAGAATCTCTAAATAGGATTTCCAAGAGATGCTCTGAAATACAGAAGGTGACCGTGGCAGAGAACAACACTTAGATGTAGAAATGCATGGGGTCACCTTCTGCACTGGGAAGTGAGTTCTAGCAGTACCTGCCATCCTACCTGAAGGAAGGAAGCCGCAGGAGCTCGCAGAAGCACAGGGACACTAGGGGTGGGTATGAGGCGAGCTCTGCAGCGCCTAAAACTAATCCCACACACAGATTTCTGTGTCATCCGGGCCTGAGGACTTACTTAAAAGTGGTCAGTGGACACTTGAGATCCACAGAGAGCAGAGCAGCTAACAATGCTACAATGATGGACAGGCCCAAATGCAGAGCAGAATGCATCGCCTGTAGAATGGACCTCCCCTCATTTGTCCCCCAAGATGGCAGAGCCACATCCACGTCTAGAATATGACAGCCATGGCCAAATTGGGAGGGGTGACCATTTTAAAGACAGCAAAGTTACCCTTTTCAACTAGAGGTCAGCAAACTTCTCCTGAAAAGTGCCAGATAATAAATATTTTGGTTTTGTGGGCCATACTGTTATAACTACTCAATTCTGCCCTCATAGTGCAAAAACGGCCACAGATAAAGCATACATGAAAGAACATGGCTGTGTTCCAATAAAGTTAGATAAAAATAGGAGTTTGGTCTACAGGCTGTTATAAGGCAACCCTGATGGAGACAATAAAACTGACCATGTTAGCAGAAGGTCACCTCTGCTCGATATCCGGCATATGTTAAAGACCCATGAGGGTTCCCAGCGGAGGTGCTGGGGCTGTTTTTTTACAGGGTGCTCAAACAACCAACCAGCAAAGATTCCAGAAGGCAAGATGAGCCAGATCAAGTGCTAGAATGCTCAAATGTGGCAAATCTAAGAATGTAGGTGGGCCTCTCTGATCACCCCACGCAGCAACAATTGGGGCAGAATCACAAACATCTACTTACCAAGTAACAAGGAAAAATCAAGGGAGAACCTTGTGAAGATTAGGGATCACTTAAAACCAACTAGCTACTGCCACTTGTCATCTGCATAGCAAAGGCTGTGTGTATCTCAGGACTAAAGTGGAAATAACGCAGGGATGAAAAGGCTGTCTGGAGATGGGCTGGTGGCAACGTGGATCTCCGCCGTCTCGTGCAGCACAGCAGATGACCTAGAGCAGCGCTCCTACCTCAATCTGTAGGGTACGGTCTCTGCAGTGAGCCTTCTCTTGCCTGTGCCCATGGGGGAGATGCACCGCTCCGCCTGGTGTGCTTCTTGTGTCCAGCTCTGACCGTACAGTACAGTGGTCCGCGCCATTCCAGCAGCCCAGTGGAAACGTTGGGGATATTTGTTTGTCCTAGGGCTTATTCCAAAAAATATGGATAGAGAAATTTCCTTCGGTTCATTTTTCAAATAGTGCTTGAATAACAAACCTTTGTTGGTGACTAGTCTCTTTTGGTATTTCCTTTTAAAAGTTGTTCCAGTTTTTAATCTGGTTTAAAAAAAACAAAACAAAACCCCAGAATGCTAAACTGGGTAGGGGATGAACTGAAGACTGGATAGGGGAAGAAGTGAGCTGCAAGAGATTAAAGGATAATGATAACAGTAGACAGCATATGTTTGTGTAGAAGAAAAGTGACCGCACAAAAAAAGCCGAGCAAGTAAGAGGTCAAAGCCAGAGGTGGGACTGTCCACTCTAATTCCTTCAGGGCTGGACAGTTACGGATTAGGAGAACCGCCGGTGCCTTTGGGGAGGGGGAAGGGATGGTGGATGTCACAGAGATGATCAGGTCTCAGAGTGAACAGAGGTGTGGGCCACACCCACTGACAGAAGACTCCTGGAGGGGACGGCTGGTGGCAGTAACAGGAGGCAAACTCCCACGCTAAAAACTGGAAGAAAGCATGAATTTTCTTGCTACTCCAGGCTCGTGAAGTTAGAAAATGGGAATCACGCTGGAGAGAGCTGCCCGCGGAGGCAGCACCCTCAGGAGGCAGCCTGCTCTCAGCTAGAACTTGGAAATAAAGGGAACCGTAGGCGTAAATGAGGAGGGCGGAGAAGCTGCTTACTGTGGGCTGGTGGAAGGCTGGGAGAGACAGCTGTGAGAAGGTGGGTGAGGCCAGGGCAAGAGAAGAGCTGTCATCAGATGAGAGAAAGTCGAAGGATCTTGGCGTGGTGACCAAGAACAACAGGGAGAGGAAAGCTGTGGATGTAGCAGGGGTGAGCGTTCTAGAAGGGTAAGGCACAGAGTTCCCCTGGAGAATGGAGAGGGGATGCTCGAGCTTGGAGACCCGGGGCCAGGGTGGGTTCCACTGGCAAGGGAGGCCTCATCCGCTGGCATAGTAAATCCCAGCCTCAGCAAATCCCAGAAACCAGCAGTCGTCAAAACCCAAGACCCGGGCTCTTGGTGAGCAGCACCGCCCTGTCCTGTCCTGGTGTTACTGAAGGAGGTGTGGTGCCCCACGGATACAGCTGACTACGGGAAGTGACATTGTGAGATCCTCAGGGGACAAGACGGATGAAGGAAAGGTCCAGCAAACCCGTTAAACTGCAAGACAAAGAGACATAATTATAAATATATGTGCATTGTTTATATTTATTTTTATGGGCTATTGATATTAGCATGAGGACAAAAGTGGAAGCCGTGGATAAGGAGGAGATGCTATAATAATAATTGAGCCTCAAGCACTTATTGAGCCTTTTCCCTATGCTGACTACTCGCTAGGGCCTGACTTCTCTCCAGTATTAACTCAGGGACCCGATACCAGAGATAGCAAACCTTTCAGAGACCAATCGCCCAAACTGCGACCCAAAATCCACTTATTTATCACAAAGTGCCAACATCGAAGTCAAACCTGAATACTGAGATTTTTAGTTTAGAAAAAACAACTCATGCAGTGACATCTTTTGTCTTAAAAGAAAAACAAATAACTTGCATGCTGTAGGTTCACCATCACAGCTCGAAACAGTCCTGAGTAGGTATTAATATTTTCCCATTCTGCTAATGATCTCACAAACTTACAATTTATGATGCTAAGGTCAAAGCCAGAACCCACTCTTACTCCCCCTCTTACACTGTCAGCAACAAAGAGATGAATGAGAATTACACTCTGAGAGAATATCAAGAGTTGAGAATACAACATAGATAAAATATAAGAAGTGTACATGTCCGTATCTTAACTCTTTTATTCCTGAAGGCATCTTGCTTTCTGGCCTTTGACTGGTTTTGACGTTTATTTTTCTTGAAAGTAGAATTTGCAAAAAAAAAAAAAAAAAAAAAAGAGTTCAAATTAGTTAGATTTCAATTAATGAAACTTAGTAATATCTGCTTAGTTTTGGGATTTTTTTTTTAAAGCAACTTTAGCACTGGGAACATGTCCCGTGGTCTTTCGGCATTCCCATAAGAAAATTTTATTTAAAAATAATAATCACCATAACAATAATTTTCTAAAGTGGACTTCTTGGACTCCACTGGCAAGAGTAATGGCGGAGGCAGGATCAAGGGTTGGTTCCAGATCTCTTGGGTTATGAACACTGATGTGGGACCTCAGAAAAACCTTCATCCAATTTTTTTTCCAAATTAAATCAAGAGCATTGATAATTAGGTTCTATCAAAGTCAATCTATGGGGAAATGAGAGAAACTAAAAAAGCCATACGCTACCTTTACTTCTTCATTAGTATTTGCCTCCAAATGCAGGTCAAATAAGCCATACTCTTAGTTCTAAATGAGTTGCTTTAAAGCTGATGAATTATTTTTCTCTTTGGATTTTATACCACCCATGGTGCCTAATTATTCCCACTACAGTCCTTTCTCTTACTTGAGGTTTTAGTCAAACATAAAAAACAAAGCTCCACTTCCTAGAAAGTGAATCCCATTTTGCTTTTAAAATGTCTCTCCCTACATAGGCAGGTCCACATGGAATGCTGGGAGAAAGTCTGTCCGAACCGAAACACCTTCCAGCTCTGACACGCACTGTGTGAGGTCAGCTGAACCCCCTGAACAGACACAAGAGCTACAGGCTGAAGCTGGTGGGAGCTGCCAGTGCGGATCATCATGACTGCCGCCATACTAATGTTTCGTTGCGGCTTTCTGTAATTGACCTTACTCATCTGTAAAATAAGAACACTGGTAGAGACAGGTAATTGGCCACCCAAAGTGCTTCCCCTTTCCTAGTGCAGCGCTGTTGCTCAGGAGTATGGATCATGTCTCCTCACCCACATTATATGCAAATGGAGCCATACCCCTGGTTTTTACAGGGCAGTGAATGGAGTCTCCTCAAGGGTGTTGGCTTTGAGAGAGTGGGGTGTACTCCCTACCACTTGTGGCTTAAACAGAGTAGCAGAGTTGAGATTATCCTCATACACAGCACAACTGAAACACCAGACAATACATAATGCAACAATACACAATGCAGAAGGCTCTCAAGCCGCAGACCTTCAGGAAGCCAAGGGAAGTAACCCCCGAGCAATGGGAAACAAAAGAGACGAGCCTAATGTTAGCCCAAACGTGTCGTTTCTGATCTGTGGCACAAGTGAAAAAAAGGGAATCCAAGAAGAGAGAGCCCCGTCACTTCTCACTGAGATGGAGCCTGCAGTGTTGGAGAGCCGAAGCGGACAGAGTTCACAGAGGAGAGCACCAGGAGGGGAGGGCTGCACGGGGCACGCTCGAGGCTGGCAGAGGGTCCCCTCTGAGCATCCACTTGAATATGGTGCAAGTGAAATACGGCCTCAGTCCTGCAGAAAGAGTACTCAGACGCACACTGCTCTGGTTTCACCCAAACAGTCTTCAGAGTAAGACCCAGAGGCTCAAACCACTTTTAAGTAACTCACCTGTGTCCCAGAAAAATGCACAAAGGTATTTGTTGAAATATGAAAGTACTCAGTACCAAGTAGTGTAAAATTCACAGTGTCTGACATCCAGTCAAAAACTACAAGGCTTCCAAAGAAGAAATATATCATATACAATAAGAAGAAAAACCAGTTAAAATGATCCCTAAATGTCAGAGATAGATGACACGGGTAGAGAAGGAAATTAAAGGTTCTATATCTGTATTCCACATGTTCAAGATGCTAGAGAAAGGCAGAACAAGCTCACTGGAGACAGAGAAGACATTTTTAAATGAGTCAAGTGAAATTTATGCAGCAAAAGCAGTAGAACTAGTAAGCAACTTGGGTTAGGTTTCACAATGAAAAGAGGATACACAAAAAATCAGTTATAGTTCCTCATAAGCAGCAATGTACACTCAGAAGATGAAATTTTAAAATAGCACCTTTTATACTAGCAACAAATATATGAAATACCTAGAGATACACCTGACAAAATATGTGCAAACCCTGGTACACTGAAAACATCTTTCAGCACAGGCGATCTGACCAGCCCAGCCATTAGAAACTATCTCCACCAGACATCCTTTCTGTCTACTCTCTCTCTAGTTCTCCCTCCCGCCAACCCCATATCCATCTGGCTCTTCCTCTTTGCCTCTCTTTCAACCCCTCCACTGCCCTCTAACCTAATTAAGGCCTACTCTTGGCCTGTCCTGTAGTCTGAATGCCCCAAGGTCTCATCTCTTTTTGAGACCATTCTCTGGCATTGATGCCACAAAGAGGTCTTCTCTGTATCTAACCCAGACCCAGTCATACTTTGTTTTTCTCAGTATTAGGGATTGAACCGAGGGCCTCATTCATGGCAGGCAGGGACTCTACAACTGAACTACAACCCCACCCTTTTATTTAATTTTTATATTTTGAGATGGAGCTACCTAGGCTGGCCTCATACTTGGAATCCTCCTGCTGACACCTTGTCCTCCTGAGCATCAGGTTACAGTGTGCACCAGAGTGCTGGCCAACCCTACGGTCATCATTGTGAACTGTCACCTCCTGCTAGCTTTATCTAATGATGGTGGTTATGTGTGGCTTTCTCATGGAGCATAAAGTCAAGGTCCTCTGCCCATTGCTTAGATGTCAAGCATTCAAGAAGGGCGTGAAGGCTGAAAACAAGGAAAACACCTTGCCATAGTGTAATCCCCGCCAATGCATGAGTAGCTGAATTATCCTTAATATGTTAAACGGTACTTTAGGAACCAATTAAGAACGCATCTTCACCTGGTGAACAAGTTCCTGGATCACTGGATGCGATGTCCAGAAAGCATTTCCAACCTCAACTCTGGCCTTGTTTTTCCAAGGCAGCACTCTCTCTGTGACTCCTTGATGAAGAAGTGTCCCTCGCCAGCCTACAGGCATCTGAAGCATTGCCTTCCTACAAAGCCTCCCTCCCATTGGTCCCAAAGAGAATGCTCTATTCTGACGTTACTGATCTTTCTGAACTCCCACGTGAACCAGGTGCTATGGTTTGGATAGAGTTTGGTGCATGGGAAGCCTGGCTCCTAGTGTAATAGTGTGGAGGTGGTAAACTTTTTTTTTCTTAGTTCAAGTTCACAGCACATGATCATTACATTCATCCTGGGGAGTTGGTACATGTCCATAACACATCTTCATTTATTTCTCATTCTTTTCTCCTCCCCCCTGTTCCACCTCCCTCCAACTCTTGGTCCTCCTTTCCTTTTACACAAAAATGCATCTCCCTGTTCCCTGTCATCTACCTTTTCTTTTGCCCTTTAATTTATTCATGTTCTGGGGGATTCTCATAGAAGAAAAAACACATATTATGCTTGTGTGTCTGATCTTTTTCATGTAACAATATGATCTCAAAGTGTATCAGTTTTCTACAGATGACTCAAGTTTGTCCCTCTTTCTGGTATAGTAGTGCTCCGGTGAGTACAGATAGTACATTTTATTAATTTATTCATCTGTTGCTGGAGGAACATGTAGACTGTTTTTAAGATTTAGCTGTCATGAGTTATGCTATTATGAGTTATAAACATGAGTATGCACATATCGCCATAATGTGATGTTTTTAACCCTTTTGGAAAGAAAGCTAGAAGGGGATCGGTTGGGTTGAACGGAATTTCTCCTTCTAGCTTTTTGAGGGATCTCTATCCTGATTTCCGCAGTGATTGTACTAGTTTACATCCCCAACAGTGCGGAAGTGTTCCTTTTTACCCACATTCATACCAGCATTTGTTAACATTTGCTTTCTTTTTTGTTTGTTTGCTTTCTGTTTTTTTGGTACTGGGGATTGAACTCAGGACCTTGCACTTTTGAGGCAGGCCTGTGTCACCACTGAGCTAACTCCTTGGCCCTCATTTGATTTCTTAATAATGGCCCTTCTTTCTAGGGTAAGATGGAACGTCAGTGTTGTTTAAATGTACATTTCTGCAATGGCCGGCAATGTCAAACACGTTTTGTTTATTTGTCAGCCATTTGTACTCTTCTTCTGAGGGGTATGGGTTCATTTCAGTTGCCCAATTTTGATTTGATCTTTTATATTAGGTGATCTCATTTTTTTTT
>NW_022900930.1:45522867-45576345 GCF_012274545.1 Fukomys damarensis | reverse complement strand
GAGTACAGATAGTACATTTTATTAATCTATTCATCTGTTGATGGAGGAACATGTAGACTGTTTTTAAGATTTAACTGTCATGAGTTATGCTATTATGAGTTATAAACATGAGTATGCACATATCGCCATAATGTGATGTTTTTAACCCTTTTGGAAAGAAAGCTAGAAGGGGATCGGTTGGGTTGAACGGAATTTCTCCTTCTAGCTTTTTGAGGGATCTCTATCCTGATTTCCACAGTGATTGTACTAGTTTACATCCCCAACAGTGCGGAAGTGCTCCTTTTTACCCACATTCATACCAACATTTGTTAACATTTGCTTTCTTTTTTGTTTGTTTGCTTTCTGTTTTTTTGGTACCGGGGATTGAACTCAGGACCTTGCACTTTTGAGGCAGGCCTGTGTCACCACTGAGCTAAATCCTTGGCCCTCATTTGATTTCTTAATAATGGCCCTTCTTTCTAGGGTAAGATGGAATGTCAGTGTTGTTTAAATGTACATTTCTGCAATGGCCGGCAATGTCAAACACTTTTTGTTTATTTGTCAGCCATTTGTACTCTTCTTCTGAGGGGTATGGGTTCATTTCAGTTGCCCAATTTTGATTTGATCTTTTATATTAGGTGATCTCATTTTTTTTTCAATGCTTTGCTCTTAACATCAGTCCTTTGCCCAATTTATAGCTGGAAATTTTTTTCCCATTCTGAAGGTTGCTTCTTCTCTATGCTGGTTATTTCCTTTGCTGTGCAGAAGCTTTTCAATCTGCTATAATCCCACTTATTGGTTCTTAATGTTATTTCTTGAGCCACTGGGGCTCTGTTCGGGAGGCCCTTGCCCGTGCCTATAACTAAGGCTGGGTTAAATGATGAACCTTACCCCTCCCCTTCTGCGTCCTCCCTCATTCCCATCATGCAGTGCTGTCCCTGACAGTCAGAAGGCCCTCCCCTGAGGCTGCCAGATATGGCTGCCCAGTCTTGGATTTTCAGCCTCCAAACCATGGACCACGTGTTCTTTAAAGAACCCAATCTTGGGTATTTTGCTAGAGCAATAAAAAAAATGGATTAAAGCACCAGACTAGTTTCCAGCTTTCAAGGTTTTGCTCAAGTTGACACCCCCGTCCGAAATTTTCATCCTTCTCCAAGTTCCCTAGATTCTTAAAGCCTTAGTTTGTGTATTTCGTCCCTCCAGGGTCCACTCTAGCATTACTTGTTGGCACCAAACATGTTGTTATTGTTTATCCCCAAGTTTCCACTCAATCAACATCTTATTAAAAGGAAAGACCATAATCCTTTGGGAAGTCCTCTGATTTCTATACATCTAGTTTTTATCCTAAGGCCTAGCATACAGTAGTTTTTAAAAGACGTGAATCAAGTGAATGGTTATCTAGCTTTTAAATGGAAAGCATCTCAAGGGAGCACGCTGTGTGATGGGAACAACTTGGATTCTAAATAGCTCTGTTGCAACCTCTAACAAATTATAAAATCTCCCAAGGCTGTAGTTCCTCTTCACTAGAACAGGCACGTTAATGTCACGGTGGATACTGCACTCACACATATATGTTTGCAGCCTGTACCATGGATGTGACAAGTGCAAAGCAACTCCGTGATTTTGTACAATGGATGGTGGACTTGAGCTAGTAAGGCAAATGGGAAGGTGGCTGTAAAGGAAAAAAACTGGAGTGGAAAAGAAGAACCACATCTAGGGGGAAAGATCTTCAGTAAGGCATTATGGCAACAAGGAAAGGCACTGCATAAGTTCCAGCAGTGCCAGAAGCAGGTGCCAAGATGAGCTTAGAAGCCTCAGAAATGTATTCTAGCATCCCCCTCCTCAAGGAAAAGCATGTCCTCCACACCCCATCGCCTTTGCACACCAACATCATTCCACCTTCCTTTGGACCCTTGGATCTGTCCTGTGCTTGGTGATCAGCAGTAGGAATTTTCACTCTCCAAGAAAACTCAGCCTCCTGTTCACAAAGGGCTCACCCTCAATCTCTCCCTGTCTGTAGAAGCCAGGTCACTGCCACTGTACACGTGCTGACTTCAAACACCCAGGCTGACTTGATTCCAGGAGCCCTCCATCTGCAATATCTGAGACTGGCTCCTCGTTGCTGACTGAAGAGTGGCTTTAACAAGAACCCACAACCAGCCAGCACGGTGGTGGTACCTGTCAGTAATTCCAGCAGTCTGAGAGTCTGAGGGAGGAGGGTCATAAGTTCAAACTCAGCCTGGGCAGCGTAATGACTTACAAAGACCTAATCTCAATTTTTTTTTAATTTAAAAGAGTTGAGGATGTAACTCATTGTGAAGGCCCAGGGTTCAAGCCTCAGTACTACAAAACAAACAAACAAGCAAACACAAGGTAAGAAAGAAAAGAAAGGAGGAAAAAATCCAATAATCAGTTTTGGTGAGAGGACTAAATTCATACATAGGAAAGCATTTTTCTAAAAAACAAAATAATTTATGGAGATAATTTTGCCTACAAAGAAGACAGTTGCTTACATCGTTCTTATCTTCTGAGAGCCTCTGGTTTATTTAAAATCTATCCTTTCCAAGAAGAAAATACTTAGATTAGTTTACAAAGCCAAGATTCTAGTAAGCTGGTCTTCCCACAACCAAGAATGTTTGTCCTAAAGGTCCTACAAATCCCCATCTTTTAAATGAAAGTGCCTCCAAAGCTTCCAGGATCCCAGGGCTAATTGTTTGGCAGGGTTCATGTCATAGTAGCTGTATTTGTCCATTTCCAACCAACATCAGGGCAGTTTGTATGCGAAGGAAATGTTTCTAACCAGCACCTAAGACAGAAGTCGCCCACCCACAAAAAGACGCCCCTGGGATCACATCCTGTATCGTGTCATATAGATGACACACTCAGACATATATTATAGATAATATATGATGTGCATATATTACAGATAATATGCACCACAGCATGCTCGGTATCGTGTTCCCTGACTTAGCAAGAGCAACAGTATTAACAGTCCGTGACTATGAGTGGCTCCTGTGCTGTCCCCTCTGCCTGACTTCTCCCTGGCCCCTAACCATGGGACATGGGCAGGTAAAATAGGACTTTAACAGATATAAGAAGGAGTGAACTATATCGCTGGGATTAAAATATCTATTAATCTGTAAGCACATTAATACAAGAGATGTGCAGTAATTATCTGTATCCCACCTTGTAAAATAGTTTCTGGGGGAAAATTTGTTTTGTTCTAAATAAGTTACTTGTACCATGACCTTGGTTCCTTTGTACATGCTTACAATACACTATAGCCTGTAACATTCCAAAAAATACGTTTTCTCTCTGTACTTTCCTAGGACATAAATAGCAGGTAGATCAATAGTTCTATTTTACAGAAGAAAAATGTGGGAGACCAAAAGCAAATGAAACAAAACAAAGTGTCCTGAGGAAGGCCCAGCACAGATTTCCTTCTCCTGAGCAACGCTGCCTTGCCAGCAAAAATTCCTCTCTCACATAAATAAGCAAAGCGGGGAGGAGGTGTGGGGAGGAGAGGAGAAGAGCAAACCTCTCCTCAAACGACAGCTCTTACCACTCCCCGTGCAGCTCTGCAGGTCTGGGGGTCTTAACTCATAGAGACTTCTCCTTTGGTCAGTCCGGAACATTCACTCATTGTGCTACAATGGAGGAATAAAAGAAACACAGAACCTTAAAGGCTGTTTTGACTGTGCCTATTAATCACCCATGAAACTAGCTGGAAATAAACGAAGTATCCCAAACCTTAAATTTTCCTGCCTGGCTCCCAACCCAGCCAGTGTTGGTGAGAGACCACCATGCTCTCTTGAGGTGTCCTCAATGTTCCCTCATTGGGCTACATTCAGGCAGAACTCGGAAAGGAAACATTGCTCTCACCCGTTCCATTCCACTTTTTCTTAATAATGTATCCCAGGCGTTGCATTTAGGGCTGGTCTATACGCGGCCGTGTGGGTTATTTCCAGGCCCAGCTATTATGAGTGAATGCGGTGACATTAATATGAGTAAATGCAGGAAAAGGGATGAAATAAAACATATCCTATTGAAGGAAATGAGAGCTCCTTAAGAAAGGAAAACACGCATAGGGAAGGACGTGGGCATATCAGGATACAAATAGGGCCCTGGGGAACCGTGGATTCCACAGGCCTGATGTTATTGAAGTATTTGATACTCGAGTAAGCACCTGCAGATATGAATTACATCCTTATTCAGACCACTAACATTTGGGTACTGACATCTCAGGAAATGCTTATGGTATATTTCAAATCCCTCTGCCCGCTGCCTAAATATCCAATGAATCAATCAGTGATAAAGAACACTAGCTAAAAGCCTTAAGGGTTGAACAAGCCACCTCTCTCTTCTCAGAGACTGTCACCCTTCATTTATCAGCGTTTCCCTAGGCACTCACACCTCCAGCCATGGGACCCAGGGAAGATGAGGTGGACTGTTAACGTCTTCAGTGCTGGGCTGGGGCCGTAAGGGGCTTTCCCCCATTGCTTTTCTATGATTTTCTTTTATTGAGATATAATATTCATATTTGTATGAGGAACAGCATGGTATTTTGATACATGCATACGATGTGTAATAATCAAACCAGGGTAATAAGCACTTTCATCTCGTGGAATTCCCTGGTGTCTTCCAGAAACTGTCACACCTTCCACCCCAGTTGAGTTGTTATAGTTATAAAATGAGGAGAAAAATAATTCTGTCCCTCCTTGGGGAGTTGTGGGCCATGTTCATTTTATTTGGTTATAATAACAGAGTCTTTTTTTCTATATGGTGGGTTTTCTAATAATTTTATAAGTGAAAACTCACAGGCACAACAGAAATTTTTGTGACAACCCCAATTAAAAATAAAACACAATGAAATCCCTAGTCAAACAGAACGGGTGATTTTAAAAGTGATCTGTGGTACATTAAAAAAGAAAAAGACCAAAAGACTAGAAAGAAATGTGCCAAAATTCTAAGAATGGTTACTCTGGTGGCAGTCTTTGGGGAGTTCTGTTCCCGCATCCCTCAACTGTCCCAAGACCCCATTGTGATGGTTAATTTTATGTGTCAGCTTTACTGGGCCATAGGAAGCATAGGTTAAACATTTTGGTGGTTCTGTGAGCAAGTTTTTGGATGAGATGAACACTGAAATAAGGAGATGGAGAAAAGCAGACAGCGCTCCTCCCTGTGGGCGGGCCTCATCCAGTCACGTGAGCCGTATCTTAGTCGCTTTCCTTGTGGCCGAGACACAACTCCCAACAATCCAACTTAAAGGTGGAGAGGTTTATTTTGGCTCCCAGTTTAGTCCACAGTCAGTCGGCACAGTCAGCTCACATCATGGCACCCAGGAAGCAGAGGGAAGGGGAAAGCTGGGGAGCGAGGTACAGCTCCTTCTGGGTCACGACCCCAGGGACCCACCTCCGAGGCCACATCTTAATAGGAGGTCATCTGTAGCGCCCCATAATCCAGTCGCCTTCCAAAAGTCCCAACTCTGACCACATGAGGCCTTTGGGGGACATTCTGGATTTAAATCGTAGCGTCATGAATGGGAAAAAAGAAGGCCCAGGTAGTAGAGAATCCCTTGGCTTGATGGTGTTCAAGTCGGGACATTAGTCTTCTGCTTTTAGGCTTAGACTGAAAAATACTTAATCAGTTCTTGGGGGCTCCAACACGGATGTTGGGACTTATTAGTGTTCACAGTTACATGAACCTCTTCCTTCATACACACACACACACACACACACACACACCTATTGGTTCCATTTCTTTGCAGAACACTGACTAAATACAACTAGCTTTGCATTTACACATTTACAATCTTCTCTACTATTGCTTTTCATCAAAACATTTTTTAATTATCTCTATAAATTTAAGAACCATGTAAAGAAATTCTAACAGAATCCCACAGAGGGCACTAATATTTCATTTCAGGTTTAATTTTGATCTTTATTCTTATCGCATAAATCTTGATGCATTGATATTATTCATATACCATCACTCAGAGCCTTTCCTAGCACTGAAAGAATACATTTTGAATATAACATTTTTGCAACACACACACACACACACACACACACACACACCTATTGGTTCCATTTCTTTGCAGAACACTGACTAATACAACTAGCTTTGCATTTACACATTTACAATCTTCTCTACTATTGCTTTTCATCAAAACATTTTTTAATTATCTCTATAAATTTAAGAACCATGTAAAGAAATTCTAACAGAATCCCACAGAGGGCACTAATATTTCATTTCAGGTTTAATTTTGATCTTTATTCTTATCGCATAAATCTTGATGCATTGATATTATTCATATACCATCACTCAGAGCCTTTCCTAGCACTGAAAGAATACATTTTGAATATAACATTTTTGCAATGGAAATGAAATGTTTTAATTTTACACACTACTACTCTCACACACTACTCTTCTTTAGTGAGTTTTAAATCAATAGAAGTAAAGTCTTTATTTTGTTGTTGTTGCTCTCCTGGTACTAAGAATTGAGCTCCATCCCCAGCCCTTTCGGAGACAAGATCTTGCGAAGTTGCCCAAGCTGGCCTTGAACTTGTGGCCCCCCTGCCTCAGATTCCCAGAGTGCTGGGGTCACAATTGTGCACCCACATCCACCTTAGCTTTGTTCTTAAAACAAATGAGTCTCAACAAAACCTTGCTGAACACTGTCTGATGGGAAGCTCTGAGGGCAATAGCATTAATAACACAATAAACATGCATTTTAAACCTATCCTTTGCTGTGTTAGTTACTGTCTTAGTCTCCTCTTCACCTCACGCTTTAAGTGTCTCAACCCCATTTGTAGTGGACGAGTCATGAATGGCCAAGGAGCCGAATCACCAGAAGTCACGGGGACCAGTAGGCAGCAAAGCTAGGGCTGCCCTTTCGGTCTCAGGCTCCTTCGTGGGAAGTGGGACACCACCGTCTCTGTACTCAAAGAGTTGCTGTCAAGCCGAGATGAATACACAGGAAACGACACAAGAGCATACGATTAAGCATTAAATCGGAGTGGTATTTTCATTGACTTTCATCAATTACCGCAAGTCTCATCTGACTTGTTCTATTTTAAAAACTGCAGTTCAAAGTCGGGAAATAATTCACCCACGTAGCTAGTGGCAGCTCCAGAAAGAAAGCCCTGGGATGATGGCTTGTGTTCCTAATGAGGCAGAAACAGACACATCGCTTCGTCCCAAGAAGCTGTGTTTGGAGGAGGCCCGAGTGAAGGCAGCCCAGATGTTCAGGAACAGCAGAATGTAATGGTTCAGAGGGGAAAAGCTTTTGTTTGATTGTTGACTTTTATTAAGCCTTCATGAAATCAGGAATTCTCTTCGGGGTCACCAGCACCACTGTTTTCTTCTGTATGGAATGCCTGGAACAGAATGGTCTTTAATAGGACGGAAGGAGGGAGGGGAATGAAGAGGGTGTGGGGAGAACAGAAAGTGCAAAAACGGAACAATGTGAAAGGAAAAAAAGAAAAAAAAACGTTTGCCCCACTCAGGCTGATTGTAGTTATAATTATCCACCACCTTAGGAGAATTTCCTAAGGCAGTGTCTATCCTGAATTCTTTACTTACATTACTTAAATCTTACGAGACAGGCGGGCTTGAAAGTAGACTTTGCTATCCATTCACTCAGTGAGTTTGAGATTATTTTGCTTAGGCTCACACATCTAAGGCGTAAAGCTGGGATCTGAACCAAGGTCAGTCCGACCCCAGATCCTGAGCTCTGAACCTCAATAGCGACTGTTCCCCCACTTCCAAGTTCTAAAAGCAGGGATTCCACGTTTCCTCAGATGCTTACTTTCTCATCTTGGCTAATCAATGACTCATTGGCAGTTCCCAAGCTACTTAAAGTTCCTCATTGAAGTGTGTGGGCTGTGAATTAATATTCTCTTGCCATCGCATTGCAGTACAACCAATAGCCACAACTGCTGATTTAAGCATAGGATTATTCGCAGGTTTTCAAAGGGTCCTGCCAGAAGCTCTCAGCACTAAAACTCCCTGTAGGATACAATATCCTAATGAATTGTGTTGCTTTTGCTGTTCTCCAAATTGATGCAGGTGAGGGTTGGGCCAGGCCAGTCAGCTCTACTGAGCTGGAAAACAAGGGAAGAAACAGACACCCCCGGGCCCTAAGATCTCTGGGCAGAGCCCGAGGCTTGCCAGGCACGAGACATCTTCTCGCGAGACATCTCTCTCCCAAGCGAAGTGAACCACTCAAAATGTTAACAGTGCCATCAGCTCTCCCTGGGAAAATAAACCTTCCCTTTAAAGATAAACTTGACCAAAGGTATCTGAAGATAAAAGACTAGGTTTTCAACTGTCCAAAAGGATTACAGTTATTTTTTAAAAATAAAGTTCTGGAGAGCTCGTCAGAATTAGAACGATGAAAAATAAACTCCTATGGTTTTGACTACAGAAACGCACGGCAGTGTGGCAGAGGTTAGCACCAGGGGCCCCCTAGAGTTACTTCTTGCTTTCTTTAAATAGCGTCTCAATTTATAATGGAATGTGACTGGCAATATATTAAGCAACAGACAACACCTTTGGTGCTGGGGTATTGTTTTGAAAAGAGGGATTAGAGTCCTAAGAACCAGGTGGGAAGCCCAGTTTGGTCACTTTACTGAGGTCCTTTGGGAAATTTACTCATTTCCTTGAGATTTAATGACTATGCTCTGCAACGTGGAGGTCATAAAATTTTCTTCACCATCCTAAAAGAATGCAATTGGACATTTTTTATTTCAAACATCTAGCACTCTGCCCAGCCCATAATATGTGCTCAGCAAAATCTGGTAGGATCGTGATCTGACTTGGAGTTAGAGAAACACTGTGGAACCGCTACAAGTACCTTCACTGCATAGTTAAATAAGCAGGCAATTCAGTAAGCCACTTTGTATTTTTAGGAAATATACTGTACACTCAGGTATTTCAAAGTAAAGAGGCATCATGTCTGCAACTGAAACAGTCAGAAAAAAGCATACAATATTGATAGAGATATAGATAGATCTAGGTATTATAGATATACCTATAATATATACTCTATAGAGATATAATATCTAGATAAATAAAATAGCTATGTCATTTGTGTAATTAAAGCTATATCTATATAGATGCTATAGATTTATGTCTATATAGATCTATATATCCATCAAAAGACAGAGGGGAGAGAGAGAGAGAGAGAGAGAGAGAGAGAGGGAGAGACCAAAGGACCAACTATAGTGAGCAGAGTGCGTCTGGGTGCTGGCGTGGAAACAGAAATAGCTGGGCATTACTGTGTCGTCACCCTCCCTCCTGGCTCAGTACCTCACTCAGGTACCCTCTCTGCCTGGCAGAGCTGGCTGCTGGGCCTGGCTTCCGCTTCCAGACAATGACAAACTGGTTAGGTGATGGCAAGCCTTGGGCCATACACAAACAACACGGGGAGGGAGGGAGGAACTTGCCCTGGGGACCAGAGTGACTCCACCGGCTGGTGGTCAGTTCCTCCTCTGTAAAATGAGAGGACTGGAAAAAAGCCCCGGACTTTTTGGTTTTTCCATCTCCGTCATCCTGATTATGCACAATTGCCAGCTACATTGGGCATCTCTCAAATCGTAAGCATAACATTGCATATCCTAAAACATTTTAACAGACTTTTTCCTGGGACAGTATCCACACCCAGGGACACTTTGCAGAGAAACTCCCATTTTGTCCCAAAATGTCTTTGGTACCATGGTAGGAGACAGGGCAAGGAGCGGAGGGACCCCTGGTTTTAATAGCCTCTCTACTTAAGGCAGGCTTGCCAACTAAAATTATGTTCCACTCACTGCCTGGTAATTAATTATCACTTAACAAACATTTCTTTTGGCACTTGCTGTCCTCAGCCCTCAAGGCAGGACCTGTGCCAGCTCCAGCTTCCCTCATGCCAGCTTCACCTCCTGGGCCTCCCAACCAAAATGGCAGCAATTGCACACAGCCCAGACACAGCTCTTCCCGGACAGGGGATACCCAGCAGGATGGAGGGTGGCTACTGAACTCCAGGACAGGGCGAGACCCTTGGGGGACACCGCTGTCCCACCAGACCCTAGCTGGAACCTCCTGACAATCGTCCTCTGTCCTTAGCTAAGGCTCATCCCTCACCCCACTGGCTAAACCACAGGTGGACACATTTTGGATGATACAAAGATAAGTGGACTTAATTTCCATGGCTGGAGGGAAAAAACGGAGCAAGGCTGGGAGTTTTAAATAGATGGAAAAAACGCTTAGCCAGAGCTGGAGTACTCAGTGCAAGGAAAGACCTCACTGGTGACAAACAGCCTCCCCACAGCTTGATTTCTAAAATCTAAGCTGGGAGCGACGAGCTTAGCCAGGTTTGCCACTGCTGGCAGATGTCCTCAGGGGACGGATCTCCTTCGGAGAGTGCGCAGGATGACAGGACAGCGAGCCTGGAGGCTGAAGGAGCCGCCTCGCCCCCAAGTGCAGCAAAGAGCGCTTTGGATCTCAGGTCCCTTGGGAGAGGGCAGCTTTCTACCCAGGACATTGCTGATAGCATTTGGCAGTCTGGCACCGAGAAAATTCTCATCCTCCCTGTGTGATCCTTCTCTTGGATAGTCCCAAGTCCTGGCCTCTCCTGTCACAAATCTGCACTCAGGGAGAATGGCAGTGGCCGGGCAGACTCCTAATTCCAGCCGCACCACCGAGCAGTGCCAGGGTCTCGGGCAAGCATGTCAGCGCTTAGGGCCTTGGCTTCTCGATCTGTGCCATGGGTGTCATGGCGTGAGGTCATTAAATGAGGGCACTTGGGGAAACACCTGCTACCACAGTGGCCCTGCAGAAAAACAACCATCAGGGTACCTCTCCTCTGCTAGTGATGCGCTGTCCTAGGGAGTGGGTGACTATAACAAGGCATAAGATGCCGGGCTGACAAAAACAAGATGAACATCTGTATCGTCTGATGCTCATACTGCAACTGACACAGCAAAAAGGAACTTTAAATGCCAGATTTATTTTTTCAGAGATGAGCAGCTTCTCCAAACTTCCTAGGGCCTCAGGGTATTGACAGGCATTCCCATTTCTCCTCAAATAAATGGGCAAAATATGCAAAACAAATCCCTTTTCCTTTTCATCACAGTAAGTGGCTTCTTTTGATCTCTTTTGATGGGGTCAGTGGCAAGCAAACAATCCTGAGCATTTGAATCCAAGTGGCCAGTAGCAATGTTTTACACAGAAAGTAGATATTGTGGATATTCCCATTTTACAGATGAGATCATTGAGGCTAGCAGACTTTTGTTATTGTGGCTTGAAGTTAACGTTTTTTGAACTTTTGAGATAAATATACAGCCACAGGAAGTTGCTGGAGCAGTAGAGCGGTCCTGTGTGTTCTCACCAGAGTACACAGGGCTCTGGCCACCCCCACAGGTGTACACTCTGAGGCTGGGTCGGGCCTGGCTGGATCCACTGGCAGGCTCTGACTTGGAAAAAGGAGTAAAAAGCTATAGAACAGTGCCCTGGGAGGCTGTGCGAATCTTCTGACTGGAGATTTATGAGACAGGACAATAACCGAGCGTTGCTGAACAGGCCTGCCCATCCAGTTCTCAGCAATAATGCCAGCTCGCCTCATGTTCCTATGATCTGCTAACGAGGCCCTGGGCGGACCTTCCAGCCACCACCTGGGCACTTGGTGATGAAAGGCCCTCTGTCACTACCAGTCCCTCCAGTTGCTCAGCGCATATTCCAAGTCCCCACTCTCCGGGGCCAACAGGGTTCTGCAGCCAACACTACCCTGCCCCTTCTCCTCTCCCGCTTGTGAATTTGGAAAGGAAAACGGCTCCCACATTTCTTGCTACACTATTTATTGGATGGGAGTTATTGCATCAATCATTAAGAGTTCCCAAGAAAGAGGAAACCTGAGCCCTGTTCTTGTGAGCCTCATGGCCACGCTCTCAAGGCCACACTGTCCACATGACCGCAGAGAGACGTTCCAACTGCTTGGCAAGTGTCACCTCTTTTCTGTTGGGTACGCACCCCGGAGGCCAAAAACTTCCTCTGGGAAAATGAAATATATTGAGCACCCTACTGCACCGCAGCCACCCTGTTCTCCTCGTACCCATTGGGAGGCAAGGCTTATGCACGGGAAGGACATCTTTGGGGGCTGCTGTGCCCTAACCTCTCCCAGGGCGCGGTGCCTGAGGAAGTGTGGGTAACGGCAAACACAAAGAATACTTGTATTCCTTAGAAAAATAAAGGAGAAATGCTCTAACTGACCCCCACTAAAACAAAAACCTTTAGAGAAAAAATGCTCCCTGTTCAGTTGCAGTAGGGTAGAAGGTTAAATGTGGACGCGTAGTAATATATACGCAGTTTCTTCGTTTTCTGGTGGGAATACTTAACAACCTAAGTATGTTTCCCCAGGAGGTAATCTATTATATTTGGTCCAATTTCTTCCTCCAAGAACTGAATCAATTCATGATGTAATGCCCAGGGGAGAACAATCTTTTGGAAACAGAGTATCTTTCTGGGGACAAGGTTGAGGAAAACATCTTAATATTGTTACAGCTTTTGGCTGGGTGGTAACAGCCCTTTGCTCGTGGATGGCAGAGGAGAAGAGGGAAAAGGCAGGAAAATGTCAAAAGGACACTGGCCTCCCAAGTGTTTGGGATTATTTTCTTCTCTTGGAGAAATGCAGGATATAAATCCACCTGGACATTTACAGGACAGCCGCGGGACCCTGGGCATGTATTTTAGGAATTAGCTGAGACTGCTGCTTGTTCCAACAATCGGCACCCGAATGAACGCAGCAGTCCTGACTCCTCAAACAGATTCCTCTGGATTCTCCTCTGTCCCCAGTTCTCCGCTCTCCAAAAACAAATGTACGTGTTTTTTAGAGAAAAAAGGTAAAAATGATGCTCGCGATTTAGTTAATTTTAAGAAAATAGAGGCGACTTCTGAGTATCTTTGAGATTCTGGATGACGGGTACAGCCATGGATTTCAGTGGCTCCCGAGCTAAAACCTAAGGGAGCAGCCAGTGACTCCCCAGGGCTACTTCGGGGAGCACCTAGGTACGAGGAGACGGAGGGCAGCTGTTGCCGGTAAATAAAGCAGCGGCTGGGCATCAGAAGGCCTCCAGCCCTTTCCAGGTTTTATGGTCGCTCCGGTCCCTTTTCTCTCGTCACCTCCCTTGCAAGATAGGAACGATACTACCCCACTCTCTACATCCAGAGATATGAAGCCACACAGCAATGTCTTACAAGGATGTTTTCTGTGTTTTACTAAAGCGCGTGTTAAAAAAAGAAAAAGAGGAGGAGCCAAGCCTCCACTAAGGGGCTTGCCTGGGTAATGTACTTAAAGGGAAGTTGGGGCCTTTCTCCGAAGAGAGAAGAAGCCAACACTGGGCACTGCTTAAGAGGCTCCAGTCTGATTGGAGGTCAGTTTGGAATTTACAAATAAGTTTACTTGGATAAATTTTAAAAAGTAGAATACGGACAACCCAGCGTTCAGTTGTTCCCACGTGACTCAGAGTACTCGCCGCCTCCACAACTTCTAAATTGGAAGACAAAGAACTTAAAGCGACATTTTCAGATTGAAATATAAGAACCCACTCTGACCCCAGACATTCCTGGTGCCCTTTCCCCTTTTTGAATCACACACCCATCCATTTCTGTCTTCACAGCCTGAGCGTGTGGGTCTCAGCCGCACCCACTCACCCACCCGTGACAAACCACACCTAAACACCCACTCTTTCGAATGATTTGTCTGTGTACAACATGCCAGGCAGGCTAGTTTGTAGGCACAGAGTTAGACTTCACAGTGCTCGGGAAGTAGGACTCTTTGCTCCCACACGCAGGTCTCTAAGTAAAGCATAAGCCAAGGGCAGCATTCATCTGTCCAGTTTGTGCCATGGAGTCAGCAGCCCGTGGGATTCACCAGTGGTTTTACTCCACTCACACTCCTGCCCGAGAGTGTTGAGCAAAACGTCTGATCAAACATCTGATCAGTGTCAGGATTTTCTATTTCAAGGGCAGGACCTGGAAGGGGGGGTTGAAGTCTTTGTGACCACTATGAGGGACAGATCCCTGGTTTACAAGTTCGTTTCCACCATATCTTCTTAGTTAAGACATAAAGCAAGAGCCTGTTGTTCACAGGTAACCATACCATAAATTCAAAGCTATTTTGTGATTAATCATGCATCTTAACTGGGTTATGGTGCGTCACAAAATGAATGATGCTGATCATGTGTTTTCTCCCCATAGAGGCGAGGTCGGGTGAATACTTAACAGCCGAGGTGGGACTGGCTGGAGTTGGTAATGTTGAAGGCTGTATCATAAAGGAACCATTGATGCTTCTTAAGAGTGGATTCTTGGGGGGGCAGGCATAGAAGGATGCTACCAAAGGGGTTTTAGTGCGTATTTGTTACGTCTAATATTCCTAGATTTCTCAGATTCTTCCTGGCCTCTAAACGTTTAAATACTTAAATTCAGCCATTTATCATTCTTCAGGGACCTCTGTAGAATTTATTCACACTTTGAGTTATTATTATCAGGATTCATTTCTAAGATATTGGCAAAAGAGTAGTCTATTTAAAAGTATTACCACAAACGCAATTCTTTAAGACAAATCTGCAACTATTAAGAAAAAAATGCCACCTGCAAGCTGTAAATATGTACATTAATTTTTCCCCATGGTATTTGCTTTGGCTGCGACCTATCCTAATATTCCGTTGAACAAGGGCTAAAAATTGTCAAATCAAATTTTTGTTTGAGAGCTGAACTCTACTGCCAGTTTGAGAGAAATACACATCCAGGTTTAGGGAATATGTTTTGTTTGTTTTGGCTATGACATAGGGCAGAGCAGTTTCCACCCCATTCGAATGCATTCAAGAGAGTTTGAAATATTGCACAATAAAAGTCATTCATTATATCTGTCTCCTTTCCCTTCCAAAAACAAAAATGGCTGCCCGGTTCCAAATCTACACAGGGGGCAGGAAGAAGGGAGGCAGAGGGTCACTGGAAATCACCCAAGACTAACACCAGGTTTTTCAGGTTTGAGTGGGGGATACAGTGCTTCTGAAATCTTCATTCCCAACTTATACTTAAAACAAGGAAAAGACAAGTATAAGTATGGGTGCCTTGGAATACAGCTTTGTTCTGAACAATTAGAATCGGATACACTGCATTTCTTCAAATGTTAGGTATAAAGTCACACATTTTATGTTCAACCTGGCATCTGAACACAACTTACTTGAACCGAGAAATTTTCTTGCCTTCATTTTCTATATAAACTTTCAACCGCTTAATGTCAATTTTATACTGAAGAAGAAAAATTCCACTGTTTGAAGCAGACACTTGGAAGAACCTATTTTTGCAAGTACCTGATGCTACTTAGGAGCTTTTTCATGTGCCTAAACTGAGGAAAACAAAAACAGAAACAACTATTAGCACTTATTTCCTTGTTTATCCAAAAGAATCCTAGATATAACACTGGAAATGCAGTTTGACTTTAAATGGCAAAAAAAGAAGTGCTACTATCAAATCAATGATTATGAAATATTATCAGAATGGAAGAACTTTTTTAAAGGTAGAATTTTCTTAAAAGTAAATTTTAAGTGGGTGAATAAGGACATGAAAAGGAAATGTTAGAGCTAGTAAGCAGATATAATAGTTGCCTCTAAACTGAAGAGCTTAAAAATCCCCATACACTTGTGGTTTTGGAATTTTAAAACATAATTTGAATGTTCTTCTATCACATCTAAACCCAGAATGCCAGCTGATGTGCTGCTGCAGAACACTTTTATCACACCATGTAAATTAAACAATTTAGTCAAGTTGTATGCTTTTGACAAATGAGAAAAGAAGACTTAAAAATCAGCTGTCCAGATGGGCATTGGAAATGTGATGAAATTCCAACCACCCCTTACAAAATCGTATTTTTCTTTACTGTGCACTCATTTCTTTTATTTTTATATATGGCATAATAAAGTATATATATAAAAAAAGTAGCAGTTCCAGAAAATATTTGAATCCCAATTCCCCAAAAATTTCCCCCAATAAATCTTCAGGGTCATAACCAGGCTAAGCATGATCTTGAAGATGTAAAATAAAAATATATATCCACTAAATGGGAGTGATTACTCATTTCTCACTTAAGCTATCATTTGTAGTTTGTATCAGTCTCATTTTAAAAAAAGAAAAGCATCAAAGATTATACAAAATGAACATACTTGTATACTGGAAAATTTGAAATTGTTAAGCTATAATGCAATAGCAATTAGTACATTGTAAGGCTAGCCAAACCACAGTCATGACATAAATTTAAGACAAAACCCTATTTTTTGTATGTACAATTATTTATTTTAACTGAATACCAATTCCACTCACTTGATCTAGGATTTCAAACCCAGATCAAATCCTTCAGACATGCCATAAAGAGACCTGGTACTACAAAAAACAAATGCATAAGCATTCAAGAGGTTTATTTAAAATGTTCTGTACAATTTACCACCTGTAGTCTAGTTCGAATTTCAGGTTCATCCTGAATGGAAGAAAAAGGTGAAATACACAGGAGGCAGCCAGCCTGCATCTACGGCCTGGACTCAGTGAACAGTACTGAAAGGCATTTGGTCTGGATCTTACACTGTGGATCTCACTCCAACAAAACTCCGAACAGTGAACTTGTTCAAGCGTTAACTTCTGCAGAGTAAAAGGAAACCTGCCTGGTCCAAAGCTGGTGCCACCTGAAGGGCTGGCGATCCTCGGGATCCCTTTTTAAACCTGTGTTCTGCCCCTCAGGGAGAACTGAGCATCTGAAGTGGTGGCTCCACTCACAAATGAGTGCCTGGCCCACGTAGTTGTCAGCTACATGCCTGTATCAATAAAGCCATGCTCGGCCTACCTGAGGTGACCTGGTGCGGGGACATTTTCCAGGGTCAAGAAGTAATTCTCAGATCCTAAGGTTTCTGAGTGTGGAGTGGTGATTTTTTATATTAAACCAAACTGTAATAAAACTTTCATGAAAATAAATGGACCAGGTTTAATTTTTTAGCAACTTTATTTAATATACCTCAATTTTCTTACAACTATTTACAGTGCATAGTACAGAAAGACGATGACTTCTCAGCAACTGAATCTTCTAGTGATGCATGGTCACAACTCTGAATCTTCAACTATAGTAAACCAGTTTGTAGCAGGCTGGGCAGACGGTACAAGCACGGCAGGGAAATTGCTTTCCTTACCATATCTCTGTAAGCTTTTCACTACTGACTTGGCTTCTTTGCCCAGCAGGTAGATCTAGGTCTGGGCAGTAACTGAAGGCTCCAGACAGATTTGGTAAGTTAGCGTGTTGCTTTTCCTCAACACCTTCCCAAGAACTTTAAACATAAACTGTGACACAAATTCACAGTAAAAGATTTTTTTTTCCTATTTAAGAATTTTATTGTCATAGTAGAAATAACCTATAAATAAGCAGAGAAAACAGGGGAAAAGATCAAGTAAGTTAATTTTGGCCAATAAAACTTGAATAGGCAGCCATGCAGTAAAAGATTGTTAAAAGCTTTTAAAATGATGTGATATCAGTATAAAAACAAAGAATATAATCCAGAAGTAGATCTACAAAGGTAAGCTCAAATGAGCTCAGTAAAGGTGGCAACATAATTCAGTGAGAAATGGATACGCTTTGTAACAAACGGAGCTGGGTAATTTGTATTAAAAACAAAACTCCACCCTCATCTCACACAACACATGACAATTAAAAGTAAATTGAAACCATAATGAAACACTACTGTACATGTAATAGGATGGTTAAAATAAAAAAGACCAAAATACCACATCCTGGTGAAGACACAAAGCAAAGGAAAAAAAAATGTGTTGACACTAGGAATGAAAAGTGGTTTAGCCATTACATAAAGCTTGGTAGGTTTTTTTTTCCCTTTTCTTTCCTGCTTTTCATATTTCATATTTCCTTTACAATGATCTATATGGCCAGCCCTTTTTAAAATATTTATTTTGAGGCAGGGCCTTAATAAGTTGTCCAGGCCGGACTGAACTTTTGATCCTCCTACCCCAGCCTCCGAGTACTGAGATCAAAGGTGTGTACCAAAATAGTTGGCCTATGGTTTCTTAAAAAGGTAAACATATACCAATTATACATCTAGGAATCCCATCTCTATCCAAGACAAAGAACAAGTCTGTAAAAAAAATGTGAACATTTATAGCAGTTTTATTTGTAATAGCCAAAAAACACAGAAACAATCCAAACATCCAGAATGGTGAATGAATAAACAAACAGTGGTACATCTATAAAAAGGAATACTACCCAGTAGTAAACAGGTATCATTTACTTATAACATGCGACATCAGTGAATCCCAAAAACAGTATGCTTACTTAACCAGACATAAATGGGTATCTGTTACATGACTCCATTTCTGTAGCATTCTGGAAAAAGCAGAATAGCAACAGAAACCAGACCAGCAGTTGTGAAGGCTGGGCTGGTGGGAACCATTTTATTGCTTATCACCATGGTTACATGACTGTAAATTCACTGCCATTCGAACTGTATGCTTAAAGAGTATATTGCACTGAGTTACTTTACATCACTACATTTGACTTTAAAAATAGCTCAGTTTTCCAAAGCATGAATCAGGCACGATCAATCATTTTCTCCTTGTTCTGCCAGCTCCAAACTTCACCCGCAGTTCTGGAGCTCCAGTGAGAGCAAGGCAGGGAGCGAACATGAAGCAGCAAGAGAACGTGACAGCAAGGAGAGTGGAAAAGTCTGTACGTAGGGGAGCTGGCCAACAAAGGCCTATGGGAGAGAAATCGATATTTTAATTGCAAAGAATTTCTCCTTCAGAGACATTTCCACACGAACCCAATGTGGCAGAATTTTCAGGAGCAAAAGCTGGAGACAACTCACACCCATTAATAAGGAGATGGCTACCTAGATGACAGATGTCAAAAATACCTAATTCTGTGCAGGGCTGAAAAAGACTTACATGGCCCTAGGGCTGTCTGTCAGACTGCAGGATACTCATCGGTATCTTGTGGAATAAGCAAGTTGTAGAACAGCACATGCAGCGATGCTGCTGGCCGACAATGACACCGTACTTCTGAGTAACAGGAAAGTTGTGGGCAATGAGCTGCTACCAGGGTTCACGACGAATGCCCTGGGAGGAAAGTGAGCCAGCACCGTATTTATGCGGTGTGTGGAAAAGGAAGACAGCGCTTGATGTTTCTGTTTTAATTTTGTATAGGTCTCAGCACGTTTCAAGAGACACTTACTATTTTTGTAATAAAAATGAGTAAAAGTAAAGGGAAGCATAGGAAACAGCAGTTAGAGTTGCCTTGCTTTTAGGATTCGCCTAGGGAAGGGCAAACTCCAGATGTCATGCTGCCATCTACTGGAGCTGACAAGAATCTGCAGGAGGGAAGTGGATGATGTAAGCCGGAGAGGAGCAAAATGTGCAGGGCTGGGTACTGCAATAAAAAAGGCAGGAAAGAAAACATTTTGAAGCCAACTGTTTAACTGTTAATGAAAACAGTGAAAAAGAAGCAAACAAACAAGTGAGCAAGCACGATCAAATACAGAAGTTAACTTTATAAATCTTTTAACAAGCGAGATTCGCTAGATAAAACTCAAGTCTAAACTGTGACTTTTGAGACTTGTTCTTTTCCGGAAACTGCCCATTTGTTATTTACAGATGTCAATAAAATATTTACAAGGAAACATTTTCAAATCGATAGGACTATAAAGTATGTTTATATTTTAAACTGTAGGCGTTAAAAAATGAGAACAAATTTACATCAGAAAAACCAAGATAAAAATCACAGGTCAAAACAGTTCCTTCATCTTCATTAGCACTTTCCGAGAAATAAACAAAGCATGTGAAATGTTCAGAAGTCCAATACAGCTGAGTCGCTGTATTATCATCAAGTAGAAGGGGGACAAATATCAATCGTTTTTAGCCTTCATATTAAACAAAGGAGAAATTAAAAAATTGTAAAACCTCAAATCCTTTTAACACTTGAACTTTTCTTTTAAAATTATCAAAACTGAAAGACCTCCTAAGAAGATAATTAGTTTTCTTTAAAGTTTGTTTTCAGTGGTATTGATCTGGCAACCACGCCAAACCTAAATGAGGGGGACAGTCCATAAATAATTTACATGTAAAGATAAAAGAAAATTTTAAACAATCCACCCTTGAGCAGAAGAAATTGGGGATCACTTTGAGTGTTAATGTAAAATACATTAGTCTTTAGCAGCGGGAGGCCCAGACCCGCCGGTGCCGCAGAGGTAACAAATAGTCTCCATCTCCAAGGGGGAAATGGGCTGCCCAGCGGGCGCTTTCTTCCCTGTTGTGTTATTTATAGGGGCTCTACTTGTTACCCTGTTTCTGCTATCATGGCCCTGGAGAGCTTAATGATTTAAAGGATTTCAGAGACAATTGTTTAATGATACGATGATTTATGTGGGCTCACAAATTCCGGATGGACAGCAATTTTGGCTTTTCAAGCTACTATAACTAAAACAGCCATGGGAAATATTGCAAAAAGCATAACTAGAGAAACTGAGACAAGTGATGGTCCTGGGTAGCATGAAATAAAAAGTTAGAGCTGGTGGAAAATGCTGCGTGAAAATCAGTGACCAGGAAATCAGTGACCAACCGCCGTGCTACTTGTCAGTACAACTATTTTCCAGAGCCCATTCAAAAGAGGTTTTGCTCTTCAAAATTATTTTTATGGCAAACCATGAATTCGATCCCAAATTGCCTGTGACTAATTTGGGAGTCTAGTCTTTAAAAGACTAAACTGCTGGACCCAACAAGCACAGAACCTTGAAGGAAATGTTGTTTTCACAGTAGAGTTATTCCAGTTATCCAAAGAATTTTCTGAAATTTCACATTTATTTTAAGGACTAAAGCAAAACTTTCATTTGAGAACAGCAAAGTCATGAAAGCTTCCTTTACATTTAACCCAAAGAGAAAACAAGCTTTGTAATCTTTATTTTTCTTGAAGAATTTTAACCATTTTTGCCACACTGTAAAATAAAAACACATCTCATAGCATTCACCATTTCAAGTGTTTATATATTATCTTCATTTTCATAAAGTTTCACTATTTCCATCAAATTATCTTCTGCAAAAGAAGCTAGTTTCTGAGATACAATCAGTCGATTCTAAAGGATGTTTTGACAGCAGAGTCTAAACCTTCGGGGCTAAATGTATGGTCATGAAATAAAAATTCAGAAATGTATTCTGGGTATAAAAACAGTTTTTAAGCAAAATACTAACAAAAGCATTTACTATTTGGGGAGAGAGAACACACACACATTGAAGAGGATGTTTTGATTTCAAATGATGAAGAAATTCACTTACTTCTACTTAAAAATCATAGGCGATTTTACTCGAAACTTGCGAGCACTGCACTGGAACAAAGGCTGGGAGGTGGGAGGGAAGACGCGAGGCCAGGTTACCTCTGCAGCCAAGCGCTCTGGGACGTGGTTAGTTAGCTCTTGCCTTGCAAGCTCTCCGCCTTCTCCCTGGGAAAGGCACAAAGGCTCTTCCTCCTCTTCCCAGTTACACGAGAGCCAGTGGCAGCCTGGTCCTGGCTGCTTTCTTCACCTGACATGGAGGCCACCACACCTGGGTTTTGCCCAGGGCACGGGGTCTGTTTTCTAGGGGACGAACTTTCAAATTCCCTGCGATCCAATGCACAGATGGTTCTCCTTTTGGCTTTCTGGGAAGTGGAAGGAGACGGAAGTGAGAGCCACACAAGCCCTTGGTTTTCGGAATCTTTTTGGAGCCTTGTGCTTCGCCGTACTTTGGTTTCACTACTGGCTCTCTGGAAGGCTTGCTCTATGGCGTCACATAAATCTTTACATAGTTTGGGATCTCCGAGACTCACTTCTGCAGAGCTTCCCATGCCGTAGGAAGGATTGTGATTCCCGCTTTGCTGTGAACAGACACTGTGATCGTCAGAGCGGCACAGTGAGAGCCGTCTGCGTTTCCCTCCTCTACAACCTGTAGTATTCCCGCTTTCTGCAGGCCGGCTTTCCACATCCTCGCTGTGGCTCTCAGATTCTTGGCCCTTTCTGGTGAGGACATCTTCTAAACAATTAAATTCTTCTTGTGAGCCAGATGTGGACTCGCATTGCAATTTTCCCTCTGCAGCTACTAAGAAGTCATCCTGTTCCTTCAACTTTATATCTTTTGCAGTGTTAAAAATCTGACAAAGTTTTTCTGCAACCTGACCTAAAGATCTGACAGCAACTTCCTGGCACTGCGGGATAAGATCACGTCTCAGATCATCTGACACAGGGAGTTCTTTGGTCACAGACGCGCCAGAAGCTTGACTGCTTTTGGTCTGCATGTCAGTTCTGAGTTCACTTTCACATTCCTGCTCATTTTCTGCCTTTGCCATATTTGCACTGTTACCCACGTTTGTGTCTGAATCTTCATCAGAGGTGGCCGTGGGCAGTGAGGAACCGGTCACATCGGAGCAGCAGAGTTCAAAGGCATCGGATCCATCGAAGCCTTGCTGCGAATGCAAATCTGAGCTCAGAAGCCAAAGATTCTCTCTCTTAGCAGGGGTGTTAAGCAGCTCCAATTCTCCCCGTTTTCCAGTTGAGCTGAAATCATCTATGGGCATGTAAATAAGTTTAAATGTAATTGAAAAGTAACGATGGAAATAAACCTCACATTTATTAAATACCCTGGTGCTTTGTATGTAATTATGCCCTATCACATTGGGTTTTAAGCTTTCAAAAATTGTAAGACCTACAAGGGTTACACTGTACCTGTCCTCATCTGTCATTATATTCCTCTCTCAGCTGTTCCTAGTGCACAGGTTAAGAAAATAGCCATTGGATGCACGAACTCATAAAGCACACAGCTTCAGACCATGAAAACGAGACCAGTGCCCCGAACTGCGTTCCCTGCACCCACGCTCCTCCCACACCTCAAGGGCCACTAGCTCGAGGCAACCACATTTCCCACTGCCCTGAAAATGAATTCCTAAAAATGGGCAACAGTGTGCTTCTAAAACTTCTCATTCCAGGTTTCCCCTGAAATAAGGAGAGAAAATCTGGGGATTTGGAGGACACATGAGCTCCTTTTTTAAGTTATAATACAAAGCACTGCACTCAGAGCCCTGCTTGCCGCACTGTTCTAAACACAGACACAGACACACACACAGACACACAGACAGACACACAGACACACACACATCTTATTCCTCATTCTCTGCTGAAACTGCAGCCTCCAGCAAGTGAGGCCCCCATGCATGGATTGGGGCCTTCACAGAAGGTGGAAAAGACCACTTATTACATTTAGTGACTGTAGTCAATTTAAAATTCAAGCACTGTAAAGCAAAGGCAGCCTGGTACATTTTTTATCCAATCAGGGTGTTAACAGACTTGACTTTCATTTATAAATAGCTTTCAAGGTAATCAAACTCACTTTATAGACACCATTTCTAGAAGATGTCTGCTTAGCAGTTACCTTTTGTAGATGTGTGCTGTGCCTAGCAATGCCAATGCTAATGAGATAGCATGGGTACATTTTTTACTTTTGTTGTCCTGTAAGATCTAGCACCCTGTTCGCATCTAATGATGGGCCACACCACCAAGTGGAATTCAGCAAGATGCTCTGAGAAGCAGAAATGATGATGAACAGAAATTATTTCCCAGGAAACCACACACAAAATCTTGTGTCTAAGCTGGCTAGGACGGTACAGGCCTGTAGTCTCAGGACTCTGGGAGGCTGAGACAGGAGGGCTGCAAGTCCAAGCCCAGCCTGGACAATTCAGTGTCTACGCAAGACTCCTGTCTCAAAGAAAAAAAAATTTTTAAATGGGGGAAAGGGGAATGCTGGGATTGAACGTCCTGTGTTGTTAAAAAAAAAAAATCTTATGTTGTTTTAGAAAAAGGATCCAGAGCTTTCATCACATTCTGAAAAAAGTCCACAAACTATCTACAGCTTTCTTCACTTACAATTTTCATAATAATTAAGAAGTGCTGCTATTCTTATTTCTGTACGACTTACAGAGTGAATGCAAAAAAGGAAGAAAGAATCAAACAGCAATAAGGAGGTGAAGACAGAAGACAGGACGTGGCCAAGGGGACGAGGACAGGGCACCTGCACGCAGCCTTCGGGGGCCTGTGACGGAAGCTGCCGCCTCGGAGCCCTCTGGCAGCTCAGGAATAGGACTCAGCAGCGGCTTCCTGGAAGCAGTTTCTCTTTCTCCATACAAAGATTTCTCCACACTTTTCTTTCCTTTTCTTTTCTTCTTTCTGCCACTTTTAAAAACCTGAGAAGATGGATTAAAACACTGTAACTGAGAGAGATCTAAGATCACACACAATTTTGAAACTTTCACTTCTAATGAGCTTTACTTTGGTGATTGGACACTAATTATGTTTAGGTAATTTTGACAGGAAAACGTACCATCAGTTATTACACTGAAGATCACAGGCATCTGAGTCACTGGTAAGGAGTAGGGTAATATACCAAGTCAGAGAAAATAAGAAGCAGATCTCGATTTATAAACTGTTCAGAAGCTCTATTTCCACAAAGCATTTGCGAAGACAAGCACTGGGTACATGAAAAAATGGATCTGATGCTACAGAGCGGGACAAACCTAGGAGATGTGTGACAAGGATGCAGTGACATGCGACAGGGGGCGCTGTTAACGAGTGTGGGGGAGGCAGCAACAGCTGTGCAGGTAAAACTGAAGACAACACAAAGCAAGCTGAACCAACTGATACAGACATGAGGTGAGCAAGAGTAAAATGGACAGGTCAAAATAAGATGGGTTTTAACAAGCACAAAGAGAAGATGGGGGTCAAAGTCTTAGCAAAATCCTGGGTTTTTAAAAAATAAATATAGGTTCCTAGAAAAATTAAAAATTGCTCTAGTTATGTCCAGAATGCAGTATTAGATTCAAGTGAGTGCTGTACCAGCAACTGAGAAATAATGTCCTATGCTTGTTTAAAAAAGAAAAGTTTCACATAGAAAACACTTCAGGGAAACTCAAATACTACACTGAATTACCAGAAAGATTTATGGACAAAAGTAATGAATGTATTCAGTGTGGTAACATTGGAGGGAACCAGACGTTAGGCCAACATCAAATTTGCTTTTAACAATATTTTCAGAAAGTAGAATTCATTCAAATATTTCTGAAGAAACTTCTATGTGCTTGGTAATGACATGGTAGGTGTGGGCCCAAAATCCACACAGGATGTGGTCTTGAAGGAGCTCATGGCCTCAAAACAGTTTCAATACTTCACCATAACAGACTCTGGACTGAGAAGATAGGTATTTGACTGACAGTGGTACTCAGGGTGGGATCCACAGAAAGATGTCCGGGTAAAACCTCACACACCTGAGAGCGGTTCCGGCTGATCACAGGCCTGAGCACAAGAGCCTCTCAAAGACAAGGGAAGCAGGAGCTCAAAGCCAGGCAACACGGACCAAGAGCTGCACCCAGCCATGCACGGCCAGGACGTTCACACGGGAGCAGCAGACGCAAGGCCCACAGGCAGGCCCTGCGGCAACGACTGAAATGAAAGCAAGCCTCCTGTGCGCACTGCGCTTTGGGTGTGAACGTCTCTGAGCTTGCACACGGAAAGGTCATCTGGGTGGCAGCACGTGAGATTTAGGAGAAAGTAATGGTGTGGACAGTGGCTGAGATTCAGGAGTACAGAAATGGCACAGAACGGTGTGTTCCTTGAGCTATCGGTAGATATAAAAACAAAACCCCACATTCCATGAAAAAATAACTTTCTACTGCTATAAGAAGAATTGTCCCTCTTGATGGTATGCAATACAAATTTAACACAGAATTCCGAGAAGTTCTCAGGGCAAATAATCTCTACACACATAATTTTCCATTAAACACTTTTTTCATAGAACATCTGCTGACAGACGCTCCGTGGAAAAGCTGAGGAAATGCCGGCATGGTCAATGGAGATGGAAACCAACAGAAAATAAAAATCTTTAGGTGTGGTTCACAGAAGAGCTGCAAAGGAGAAACAATTTTGCCTCTGGTGCCAGATACCTTGGATTCAAGTGCTGACTCTGCTACTTAAACTGCTTTACAATCTTAGGCAGTAACTGGAAGACTTATTTCATTCTCCCTCTCTGTAAGACGGGAATCACGACAGTGGACAGCACACAGAGCTGTGGTTTCAAGGGTTAACATACAAAACGGTCAGGTCATGTTTACTGTTTTCCTGCACTGCAACTCTTATTTCTGATGGTCAAATGGTCAAGTCACCTCTTTGGTCTGTGCGCTCTAGCCGCCCCCGCCCCACTCTGGTGTAGACCCAAGCTCACTTCTGCGCCTGCTGTTGGAATCGGAAAGGAGTCCTTTTGCCACAGGACCCTGATCCCCTGAACTGGCAGAGAGCAGTGCCGCTGTGGGGGCCAGTGAGACTTGCTCACTCTCTTAATGAATTCATACTGATATTTCCAATCCAAAATTAGTCTTAAATTTAGTTTTTGTGTGTGTACCAGGGATTGAACTCAGAACCTTGTGCTTTCGAGGCAGGTGGCAGAACCACTGAGCTGAAACCCTGTCCCAGTCTTAAATTTAGTGTGAGACAAATTTGTTTTGTGGTGCTTTTGAGGTAAGGTCTTGCTCCATAATCTAGGATGGTCTGGAACACTTAATCCTCCTGCCTCTGCCTCCCAAGTGCTGGGATTACATGCATGTAATGGCTGGCTTGAATTAATAAAATTGTATCTTTCACTTCATATGGTAAAACACTGCTTTAGCTTTACTCTAAATTGAACTATATCAATATCAGTGTTACATACTGCTTATGATTTCTTTGTAGGTACTGTATTTTCAGTCTTTATCACACTACAATAGTGGTACCTTGTTGGTTCACAAATTCAATCCTCTACAAGATTCTGGCCACAAACCAAAGTGGATGAAAATGGAATCAAGTTTCTCCATCAGGTCAACACTGATCCTAACCACTGACTCTTTTTTTTGTACTGGGGATTGAACTCAGGACCTTGTGCTTCCAAGGCAAGTGCAGTGCCACTGAGCTAAATCCCAAGCCCCTAACCATTGGATTTGGTTCTCGTTCAACTCAGTTTATGACGAGAATTACGGAAGGAATCAAGTTTGTGAACTGAGGTACCACTGTACCGTATTCAAATTCCAGGTTTGAAAAAAATCCTTAGTGGGGCCGGGGATTTAGCTCAGTGGTGCCACCACCAGCCCCACAAGCACAAGGTCCTGAGTTTGATACCCACACCTGCTAAACGAAAACAATCCTCAGAAGTTGGGCTACCAACTTGAAAACTGTACAATATTTCATTCTGCTTCCAATTTTTAAGTACAGTACTTTTTCCTAGTTTTAATTTAATTTTGTTTCACAGTCATATAAAATATTTACATAGTTGCAAAGTCAACTAAAAAACAGTGCACATTTCAAAAAGTCTAGTTTTCATTCATCCTCTCCTGTGTCCCTGTTCCCTAAAGCCAGTTTTTGTCTTAGACTTTATTTTCATTCAACATTTGTACGTGTCTACACATGTGAATTACTTTTTGACACTCTGCTTAGACAAGTGACAGTATGGTTGCTAGGGCTGCCTTCACCCCACGTGACAGACTCGGCAGGTTATCACGAGTGTGCAGGCGGCGACTCTAAGATCCACACGCTGCCTGGCTCCTCTCGTGGCCACTCTCGGGCTTGCAGAGCCCCTCATGGGGTCCGCAGTCTTCTCTCCATGTGTACACATCGCTGGTGGCCCTTCGTGTCCCAGCCTCCTCTTCCCATAAGGACACCTGCAGACTCCGTTACAACCAATGACCTTTTTAAGGACTAAAGATTAGGACTTCAAACAGAAATTGGGGCGGGAGGACGCAATCTGGCCAGTAATGACAGCTTACTCGACACACTGTTGAATAACTTGCTTTCCTCACTTAACCGTACTATATCCTGGCATCCCTCCATAGCAGCACCGGATGTTTTCATGACTCGCGACAGCTGCATAACACTCACTTTGCAGACACACTACAGTTTATTTAAAAAGTCACATATTCTTTTTGGTTTGAGATAGTCTCACTATATAGTTCTGGCTGGCCTTGAACTCACTATGTAGCCCTGCTGGCCTCAAACTCACGGCGATCATCCTGCCTCAGCCTCCTGAGTGCTGGGGTTATAGGCATGCACCTGTCTTTATACCATGTCTGGCTAATAAGTCACATCTTGGTAAACATCATTTAAAAAATCTTTTGCTTTACCAAGTATCACAATAGCTAACACTGTAACACATACCTTCTCGTACTTTGTCAGTGCATCTTTGAGACAGATTCTTAGAAACAGGAATGTGGGGTCAAAGGGTAAATGAGCACTGCATCTGGCCAGATCCTGCCAAATTCCCCAGAATTTTGCAGAGATCTGCATTACTGTGTCTGAGTGTGCCTGTGACCTAGGACACCCCTACGGTATGATGCTAACTTCTAGTCTTGCTCATCTAGAAAGTGAGAAATGGTATCTCAATGCACATTAAAAATGCAGCTCTCTTCGTACAATGAGAGTTTGAATGTTTTCATATTGAAGCCTCATTTTTATTTCCATTTTGTACCATGGTCGTCTCTAGATAGGCTGCGAAGAATGAGCAGGTGTTGCTTCAGCAGCCTGTCCTGCTTACCACGCTAGACATAGGCGTGGAGGGAGCCCTGTGCCTCTGCTGACATCACAACCTTCGTGCTGAGGAGGAAATGGTGTCATTCCTTTTTGCTGTTCACATCCAGAATGTTGGGAAAAAACTGTCAAGTTTATCTGAACCTATCCAAAACAAGACCATCCCAAGCAATGCTGCTGGATCTTTTTAAAAAAGATTCCATTAGTACATATTTGCAGTATAGATGGTTATATTCACTGTAGGGAGTTGGTACATGCAAATAATGCATCTTAAGTCTTTTTACTTCCCTCCATCTTTAGATCGTCCCATTTACAAAAGACCTACCTCCCTGTTTCCTATTATCCTTAATTTGTTTGTTTTTTGAGATAAGTTCTCATAATGTAGTTCAGGCTGGCCTCGAGCTCACAGTAATCCTCCTGCCTAGTTCTCCCAAGAGCTGGGATTACAGGCATGTGCCACCATGCCCAGCCTTAATTTGCTCTTTATTCATACTTTGGATTTCTCACAGAACGCATACCATATTTAAGTGTGTATCTGATTTATTTCACTTAACATTGTTTCAAGGAGCACCCATTTTCCAACAAATCACTCACATTTATCCTTCTTTATGGTATAGCACTCCACTGTGTATAAATATTTTTTTTCCATTCACCTATTGATAGACATATAGGTCACTTCCAAATTTAGCTATTATGACGTGGGCTGCTATAAATAAGGGTATTGTTGTAATACGTCTTTAACTCTTCCAGGGAGACACCTGGAAGGGAAACAGATGGGCTGCATGGACTTTCTACTGGAGGAATTTCCACACGGATTTCCATAGTGGTTGCACTAGTTTACATTGCCACCAACAATGTAAAAGGATTCCTTTTTTCCCCGCAGCCAGCATTTCTATTTGATTTCTTGAAGATAGCCATTTTTTCTGGAATAAAATGGAATCTCAGTGTTGTTTTAATGTGCATTGCTCTAATGACCAGAGATGTTGAATATTTTTTCAGGTGTTTATTAGCAATTTGTACTTCTTCTAAAAAGTGTCTATCCTGGGCCGGGGATTCAGCTCAGTGGTTTCGCTGCCTCCTTTGCAAGTGCAAGGTCCTGAGTTTGATCCCCAGTTCCACCCCCCACCCCCCACCAAAAGTATCTATTCATTTCAGCCTGTTTTTTGATTTGGCTTTTTATTATTGGGGATCTGATTTTTTTGAGTTCTTCATATATTCTGCATATTAGTCCTTTGTCTAAGGAGGAGCTAGCAAAATATTTTTTCCATTCTGTGTCTCTTCCCATTTTGTTCTCTTCGCTGTGATTTTTCCTTTGCTATGCGAATGACTTTTAATTTGGTAAATCCCATTTATTGATTCTTGATATTATTTCTTATACAACTGGAGTTCTATTCGGAAAGTCTGTGCTTGAGCAGAGTTTTACCTATTTTATCTCCTGGATCTATTCTTCACCCAGGTGAGTGTCAGTACTTTGTGCACTCAGGTGTGGCCCAATGTAGGTGACTTGCAGGAGGTGCTCTGATCACCATCTATGCCTGCATTTTAAGGACTCTTAGGTCCAATGGCTTGGAGGGACCAGGTTGGGTGTCCAGCTGGGACCATGCGAGGCTAGGTGTAGGCCAGGAGCACTATCCCAGAGCCGTCCATCATCTCTTAAATTTTCTATTTTTATAATGATTTTTCTATTCCTTTTTCATAGCATCCTCTTCTTAGTTTTACACACGTTTTCTTAAACCTGAGTAAAACACAATATATATGTATATATTTCTTCCATTTCCTGAATAACCTATTTGTTTGGGGGTCAATTTTTAAACTCTACTATTAGTACTGCTCTTGTCTTTTTCATGCTTCTTGTTCCACTCAATGACCTGATTATTATTTAAGAAAAGACTGGGCACATTGGTATGGGTTTCCTCTGCATTCCAGCTGAGCCTCTTTCGTGCATGAAAAGTCTACCTGGGAACTGAGTGGATCGGGGCAGGGTAAGGCAGGGAGGGCAGGGCAGAATGACAAAGGTCAAACTGTTAGGCTTTGCTTTAGGGTTGAGAGCTAGCTGTCAAGACTGTGGGACTTTCTGAACAGCAGGGTGAGGCACCTTCAGCCTAGATGACGACATCTGTTCTGAGCATCAGTGCGGGAGCGGGGGTGGCAAGCCAACTGCTGCAAACTGTTCCGTACACACGATTTCCAAAAATCTCTGCTTTTTCAGTACTTCTCACTCTCACCAGCCAGTGTACCTGCCAATGCTGCGCCCAGAGTCTCTTGGGATTCCAACAGGCAGGCTGGTTCCCAGATCCCTCTAGCTCCCTCCTAGCACATTCTGAGCTGTAAATCTTCCACCTCTTCTGTCAGTGTGCTCCCATCTGCTTTGTCTTCTAGAGATTCACTGAAGGCTGTCCTCTGCTGCGTAATACCCCTCCTCATCGCACTGCTATTTTAAGTCTCTTCTTATTACATAAACTAGATTAATTCAGCAAGGGTCCTAGAAGGAGTTGGAGCAATCTAATCCTCTGTCCTTCTTGGACTTTCTGACCACCAATCTGATATGAAGAAATAGGTGTGCATTTTTTGTAGCCGTGTTTATTAAGGTGTAGAGATGAAGGAAATCAGTTTCGAATGGAATAAATTTTACACAGACCTTTGAGTTTATATGTATTTGTTCAGCAAGAGGATCTTTTATCGATTTATTAAAAGTGTGATCTTATAAAGGGAACCAGGAAAATTCAGTTTCCTCTCAATTTGATGACTCAAGGATACCTGTACTATTCCACTGCAAAAAAACAGTCATTTTCATTTAATTTCATATAGAATGGAAATTTTTGAAATGCTATGTGGTGAAATTGATGAATTGATTGGGAAATGCTGATTTTGGAATTATAGGATGGTTTCAGAGATGTCAAGTCTATTGCTCAATCAGGAAGATGTGTTCTTCAAAACTGGTCACTGATCATGATGGATATAACACCCAGAAAATAATTTTAAAAGGAAAGAATTCTAGGGAATACAAACAGTAAAGGGTGGGTAGAAGTCAACTTTTAACAGACTGTACAGGAATGACTGATCATGTCAGTTGCTGCTGAGATATCAAGGAAGAACAGGACATGAATTTTAGTAATTAAATTACTCAATGCAGGGCTGGGGATTTAGCCCAGTGGTGCTGCTGCCTGCCTCACCCATGCAAGGTCCCGAGTTCAATTCCTGGTAGCAAAACAAAATTATTCACTGAAAAATAATTAAACCAAAGTGGCAATGTACTGAAAAATGAGACCAAACTTCAGATGTCTGAAATCAGGACTCCACTGTAGTACTATCCTCCCTACCTACGTGCACCTCTGCAGTGGTGATGTTACATGGCAGGGGGTAACAATTAATCCAGAACTGAAATTCTGCTGGTGGGCCAAGGGCAGAAGAAAAGGATACGCAGAGCTGAGACTGCTGAAGAGTTGTGGGGACAGAGCGAATAGTTCAGGATGAAGACAGAAACACAATTATGAGACACAGGATCTGAGAGTTCGAGAGCATTCAGAGGGGCCAGATGACGGCTCCATGAAGAGGACGGGGGAGAGGAACGGGGCTAAGGTGCTGGCTGGGCTAAGCACACAGGTAGCAAAGGCATCCGAGATGAACGCAAGTAGTGAGGAAGGCTGAGATCTGGATTCTGATTTGTTTCTTATATAGACAGAAGTGATGTTACAATGAGAAGAAAAGGTGAAAAGCAGCATTCATCCTTGCCTGAGAAATCAAGACATCCATGGGAGCTGTGGCCGTCATCAGAGATCACAAAGGGGAAGCTCAGGAAGGCAGGGCTGAAGGCCTCACCAGGCAGGGCTCCTGCCATCGGGCCAGGGCACGCGGCTGCCCACCCTAGAGGAGCTGGCAGCTCGGGAGTTGGCAAAGCTTTTCTGTGGGCAGCTGTTCACAGAACACCAGGCCTGCACTGGCTATCCTAACTACTGGAGATTATTTTGTTCCCCTCGCAAGCAGCAGGCCAAGTCTGACGACTATGAACTGGACAAAATGCAATAGGTGGGACACGTCGTGAGAGAACTAGCAAAGGACATCAAATGAAAACAGCCTGGGCTTTACTGGAAAGTCTCTATCACTCAAGACTGGGACGAGAGCCAAGCCTGAAAAAGAAGGTGATGTGAAGCTGGCCACACAGGGCCGCTGCCTTGTTCGATGGATGGCGCACAGATGAGTGCATGGGCCATGCTCCGCAACGCAGCTAGACGACAACTGGTGAAAACACCCATGCATGTGGCTCTGACTGATAGTGTATTCTTCCTGGGATCATAAACATTAGCAAAAAAGTTAGGGAGGATTCCCTTAGGATGAAACGTTGCTTAGACTCAAAGGTGAGAAACCATCTCATATTTGAGTGTCTCCTATTTATTGTGCTGAATGGGGCACACAGAGATGAGACGGAAGCAACTCTGTCCCTCTCATGGCTAACAGTTGAGTCTAAATCTTTTAAGGCCCATCCTACTCTAGAATAAGACGACTTACTTTAGTAATCCTGGTCCACCATGAACTGGGATAAATTTGTCTCCTTTTGCTTTATCATACAATGAAGAAATACACTAAAGCTCACAGAGTATCTTTAAACACACTTACCTGTTTCTTTTTAGAAACTGCTCTGTTTGCACACCTGGTGTCTTGACACTTCCTATTAACTTTCTTTTCTTTATAAGGCTGAGCTTCTACATTATATAAGTTGCAAACATTCTCTTCTGAGAAACTGGTCAACTGCTGTAATGAAAGTTTAAGGTTCAGGTCCACAAAGCGCAAGTGATCACAACTCAAAATACAGCTCTCACGTTTGCTGTCCTTCCTATGATGAGCTACCATTTCACATCTTGTGGTTCTTAACTCACTGATTCCATCAGAGGCATTTGAACCAAAACTCAAACAAGGGAAGTGGTATTTATCAATGTCTGATCTATCAAACACATCCAGAAGCATAGGGATACGACCCAATTATATTACCAAGAAAGAAATTTAAGAATTAGTTGATTTATTCATGTATCAAATATTTATGGAAAACAAATAATTTAGTACCTGTTTTTGAGTTACAGGAAAGAAAATCATGAATGGTTATATTATCATATCAAGGTTTTGAATTTGGGATTTATAAACAACCATACCAGCTAAAAGCCCTACGAAAATGTATGTTTATATGCTATGATCACAGACAAAAATTCAATGTTACCTAATTTAATATCAAAAGACACACATTCTCAGTTGAAAGAGTTAGAAGCACAGTTTAACATGCTTGTGACAAGGCCATAATTTGTATGTTTCACTGCTGGGTGGTTTGAGCCACCAGTGGTACATGTGTGACTGTCCCACTGGGTGGTTTTTTTATTAATTCTGTTAGTAGAAAGATGATTACAAGTGATTACATTCTTTTGTACCACCAGTGGTACAAGCTGCCTGATGGGATAGACATTCATGTACCACTCATTGGTGGTTCAACTGGGCAGGAACGTGTTAAGAAAGGATAGTGTTCATGTCATTTGGGATTTCATTAATTATATGCTGATCTCCATGTGCATCTCAGTGAAGATCAGAGAACTCAAACTTTTCAAACAGATTTTCTTCCAACGCAAGTCTGAAAGCATCTTGTTTCAGTGGATCTTTCTTCTAAAATAATTAATTAATATCAAATCATTTAAACATAATTCTGTTAGGATATGGTATTAATTCTATTTTTTGGTACCGGGGATCGAACTCAGGACCTTGAGCTTGAGAGGTAGGGGGCGGCACCACTGAATTAATTCCCCAGCCCTAGGTATTAATTCTTAATGACATTGATCAAGCCACATTTTATCTATTAAATTTAATCGTGAAAATAGAAAAAAATATAAGGTTTAATATAAACACTTACATTTCTTCTGTTAGAAGTCCGTGTTAGTCTACCTGCTTTACAAGAGGATATTTTCTTATGATTATTTGAAGAACTAAAGGTTTCAGTTCCTGATAAGCAAGAAACAGGAAAAATCAGGTGACTGACAAAACTGTAACGTGCACTGTCATCTGGAAATACTGGACAGTTTTTTGGATATTTACTTTTGTTTTTAACATCATACTTGAACATAAATAATTAGTAAGAAATCCAAATATGTTTTTAGAAAATGCTGAGCTTACTAAATATCAGAAATTTTCACCACTTTCCAAGGTGACTACTTATCATGCTAAGACAACAGACTAAATCATATGACAATACTTGTACACATACATCATACTACAATAAATGCATGTATTTTCAGAAGCCTGTTAATTCCAAATTATATTTTATACAATGAAATTGCAGTAATGGCATGATGATGACCATAAAAATATTTTATTTAAAATTTTATAAAGTTTAGGTAATTTTATCGATGGCTTTGTATGGTGTAAATGAAACACAGTATAATGAGTTTGAAACCAGACTTTGCAATGTAATAGACTATGTTTCAAACTTTGGCTCTAGCTTGGATTCTGTGCTCTAACCTTGGCTTTTGTCAGCAAGGAGTTATTTACTCCAGGAAAATACACGAACAAAAGCTCCCATCTCAGGAGCCCATTTCGTGACATTTGTCAGCTAAGTCTGTTAGGAAAGCTGGGAAGAATCTTTACTGTTTTGTCATGCTCATAAAAGCTAGATGTCCTTGGAAAGAACATAGGCCAAAAATGCCATGTGAAGGTTTGTGAAAAATTTTGATGTTGAAGAATGATCCTTACAATCCAAATCATTTCAGTTGTGCAGACTGTGGTTAGGATCTCTGCTTATGGCAATTTGAAACAGGGGTGCCCTTCTGCGGGTCTCTGGAGGAAGGGATGTGGAATGGGAAGAAATGGACACGCAACCTCTCCTAAGCTTTTCTAAACTACAGCAGTCATAGGTCTATAAACCACGCGTGCCGTATTGCTGCAGTAATAAGACTTTTAAAAAAATAGATTAGGGCAGGCGATTTAGCTCAGTGCTTCCACTGCCTGCCTCACAAGCGCAAGGTTCAATCCCAGTACCCCCCAAAATTAAGTTTAACATATTGAAGAGGACTTTATAATAATATAAACAAAATTAATACCTGAAAGAGTCTCAGAGACTGAAGATTTATTAGGACTCAGAGCCACAAAAGATATCTGAAGTGGTTCTATGTTTTCCTAATTAAAGGAAATAAAAGAGCAGAAATTAGATATTTTTAAATTCAGTTAGCATATAAATAATGTGCCCCAAAGAAAAAATGATAAGGACTTATTTTGATTGGGGATCTTGGTAATTTTTCTCTCCCTTTTCCCTAATTAGTCAGATCAGCTTTACCAGTATTTTTTTAAAGCACAATTTTTTTCATTTCAGAAAATACAGGAATTTTTGTAGTACTTCAATTGAAAGATGATTGCTTTGTTATATTTTAATGTCTCTAAAATCTGAGTATATTGTACAATTCATAAATGTGCTTAATTTTCAGCACTTTTTCTTAATAATACATAAAACAACAGTATGTCTTACAATTCACAGTATTTAGGTTTCACGAAATATGCTACATCTAAGGCATTGTGGAAGTATTGCTTGAAATAGGGAAAAGTGGTAAAAAAAACTATAAAGATTTACTTAAAACACGGCATGTCATTTGGCCCGTCTCATGATTTCAAAAGATCATTCCTGCTCTTGAAAGGAGAGGCTGATGAAAACGTAAGCCAGGTCATTCCAGGCTTTCCCACTTACAAGATTTTCCCCTTTGTCATCGAAATCTGGCTGGGGCAGAGGCTCAGGCACTGGTGACTCCTCTGGAAGTTGGGGACTGAGCCTACTGGAGTCCTTCTGACGGGCAGGTGTCCCTCCTTTCCGCAGTGGGGTATTAGCGGGCAGAGACTCATCAAACACTTCCGGGCTTAGCTCCTCTCCAAAAGTAACTCTCTTCCTCTTCCTCAGATTCAGAAAAGTGGGCACATTACAATCTTCTTCATCATCTATAGAGAACAAACGGGGATTTAAAAAAAAAAAAAAACAACAACATGGTGTATTTACGTAAAGAACATACACTGAAATCTTTTAACATGATAAGCTATTAAACTATTATTTGTAAAATAAAAAAAGAGTTTGTAGGGCCAGGGATTTAGCTCAGTGGTTCCAGCGCCTGCTTCACAAGCACAAGGGCCAGAGTTTGATCCTGGTACACCCCCCGACCACAAAAAAAAAGAGTTTGTAGAGCAAATTCAAACTGGAAGAGAGAAGCAACATTCCAGCTAAAAGATGGATTAGATTTTGCATAAATATTTGAAACTATTAACAGGTCTATAATTAAGTAAAAATGGTAAGGGGAAGCAGACCAAATCTTTTTTGGTTTTTGGTGCTGGGGGCAGAGCCGAGGGCTCATGCATGTTGGTGAAGTCCTCTAACCACTGAGCTACCCCCAGGCCCTAGACTAGTGGCAGCGAACCCATGGCACGCGCGCCACAGTGGGCATGCAAAGCCTCTCTGTCGGCCCCTGAGCAGAGTCACCCGGCATTGCCCCAGCAGCCAAGCCCTCGATATCCAGGTTTAATGGCCACGTCGGCACTCTGTGATACAGAAGTGGGTTTGGGGTTTGCAGTTTGGGAATTCAAGCTCAAGAAGGTTCCGTTAATGCCCTGTACCAATTCTGAGGCTCTCCAAAGAGATTCTATCTCCCCAATTATTCATTTCCATGTAACTGCATAAGCATCAAAGTAGAAGCGGACTACTGAAAATCTGATATACAAGATTTTCTTAACCAGAAAATGCTATCCTCAGGCATAAAGGTAAATATGAATTTCTTACCTGATTTTTGTTCTTTGCAACAGTTTAAAAGATTTGAAGCTAAGCTTGGATGCATCCCATCATCACAGAAGTTGTTATAGTGCTCCTAAGCAAAACAAATATTGGGAATAATCCTATCTACAGACATAAAAGCACAGTCATAAAAAGGGCAATTCTGAACTGTTTCAGCAAAGGGCAGATATTGCAGCACTAGACATTATCTTTATTTTCATAATGGTTCTGGCTTAAAACATTATAATAGGCACAAATAAAAACTACGTTCTCTAAATATTACTTTAGTAAAATAGTATTTTAGGGCAAAACTAAAGAACAGAACTCCATAAATATGGGCTAATTTCACCGCCTCTCTGATCTAGCATAGGAAGTGCAGGAGAAGGCCAGTGGCTAGACTCATAGAGCCCTACAGCTGGTGTCAGATGGGGCAGACCACTTAAGTGGGCCGAAGTGTAAAAACTGCACTGAAAGAAAAAAGAAACCAAACAGGTAACAGATATAACAAGGTCATTTTCTCTTTGCAATGTGGGAAGTACACCTTTGGTAGGTGTTTAAATTTCCTGTCTATAGTACCACATTCCAGATTTTGTCCCTGTGCGTTTATCTAAATTGGGAGACTGCAAACCCTGAGGACAGACAGGGCTCGCTCGCACGCACAGAGCCACTGGCGCTCAGCAGAGGACGGCAGGCCAGGGCAGTGGATTACAGGCCCCTCCCCCCACCACCTACTTATCCACGCTCATCTGCACGTCCTGCTCAGGCCGTGTTCCCAAGAGCCACTCCTTCTCTCCACTACACCCACTGCAGTAACAGCACCGGCCTAAGAGACAGTCGTCCAAACAGCCCTCCTGAAGTTGCTCTCTCTCCCAAGGTGGTTCTTTCTCCTCACCAGAAAATCACATATAGCAATATGTACTCGAAATACGTTAACTTCTATGATAGTTCATGGTTGTTTTTAGATTTATTTTTAATTAAAACCACCATAAAAACTGGTAGAGAACTTTACTTTTGGCCAGCTTAGTAAAAAAAAGATCATCAGTTGTAAACAAAATTCTGCGACTCCAGTGCCTGGACTTGATGTTTGCTGTGCCATGCTCTTATTATTTATAAAAAAGAAGCAATACTGTTAACAAGCAAGAGCTATTAAAACATTAAGTCTCTTTTAGGAAAAGATAAAATATAAGTAAGTACCGCTACACATATCAGAAATCCCAGTCACTTTTTCAGCTAAAACAGGTGTTAAAACATTTAAAACAGCAAGTGATCATCAATTATCCATACAGGTAGAAGGTAACCGACTTTGTTTTGCCTCGACAGATGGCTCTCTATACACAGTTGCATATTAAAATGCTATGGTTTAAAAACAAGATTTGTATTTCTGACATGACACACACTGGTGCTAATGTCATACTATTATCCTATTTAACGCTCAAATTGTTCTATAAGATACTTATTAATGTTATCCTCTCACACTCAAGGAAACCGGAGCACAAAAAGGTTAATTTGCCCAGCAATTAAATTTCCAAGCCTTGAAACCAGGCACTCTGCTCTAGTTTCTCTTCTGCAGCCCTCAAGAGCTCAGTCTGTGGTGAAACCGAGCAGCCTTCCTTACTGGGTGCCCTGAACAAACTGCAGGCCCAAATGCAGGCCGACAGGGCCAACGCCTGTTCTGGAGAACTGCTGCCACACACGTGCCAAAACGACAGACAGACAACACTCAATAAATGCCACCTACTTTCCATTAGCTTCCTCTTTTCTCCTATCAGTTCAGCTGACAGAAAAAAGCTTGGCTTTAAGAAGCAGTAAGACCAAAGAGTTTGGATGGACAGATAGGTAACAGACTGACACATTATTATGAGTAATTATTATCGCTTTATAATCATATTACATTACTGAAATATAATTCTGTCAATGCGATGGATCAGTACAATTAAGACGACAAGCCTCTTAGAAACTACTTATATTAAATTCTGCAGGGCTGGGGATTTACCTCAGTGGCACTGTGCCCACCTCACAAGTGCAAGGTCCTTAGTTCATTCCCCACACCAAAAAAACACAACAAAACAAAACAAAAAAAACAAACTGCACATTATATATCATACTTTAAAAAAAAGAACAAGAGAGCCAGAGATTTAGCTCAGTGGTTCCACCACCTGCCTCGCAAGCACAAGGATCCGAGTTCAATCCCTAGTACAAAAAAAAAAAAAAAAAAAAAAAAAAAAAAAAAAAAGAAAAAGAAAAAGAAAAGAAAAGAAAAGAAAAGAACAAGAAAGAAATTTCACCCAGTGCTATGAGAAAAGTAGAGGAAAAAACATAGAGAAAAATATAGAGTAAGACATTCCATTCCCCTTTATGCCAGATGATATGTATGCTATTTCAGAGGTATTGCTTTGAAGCAAAATAAAGTTTTACTCGTTTGTTTTAGGTAATGTAACTTTTCTCACCTGCAGGCTGTGTAGACACGGCTTCACACAAGGTTTCTTCAATACGGAACGGAGGACAAAGGTCTCAGCGGGTGGAACTTCCCTCCTGCACACGGGAGGAGGTGGTGACCCGCCCTCGGGGACCGCGGCCCCACTCACCCCCGTGGGCGGTGTGGTGAGCGGATCAGCATCACTGGATCCTGTGCCCACCCCGCAATCTGCAACCTCGAATCCTGAAAGACAACATTCGAGCGTGAGGCTGAAGACATCCAAATGCATCTGCTCTGGACCAAAAACACTTGCTGCATTTCCAAAGGTAATAGCAATTCAACCCTAATCCACGCTGCCCAGGGAGTAAAACCTGGGGTCTCACTTGGGATACAAAGAGAAGGCAGAGAAGGGGCATTTATGATTTTTAATTCAAATCTGACTATTTAGGGTAAATGGAAGGAAGAAATTTTGACTTCCACAGAAATCTAGGTCAAAGGCCGGAAGAAAGTATGAACGAGCGACACTGCTGATCTGTCCATCCTCGTGATATGTATCAGCCACACCACAACACTTAACAGAAGCCCCACAGGGAGTAATAAGCAATTTTGCCACTGAAGTTCAATATGGAGAGGTGGTGGGAATGAGAGAAGGCGATGAAGGAAAAGGTGGTCAAACCAGACCAGAGCTGCCCTCCAGACCCAAGGGTTCTGCATCAGTCAAACCACAATTCTATGCACATGAACTTCGACCCTGAAAATACTGTGCGATACGCTTGCGTTAAAAATTACTGTTTATAAGAGAAAGTGCAAGTATCTAAAATTTTCAAAGAAGTGAGCAAGGAGTGTGGGAAACATGGCGAGAAAGAGGAGGTGCGAGAGCGTGAAGTGACACATGACCAGCAGGGCCATGGGCAGCACTGAGCCGTGTGAGGGAGGCTGGTGCGGACCACAGGCCTCGCTCCCAGCAGCTCCACAGCAGGCACGGAGCTGGACTGGACTTCCGGCTGGATGAGCGAAGGGGAGCCAGGGAGCGGTGGGAGGTGTCATGGTAGCCTCCTTCCTAAGTTCCTCCTCAAAAGGACTTTCTGTCCCACTGCAAAGATACTTTGACCCTTCCCCAAAGGCTCTGATATGTAATAAGCTCCATCTGGAGACACCAAATAACCAGACAGCTTACAGCACAGGAGCCTGCTCTAGACTCTGTTAATCAAAGCGCCCTCACCCACGGCACACCCATTCCTTCTCGTCACATCTTTTTCCAGACAGGGCTTAATGGGAGGCTTGAATGGATTTTAGCCCTTATGATGTCACCACTTCAGACAGATACCTAGAGTGAGGTGTCTGGTGACACGACCATTTTTAATGACACTTCATACAGTCCATAACTATTATGAAAGGATGTCACTCTTAGGAAAAGCTACAGGAGAACAAGGCAAAGATGATCCAGAAGAAGGCAAGAGTGCCTCATTTTGTCATGGTGACAGACTCATAGCTGGCTCTGTGCCCTCTCCATGCAGGCAAGCAGGCATCCACCCATATACGCCAGGACCAAAAGTGACATTCAGAGCAGACGCTTACTACAAAAACAAAACACAAACAAAAACACCTCAAGAAACTTTTTCAGGCTGAAGGAAACAAAATTCCAGAAGGAAACTTGAATCTTTGGGAAGGAGTGAAGAACCTTATACAGCTACAATCAAGAGGCAAAAAAAAAAGGCAAAATACCAAAATGGATGAAAAAAAAAGCAACATCCTACTATATGTCTGCAACAGTTTTACCTTAAACACATAGGCAAGATAAAGGCAAACCTAACATCTGCTAAGCAACTTTCACTCAGTGTGAGCATATGATTGGAGGAAAAGATGAGTAATTTCATAAAACCCTTTTACACATTTAAAAATAAAAACAAGAGGAGCTGGGGATTTAGCTCAGTGGTTTTACCACCTACCTTGCAAGCACAAGGACCTCCAAGTTTGATCCCCGGGACCAAAAACAAAAACAAAACAAAAACAAGGAAAGAAATTATGTGTAGTGTTTCTCTTACAAAATATACCTGCTAATATATTTGTAGCCTCTACTCTTTCTATCAGCTTGGAAATATTCTGCTGATTCTTTTTTTTTTTTTTTTTGGTACTGGGGATCAAACTCAGGACTTTGTACTTGCAAGGCAGGAGGCAGAACCACTGAGCTAAATTCCTGGCCTCTCCTGCTGATTCTTACTGAGGGCAGTTCAATGAAGAAACTATTGTTCACTTAACACTAATTCCAAAACATGCCTGCTGGGTCAAGGGCTCCTAAAAGGTAGGGAATCATTTTAGTTTTCTCACATTTGAGTGTATTAGTGTGGAAATCTTAAATGTCTACAACACCAAATGGGGCAACCAGCAAAGGTAAGTGAGGAAAAATACAAACTTACCACTTGAAGTCTCTGTGACCGCTGCACTGGGAACAGATTCAACTACACATCCAGACTGGGTTAGACCATGTTCAGGTGATTTCTTGGGGAAAAACATTTAAAGGGGCATTACATTTCATTATTTATAGTATTATGAATACCTTTATGCAGATTGGACGGGTTTATGGATTAACTGGAAATCAGGTGTTCAGTCACCCTCATAAATCTACCAAAGCCAGATGTTGGTACATGCTTATAATCCCAGCACTCAGGAGGCAGAGGCAGGAGGATGGCCACAAACTCAAGGCCGCCTGGTGCAACATAAGCTAGCAAACTCAAATATACAGGAATCTAAGAATGGAGTTTTCATCCCAAGTGTAACCTCAATGTCCACAAAACAACTTTCAACCCCTTAGGAAAAGCTGAAGGGACATAGTTTTGTTGCCTACTCAAGCCATGTCATCTGCTATCCTTTGAGGAGGAAATTCACTGAAGTGCTGTACAGTGTTTAACCAAATACCAAAATATATCAATAGCTAGGACAGGAGAGACATTTAATGGTTAGGGTAGAAAACATCTATTATAATACAGAAGTCATTTCGATATCCTGGTGTAGGTCCAGTGAATCATAGATCTGATAAGAAACAATGACTACTGCTTTTGTCCGATGATGACCTCATGAAACTCCAACAAAGCAGAGTGTGAGTTATTGCAACTCTGGGCTACAGAAAATCCTGGGCTCCCTTCCACTGACTATGGTTCATGTACTATGCTACTCATGTCCTGGATCTAGGTGGCGGAGAAGGTACAGGACACAGTGCTCACTGCTCACTGTACAGTGTCGGCTAGTGTCACCAGGAAGAGGGGACTGTGTCAAACCAGAGCAAGGGCACGGAACAGGAAAAGTTAGTAAAATTCATGTTCATTGCTGCCTCGCGGGGATCCTGACTAGAAGCCACAAAAACTCCTAACGCCAATGGAAAGAAGTTCTCAAGGAGAACTGCTGTGTGGTGTCCCACTCCCCAGAGCTGAGGCTCTAACTCTGGAGCGCCTCTGCGGATGTTTATCTGGTCACATGCCTGCCTTCACCACCAGGCAGGAATTAGCTGAATTCACTGTCCAACCATCAACAACCATCAGGACCAGAGCTGGAAGATCCCAGGCCCAAATCTTTTCAAGTTTTTTTTTTTCAGAAGACTGGGAGTCCAAAGCCTCATATCTATCAAAACTTGCTACTAAGTATGAAACTTGCCACTAAGTATGAAACCAACCGAAAACAATAAAATTCAAATACATACACACCACACATGCACGCAAAGAGATGACTTAAAACCCCAGCCATGATAGGGCAGAATACTACAGAAACACCCAGGCCGCCTTCAGCTGCCTATGCAGAGGCTCAAAGCTCCGTTTTTCTGCATAGAAAATAAACAATCACCTCAGGAGGAGCTGCAGAGGTGCCAGCAGCGTGCACTGTGTCCACTTGGGCCCTGGGTGTCTGTGTATCCACCCCTGAGCCCCCTGCGCGGCCGAGCCCATCCTCAGAGCTGCTCTCTGAGGATATCTTCCGGCGTTTCGAGGAAAACTCTCCAGGAAATCCCGGCTGCCAACCTCCGCCTCGACCTTTCTTGTTGGCTATAGGCACAAAACAAATTGAAAATGAAATGACATAACAAACATTTCCTGCCACAGTGTTGTTTAAAAAGTAATAAAATTAGGGAAATTTAGTGCATGTGTTTTATTAATGAAAAAATGTTACCTTTGTTTACTAAAAAATGGAAACAACAGAAAGGCAAGAAAAATGACTAATAAAATGATAATAATAAGATTAATTATTAAAATTAAGGTTTTTCAAGATGGGGATTTAGCTCAGTGGCACTGCACCTGCCTGGCAAGTGCAAGGTCCTGGGTTTGATCCCTAGGACCACCAAAAAAAAAAGTATAAAAATTGGCCAGGTTTGGCGGCGTATGCCTGTAATCCCAGCACTCGGGAGGCTGAGGCAGAAGGATAGCTGTGAGTTCAAGACTGGCCTGGGCTACATAGTGAGTTCCAGGTCAGTCTCAACTATGTAGTGAGACCCTGTCTCAAAAAACCAAAATAAATAAATAAATGAATAAAAATAAAAAATAAAATTAAGGGGTTTCTCGCCTTAGTATGCATAAAAATACACTAAAATACATTTGCATTTCTGATGTGGTATCCTTATTCTTTTTAAACTTACTACAAACCCTTGTATTTTGAATAAAGGATGTGGCTGTGTTCTAATACTATTCTACCATGGTTGCGAATGATTTTTGTGAAACAACACAACTACACTGTGCTTCAGTCCTTGCTAGCTAGCTACAAAATGAAATTCAATATCTGCAGAATTATAATAATGATGCAAATAAAATCATTTTTAAAACCCAGGTAAAAATCGAAATAATAGGTAAGTCAGAAACTGCAAATACAAATTAGGACATCTCACTAGGTCCTGAGGCAGTCAGCTGCCTTGGGTTACCAGTGTACTACAAGTAGCTTTGACATGAACTGAAGAGGGTTTAAGGAATGTGAAGGAGTGTGAAGTACTAGAGGGATGCTCATAACTGACTGCGGTAGGACACGACTGTGTGGGGTTCAGGGCTTTGAAGTACTTTGTAACTGAAAAAACGTCCAAAATGACTAAAAAAATATAACCAAGTGAACCACAATCTAAGAGTAAAAAAATACAGCAGCAGACTTTTACAATATTAAGCCGTGTACATTTGTGGTTAACATCAGTGTTGGGTACTGTATCTGGTATTTGCATAATTGTTTGACAAACTTAACAGTAATTCTGCAAAAATCAACATTTGTAAACTAATTTGCCACATTTATTCTAAAGGGGAAATGTTCTAATTAGCTCTGACTTTTTAAAACTTACAACTCAATTTTAACTATGTAGAAATGAAGGTTTTTTCCAAAAGAACCCAGAAATCCAGAGTTTAGTGTGAAATGTGCCAATTTTCAAATGTTGGTCTCCATTTACGGGTACAGCTGTGCTCTGAAAAGACTGCATTTGCACCGTGGAATTAAACCTTTATCATATCTTGGAAGCTTGTCTTTCTAAACACAGAAGTCAACACTGAGTGAATTCTTTGTGCTCACCTAAGCCTGTCACCTCAGACCCTTCTTCCGCGTCTGAGGTTTCTGGACAGGAAGACACTTTCTCACTTTCCTTGATGGAGTGAAAAGCTGACTGGAAAGCAGACATTCGCTCTCTTAGTGAATTAACATTTTGATTCACCCCAGGGCTGCCCTGTTAAAGTACAAAAACAGAGGAGGACATAAGTCAAACATAGTTCCTATATTCCAGGCCTGTAATTACTGAATCCAACACTAAATCCAGAAAGGCTCTCTGAAGACCCCAGGTAATGCATTAGCGTAGCAGAGCCTCTTCTCCCTGGAAATACACATTTTCTACCTGAATATTGGTGTCCATAATCATCTTAGTTTCTCCTCTGCTCCTCCCACAATTTTTAGCAAAGCCTGAACGAAGAGGAAAAGCTGAGTGATACCAATACATGTAGAGCTATATGTGGCTAATTCAGAAACTTACAGCCCCATGGATCATGACGAGAGAAGCCCGGAATAGTAGAAAATGCACCCAGACACCAATGCATCCCGGTTTCTTGGCACAAAGAACTCTGTTTTCCAATGGGCTTAAAGGCCTTTCTTGCTTTCATGTCTTCGGGTCCATTACCCGAGAGCCTCAGCAATCAAATCTGAAGGGCAAAAGTTCAGCACAAGAGTGTTTGAGAGAAGCCATCCTGCAAGATCACACGGAGGGCACAGAGAATACGTGGAATCCCCACGACGGGGCCAGGAAGAGGCAGGCGGAATCTGCTTATCGGAAATCTCACCACACGTGTGCTGGCAGTACCACCGGAGTCACGTGACAGCACCTCTGCCACACGAAGTAAGTCTCAGCCCACCTGCTGCAACCCAAATTGTCTCCATGCACCTCAGACCACACCTGGGTGGAGACCCAGGGGCCAAAGCAAGATACACAAGTTCTGCCGCTGGCTTCTCACGTTACTTCCGGCTCTTCCTGGCTAGTTTTTCCTGATTCTATGGGACCCAGAGGACACTTATTTCCTTAGGATCGACAGCCAATCGATTCATTTAAAATAAAAAGCCAGAGGGAATAAAGCACAGGCATTTTCTGGAAACTCTATTCACAGGTGTGAGGCAAAGATTAATAAACTTTCTTTTAGGGACAGGAGGGCCTGATAAAGACAAGTAATGTCAAATTTAATGGTTCTGTTCAAATAAAAAAATCAATTACTGATTAAGTCCTCTATCCAGATTTTGTCACTTGGACTACTAACATATTTCTAGGGACCTTGCGGCAAGTTTAAAATTCACACCAATGGGCAAAGGGAAAGTAAAAAAATTACTTTCTTTTAAGTTAACAGGTTTTTTAAGAAGCAGTTAAAAACATGAAGTCATGATTGATGATCTGGTGTATCTGATTCTATTCCCAGTTAAGTCTGTTACATAATTACAGACCGTCTTAGACTCTGATATGCCTGATGATGCAACTCTTTACGACATAGGTGGCTCTAGGATTCACAGATGGCCGGGCAGCTCGCCCACAGCAGCAGTGGAAAGGCTCTCGGAGGCACCTACGTTACCTAAAGTGTGCTCTTGTGCAGAGGCTTTTTGAAGACCAGAGGCAAGGAAATTAGGGCAGCAGAGCCTCTTACATTTTGCACACTCATAACTGGACATGGTTAGGGTGAGCGTAATATCCTAGGAACAAGGCACGCTTTGAAATGCTGCTTAAAATAAACTTAAGTTTCCCCGGTCAAAACTGCTTTTTCGTTATTTCCTGCTAGAGGACAAGAATGATGCTCATGTACAAGGAAATGAAACACTGAAAATGCATAGCTTTTTTGATGTTCTCGTCTCATGAACTGTGTCTGTCAGCCAACACTCCTTCTGTGTCCCAGAAACTTCCAGGGCTTGAGAACCGGGGGGAATTACGTTCCAGAGCTGTTCTGTGAACACGAGGGTGGCTTCAGGTAGAAGAGAGGCTACGGGACAGGCAAACACGGCCGTGAGAGCCACTGAAGTGACCCGAGCGAGGGCCGGGAAGGACCACGTGGAGCAATGCCTGGGTCTGAAATGTCACAACGAGAAGAACTTTACGAGAAAGTGGCTTGAGAAGAAGGCATTTTATGAGAACCAGAACAGGGCAGGAGCCCTCGGTGGAAATGTGAAGGCAGAAAGAAGGCCAGCAGGCCACTGATGAAGCAGACGAGATGAGGCTTGAGGTGGGCAGGGGTCAGAGCGCCAAGGGGTGCAGGCAGCTTTGGGACAGGTCTGGGTCCGCATCAAGGTGCGACAGAAGCCACGGGAGTTTCTGCAGTGCAGGCACTGACCTGATTTATACTCTGAATACATCTCTCTGATCTGTGCGATGGGGGGCAGCTTGGGGAAAGAGGAAAGTGAGGGGATTCTCCCAGGTGGGGGGAATCACACTGGAGTTGCAGCAGAGCAGCTGGGGCAGGTGAGGAATTAGACAGGCTCTGGATATGCAGCTGTGAGGCAGCGGCAAGCTGGATGCGGGACGTCTTGGCAGGGGTCTGGGAAGGGGCTACTTAAACATCCCAGGGAGCTACTGAACAGGCAGCTGGGACTGAGGCCTGGTGCCCCGAGGAGGTGCGGGCTGAAGACAGACATCCCAGGGCTGTCAGTCTACAGGGGTATGAGGCAAACAGGAGGAAGCTTTGGAGGGCCCTGGGTACACCAGCACTTCTGAGAGGAAAACTGGAGAAAGGTATAATTACTAAATAAAACAGAAGAAAATCGACTAGCATGGAATCCCACAACAAAGCAAAGGAACTGTCTTAAGGAGGCCAAACACATCCAAAGCTGCTATAAGGCTGGGCAAAGTTACACTTAGATTAAATCTGTGGAGTTGTCAAAGTACAGGCCATTTGTCATCAAGTCTTCTTCACACAGCAACAAAACAAAAGCCCAGGTAGAGTGGCTGGCAGCAGCGGAGAAGGTGGGCGGGGGGAGAAATGGATGGAGCCAGCGCACAAGTGGTTCAGAGTTCTGTCCTGATGGGGGCCGGGAAAAGGGTTAGGAGCCAGGGGTCTGGGAAGTGACGCAGAAGAAAGAATGGTAAGATGATGCAGAAGAGGGCCAGGGGTTTGGTTCAGTGGTTCCGCTGCCTGCCTTGCAAGATCAAGGGCCCGAGTTCGATCCCTGGTACCAAAAAACCAAAACTAAAACTAATCAAAACAGCAACAAAAAAGATGATGCAGAAGAAAATCCAGCTTGGAATAAGACAGCTCAGAATAACAATGTTGGAAGGAAGAAATGAGTGATACAAGGCATACAGAAGAGGGCTAACTCTTCACAACCAACCGGAAGTCAATGGCTAATGCCTGACACAGAAAGGGTAAGAAGCACAAAAATAACTGCATTATTAAGAGACATGGATGGAAGTAGCCGGGGATTTAGCTCAGTGGCACCGTGCCTGCCTTGCAAGCACAAGGTCCTAAGTTCGGTCCACGGCACCAAAAAAAAGAAAGAAGAAAGAGAAGGGAGGGTGCAAATGTGAATAAGATCAGCTACAAAAACTGAAAGCCCTGGGTACTGTGAAATGGGGCGGGGGGCAAAGCAGTTACAAATTACTTTTATAAAAACAAATTACCCTGTAATATCCATTCTTGAAATTATGTACAAGTCTGATACCTTTATTTATGTCAATTTTTAAAAGCTTAGAAGACCATTTTATATTGTTGGACCATGAAACCTAAACTGGGCACGGGATAAAGGAGGACACAGGGTGGGTGTGGAGGGTGAGCTTGTGGTAAGAGCACGGCTGGAAGCAACGGAAAGGGGGAAGCATTGGAGCAGGAAGGGACAGGACAGAAGGAAGGGGAAATCGCCTTTTTCTTAGAAGTAGTAAGAGCAGCAGGCCTCGAATGTACCGTGCATATTCCAGGAACTGCTACAGCCACACCCCATCATTCATCTTCTCCCAGTCCTATTTTATACAGAAGGAGATAGAGACAGAGAACTCAAGTTGCCAAAAGTGTCGACTAATTAGTGAGAAAGCCAAGAATCAAACCCAAGCAATGCAGCTCGACAACCACGTTCCTAACTGTTACGACAGCCGATCTCGAAGCTTTCCTACTCTTAGGAATCAAGAACTCCAGAGTGCATATGCCAGTTACACCTACTTGTATCTATAGCCTTTGCAGAACGATGGATAGTCTTCTTCTTTAACTTAACAAAGTTCAACAAAGACTTCTTAAAGGTGAATTGTAATATGAAATCCTATCAATGAATGCTTCTTATTGTTAGGTTAAAATCCATCAGCCCACCTTGCAGCATGAGGTTATGTTACCCAGGTAAGACTGTAACAACATGCACTGGTCATTTTGGAAAATACTGGTTCACTGTGTTGGACAGACCTTCCAACGGTTAGCACATTCAAAATATTACTCACTGATCACCCCACTGATCAAACAGTTCATCTCGAAGTTGTTAAACTCACAGTGGTAGATACATGTTTCCTACTGTTCTAATTTCCCCTTGAAATGCCAGTTTTCACTGGTAGGAAATGCTTCTCTTTTTGTGGCAGATTCACTGTTCAAGCAGGAGAAACGGGAGCACTCCCAACTCTAACCAACCGTGATTTGTCGATGGGTTGTTCTTCTAAAAATGACACTTCACTGGAGGGAGAGCGGCTGATGTGGCCCACATGCGATTCCAGGAACATCCAAAGACTTCCATATGCCACACTGCTTGATGCCAACCACTCATTTCCTCATACAATACGCAGGGGATGGAATTTAGGAAAATTTTAGTGCTTCAAGGACACTTAGAAAAATGTATTTCCTGGGAGTGCTTACAATAAGCTTGATGCCTCTACCTTGGGCTCATAATTTTGCGCACTGTTGGTTTTTGCATCACGAATGCAAACATCAACATGGTGGGGAAAAAGTAAATAACATCTTAGTACACTCACAAATAGTTTTGACTTCAGGGACCACTTCAAAGGGATTAATGGGCCCCCTTTTGGTGCCTGACAAACATTAAGAATAGTTATCTTATGTATCTATTATACCTAAAACTGAAAGAGAAAGTGCGATATAAAAGTTATTTTATTTATTTATTGGGGTGGGGGTTACCGGGAAATGAACTCAGGTCCTTGCACTTGCAAGGCAAGTGGCGAACCACTAAGCAAAATCCCTGGTACTAAAAGTTATTTTAAAATGGGGAGGCCAACACCAAAAACTGTTGTCCTTTAAGAAAAGTAACCTGGGCACATATGTGTTTCATAATAAGCCTTATCCTACTTTACTTTTTCATTTGTATTATTTTGATAAAAATCTGAAGAAATAGGTAACCACATCCACGCAGAAGCCAAACATCTGCTCCTTTCCACAATGTTGTCCCCAGTACACACTGTCCTGGGAGACCTTCGCCCCTACCCATCCACAAATATTGCCATAAAAACACTAAAAACACAGAGGTGCTACTAAAATAATAAGATTGGAATCAAGCTCATTTAGAAAAATAAATATGAACTGGAAAGTTTGCAAAATGAAAGAGAAAGCTCTAGAAAGCCATTTCTATCCAAGGCCACCCCCTCCTCTTCCCACAGCCATCCTGGACAGCACTAGCTGAAAACTCTGTAACACTAGGAAAATGCTCGCTCCCTGGAACCTAAGCAGAAGGGCTGCACCACGTCTCTCTCTCTGTTCAGTACCTCTACAAAGAAACTTCAGAACACGGCCCATTTCACTAGAATTCTCCGCTCAGAAGGAAATCGTACCTGAAAGGGGGAGGCCCAGGCCGAAGGAGATTTCTCAGTGCCCTTCAAAGCCCGCTGCTGAGCCATGAAGCGAATCAGGTGGTTTGTTTCAGGAGAGCCCCGCGCACCCACTGCAGAGCGTCGTCTGGACTTCTTAAGATAGGATGATGACTTCCCTGTAATGAAGCTCTCTTGTGAATTCGAACGAAACAAAGCAATCATCAGTAATCATGTCCAGTGCCTGTGACGAGCCAGCCTGAGAGAAAACTCGCCAAGCACATGCTACAGAGCTGCAGAGAATTACTGCACCAGTACTCCTACATGGTCAGTTGGGGAGCGATCTTTGTTTATGATTTAATCTATGTTCTTAGAACTGTGCCTGGAATACACAAAGCATTCATTTAAAAGGTTGTAGAATGAATACACGGACACAATTTTTTTACTGGTCTTCATTTTTGTTCCGTATTTCCTGCACACAGAGGAGGTGATAGCTTCCTCTTGATTTCTCTTATCTGAATTAGTGTCATCCACAAGGACAGAAAGAGCTCCATGTAGGCAACTGTACAGTAGTCCTCCCTTATCCATGATATCAATTTTCTGTTTCAGTTACCCGCAGTCACCCCATTCTGAAAATATTAAATGCAAAATATCAAAATAGATGATTCAGAAGTTTAAAATTACATGGTATTCTGAGTAATACAATGAAATCTTGTGCCATTCAGTTCCATCCTACTCAGGACACAAATCATACCCAACCTATCCACACTGTATGCGCTTCCAACCCATCAGTAGCCTGACAGTACTTGAGTTAATGTGTTTTACTTAATAATGGGCCCAAGCTTACGAGCCATGATGCTGGCAACTCACATATGCTTCCTTGAAAAGATAAGATATTCAGAAAGACAGAAAACATTCGCATAACTTTTATTACAGTATATTACTGTAATCATTCCAATCTGCTATTAATCTCTTACTATTCCTAATTTGTAAATTAAACTTGTCATTAGTATGCACGTATATGAGAAAACAGTGTATACAGGACTAAGTATGATCCTCAGTTTCAGAAATGTCCTGGGGGTATTGGAACCCCAGTGGATGGGAGGTAAGAAAATACTGTACTGTTATTCTTAATTCTTCAAGATACTATTTTCTCTGATACACCTACTTGCTTTCAGTATACTACTCTGAATTTTGCCCATGTGCCTAATAACACATTGAATCCAGCTCTAAGTCTAAGAGTGATGTTTTAAATGCTGTTCTTTAATCCAATGCCATTCCCACATTTCTTTCCTCACGCCACATTTTACAGGTGAGGTTTATAACTACTGCTTACAGTTTAGCCCGAGTTTCTTTGAAGCAGGCACAGCCCAATCTGTCCATGTTATAAACTGCTCTCTGGCTTCCTATGTTTGCCATATGTGGACACAAGATACAGGGCTATTCCTATTGTACACCTTCTCCAATCCCGTGTGTCAGGCCAAAGAGCAAGTCACACATGCACAGTTTCCCAGGATGGAGAAAGAGCACAACTGACTTGGGAACACGACCCCTCTGGGTGTTGCGAGCCCTGTTCCTGCTTGTGTGCCAGATGACCCTGCGTGTGCATATGAGTCTCTCATAGCAAGCAAGTTTGTAGAGTAAATCAATTTAGATGCTGTCAATAATGAGAAACACAGAGGAACAGAACTGAGTTACAGTGAACTTATTTTGAAACCTGATAAAGCAGGGCCATCGAACGACAGCTTCTCTTACCTGAAGAGTTCTTAACGAAACTTTCAGGTGTAATTCCCAACTGCTCTATGGTTACTGTGGAAAAGTTCAAAGGTGATTTAAAAGTCTGTGGTGTGCAAAGCTTAGGAGTCACTTCTGCTGCATGCTTCTGAGGCGTCTTGAGCGTCCCAGTTCCGGAGATGAGAGAGGCGTTTTCTGAAATGGAGGGACGACACGTTGCAGGGGCTAAGCATCATTACCAAGACAGGTACAGAAACTCTGGTTTACCGAGGAGGAAGCAAACCACCACATACCGGCATCATGAAGAGCAGACGCCTTGGTTTCAGGGGATCCCTTATCATTTGAACTGGTATCCATCTAAAAGACGAAGAGAAAAACGAGGAACAACCCTCTCACCAAAGCTAATGTGATGGGATAAAAACCACTCAAGATCTAATTCTAACACAACCCAGGCCGGCGTGGGATACGCGCAGACAGGACAATTCGGAGCTCAAAGTAAAGAGGGACAGGTGGGGGAAGCTGCTGTCCAGGAAAGGCAATCAGAGCCCAAAGGATGTGCCAGTGCTTTTTAATCTTTCCGGACATAGCGATCAGCCGCGTACTCCTTGGCGGAAGCACCGCTTGAACGTCCAGGCCCTAATTCTGCAGGTCTGGAGGGTCCCGAGTCCGGCACCGTGGACTTCTCCGCGGCCTGGGCTGGCGGGGTGAGTCCCACCCACCCTTGGAACCCGCCCGACCCCGC
>NW_022900930.1:45521752-45522588 GCF_012274545.1 Fukomys damarensis | reverse complement strand
GGCCTCTCCCTAGAGGTCTCGGGCGTAGGAGAGGCGGGACGGGCTCGGACGGAAGCCACCGCCAGGCGCTGAGGCTCCAGCGAGCTGCGGGATTAGCGTTAACCCCCGCCCCAGGAACTACTTTCTGTGCGAGTTGTGCGGAGGAACCACACGGTTTATATTTCAATCCAGCTCCTACGTTTCGATTGGGTGCCACGAACTTCGAAAAGAATCAATAGACCAATCCTGAAGGAACGATGGGCTGGCTCTTTTACCCAATGAGCCAATCCCGACGGTAGCCGTTTCCTCGGTGGGTTGGGCTAGTGGGAGGGGTTAAATTAGGGGGCGGTACTGAGTGGGTGCGTTTCTAAGTATCTTTTGGCGCTCCACCTCCTTCCTCAAACCCCGCCTCCGCATGCAGATAAATGTTTCCTAGAACTGAGTGTGCGCCTGCTCAGTAACGCTTAGAGCCGCCGTTTGGCGGTCGGTTTTCTTCTGATTGGCTGGTGCCCCTTTCCGTTTTACTAGTCTTCAGCCTCTCTTCCCACCCTCCACCCCGACTGTGTAAATTTGAGCCCACCCTATACAGAGCTCCGATTGGCTGAATTTTGGCCGGCGCCGCTTGTGGATTGGCGAAGCTCGGTGTCGGTCTCGGGGAGGTGGGGGAAGGGCCCGGGGCCGGCTGAGGCGCCTAGGGGCGGGGTGGGGAGGAGGACCGGCCGAGCTCGGGTGTGGGACCGAGTGCGAGTGCGGCGTGTCCCCAAGAGAGGGAAGGTGGCGAAGGGAGGAGAGCCCGAGTGGGTGGGGGGAGGGGAAGGGCGGGAGGAGAAGAAGGGGGGAGGGGGGCCAGGGGGGAG
>NW_022900930.1:45518668-45521250 GCF_012274545.1 Fukomys damarensis | reverse complement strand
TCTGCCTCTCTCCGCCTCCGAGGCGGGCAGTGACTCGCACCACCCGGCGCCGCTTTGGCGTTGACCCTGGCGGTCTGGGCCTTAGTCGAGGGTGTGGTGCCGCACACTTGCCCAGCCTGGAGGAATCCTGTTCCCTCTCCGTCCCTTGCCCCACCCGTGAAAAGTTGCTCAGCTGCCTCGGGAAATTTCGGCTGTTCTGGCAGACGTGGGCTGCGCGGCTAAGCTACACCCTGAAGAAGTAGCTCGGCCTCACAGTGTGAGACAGAAGTTACATTGGCCTCACTCTGTCTCCTGCAAGTTTAACTTTCTGGGTCCTGCACGTTCTGGAAACTTAACTTTTGAAATAGCAGAACGGTCCTAGGGCATAGAAAGTGCCTTTGCAAGCGCTGTGCAGTTTTGAGTAAACATGCCCTAACAAATCTGAACCCCAGCGGGGTCTGTTGACTACAATTTTGTGTTCTGGTCTTAGACATTTAATAACCGTGCAGACACAAGCGCTGTCACACTTTCTGTGTGCTCCACGGAGTGCACGTTTTCCTAATGAGTAGCTTTTTCTGAACCTGTTTTGTCGTTAGCCAGTATTCGTAACCTGGAACGTGTGTTGTTAGAAGAAAGATTTAGTATGTCCAGAGTTTTAAAATGTGGCATGCCCTCACAAGCAAACTTCTGATTGACCTTATCTAACATCTCAGCTGTGTTGCTCCAGGAAAGACAAAATGTTTAGACCTCGTCATAAATGTTTAGCTATCTCTAAATCTGTTAAATTGTATTGCTGTCAGATGGGCTGAGTTGGTCTCTGCATATTATTTTTAATATGACTTTAAAAAGCTATCCCCGACCTCTTCTCATTTGCAAGAGATCGCATTGTTTCCTTCTGTCCGTCCTTTGTTACGCTCTTTGTTTTTACTTTGCCTTACTCAGATGAGAGATAGCATATAGTATTTAAGCTTGTCTGATTTACTTCATGCATTTATGCTCCTACAGATGTCTCCAGTTTGTCCTTCTTTATAGCCAAGTAGTATTCCATTATATATAAATAGCATATTTGCTTTAAACACGTCTGTTGATGGGGTACAGAGGGAGGGTGAGGGGAGATGGGAGAAAGGTAAGTAAATAGAATAAAGATATATAACGTACAGGACCTAATAACCTCAGTGAATGTAAACATTAACCAGTATGTCATAAACATGGGCTAGGGAAAGGGGTTTAGCAGAGGAGGGAGCCGTGGGTGTGAAGGGGATTAAAAAAAGGAAGAAGCTGTGTCATGTGCCCGCCCCACTCCCCAAGATGATTGTAGACGTCGTGTACTGCAACAGGTACTAATAAACGTTTTGAAAATAAAAAGCTGTCCTAGTTTTCAGTAGGACAGGTTTGAAGATTTAAGTGTGATTTCCTTTAAAAATATTTGCTAGAGAATTTCCGAAGGTCAGGAAAAATGCATCTCAAATAGTTAATGTGTGTTACAAAGGTCATAAAATCCAAACAGGAGATACTGGTTGTCAGTGTTTCTTCTCACTTCAGCTAATCAAAAAATATTATAGTGACTCTTAGTTGACCAAAGAGCAAAATAATCCCTAACGGCCTTTATGTGTATGTACCTGTGTCTGTGCGCGTGTGTGTATGTGACTGTTTAACCAGGATTGATATGATCTGGACATAACTCATTATGAACATACAGGATTTAAAGCACTACTCTGAAATAGTTTGATTTCCCATCTATCAGTTGGAATACGTGTCACATGATCTCTTTATTTATGTAGTTTCTATTTTAACTGGATTAGAGTTTAGGAAGGAACATACTTTGTGTACTTTTTTTTTTCCTTAAAAATAAAAAATGAGCCCTTTGTTTTGTTTTGCTTGGTACTGGGGATCAAACTTGGGACCTTGCCACTTGCAAGGCAGGTAGTGGCAACACTGAGCTAATACCTGGGCTGGAGCCCTTCGTTTTTTAAATCTAGGAACACCGACTGGTGGATATGTCAGATCTTCTGTGAGAAGGGTTGATAGCCAGCCAGCACCTTCTTATTTATTTAGACATGATGTGATGCAAAACTTACAAGATGCTAAGATTTCTTGTCTCATCATACCTAACCCAGACTGAAATCCCAAGTGACTTTAAAAGATTTCTTCAAAGACCCAATTGAAGATACTATGAAGATAATTATGCAAGCACAAATAAACAGTGAGAAAATGGCAGAGCTATTGCTTTTAGCCCAAGCTATGAGATTTTAAAAATAAAAGAATCTTTGGTTTTTACAAGTCAAAAAGTGCCAAGTTTTGAAGAAGTCTGAAGTTCTATTTAATAACTGCTATTAACAATCAGCCTTCCTTTTAGTGTGTATTATTCTTTTGAAATATTAGCCAGTGACAGGATGAGGTCATCTGAGTTATCAAGATATTTAAAATTATTTTCTAGCACATGAAGACAAATGACCTCAGAGTTCCTTTCTTTTTAAAATTTTAAAGTTTAGGGGCTGAGGATGTAGCTTAGTAGTTCTGCCTTCTCCCTTGCAAGAGCAAGGTTCTGAGTTCAATCCCCAGTACAAAAAAAAAAAAAAAAAAAAAAAAAAAAAAAAAAAAAA
>NW_022900930.1:45460880-45518412 GCF_012274545.1 Fukomys damarensis | reverse complement strand
TTCAAAACCCAAAAAAAAAAAAAAAAAAAAAAAGAATAAAATATTAATGGTTTAAAATCAGTTTTCTATTTAGCAGCATCTCAGTAAACTTAATGCTAAATAGTGCAGGGATTCTCACTGGCCAATTCATATTCTAAGTAAATACACTTGATCTTAGCCAAAAAGCGGAGAAGGAGTAGTCTTAAATAAATCCAAATCCTGGTATCATTTGGGAAAACAGGTTCTTTCTGACAGCAGTGCATAATTCGTAAATATACAAAGGCCTGAGCACGTACCCAAAAGTGTTTTACCAGTGGGTTCATAGCACAATATTTCAAGACCATCATTCTAAAAGACTGGAATGTTAGTTACAGGGTTTTAGTTGTAGAGTCAGTTATGCTTGTGCATCCTCCTCCATGTGTCTCATAATCCCCATTTTCTCTTTCAATGCCCTGTAAGAGTTGGACTAAGGAAGTAGAAATGGAGATTCTGATAGCTCAATGTAGTACATGGCTTCTGAGCAACCTGATGTCAGTGCAAGCAAAGTTCTGTACATCTTGCACACAAAATGGCATTTCATTTTTTTTTACTTCAAAATACTCAGTAATGAGCTGTGCAGATCCTAGACCTGCTGTAAACAACATTCATTCACCTAACCCCTAGCACCTTCTGTGTGTGAGTCACGGTGCCAAACACTGCAGCCATGGGGACTAGGAAGCATCTTCATTCTGCACTGGTGTTTGAAGAATATTTGCATACATAAAGGTTAGAAGGAAAATAATACAGCAGATATCCCTATACCTTCCACACAACCCAAGAACTAGAATAGTACCAACGCCTTAATGTGCTTGTGCTCTTTCTATTCCCTACATTTCTCCTAAGGAAACAATTTTCATGAATTTTATATTTCTCTTTTTTTTTCTTTTTTAATCATTAGTTTTACCACATATATGTACATCTAAACTACATTTTTGGGTCAACTCTTAAATGTACTGCACCTTAAATATCATGTAGTCTTTTGGAACTTGTTTTTTTCATTCAAAATACTATTTCCTCACATTCCATCTATAATGCTCCACATAGTGATAGTTTATTCATTTTCTCTGCCCTCCTAAAGTCCAATATTATAAAACAGCACTACTACAGTTTATCTGTTCTCCTGTTTGGTTGTTTGCCTTCTTTATACCTGTGCTTCCCTGAGCATTCTTGTACACGTACGCTGGTGCGTGTGGGCAAGCGTTTTCTAGAGCAGGACCCATGTGTCAGAGTCACTAGGAAGACGAGAAGACACACTGCTGGCCTCCATCTCCACCAAGCCTGGCTAGGTCAGCAGTAGCCTTTCAGTCAGTCCCAGTAGGTTCTGACATTGCCACTATTGGGACCACACCTTTCTACAAGTTTGCTTTTCTTGATATACACATTGTTTTGGTGGACTCTGTATAGTTTTATACACACAGTAACGTATATATGTAGTTGCCATTGTATATATGTCATGTGTATATGTGTATAAGTAATTGTAACTATTAGGTATTAAGGTATATAAATGTTTTGTTTATAAAATAATGCCAAATTAATTGTCAAAGTCATTCTGGTCATTTATACTCACATCAGTAATGCATAAATTTAGCCATTGATGCACATCCTCTCTTGGTATTGTCTGAATTTTCCATTTTTAATATTTTCCTTCTTGGCCCTAGAATTACTTACATCGGCGCTGGGGATTTAGCTCAGTGGTGCTGCCGCACCTGCCTTTCAAGTGCAAGGTTCATAGTTTGATCCCAGTACCCCCCAAAAAAATAATGGTTATGCCATCTGTTTTACAAATAAAATCATTTAAGTGTTTAAATGTTTAGATTGTATTCAACTACAAGTGTAAGTGGAGTAACATGAGTTCTCCATTTTAGTTAAGAACTATATCATTGGTGCTTGATTTGGGTAAATCTGTACATAAATTCAGTAAGTATTGATTGTGGTATGTAATGTTTTAAATATATGTGCAGTCTTTAAATTTTAGACTTAACGTAAGTGAGACTTTAAAGATAATGTTTACAGGGTAATTAAAAGTAGCCAGTCCTCTTAGGCATGGTATAGGTACCATTTACCTTCCCAGCTTGCAGCTTGCTTTCATTTGTCACGGGATTTGAAATTTGGAAAGGATTTAGTTTGAATAGTAGTATAATAGTCATTGTACAGTTCAAAATATATGTGCTGCTTGTTTTACTCTAAAATGCTTCTATACTTAGCGCCCCATTATTAGAGCAGGTAACCACGGTGACATGGAAACTTCAGGTCCACGCAGGGGAGTATAGCGCACTCAGAGCACATAACCTTTATAGTCATGGTCATTTTATAAATGCTTGGCCTCAGGCTCCGTGAGTATATGAGAATAAGCCTAGTACCTGCTGAACATCTCTAATCTGAAATTTGAATTTTGGACCATTTGGATTTCAGATTTTCATATTAGGGATGCTCAGCCCTAAGGCTATGCGAATATTCTAAAATCTAAAAGTTTGAAATAACTTCTGATCCCACGCATTTTAGATAAAGTATAATCAGCCTGAATATAGCAATAAACACTTCGCTAAGCTTTTAAGCATTAACTCATTTTGTCCTCCTCCAGTTAACCTTCTAAAGTAGGTTTTACTGTTTTCTTCATTACTAGTTAAACCATCATGGGGGTGTGGGGGGCGCACGCCAGTAATCCCCTATAATCCCAACACCTGGGAGGCTGAGGCAGGAGGAAGGCCATGAGTTTGAGGCCAGCATTCCCAGTTACATAGTGAGTTCAAGGCTGGTCTGAACTACATGATGAGACCCTGTCTCAAAAACAAAACAAACAAAAGTGCAAAGAGTTGTTCCAAGGTGACAGCTAGAAAATGTCGATCTATATTCAAGCACTGGCCTATCTTATTTTGGAACTAGAACAGCCATATTTTAAGACTGTAGTTTGGTTATGGTCAGCAGCAATTTCTTATTTCGAATTTCTTCAATATGAAGTAAACATATGAGTCATACAAGAAAAAGGGACACAGTTAAGAATCCTTGATGGGCCAGGGATTTAGCTCAGCGGTTCTGCCGCCTGCCTTGCAAGCGCAAGGACCCGAGTTTGATCCCCAGTACCAAAAAAAAAAAAAAAGAACCCTTGAACTTCTGTTCTGATACTCTGATTTTTCAGTCCAGTGTATTATAGGATGATAATTTATGGGTGGTGAATTTCATTGTGTAAGTTGTTCAAATCATTCTGTTGTATTTCCAGGTGGTTGCTGTATATGGGACTTTATCTGATTTGCTCTCTGTAGCCAGCAGTAAACTCGGGATAAAAGCCACCAGCGTGTACAATGGGAAGGGCGGACTGATCGATGACATTGCTTTGATCAGGTAACTATCCCATCCGTCTAGCTGTCCACCTGTGCCCCAGCATCTTTGGCTGGGCTCTTTTCCTGGAGCAGTGGTCTCATTGCTGTTGAGGCTAGAGCTTTTTGGCAAGTGATCAGTTATAGTTAGCTCTTGTGAATTTCTGTCATTTGGACTTGAGTTATATGGATTGGGTAGAGAACCCCTACTAGATTTAATAGAGGGACAGTCTTTCTGCATAGTTCATGTGTAACTATCAGGAATGTTTTTATGGTTCTTGAGATAATCTAGTCAGATAAGCAGTTTTTAATGTTAAAAATCTAATAACCAATCTCTTTTATAAGCACCTGCTCGTAATTAAAGCATTTCCTAAGGGTGCTTTGAGTTTTATAAACATAACAGAGACCTTATTTTGTAAACACTTGTTAAATATGATAGAATCCAAAGAGAGACAACAGCAGAGATCCCACACGGTAGTACATTTTGGGGTTTATGTTTTGATAAATATCCTAGGAAAAATGATCTCTTTTACGCAAGTTCACCTCCTTTCTCAGAGTCAGAGAATTTTAGAGCACAGAGAGATTGAACAACAGTGGCAGAACTAAAAGGGAACGCAGATTCCATGCTGACTGTGCAATCATGTTGTAATTGCCTTGCCTGGGTTATCTCATTTGGCTGGCAAAGCATGGGTTTTAAAAATTGATAGTGTGAAGATAATGATGCTCTAAATTACAGTTGTATATAAAATTTAATCTCTGTTTAAACCCAGGTCAGAAAGACCTTTCAATATAATGTACTGTCCCCAAACTTAATCACTTCTACAGCCTTCATCTTACCAACAGGAAACTAAGCATCTAAGAAGTGACTTACCTAGGCCCTAGAGTTTAGTAGTTGATTTTTGCTAAAGTCAGTAAACTTTCAGCCTACTCTAAATAGCTGTCTGGCATCGTGCACAAGCAGGAACTATAAACTGCATTTTCAATCCAAATAAGAGAACTTTAGTTTTTCAGTTTCTGTCTTACAACTTATCTTTCACTTTCTATGAATAATTGACATTGAATGATCAACATCACACTCATTTTCTAACACAAATTCTGCTTTTAAGAAAAACTCAGTGTGTTCCTGTGGCCTCCGGCGAGATATAACTGAAGGCTTCAGAGCTGTAAAACACGTACCTGTCCGGTGGTTTATTGTTCATAGTGTGATCATTCACTTTCACTAACCGTGGCTGTGCAGGGCAGGAAGGGGAGGGGAGGGATATGTACACTCATTCTCCAGGACTGTGTGTTACATGCAGTCGTTTACATTTGGGTGTTAAGTGGGGATGTGGTATGTAGAGCAGTTAGTACAAATTGTGTCTTCTGGATTTCATGTGAAAATTTATTTTCATGCACAGCAGCTAATGACTTAGAAAAGAACTCCAATACTTTGTCTATGGATGAAGAATTAAAGTTTAAAAGAAGAAGTTGTCAATGGCTTTAATCATGTTTTGAGCAGAATATTACATTCACCAGTTAATAAGAAGCCAAGCTGGGCATGGTGGTGTATTTCTGTACTCCGGCACTGGGGAGGCTGAGGCAGGGGGATTGATGCAAGCTTGAGGCCAGCTTTGGCTGCATTTTGAAGGCCTGCCTGGACTGCATAGCAAGAGCCTATCTCTAAAAGTGGGGAAAAGAAAACAAAAAGAAACCATATTCACATAATATGCATAGTGGGGTTTTTTCCATTTCAGAAATAAATCTTATGCACAGGTCCCATGCAGCTTTATGTGTAGAGGACATTTGAGTTTAAATCTGGAGTCAGGTAGTCGGGGGCTTAAAACAAAGTACTGAAAATTGAGCTTCTTTGTACACAGACTGATACTGAAACCTATTTTCTACATAATTCTAAGTAATAGTTTATATAGCCAACAGATAATTAATGTGCTTGCTAAGTTTTGATGGTGACTTTTAAAAATTTTTATTTCTCCAGGGATGATGATGTTTTATTTGTGTGTGAAGGAGAGCCATTTATTGGTAAGTGTCTTTCTTAAAAGCCAGTTTTGTTTACCAAAATAAAAAAAGGCAAAATGGTAAATACTTTGCATGGAGTTATACAGTTTAACATTAAAAGGATCTCATGGTTATACTCAGACTTTCACACTTTGTGATTCTGCATTGGGTGAGTATGTTAAAGTACATTTATAGTTTTAATTATATGGTCGTATACTAGTACGAACTCCTCCTCCTTACAAGCCTTAAAGATGCTCTTGATTTGTACATCTTTGTTTGTTTGCTGGTTTTGTTTTGTTTTTGCACCAGGGATCGAACTTAGGACCTTGTGCTTGTGAGGCATGCGGCAGAACCACTGAGCTAAATCCCCGGCCCAAGTACATCTTTGTTAGCTGTGACATGATAGAGTGATTTTGATTTTAGAAGTTACAACTGTTCTGATTTTTCTCTCTGGTAGTAGTTCAGCATTTCTCTAGGGTTCTGTCACTCGTTTGTAAGGTAAGTAGCTCTGACAGTCCTTTACTGCTGAACAAAGCATATTAACCAGAAAACGTCATGGCAGCTGCCACACACGGAAGTGCACAGGCATCCTGCCCTTAGATTTGGAGGAAAGTGTATATCATTACGAATATCTCAGGGCTGGGGCTTTGGCTCCATGGTTCCACTGCCTGCCTTTCAAGCACAAGGACCCAAGTTCAATCCCTGGTACCACAAAAAAAAAAAAAATCTGAAAAGAAAAACTCTAAACTTGAGTAAGCAAATATTCTTCAGTGAGCATTTCTTGCTGTTAGTTCCATGTGGTCGCACCTGAGTATGGGCTTAAACATTTGTAGTGACAGTTCCCAGGAGCTTTGCTCAGGCTGTTGCCGACTCACAAGTAAGCTCACATTCTTCTGTCTCTCCTTTGAACCATGAGCACACTCTTCCCTGTTGTCTTTTCTCCATCTGCCTCAGTGTGGTTGGCAGACAAACTGATTTATTAAACAGAATTCGGGATGGGATGGTAGCCTGGTAATAGAGTATGTGGTCACCATGCATAAGGCCTGGGTTTGGTCTCCAGCACCAAGAATAAAATAGAAAGTCATGAGAACTTGTTTTGTGTCTTGCTACAAACTCTCAGGCTTAGATGTTTTTAGTGTGTTTCCATTGTCTGCATTCCCTGATGCTCACAGGTCTTACGTTGCTGGGGAGACCTTTCTAACATAGCTCCACTGGTCTTTCATAGTTTCCTGCCTTATGGAATATCAAGGTGTTCATCTTACCATTCTTGACACAGACCTGGATCAATATATTTTTCAAGAGTTGATTATCATGATTCTAATCTGAGCACTAGGGTAGCTTTTGGCCACAGAGTTCATGATCGCTTTTAGGTCCTTTTGATGGCTAGAGTAGGAAGTACATACATAGCTAGAGATAAAATGTATTTGCAATGTGTTATGTAATGTGGCTACAACCTTTATGTCATGTATAATAGATAAATAGATAAAATATGAATGGGCTCCTAATAACGCTTCCACTCATGGTCAGGATTATAGTTTGTTTAACGTCTCTCATACACTTTATTCTGATTCTGATTTTTAGTGGTATAACCAGTGATAGAATTATAATGTCTCATTATTTACTTCATTCCAAACAGATAACAATCCCAGTACTTTTAGTACCAATATGCTTACTAAAAACAGTTAAATGTTTCTTGTATATTGTCATCCTTTCTGCTTTTTTTCCTTTTTTTCCTTCTGTACTGTGGATTGAGTTCAAAGCCTCTGCACTGGACTTTCCAGCCCTTTTTCTTTTTCTTTCTTTCTGTTTTTGTTGTTGGCGTTTTTGTTTTTTGAAGCAAGGTCTTAGTTGCCTGAACTGCAGTTCTCCTGCCTCCACCTCCCAGAGTGCTGGAATTACAAGTGTATGCCACGGCGCATGTCTCCTTTCTCCACTTACTGAAAATAACTATCTGTACATTGGCAGAATATGTATATAATTATACATGGTATAAAGTATACTCTCCATGTAGAAATATGCTCTTTCCCTGCAAACTCTCATTTAATTTCACTTTTTCAAGTGTATTTAACGCTCACTTCCAATCCTTGCATCAGTTTCTCTAGTGGCTGTCTGTCTGAAACTTATTCTTTAACAGATTCTTCTCAGGGAGTCTGTGAGAACAGAGTTCTCTGATATCTTACACTTTGTAACAGTTTTGGCTTCTATACTTGAAAGTCAGATGTAGAATCATGTCAGTGCTTACTGAGTTACAGACTTGAAATATGTGTACTTTGCATCACTTATATCCCAGGTGAACTTGTGGAAAAATGCCTGGTTCACATTTTCTTTATTTGAAGACCTTAAATACTATATATTCCATTTTATTCTGGCAGGAAGTATTGGCATCAAAATATCTGATCTCTTATGTGATTGTTTCTCTTAGATCCTTGAAAGGATTTTTCATTTTTTGATGTACAGCATTTTAGTAGAATATTTCTTGGTGTTTTGGGTTGGTTTCTTCAGGTATGTGATGGGTCCTTTCTAAGCCATAGTTGTAAATACTTGTATTTCTTAATTTGAGATATATTTCCTTTAACTTTACCTATTTAGTCTTGCTTTGATTTTCTTTCAGGATTCCTATCGTAAGTTTTGTTTTTTATATTTGAAAGGTTTTTATAAATCCTTTTCATGTCTTTATATTTTTTATTTGTTAAGCTTTTTCTTTTTCATCTTTTATTTCCCTTAGGACATTGTATTTAGTCATTCTTATCTTTCTCCTAATTTAATCTTCATTTTTAAAGTAGTTTTTTCTGTTATTTCTAATTCTCTCCTGACTTCCTCCCCTCATTTCTGAATTTTATAATTCTGGTTTCTGTTTTTCTTTATATTTATTTTACTAGTTTTAGCATGCTTTGGGGCAACAAATTATAGTTTTTATTTATTTTGTGAACATTTCTTTCTGGCATATTTTTATTCTCTCTAGTGATATGTTTCCTGCTTTTTCCTATGTATTTAATGTTTATATATGGATTTGATCTGTAATTTCCTGTTACTCATTCTAACATGAAATTAAGTTTTATTTAATTTGAAAAGGGAGAGCTGACTTAGGAAAGTTTTTTCTAATTTCATGACCTTAGAATTCCCTTTTCTGTTGTTTTATCAACAGGATTATTTTCTGATATAAATCTGGTCTATTACACTTCATACCTTTTTGGACTCCTTTTCATCTCTGTTCTACTCGGAATCTTTCCCCAGGACCTTATGATGTGGGACTTTGCCCTTAGAACAGAATTTTGGCTGCTTGGTTTTGAGAGATAATTTCCAGCCCCGTGAGATACTAGTGCAAGCTCTTGAGTTGCCCATTTTCAGGATGGATTTGCCCACACCCCTCCTACTTTGAGCTGGCTGTGAAACAGCACCTCTGGATAGCTTGGAATTCTTGGGTTCATCACACCACTGTTGTTTCTCTCTCTGCTTTCCTTCATCCAGGTTGGGTCCATACTGCTCCTCCAGCTGCAGGTGTCCTTGGGACAACCTTATCACCTTGTTTTGTTGTAGATGCTGCCTGTGGGTTGGGTTTTGCTGTCTAGTAACTCTAGTGTGCTTTTGTGGTAGATTTAGTTTCACAGTGTCTCTGCCAAACCCCGCCATCTTAATATTTTTATTTTCTGGTCATCATCTGTAGATCCTCAGACAGATTCTAAACCACCTGAAGGATTGTTAGGATCCCACACTGACTGGCTTACATTAAATGTTGGAGGACGGTACTTTACAACTACACGGTAGGTGTATGTGTGTGTATGTGCGCGTGCAAGAGAGAATGAAAGGCACTTATATGTACCATTTATTTCCTTTTATTTGCTGATTCCTTACAAGGTAATCAGATGGCTGCTTAAATATACAATGTGTTGTGAAAACATTTTTTAGAGAAAAAAGTAAAACATAATTGCCATGTCATTCCAGAGAAGGCATAAAAAGCATGAATTCAGTGTTTTAGAACATGCCTTTTGATATTAATAATATACATGAAATAAAAGTAAAAATGTTGAATTTTGTAGAGATTACAACTGCTTACTAAAGGGAATCAGAAAAATAAGTTTAGATGATAAACAGTATTGTCATATAATATCTATCTAGAAGGATAGGTTAGTGTTTAAATAAAAATAAAACTATTTAAGTCAAAGGAAGTGCCAGATTAGAAAGGATTTTGATAAATAGCAACTTATCGCACATTTTTGTTTCCCAGCATTACTCCTACCAGGTTGTAGCATGCATCTTTTTGAAAGAACAGCTGAATCAAGTATACTCTTGACTTAAATATGTTTATTTATAAAGACACATGGAGAAATCAATTTTTTTCCCTGAATTCTTAGGAGCACTTTAGTGAATAAAGAACCCGACAGCATGCTGGCCCACATGTTCAAGGACAAAGGTGAGTATAAGACACTGTTTTCACCATGTGTGCGATCTGTTTCTATTTCTCTTACTTCTGAATGTACTTTTTAGTAGTATCAGCAATTGTCACATTAGTAAAAACTTGCTGGCATGTTATATGATTTTTCTTCTGTTAATTCTAACTATTATGGCTTATGGGTGACAGGTGTCTGGGGAAATAAGCAAGATCATAGAGGAGCTTTCTTAATTGACCGAAGTCCTGAGTACTTCGAACCCATTTTGAACTACTTGCGTCATGGACAGCTCATTGTGAATGATGGCATTAACTTACTGGGTGAGTTTTCAGTGATTCCTCACATTTTTGTAAGTGTAGGATTTCATATTTTGTTTTCATATATAATATATATTTTCACAAAGCAAAGGTGTATCTCTGCTGCTTTTTAAAGTATAAGTTTTCACACATGTATGAGTATGTGTAGGTATAGAAACAGATCTCAGGTATGCTTTCTGGTCTGGAGTCTTTGCATGTACTGGAAGGAAAGAAATTATAAAGATCAGAGTAGAAAGTAATGAAATCGATCCTCTCCCTCCTGTCCCTCCCTATCCCAGACTCATTCCCATCCTTTCAAAGAACCAATTCTGCTTCACAGCTTTTGGGGTTTTTTTTGTGGTTTTGGTTTTTTTAATTTCTATTTCATTAATTTCTGCTCTGATCTTTATTTTTTTTCCATTAAATTTATTGGTACATTTTAGGCATACAGTTACATTCTCATACCTGAGAATACAGTCACATTCATCATTGGGAACTTGTATCCTTATATGATGTATCTTGGTTTTTATTTTTTTCCCCATTCCCCTGCCCTCCCTTCTGCTCTGATCTTTATAATTTCTTTGCTTTTACTAGTTTCAGATTTGGATGGTTCATGTTTTCCATGGACCTTACACAAGAGGCTTTAAAGGATGTTGTACATTCTCCATCCAAACTCTTCGTGTTCCTCCAGGAGTGCCCCCAGGAGCTAAATGATTTAAAATAACCTATACTAATTTCTCTTGAGACCCAAAGGGTAACAAGTAGCAGAGTAGGGTTTCAAATCGGCCCTTCTGATGCCAATAGAAAATACACTAAAACTTCATTTTCTCAGTGATCCATGCATGTTTTTTTATTTATAAAGCTTTTCTGGAAGTTTTTAAGGTTAACTCTATAGCTAGATTAGAAAAGCACTAAACCGCATTCCCCAAGAAGTTCTGATTTCCCCACTAAACCACATTCCCCAAGAAGTTCTGATTTCCCCAGTGGTAAGCTGAGAGCCAGGCCCATTCGAATGCTTCACGGTGGGTTTCCGCCCAGGGCCACTTCCCGCTTGTGGCTGTCTTCTGGAGGAATCCCCAGAGGGAGCCACTCTGGCATGGACAGGAGAGTGTGACCCCGAGCAGCGAGCTGGCTGATAGAGAGATCGACAGATAACCTTTGTGTTACAGTCGGATTATTGCAGACGGAATTTGGTTTTCAAAGAAAAGACTGTGTGTTTTCCTCTTCCCCAAGGACTGCTTACGGTTTTCTTATTAGCTAAAACTGTTTGAAGGTAGGAACGATGTCTCAGGCTTTGTAATTCCTGAGTCCTTACTAGTTCTTTGAAACCATTCAGCTGAATGATGGAGGCTTCATCCACCAGATAGTGGATTCTAGATTTATTCCCACACTCTGACAGTAAGCATGCCAGGTCACCAGGTGATCGGTGAAATGCTTTTCATCATTTAGAACTCTTCCGTAAAAACTAATTTTCGTATGAGAACAATTTCTGAATTACACTTTTGACTTGTTAGGAAGCTGACGTCAACTTTTATTCATTTCTATCATTTTCTGATTCAGTAAGTATTTATGATAACCCAATCAGATTTGCTCCATTAAAAAAGTAAATGAAATGCTAAGATTAAGTGCACTAATCATTTTTATTGGATTCACAGTGAAATCATTAAAACTGTTGTTCTAGGAATATGTAGTGTTCAGCTTTCTTCCTTGTGGCCTGTTCAGTTATAAGAAATGATTTAGAAATATGTGAAGCTTTTGTTCTAATTTTTTTTATCTCACAGAAAAGTTTTGCTTTAAAAATATTTTTCAGAATTCTGTTATTCATTCTGCACATTAGTTGTCTGCTCTTGACAGTAGCCTACTTGTTGAATTTCAGTTCTGTTAGGAGCATTCAACACAAAGAACTCTGGACATATCATGAGTTAGGCTGTAGCTCCGTAGTAGAGCACTTGCCCAGCCTGTTTGAAGCCCTGGGTCAGTCCCCTACACAGGAAAAGAGAATTGTCTCTGAAAGGCACATCCGTTTTGCTCTGATAGGTGTGTTGGAAGAAGCCAGATTTTTTGGAATCGACTCATTGATTGAACACCTAGAAGTGGCAATAAAGGTGAGGTTCTTTTGACCGGTGTTACATTTACTACAGGTTTCTCCCAAAATGGCCCACTAATTTTTTAATATCTTTTTCTAGAATTCACAACCACCAGAGGACCATTCTCCGATATCCCGAAAGGAATTTGTTCGATTTCTGCTAGCAACTCCTACTAAGTCTGAATTGCGTTGCCAGGTAATTAGTGCACACTTTTACATGACTTATTTGTATCAGCAAATCTGTGAGTTAAGACTTTTGTCCTTGCAGAGTTTTGTTTATTTAAAGTATTTTTGTTTCTGCTTTGGTTTTCTTTTAGTGTAAGATATAATTTAATCATGGGCCATAGTCGTAACTTAATTTTAAAGCAGCCGAAAAATACACATTAGTCTTTTTTATTGTCTAACTATGCTTCGTGCCGCAGTTTTTGAGTAGTCTGTGGAAACTGCAGCAATTGTAAACCATTAACGTTTACACCATTGGCTGCGTGTGGCTAGTCAGTGGCAGATACTTTTGTGTGTTACAGCATTTGATACCCACTTTTTCTTAATAAGCTGTCTGAATTCTTGAATGAAAATCATTTAATCATGATCAGTTTTAACTGAACTAACATGAGCAGGTATGTTATTAACAAGGTTTCCTCTTTAGAAATATCTGCACATAAATGAAGTACAGTTAGTGTCCTACTGTAAAGTTCCCTTTATGTGGAATGCATTAAAAACAAAGACTTCATATGTGTAAGTTCTATTTGCTCATGTTCTGTCAGAAACTCCAAGGCACCGAACTGCTTCTAAAAAACCCGTGGTAGTTAGTTATAGTAATTAAATCTAAAGCAAACAGATGGTTTAAACATTATGACAGTCTGTGCTTTTTAATTTCAGGGTTTAAACTTCAGTGGTGCTGATCTTTCCCGTTTGGACCTTCGATACATTAACTTCAAAATGGCCAATTTAAGCCGCTGCAACCTTGCACACGCGAATCTCTGCTGTGCAAATCTTGAACGAGCTGATCTTTCTGGATCAGTGCTTGACGTAAGAATGATTTTTGGTTATGACAAAAATTAAAATTTTAGGCTATTAAGCAGTCTTAAAAACACAGGACTTATACCTGTCTCTGAGGAGCTTTTATTTGAAAACAGATAATTTAGTACGTCCATGATAAAACTGCTGGCTCCAAAAGTGAAATGGATTGGTTTTACAACTTTGATATCCTTTATTAAACATAGACCTTAAAGGTTTAGCAACTAATAAATGAAATCTTCAAATTGGATCTTGATCTCAATATAGCACACTAGATTTATTAGAACTGGTGTCTTCCTGCAAATAAATTAAAGGTATAAAGCAAAAGCGTAACGTGGAAAGACCTTTGAAATCTGTTCAGCCTCATTTTTGGAATAGGAAAATGTGAGTGCCCTAGAATTATTCACGGTATGCATCGGTCTGGGTGTTGACGTCTAGGCGGTGCACTTGCTCTCTCGCTATGAATAGGTATAGATAAGTATAGGTGTCGTGTGGGTATAGGTGTAAATATTTGTGTATACAACCACATGTAAATGTAAAGGCATATTATGTGTGTGCAATTGGCTGTATGAATTTGGGGTTTGAGAATATATGTAGTACCAATAACAACTTTAAATTCTTTAATACCATAGCCTAAGTCAGTATGTCTTCAGAACTAACTGCTCCTAGTATAGCATTTTGCTATTGATGGTCATTTTTTCCCCATTAAGTTTATTGGCACATTTATTTATTTTGGTACTGGGGATCTAACTCTGGACCTTGTGCTTGTGAGGCGGGCGGCAGAGTCACTGAGCTAAATCCCTGGCCTGTTTGTACATTTAAAGCAAACTATACAGTTACATTTATCACTGCGATCTTGTACCTTTACATGATAGGTCTTGGTTCCTATTTTTTCCCCATATCCCTGCCCTCCCTTTACCCCCTTCACCCTTCCCTGTTTACAAAGACTTTGTTTCCATTTTTGATAGTCATTTATTTAAATATAATTTTAGCTTTATTCCTTAGTTAGAGCCTGTTTTCTGTGGAGCTTTGTGCCGGATGTAAAAAATCTGCCGGTATACATTTTAAGTACTGTCACTCTTTATTCTGTTATATGAGGAAAGGTCAAGTCAGTAGCAAAACGGGCAAAGGACTAACTGCACAAAGCAAAACTCTAAAGGACCTAGTCAGTCTCAAGTAAAATGTTGAAAGACTTGTTTTTTTGGTAAAGACAAAAAGAGGTAAGACAAATAAGGTCAGTTAGCACAACTGGTTTGCAGTTCTAATATTTAATTATGAACTGTGAACTTGAGCCATAATTTTCTTCTCTGAAAGCTAGGTCTCGTAATACTTACTCTATCCATGTGAGGTAGCTCAGATGAAGGCCAAAATAGATAATGAAAAATGACTTTATCAACTGGGGTTATAGGAGTGTAAGGTTAGTCACTACCGATGACAATGGCTCCTGCTGGCGAGTCACCTCACAAGCTGTCTAAGCTGTGAGAGTCAAAACTAATTCATTGTCCTTGGCATTCCAGGATGGTTGCTGCCAACAGCCATGTCCTGTGCTGTCCACAAGTAGGATGGTGCTGATAAGCACTGCCACAGCGCCGGCTCTCACAGCCCCAGCACTCTCACTGAAGTGAGGCTCATCCCAGTTCATAGCTTTGCTGCTCTCCCCCAGGGCCTGCGAAACCTTTACATAGGAGTCTTTTCCTTCTGTTGTAAACCAGGATGGTCTCCGCTGGCCTTAGTGACTTAGCCTCTGATGAGGCAATGCAGCTGTTCCTCACCGTCGCATTTATTTCCCGTCCAAGACTCAGAACAGTAATAGCTCGTAGAATGGTAAGAAGTGAAATGATTATTTAACATGACCTGGCCATTTTATAGACTGAGAAACTTGTGAGACCTGCCACAGGCCAAAAGGTTAGTTTTTATCAGAGTTAGAACTAGAATTTAAAGTTTTCCTTTCATTTTTTTGTAAAGGACTTTTTATTTTTAAAAATGCCAAGCATTTACAAAAATAGTCACAATTGAATTCCCCTAGTACAGAACCTGCTTTGTTTTGTCTGAACCTTGACCCCGATTATTTTTAAATAGCTCATTTTACCTATTTCTTTATCTTTTTTTTCTGTAACGATAAGGACCATTTTAAAAACAATACTGGGGAATGTTACTCAGTGGTAGAGTGCTTGCCTGTACCACCCCACCCCAGGAAAGATCCCCAGATATGCCATTATACTTTTAAAATCACAGTAAAAAACTGCTCTCATCAGAACATATTGCCTCTCGATAAAGTAAGATGAGTTCTCATAACTGTAATGGGAACTTTAGTAGCTGAGTTCTAGAGTCTTAACATTGGTGACCTCCTTTATTATTTAATGAATCGAGGGTGAAATGCTTTATGTAGTTGAAGATAGAAAATCTCACTGCGATCTCTGATATATTTGCTTCTTTGTGAGATTCCATGGTACATCCTGGGTATACCTAGCAAACTTTTGATAGTTATCTTGTGCTTTATTTTGGAGCATTACAGAGAACCAGAGACATTTATCTGCATATATCGACTTTCTGTCTTGTTCTTTTCTAAGTACATAAAATCCATTCATTAATTACATTGGACCTTCCAGGTCCTCACTATCCCAACTGGCTAGGCAGAGCTACCTTATGTTAGGCACACGCACAGGCGGGAGTAAGCAGGAGTCTGTCACTTTTCTGTGATTGAAATGGTCTCTGTCTCTTAGCAGAACTGACTGTGGGCTGGATGAAATTGCACCTATAAAATAAGGATTTTCTCAACAAATGTGAGCAGCACATGACTTGATTAGCCTTAGGGTTTTAGACAACTACAGTCATCATCCATAGTGTGCCTTATAATTGTTAAAACACTTTCGCATTTAGCTTCCTCTTTGATCGTCAGAAAGCTGTCCAGTGTGACTGGTGGTTATCAGAGTTAGACTTGATGGTATTAAATTCTTTTGAGATGGATTAACTATTTAAGTCTCATACTTTTTTTCTAATTTCTTACTCTCTGCTCTCCTTTATGTATCACGACGTCAGTGCTCAGAGTTTAGAGTGTGTGTACCAATGCTTGGTACAGAAAGGCTAATGTTTTGTAGCTAAATGATGCCTTCAATTCCTGGAATTAGTAGTCTGGCCTTGGAAATGAAAGTGTTTCTAAAAATTGAAATGGGGTGTCATAGTTTTACTCCCCCAGCTTCTTTGCTCTGAACTCTTATGTTTTATGCAAAGTGGGGGTGCTGTTGTTAATCTAGTATTTTGTTTTTTTTAAAACATATATATAAAATGTTCTCTATAAAATGTTCTTAGATCTGTTTGGGTTCCATTAAAATAGTCTTTATTGTAAATAGAAAATAAATTGAGTACTCTTTTTTTTGTAGTTTTTCTTTTTACACCAATTAGAACAAAATTGTGAACCTTAAAATGAAGACATTTTTCTTTGCAGTGCGCAAATCTCCAGGGAGTCAAGATGCTCTGTTCTAATGCAGAAGGTGCATCTCTGAAGCTGTGTAATTTTGAGGATCCTTCTGGTCTTAAAGCCAATTTAGAAGGTGAGATTCTATTCTTGTACAGTGGACCCTCGACTTACAAATTCAGTTTGTTCCCAAGAGGTGGTTGTAACTCAAGTTGGTTAATTTGAGGCTCCGTCTCCTCTACACAGCCTTCAAAGTCTCTCTCCTGTATACCGGCAGATCTCAGTGTCCTTAGAGAGACACTGGCCCAGGATTTCCCAGTTAACCCTATACAGGAAAGCATGTTGTACTGGTTCTTCCAGAACTCTTTAAGGGTTAAATCTGTATCTGAGACCATCTGGAAGCATTCAGATCATGACTCAAGACTTTGGTCATAAGTTGAAAACAAATTCCACCCCTATTTACAGGGACTTTGTTTCCAGTTTTTTCCTTTTCTCATATTAATTCCATTCCCTTTTTCCTTTCCTCAGCCCCTCCTATTTCCCCTTCCCCTCTGGACCTTCCATATTTCACATTATCTATTATACCTTTTGATCCTGAAAGGAAGGCAGGGGAATGGGGGGAAAATAAGAATCAAGATATATTATGTAAAGGTACAGATTTCCAGTGATGAATGTTGTTATATTTTATACCTAAACTATACCAATAAAATTAATTTTTAAAACCCTAAAATTCCAGTTATAACTGAAGTTGTTCATATGTCAGGCTGGTCATAACTTGAGGGTCCTCTGTATATCTACCTATTCTGTGGTAAAAGCCAACTATAAATAAAAAGCCCAGCAGAATTATTATTTAAAGCTCAAAAGTATTAGTCAAGTTTGTGAAGGGGTAAATGTTTCCTTCCTCAATCATATGCTAATCAAAATTGAGGGTGCAGGAAATAAAGCTTTGAATATTTAATAGTACTTAGTTGGAGAAACAAATACCAGTATCTTAACTTTCTTATGCAATAAAATACCCTTATACTGACCAAAAGGAAAGGACAGGTTGCATAAAGTAGTTTGTCATTTTTAGTTTCAGTAATTCATTATTGCTTTGTTGTGTTTGTGAATCGGGCACCTCGTTTACTTGTCTACATAGGAGACACTGTATTTACGCCTTGTCATAAGCCTGCGGTGGCATGTGGCAAAGTGCTAATTATTGCCCTAAGATAGGATTTATTTCTCCCTCAAAAGTATCCATAATCCCAGCATTCAGGAGGCCAGGCAGCCTGGGCAACATAGTGTATTCAAAGCCGGGCTAGAATGCAAAGCAAAAATCAAACATACAAAAAAGTATCAATGGGCCAGGGATTTAGCTTGCCACACTGCCTCCTGAGTTTGATCTCCAGCACTAAAAGAAAAGTATCAATGAAACTATTAGTTTGCATCATAAGTAAACAAAATTTCCAACGTTGAACTCTGTAGATGTAAGCTGATTGAAATTTCGGGTTTATTTCCAAAACCTGAAAGACCTATAGCAGGCCTTGCTCACTTACCTCCATAAGTCATCCTGCAATTTTGTTGACAGTTGATAATTACAGCTATTTTTAAATTAATCTGCTCTTAAAATATGTTCTCCATAGGTGCTAATCTGAAAGGTGTGGATATGGAAGGAAGTCAGATGACAGGAATTAACCTGAGAGTTGCTACCTTAAAAAATGCAAAGTTGAAGAACTGTAACCTCCGAGGAGCGACTCTGGCCGGAACTGACTTAGAGGTGAGCTCCCAGGCCAGAGAACTTTGGTTAATGTCAGATCGCATGCAGAATTCCTGGCCATCATAAGCACAGTCGTTGTCGTGGGCTGGGGAAGCTGCCAGGTGATGTCCAGCGTGGGCGGAGAGTCTCTCCGCTTCAGCTGCTTGGTCAGAGCGGGAGCCGGCTCGCTGTGAGTAGTCTTAGGACCTCCAGCCTGTGCTGATTCCATTTCTCTCCTTTTTGGTGGTTTTTTCTCAGACAGCATGGATAGAGGCTTTATTAATTTAATGTATTGTTTTCCGTGAATTTTAATTCCAGACGACTCAGTGAGCCAGATTACTTCTTGTACTACTTGAGAAATCTGAGTGGCATACAGCTGTGAAATCGGGTTGAGAAAAAGCCTATTTTGAATTGCCGTCGGACTCTGAATCTCACTTTGAGATTTTAATTTTGTGCGGTCAGCTTTTTCTTGAGAATCGTCCTCTGTATGTCCCCTTGATTCACACGTTTAGCCAGCAGGTTCCCCAGCTGTTATGGCTGTGGAGATCTCAGCGGTGTTCAGCCCCACTTCTGCAGCAAGGATGCGTTCTCTGTCTGTGCTGCCGAGCTCTTGTGCTGTGTCCAGTACAGCTGAAAAATTGCTTTTAAAAATGTATTTACTTCTCGTTCATTTAAATACCCACATGTGGCTGGTGGCTCTCATATTGAATGGTAGAGCTTTATGTAAAAAGTCTGGCACAGATAGGATTACAGAGGACATTATGTAAAAATTTAGCTTATTGATATTTTCAGAAATATTTTTGCCTTGATCTTCTGATAGGGCTCAGGAACAGAGTAGCAGATGCTTTTAAACTCAAAGGGCAAGAGGCCTGCAGTGTAATCCTAGTTCGAGTGAAATGACTCATTTGTTAGTGTTACCTGAGAGCATAAGTTTGTCCTTTTTAGTTATCGTGTAGTCGTCGTGAAAGCAGCAGAAGCCTTCCCCCTTCCAGCTCATTGCAGAGACTAATCCAGCTGACCATTGAGGGCCAGCTGCTGACATTTGCCTCTTAAAAGGTTGCATGTCCTCACCCCTCTCTAACCATGGGCCCGCCCCTCCCCAGGGACTTAGCAAGAATTTCTCGTTCATCTATCCCTCTGGGATCTTGAGAGAAATTCCCGGCTCCAAGTTGTGGCTGTGCCAGTGTGTACATCTACCAAAACTCACTGAATTGTACACAGAAATGTGGGGCTAAAAAATGCAAGGCAATTCCCTGCTATAAAAATGTTAGGGCTGCAGAATAGAAAAGTCTACTACACAAATAAATTGTTAAGGAAAATGTCAGATTTTAAAAAAATAGTCTTTCCCCATCTCCTGCCTTTTGAAAGTATAATGAGAATAGTTACTATGTTGGAATCCATCCTGGATTTTAGTTGCCTGTTTGTAAAACTGAAGAAGAGGGACACATGCTTCCCTTTAACCTCTGTTCACGCATCTGTGGAGGAAGAAAAGCTGGCTTTGGCACATGTAGACGAAGTGTCCTGCACATTGGTTTATTACACATAAACATCGTCCATGAGCCCAGAAATCATTTCACAAGGAACGTCTAAGGTCCTACATCTCCACGCATTATATGAATTCTCTTTTATCTTGCAGAACTGTGATTTATCTGGCTGTGACCTTCAGGAAGCCAACCTAAGAGGTTCCAACGTGAAGGGGGCCATATTTGAAGAGATGCTGACACCACTACACATGTCACAGAGCGTCAGATGAGAGCTTCAGAGAGGGAGGCGTCTGGGACAAAATGCTCTCCTTGTCATCTCGTTTTTCCACCCACTCAGCTGGCTAGAGGTGTAACACTGTAAGGGAATTTTTAAAATATTTAGAGGATTATGAATGTTCTTGGCGGTGCATAGGGGGGAAAATTGAAGTTTTCCCACAGAAAATGTAAAAGAAAAGCACTTATTTAATAGATATAGGAAAAGTAGATTATATTGCTGCCTTTTGAATGGGGTAGGGGGATTTGCCTGGTTTTGTGACTGGGAATAGTATCTATTATATTTGCTTTTAAATAGGCATGATGTGGAAATACCATCTTGGTTTAAGATGCAGTTGAGAATTTTAATTTATGAAAGCACAAAATATGCAACTATATTTATTGAATATCTAGATGCAGTATGGGTATTTAAATCATTAAACTTTATGAAGCTTTGAAAAGATTGTTCAGGTTCATAGATAGCTTTAGTGATGCCTCCCCTCTTTAAATATCTCTTGCTTCATATGAATATGGTGAGGTCAGATTCCCTAAGGCTCTATTCAGGTTCATTTTTATATGTTTACTTTTTAGAACAAAACAGTAGCTAAATTTAAGAAATAGCCCTCTTATTGATTTAACAGAGTGGAAAAAAATTATCATTGTATGTCATGATGATACTGAAGGTTCATTGGAACTATCCAGATGGACAGAAAGTTTTCCTGTTGCTACAACTATTAAATGAGCATTCATCCAAATTTCATTCTAGGCAAGTTCCTGTCAACAGCAGACCAGGCAGTTTTCTCTGTCTACACTACTAGTCTAGTTTCCTCATATACAAGCAGCAGAAGCTCAGGAAGATACTTCAAAAGCAAAAACCCAAAGTGCACCGTTGATACACATTTAATTCAAATGCCAAATGGCTTAAACCTGGCCAGCTTAGAAATAGGCATTAAATCCAAATCCAGTGCAGTTAGAGCCACATGGGTAAGCCTGGCAAAGTCACCTTTCAGAAGGTGACATAACTGTAGCTCAAACCCTACAGTGGGAAATGTGGGATTTTAAATTGACAGCATGATTATAACCACAAAATATTAATCACCTTGGCTGGTCTGATTCGTAATACCTGTCAGCACCTGTGGTTCTTTGACTTGTCTTTTTTGGTGGTTTTTGTCAAATTGTAGCCCAGCTTCCTTGAGTCATTATCTCTCTGAGACAGCAGGATGGGGCCTTTACTTCCCTACTGGTACCCCAGTGTCCTTATGTGTACCCCAAGAGCAGGGATATACGCTGTGTCCAAATGGGTTCTGAATCCCATACTCACCAGCTTGAGGCAACGAATCACTGAAAACCACTTTTGTCTCCTTTGGGAGATGACATATCTTCAGTATTTCCGTAGCTTATTCTTCTATATCTACATATGCAAAGCTTTCCTTAACAGTAAAGGGTACTTATGCACAGTGGGAGGGGATTGGACCTTTACAGGTGAAGGAAAGCAACTTTAGAAATGAATTATTTTCTTTGCTTTATTATTTTTACCAAGACAGAGAAGTATTGTATTGAGAGATATCTATTTTCATAATCAATATGTGCCTAAATTATATTTAAATCATTTCACTCTGTACTATATTTTCAATAATTATAGAATGTGTTGTTCATTCACTGAAGGGTACCTCTGTAGATAAATCTGAAGTTGCAGAAGGATCTGAAAGATCTTAGTGGTGTACTTAGAAACTGCAGGCTTTGGATCTAAGTTATACTGCATTAATAAACGCTGTGAAATGTTGAAAATAAGTTTCATCTCTTGATTTTGAAAATCAGCACTTTGTGTTTTCCTTACATTTCTTCAGTCTGGGTTGACAACCAGGGTCTGGGTGAAAAATGAAATGCAGTATAACATTGCTTAAGGATTAGTTTCTTAGAGGTGCCATTAAAATACAGTGGGCCCTGTACTTATGACTGGAATTTTAGTTTTAACTTAAAACCTAAGTCATGACTTATGAACTGAATGCTGGTCACTTGTGCTTCCAAATGGTCTCAGATAAGATTTAACCCGTAGAGCTCTGGGAGGAACATTGCAGCATGCTTTCCTATGTGGGTTTGAGAAATCTTGGGCCAGTGTCTCTTAAGGACACTAACATCTGTCTGGAAGAAAGTGTGGCCTAAAATTATACAGGAGAGAGAGTTTGAAAGCTGTGTAGAGAAGCCTTCAATTATCCAACCTGAGTTACGACCAACTGAGTTGAACCATTTGAGTTTGTAAGTCAAGGATCCACTGTTAGCTCATTTCTTCAAACAAGATTCATTTATGATCTTTTCAAAATCATAAAAAACTTCATTCTGATCAAAAGACTGCCTTCCAGTAATTTGTAATGATCTTTAGCTGACAACCCTTAGTAGCTTTATTATGCTGAATAAATAATATATCCCGCAAACATTTCTTTGCCTGACAACTGTGTAAGAGAGAATTATGCGGGGGAAAGTTTCAAAATAGTAAAACTTTGAATAGCCCTAATTACAAAACATGTTTTCTATACACAAAGTTGGAAGATTTTGAATCTAAGTTGGTTAGAGTATAGTGCTCTAAAGCAACACATATTATGCTTTAGTGTAGTCTAATCCCTTCAGGTACTTTGAAGGAAATCTTAGGAAATGCACACTCTCACCCCAACCCCCAAATCCCCCACACTGTGGGTGGAGCCCAGGGTCTCACTAGCTTGCCCAGGCTGGCCTCTTAATTTCCAGTCTTTCTCCCTTAGCCTACAAGTAGCTGAGATTGTAGTTGTACGCCACCATGCTCAATAAAGTTATTTTCTGGCAAAGATTTCCATTATAAATCAAGACAGTGTTTTCTCCATTTCATTTTATGAATCTGTTGTTTATACTCTACGTCTGCCCTCAAGTCAACTTGTCATCTTTAATATGTGAAAAGCCCTAAAATTTTATAAAATCCCTAAGGAAGTTGTACTCTATTTAAAATTTAAAAGTTTACTACTCTGAAGCAAAATGGCTGCATTTAGTTTTGAAGTACCTTATCTGAGGATTAATTCCGAGAGACCCTTTTACAATCTGATTACACTTGTCAGCCACAGTTAACCTTGAGTTCTTCCTGCTGAGATTTTACATTAGGGCAAAAAAGGATTTTCCCATCTGTCATTCTACAAGATTATGAAACCATTATTGTAATAATTTTGAGGTGTTTTAGTGTTGAGAATGAAGCAGTTTCCCCTCTAAAGCCATTCTAACAAATTTAGGAGGAAAAATATGTCAACTATAAAATCCAAATATTTAAAGCTAATTTATTCACTTTTTTGCGGGGGGGTACACTGGCCTAGCCATGGAGTCATGAGAGTTCAGAGTGTTTCATTAAATATCAAAAACAAATGCAAGGCCAGGGATTTAGCTCAGTGGTGCCACTGCCTGCCTCACAAGCACAAGGTCCCAAGTTTGATCCCCAGTACCAAAAACAAAAAACAAAAAATCTTCAAATGCATACTAGTTTGATAAGGTGAGATAGTAAGGAGATTTGGCTTTTGCCTTTGAGATCTGTGCAAACTAAGACAAATGCAGGCTCAGCTGGGCATGGTGGCACATGCCTACAATCCCAGCACTCGGGAGGCTGAGGCAGGAGGATCGCTGTGAGTTCGAGACCAACCTGGGCTACATAGTGAGTTCCAGGTCAGTCTCAACTACATATTGAGACCCTGTTAAAAAAAAAAAGTTAAAATGTATCCCTTTATGCTATCCTGTGGGCTGGACAACCTCCATGGAGATGCCTGGGTAAACCAAGGAAATCTATTTGGGAAAGGTACTATTGCTCTTTATTTGAAATCCTTGCAGATGGAATTAAACCAGAGGACACCAGACAGTGACCGATGGGCTTATCACCCTATCTGAGGTGACACTCTAAAATGAACTAATGTGTATTTTTAAACAATATTCTGGCATAGCTAATGCAACAGACTTTACAGCCTATAATGCATTACAGGTATAATTCTATACCAGATAAAACATCTTTGAAGCAGAATAGAACAATTAGGCCTCATCCGGCTAAAAGTTCCCTTCTTCCATTCACTCACTGATTTCATTCAAATCTGTATTTATGAAATACTGACCAACTACCAAAGGTTATTAACAGGTGAGTAAAAGAACAGAATCTTAGATTATCGTGGGCTACAGACCAGGGGAAACTTAAAGTAACACAATCATGTATTCAAATAAATGTAATAGAAAAGTAATGGTTTTATTTCTTTTGTAAATGCTTGTATAAGTAACATGTCCACGGTCATGCCACTGAAGAAATCTGTGGCATGGGGTGGAACATCCAAGATCTGCATGACATAGTAGACCTCAGTGGCACGCACCTGTTATCCCAGTCTTAAGGAGACCCAGGCAGGAAGATGGCTTGAACTCAGGAGGTTGAGGGCAGCCTGGGCAAAGAGGATGATCTCATCTTTAGGGCAGGCGGCAGAACCACTGAGCCAAACTCCCGGCCCCTATCTCATCTTTGAGAAGCAGGAAATTCGGATGATGATAAGAACTTTGCAGGGAAGTTAGTCTTAGCCACAGGCACATGACTATTATTGCTCATCTTTGTGATTTGCATATTTTAACTCACTAAACATTTACTGAAATAAATTGGTGTTAACCAGATTCTCTTCAGTATGGTCTTTCAGTGTTTTTTCTTACTTTTTTGATGCTATGGATGGCTTTCAAGGTAAGGAGAGAACTTGATAGTTAGAATGGCTGGATTGTCACACTCAAACTATCTACTTTAAAATCTTATATGGAATTAGAATAATCCTAGTACCAATAATCACTCATTAATGGGGCTTTTAAGAATGGAAGCAATTCTCTGATTATCTGGTTTAAATCCTTTTGCAAACGGAATCTACAAGCTAAGAGCAGGTCACAGATAACCGGACACAGTGTGCAGTACATTTATTGCATAGCCTTCTTCGTGAAAGTTTTTGTGGGAGCCTTGAATATTAATCTGAGATGTCTGTTCATTATAACCTCTTAAACTTCCAGTTTCCTCAGGGAATCCAACCTAGCCAGATTGTAATCTCTGGGCGGTGGCCTCAGCTATAAAAGTGTTAGCTGAGGTTTTCATGGCCAGACTTAAGTAAATTTAACAGATATACCAGCAGGTGTTCCAATTACCTATGCCATTAGAGAGCATTATGGGAGGATTAAAATCCTTTCTATTAAAATAAGCTGTAGTTCATAAGCAGCATAATTTACCAGCAGGAAAGATTCTCGTGTCCAGAAAAGGGCTCATATAAAAAGGAAACTAAGGAAGAGAGAAGTCACAATACTCAACACAAGCTTGAGGCTCTTTGGCTGTTCACCTCCCAACAGGTAAAATACTTTGTATTTCTAGCACTATCACTGGTATTGCGTTTGCTTTTTTAGATGGCATGCTATTTTATGTCTACAGGGCATTGCATAACCCAAGGACTAAGGCCAGGTGGGATGGTGGCTAAGCAGCTTTGTTCCTTGTCACACCAGCCATGGAGATCTGCCAGTGTTTGACTCTGACTTCACATCTTCATCCAATGAAAATTCATCTGGAGGCACATTAATTAGAAGCCCCCTTGGCAAGGGACGATTTTGCCCTGGGTTCATTACTCCGAATGCTATTGTGTCTTCTTTCTCACAGATGGGCTAGCCAGCAGTAAGGCTTGAAAAGATAGAGGGGAAGATACCAAAATGTCATTAGTACCATAGTGCAGCTCTCTGCATCAAGCAACTCACTCTACAGTAGCCCGAGACACCTAGGAGGGGCTACTTTCAGAGCAGCTGGTATAGTTCTCTGTAACTCAGGAATGATAAAGCTGAAGACCGGTACAAAGCAAAAAAGTGAATTTGGTAAGGGATGAATCATGGCTTTTGAGTAACCAAGTAAATAATAAAAATGGAGTAATAGCACAAAATTGCTGCACATGTGGTTTAAAGTATTGGTCTTTGCCCTCAATGGCTAGGAAATTCAAGGTGAACAAGCAAAAGTTCACTCCTGTGTGTCTGTGTGAAAAACTGGCACCAACGTGTAGGGTGAACGATACAGACAGTAGTAGGTTTTTCATTAGTTCTTCATTTTCACTCAACCCAGTCTGGGTCTATTTTGAAAGTCCATTAATGTTCCTTAGAATGGGGCCGATTCCCAAACTCCTGGCTGGATTCATCCTGTTGACTTTATGTGTGGAAAACGGCTCAGGCCAGCACTGGTCCTATGGCCTGCGTCCTGGAGGAAAGAGAAATGCTGAAACCTTGGTTGATTCTTTCCAAGAGGTAAGTTTTCTCAGCTTCAAAATGGAGACTCAGTTTATTTCATTCACTTTAGCTACAGGAAACATTCAGTGTGAGATTCAAAGGCTTGGCTCTGCACTCTGTCCTACGTACACTAGGGGAGACAAGACTCTTACAAAGTAGAAATCCAATTCCTCTCTGAATTCAGACAGGGGCTAAGGAAATAAAGAGCCGGATAAATGCAAGAGAATAGCCCAACAAGTGTAGGTAGGATGTCATGCTTTAAATGTGTGCATTTGCTAGTAGGGTTAGAAACAATGAGGTGAGGTCAACTTCAGTAGGAAAAGTTGATTCTTTGAAATTAGAAAGAAAATTTCAGACCTCCTCTTTTTCTTTAAAAATACCTATGAAGGAATCAATCCTCAGCATCAGAAACAATCTATAGAATTATATCTGAAATACATTTTCACAATGTATAAGTAAGGGTCTTCATCAGGATGCATGCTCTGTGGAATCTTTTCATTAACAGAGGCAGTTAAATGAAACTAGAGATTGTTGGAGGCCGGAAGCTAGCGAACTTCAGATGACAAGATAGTGCAGTGGAAAACATGCTGGGTTTAATTTCATGTCGATTAGATTACCAACACTAACGTGGGGTACTTGGTTTTTGTACTTTCTGTTATCTATAAAATATGACTTCTTAGGGGTGGGCGAAGATTAAAGGAGAAAAGCCATTTATTGTAGCCAATTCATCAAAAAGTAACACGGGGCTGAGATGGGAAAATTTAGACAGAGTTGCGTACTATGATTTCATTTTTATTGGAAATTTCTCTTTGGAGAAATAATAAAGCAGCTCCAGCATCCACGGGTGATACGTGAAGCAAATGCCAGTGAACGACGGTAGTGAAAGCCAGGAATCAAAGACCAATGCTGTTCATCTTTATGGGCGCTTCAGTTTTATGTGATGTTCTTTTGTGGGATCCAAAGTGCCTCCCTCTCATCATCTCTCAGGAGAGGACACGCTCTCTTCCTAGTGTCCCCGTCATCTCCAGCAAGTCTGCCGGCGGATCTGTGTCCTTAAAGTTCCATAGCTCAGCCCTGCAACTTCTGGGCCTCATTTGCCACAATTTTTGGTGGCAAAGGAAAATATTTTCTTTCTTTATCTTCACCTCCAAGAATCACGCTCTTTTTTTCAGATAGCCAAAGAGATCCGTCACCTGGCAGAACCTCAGCATCCTGAATGCGCGTTTCACCAGCCCTGCTCCCCCCTCAGTGACCTGCGAGGGGCTCTGGTGAGTCAGTCACGAGCACCCTGATTCTGAGCTGGGAGGGGTCCTGGGGTCCGCTGTCGGCCCACCTTCCTGACTGCCCGGAACCCATGACTTCCCCACTCACTGGTTACATAGCACTGGTGGCTGGAAACTTTTTGTTCAGTTGAGGTGAAATCTCTGTAATCTTTATCTGCTAATCTGACTGCTGATTAGCTGCTCATTTGAGACGACCAACAAAACCAGTATCTGCCTCCTTATGTGTTTAACTCTTCAAGCATCTTCACTTGTCGGACTCTCTCCACTAGGCTGATCCGCACCTTCTCACGGGGCTCATCAGTTGTTCTATGACTTGGTTTCCCAGGACGCCGGGAACACAGAAACCAGGAACCATCTAGACGTGTTCTTTCCCCCTTTGGATTAAAACTTTCCAAACTCATAAACCCATAGTCCCGAGCCACAGACATGAGTTTTAATTTTCTCTTCAGACTAATTTCCCACTAAAAGTGGAACCTACTAATTAATATAGGTGCGTGATGAGGAAACTACGGAATGCTGAAATGAAATCTTGACTTCCGGAACAGGGTTCTTTCCGGAGCTCCGTGCTTCACTTGTTTGCAGCAGTCAGAAAGCATTATGGGTAATTATCCCCCAGGAGCGGGGAGAGTCTGAGTAGGTCACACATAAAATTATGTTCTCCAGTGACTTCAACTTCCATACCCGCAGGATAAAGAGAAAGTGGGGTGGGAGACATCTTTATTTTCTTCCATTTTAAAATTCTGCTTACTGCCTGATAAAAATAAGCAGTGAAATTTCCCAAACATGACACTATGAAGGAATAGAGGCGGACTGGCTTAATTGCAAGCTAATTGCTCAGATCAGCTTTTTCTTTTATCTCCATCCACATATCTCATCCCTAAATATTGTAAACGTAGATTTGGCAGCCTAAAAAGACACAATCCACCATACTCCCTAGCACTCTCTAGTGCATGGTAACAAATAGGCCTGTCTCTCCTAGATCCGTATTTTCAAAATGAAAGTATCAAAAAACATAATGAAATTCGGCCAGTCGTCAACTTTGATATAGTTGTTACTTACATGTTTTTCAGGAAAGTCTGATGGAAGAGGAAACCGGGCAGAAAAAGTTTTAAATGTATCAGGCCAGAAGGATCAACAACATCGATGTGTAACACTGACACAAATTCGTGACCCATGAAATATCTATAAACTGTGCGGCTCTCAGAAATTCTACATCAATATGCTCATATTTCATAATAAAGTTCTGTGTTGAGAACGCAGCGATAGAAATGTCGTCGTTTACCTGAGCGGAAAGACAAGGAAAGGGAGCCCCTCCTCACACGTGGACAGGTGGCAGAGGGGAACGGGAGGTGACGTAATTGCATTCTGCTGACCAATGGGATCGCTCTCCTGGCTCACTCCCGCCCCTGCCCTGTGCCCACAAGGAGGGGAAGAGACCCAGGCCAGAAAGAGTGACTCAGCTACTTATTGTATTGCAACTTCATGTGTGACCACTGCACAAGTTAGGACGGAGCTATAGTGAAGGCTTCCTGCCACCTGGAAGGAAGTTCCTTCCCTAGGTTGTCCCCACCACTTGGTTTTAGAGGCTGTCAAATCCAAGCTCAGGGGGCCACCTCGGGAGAGTTTCACGCTTTGTTGAAACACGGCAGGTAGCATCACACGGGGAGAGCATGTGGAGTGAGGGAAGTGTACACCGTGTTTGGCCTCACTTTACACCCTCATGGGAATTAATCCAGTTCCGTAAGACCAAATCCGCTTCTGTGAGGTGGCATTAATCCCTGCCACCATGACCTAATGACCTCCAAATTTCTTTGTTTTGGTACCGGGGATCAAACTCGGGTCCTTGCGCTTGCAAGGCAGGCGGTGGCACCATTGAGCTAAATCTCCAGCCCTACCTCCAAATTTCTTGTCAACACCCTATGTTGGGGACCAACCTTCCAGCAAAGGAGCTCTTGGGGACATAACACATCCAAACCATAGGAGGGGCCAAGGTCTAACAGTAGTAGTCTTCACCTGCCTGATCTTTTTGGCATTTCACGTGAAAAAGGAAGGAGTATAGACGGTCCCTTGACGATAAGACCCTGGTGTTTCCACGGCCCTTGGCCATACAGCACCACCACCTTCACTCCACAAAGACCAAAGTCAGGACATGTGCACAAGTATTCTCACTAGCAATAGATGGAAAACGGACACTGTTGTCCTCCTTACTTTAAAGCAAGGGAATTGAGACTCAGCTAGGGAACCTACTCTTCTGTCTGCTTCCACCCATGGTGCTGCCTTGGGACAGGCAGACAATGAGATTGCATCCTTGGGAGCTGGGTTGTTAACTGGAGCTGAAACAGGACACTGGGGCTCATGGTCGACTTAGTTTTATTGGTGACCAGTTTGTCACGAGGTTCCAGACACTATGACACCGATATTCTCATCTATCCTCATAACTTCCAGGTAGGTGGCTCTGAGACTTTCTGGAAAACTTAAGTTTCAGATAATGTCTAAGCATCAAACTGACGGGATAGTTTTAGGCCTTTTTTCCTCTTTTAATCGGACAAATAAAACTACTTCACTCCCTATCTCCCTGCCCTTCCAAGCCAGAAAACGTGTGTGTGTGGGAGGGCGGGTGCTAGGAAATTTGAGAAGAGGTCAGAAACATCTCCCATCATTGGGCAGAGAACTGCCCTGTTTTAATATAATACTTGCTGCTGGACTATAATACATTTCTTAAGCATCTGCATTTGAAGAATCTCTAAAACTGAATTAAATCCTGCACTCCCACTTTAATAAAACTAGGCAGTGACGTGATTCAGTCTGCGGTGGAACAAAAGATAAGCTGCATCATTTCACTAATCCTTGGGTACTCAGGAGGACAGACTCATTTGTTATTCAGTAATTATTTAGTTTTGTAAAAGCAACAGAACTTACTTACAATCCTTACATCGATGAGCGCACTCTCAGAAAGACCACAACCCACTTAATCTACACATCCTACTTAGAGCATGAGGTGCCTTGGGCCACTTCTACCTGCAGCAGTTTCTGTGGGCCTGGGCTTCCCTGAATGGGATTAAAAAGACGCTCAGCAGGCAGCCTGATGCCTGTGTCACAGGCTTGTGGTGGCATCTGGTGGTTCGCAGCGTATGTAGGTGAGCGTGTTGGGTAGACTTGATTTGCAAGTGAGCCAAATAACCAAGAAGATCAGAGAAAATGGTGCTTTCACCAAAATATTAAAACACTTCACTGAATCTGAATTCACTCATCAATGTAACTGGAAGAGGAGGGGGAGAAAAAAGAAGGGGAGAAAGAGGAGGAGGAGGAGGTGGGAGGTGCAGGGGAAGGAGAAGAGCAGGAGACTGCAGCCTTTCCAAATAAAGGGTGGGGAAACAATCAAATCATGCATTTCGTACGATGAGTTCTCCAATGGATATGGCTTTAAATGATCCTGTAGCAAAAAGAATGGTTTGGAAACAGATCAACATTTCAGTGAGGTTAGAAGCTAGAGCATCCTAGGAGGAGTCTGGAGAAAAGCTGAGACCACCGGCACGAGAGGAAGCAGCTGTGAAGGATTCTCAGTGGGGATCCTGGACACCAAGATTCCCAGGTGGGTAAGTTCATTCAGGACCCAATTCACCCTCATTTTAAACAGGTGTTTGGGTGAGTCTTATGCACACAGTAAGTGCAGCATTACTGCTTCTCAGAAGTAATACACTACATGTCTTAAAGCACCGGGACACTCTTCCAACACACACCCGCACACTTCTACAGAAGCCCAGGGCCACGCAGGGCTGTTACTCTGCCTGAGGGCAGCTGGCCACTCCCTCTCCAACCTGACCCATGCAGGCAGCGACTGTACCAAACACACCTACTCTACCCATTTTCCAAAGCTGCATTTCCTCCAAGGTAGCGATTTCTTAACTTGGGTCTAACGTTGAAATAAATGAGGGGATGTGGAAGAATTATGATGTATGGGGGTCACTGTCCCCTCAGAACTTACGATGGGACGGGGCTAGGGTGTGATCTCGCTCCAGGTGACATTAATGTTCAGACTACATTGGGACCAGCTCTTAGCCTTTCCATATTGTTATTAGATGCTAACTTCTTCAGTCTCTCTTTTTTTTTTTTGGTACTGGGAATTGGAGTCAGGACCTTGCACTTGCGAGGCAGGTGGTGGAACTGCTGAGCTAAATCCCCGGCCCTCTTTATATCTTTCTTTGCCTCTGTCTCATGAGCTACAGTGAATGAGGAAAGAAATAGAGCATATCCATTAAATAAACTGTTACCCAAAAGCTGCCAGCTCAGGCACTGAAGGCATGGACAGGAGGGCTGGAAAGAACCAAAGGCTTTGCAGTTTTTATTACTTCCAGGCAAAGATGGTGACTCAAGACCCGGCAGGACAAGTTTCAGCCAGTAGGATCTGTACTGAAATGAGCCAGATGGGTCCTGAGCGTGCTCGGTCTGGAGGAAGGTGTCGCTAAAGAAAAGTTCTAAGATTCATGATTTCACTTCATCAGCATACCAGGAATAACAAACTAAACACATAATTAAGTTTTAAAATACAGTTCCATTTTTAATTTAAAAAATAAATAACAGCATATCCGAATAAAACCCTTCTACTTCAACGCACATCTTCCTAACTGGTCATGTTTGAAACCCAACTAGCTACAAAATCATGGTATTTTGGACAAAGGCTGAACAACTCCCAAAAGCTGACTGGAGAGGTGACTGTGGTAGACTAAGTGAGGGGCCAGTTTGGGCTGGATCTGAAGAATCACAATGGAGCCCTTCACCTGAGGGAAAACGTATTCCTTTGGAGATTAGAACTGATGGCGCAACTCGGAGCCCATCTGAGAAACCTCACTTTTCCTGACTTAACTTTCAATACCAGACTTAGAGCAGAATGAAAGTTTCCAAGGAAGTAATATTTATGATCTTCCCAAATCACACAGGAAAGGCATGCAGGATTACTGAAACGCACGGGAAGTCTAGTTGTGGTGGGCCCGGCTGGTGAGATCCGAAGACGGCTGTAGTCTGCATGACACTGCTTACAGGCTGCTGCAGGCAATCACGGCAACTTACGTCAATATTGGAAAAACCGGGCTAGATACATTATTATAATATTCACAAACCTTTTGATCTTAACCATCAAGGTAGGGGAGGGTCAAAACACCAACTTGGGTTTAGAAAAATGAGCATTCCAGTTCACGAACCTGAAAGCCTTTGTACCGTTTGCTCCTGACTCTTCTCTTTTGGTTCACTGAGAAGCAAGAACTGAAAGGATTAAAACAATCATGCAGCCTCAAATATATATGTAGGTGTGTCTTTTTTTAAGGGTGAGGGAACAGGTTCACAGAGTGACTAAGAATTTACTTGCTAAAGGGACAAAATCTTTATAATCTAAATTTGCATTGATAGTGGCATTTTCCCCCCTTTTTCATGATACCTGAGAAGCATGAGGGAGGAAGGCACGCATCGCAGAGGACTTTCCAAATGCCTTTCATACAGTGGTGCACGGCACACGGGCACCTTCTGGTGTGCTGGGAAAAGTCACGTCTGCGTCCGAGAGGTGCTGACATGGGTGTCTAGCAATCTGAAAACCCATCCATCTGCACGCCTACCTAAGATATGTGCACTTTATACAAATTGTGTTTCAATTTTAAAATAAGCCACACCCTCTCTGGAGACAGCCAGGGAAAGACACTTGGATTTTGGATAGAGCTAGGGAATGCACTGTTATCTCAAGTCCTGCTCCAATCTTATTTTATCTTATGGCTCTGCAGTGGGGCTGTTGTTAACAGATCGCTCTGGTGAGAGGAAGTGTCTGACACTGGAGTCAAGGGGTGAAGGCTGGCGTGGAGGAAAGACTCCCCCTGCGGTCTCTCTTAGGGTCCATTTTCATCTAATCCCTGACTCTGAAATCCCACAACACACCACAGTGAGTACCACGATCCTTGTACACTGGGATGTTCGCACTGAACATGTCCCCCGAAGGGTTACTACTAGGCCTGGCATCTGACCTCCATAAAAACTTCATGTATGTTGAAGGAAACAATTGAGAAAATATCCCAAAGCAAGACAAGTCATCAGATCATAGGGAGAGATGGGGGGGTAAAGACCACCACAAAGCAACCAACTACAGCCAATATTCACGAAGGCTGTGACAATTTGGGAGGTAATTTCAATGTCTTCCAATATTCCAGAGATCTTAGCAAGAAAAAATAAAAACTTTTGTCTTCCCGTTTGTCATCTAGTCACCTCATCATTACTTGATATAATCATAAGAACTTCTTTGCAGTCTCCTCTTTGACTTCAGGGCAGACATATATGAGTTTTTATCAAATATGACTCTTTCCTGCCGCATAAATTCCCAAGGAAACGAACCTTCCTGTGTCCTCTACAACCTAGTACCCAAAACACTACCTGGAATCCGCTGCATTCAGGCTGTTGAGAGCTATTGTTTTCATTAACAGGGAAAGGGAAGCAGATGGAAGAATAAATTCCGTTATAAAAGAAATGCAGCTGGGCACAGATGGACCAAACTCCCAGCCTCTGCTGAAAGGCCAGGCTGAGGGTTCACTTACATTGTGCTGGGAGCATGGGCAGGAGGTTTGGGATTTTTGTTTGCCCTGTTTTTATTTTCCTACTTCTATGGCAGTCTGATAAGTAGGGTGGGACAAATCCCTTCCGGCCAGCCTGTTAGGTGACCTTTCAGAGGTAGTCTCGGGCACCAAGGAGGCCTTCTTAACCATTCTCTGGAGGGAAATTCCTTCCTCTTAAAATCCTCTTCAATTCCTATTAGCACTCTCTCGGGTTACAAATAACCATATAAAAGGCAGCATGCTGGGGCAGGACTGAAGGACTGTATGTCCAGAACTGTCCCACACTCACATCCCGAGTAACCTTGAATTAAAATAAAACAATGTCAACAATGCCCTTAGAAGTTCTGGACCTTACTTGGGTCTAGGAGAAAGAAAGGGCCGTGGTGTGAGGGCTCCTCCTTCACATTTTCCATCCCACTGGAACCCTGCAGCAACCAGAGTGGAAGGGACTGTCCCCATTTGGAGAGAAAGAACAGGAAAGCTCAGAGAACTTCAGATGCTGGAGAAAGTTTGCAAAGTTAATAGGTGACGCGGCTGGGACTTGAAACCAAACAGGTTTCATTCCGAAGTCCATATTTTTGGGTTTCTCCCTCCTTGATCACAGGAGCAAAGAGTAAAGATTTCTGTGCCACTCCTCGAATATACACAGTAATTTCGTGAGGAACGCAATGGACTTGGCTCGCGTTTCCTCCACCCTTGTGATGAACGGGTGTGCAGCGCCTAGAGGGTGGAGGAGACACAGGGAACGCACACAGGCAGGCAGGCGAGCAGAGACACCCAGCTGCAATCGCTGTCTCTGTCTTCTTGACTTTGGAGAAAAGGACGCTGGGCAAGGTCAGGGAGGCTGTGGGAGGGCTCCCCTTATCTGGACATTGTCATCAACAGCTAAGTACTATAAAAATACCAGGAGCCTTTCCAATGTTGTTTCACCCAGGGTTAGGCATAAAAGACGCTGTCAGTGATGTCCTCTATCTAGATCTAGGCATTTTCCAGGGACAGCCCGTGAGCAAGCTGAGCTATGAGTAATAATCTGTACTACCACTTTCTGTGTGTAGCCCCAGTTTCCTTATCTACAACACAAGAGTTTTTTTTTTTTTCATGACTTGAAAACACTTCTAGCTCAAAACATCTGTAACTTCATGTGGCTACTGGTGAGTATGCAATATTTGGTCATCCAAAACACTCCACTTATTCTTCTGAAAGGAGTACTGACATTAGTACCATTAGCAAATTAAATCCATGATCAAGAGGAATAAATAATCATAAGGGAAATATTGCACTGTATTTTCCAGGGTAAAATCAGGTAGCAGACAGAGGCCAGAGTCATCCGAATGGGATCTAAACAAAAAGCTGCTGGCTGTGGATTCCTAGGTCTCTTCCAGCTGGGCACTTGAGCTCAGAGGAGGGACGGGACAAGAAACTGTGCAAAAGAGCCTCAGAGGGGTCTGCAGCGAGAAGGAGCAACTGCTGCACCAGGCAGGCTGTTGGTCAGGAGTGTGGTCCAATGAGAGTCCATCATTTTTCAGTGGTTGCTATTCACACCTGAAAGCAGCGAATCTCCAATAAAAATGTCTTTTTGCCTCCAAAGAGACGGGGCTCCCAGAGAGTCCTTGGTATGCGAGCTTTCCAAGAGGCTGGATGGGATAGGGATGCATGTGTGAGACGATCAACAAAGTCTCGAGTGCAGCTTTTCAGAAGCAAAGCAAGAAGAGCATCCAGGAGCAGCCCTCCTTCCGGGCTGCAGATGCCACTGCCTCTTTGGCAGAGGCTGGAAAGTAATCCCGGTGAAGGAGCGTGCTCCTTCAACACACACACAGGAGACAGCCAATTCTGGAATGCCACATGGCTGAGTGGACCGCGGAGACGCAGACTTTCATGAAAGAGAAGCTCCCAAAAGAACAAACCCAGTTTTGAGCTAGTAAACATCGTCCCACGTCAGGAAAGGCAGCCAGCAGGGAGCGCCAGGTCCTGAGGATGCAGCCCCAGGAGACCGGGTCTCAGGCAGCAACTGTCCAAGGCACTCCGAGTTGCAGAGCAAGGGCAAAATTCTCACTGGGATCCAGGCTCAGAAGAAAGGATGCCAGACTTCCGGGCCTTTGGAGGGGGTGGGGGTGGGGCTTTGGCTTCTCTTCGGACAGGCAGAGGGGGCGCGATCTGGAGAGCAGACACATGAAATCAGAAACGAGTCTCCTCTCTCTTCCCAGTCCTGCCTCCTCCTCACCTCCACTTTCTGCTTTAGCAGTGAATCGATCTGCATTTATCTACAGAGACCTTTGCAAGGTGAAGAGGGAAGTGAGACCCAGGGGTCCTCCTTGAACCCATCAGCTGAACACATCTTCCCTCTCTTCCTCTCTCTCATGATCCTGTATTCTCGACACTTGGGTACCCAGCATACGCACAGGAGGCATGCAGTACGTATTTGCTGAACGAAGGAAGGGGAGCCCGCTCCAGGACAGCTCTCTCACGCAGAAGCGGTTCTTGGGGTGAAGCAGAACACACTCACACCACCTGTCCGCTTGTCCCCAGCTCGAGCGCAGACTACTGTTGCGTGTCCAGTGTTCTGCAAAGGCCTGCCTGCGTCTTTCCTCCCCTTCTCTTTGGGGAAAGAACCAAGGGTCCCCACAGGGACAAATGTGTAGGAAAACCTGTCCGCTCGAGGGCTCGAAGAACACCCTGCAATGTCCTCGCGTATGCTGTGAGGCCCACTGCCCACAGGGGCTCCCTACCTCGGTGGAGTTCCGCTGGCTGCTCTCATAGGGCTTGCTTTTGGGGGGAGGAGGAGGTGGGACAGCAGCCACTGGCTCGTCTGTCTGCAGAGACGGGGAGCCTGCGGATGACACCAAGAAAATGGAGGGGGACAGAAGGATTTACCAAGGAACCTCAGAAACGAGAGTAACCGCTGACACAGCCCGGTCGGTCGAGCTGCTCATGCATATTGGATGGATTTTATGGACGGAATGCAGACGGTTACCCAACCCTCCTGATAAAGACAGCGACCTTCACTCACCAGAAGGCTTTACAAGAAATTCTAAGGTAAAAATTCCACGTTCTGTTCAGAGTTTACTGTTAAGCTGCCGCGCAGAACATTTCTGGGATTTATGGTATTACTTCATCGTCTGATGCGTCCCGAGTGCTCCAGAAGACCTTATCGAACTATGTCTAACTCTTGCTTAAAGACTGGCTCCCATTTGGCAATGGTAGATCTCTCCTTCCGTGATGCATCTGGGCTTTACTGGCAACTTGTAGTTTTTCTTAAGTGTTGTGGTGTTGCTGGTTTTGCAAGCCAGACTGCAAGCAGTCCATGGAATGAGTCCATTTCTTGTCCATGAACAGGTCTAACCCTCAGTAATTAGTTCACAAGGTACTTGCTTTCTGTCTGGTTGTACTCTGACCCTCTCTCGTTCATACCTCTGCAATTGGATAAAGGCTATTCAGAAGCTTTGGATCACTATTCAGAAAAATTTAATGATCTTGGCAGGCCAGGGAGCCTTGCCAAAATCCCATCTATATCTGTGGACGCAGAACTGAATCAAGCTCGTATACTTCCCATATTATTTCTGTCTGGCTTAATCAAAAATCACCCACATTCATAAACATGCTCCATTCCTTAAGATAATGAATGAAAGAGGCATCGGAACTTACTCAGGGTCCTGGTCGCTTTGGGCGTGAGCGGAGGCGGGCTCAAGGGCGTGGCCTGAGGGGGCACAGAGCTGTGGAATGGAGCTAAGCGGCTGTCCACCAGCTGAAGACTCTTGGGCCTTTGTATCTTTTTGGCTGCGCTCTGGCATCAAGGAGGAAAACACAGTGAAACACTATCTCAGTGAGGAAGGCTGAGCCCAGTAATGCTCGGAAGAGCCATGTCTGCTGAGAGGAACTGGGAAAAGGGCCTAATTTCAGGGACCATTTTCAAGGCTCCACACCGGCATATGCCGGGGACCATGGCAGAGACTCTAAGAACCTTGGGGCCACGGACTCCTTCCTAGTTGGCCACTGGTTTCATTTTGACCACAGTTGGTGATCATTCAGGTTAGCAATGAGCCACCTTGATTCTCAGGGAAAGCTGGTTTCTCTACGCTTAACAACTTGCTGTGGCTTCTGGAAGAAATAGAACTTTTTTTTTTTTTAAGTCAAAAGAAGAGAAATAACAATGCTTTGATTGACTCACAGAACCAAAGGCACACATTGCATTGTGGGTATGAGACCTTCACCCGTACTGACTTAGAGCCCGATGCTCTCCATGCATGCTTTCCTCTCCCCCATGTGTGACCTGACACTACCTATGACTGGATGCTCTGGAGGGCACCGGGACACGCTTGGCCTGAGGGCTTTCTGTTTCTTTCCACTGATTTTATTCCTTACCGTTAGGTCAGGGTCTGCAGCCTTCTCTGAAATGACCTGGGACTTGCTCAGACTCCAGTCTTTCCTCTTGAACTTGGCAGTCCGGGTCTCGCCATCCTCTCTGAGGGACAGGTCTTCAACCCTGGCACCTGATGAAGCCCTGCGCTCAAAAAGCGGCTCCAGGACTGACCTATCCACCAGGAAAAGGGACACAAATCACGAAAGACCGATTCCCCAGCAGTTAGGATGCACCTCAAAATTAGAAGGGTCAGAGCTCCTCAACCTAATCTCGACTCACAACTTCTGCTCTATATTCTTCACCTAAGATGCAGCAGTATGCCTTTAAGGAATGAAAAAGGAAATCAGAGAAAACACAAATACAGGAATCGGGTATTACTTAAGTGTCTGGAAATCCTAATGATCAAAAATAATACATTCACACATTGCATATGGCATTACATATTGGTACTTATTAATTGCAAAAATATTCATCCCTTTGATAAGGCAATGTATGATGTTTGAGAATTCATACTAAATAAAAACTGAAAGCTACCATGTACAAACATGCTATAATTTTTATTAAGATGTATTTTATATTAATATGAGATATTATAGCATCAAAATTTAAATGAGTTAAGACTGTTTAGAAATCATGGTACAGTTTAAACATTTTGCAGTAGGATTAATGATGACACGTTGTATAATGCAATGAATGGTATACTGCCATAAAAATAATAATTAAAAACTGATATTAAAAAAGATTATATAACTACTTGGGAGAAACTGATGTATGACAAAGAGGAAAAGCAAAGTGCTGTATTATGCCTAGGTTATAGTTGCAGCTATGTAAAGTTTTCTATGTCAGTGGAGAAGGATAGATAAATATAGGAAATAGTAAACATCTGACTTCTAGGTAAGGTACCATCCAGGCAGATTATTTAAACTGCATAGTAGCGTGGAATTAAAAATCTACAGAAAGTTAGCTGATGACTCATATTCACACCATCTTATACTCATCATCTATACTAACTTAAGCCCCAGCCTACAAAATGATGTGTGCGGTGCTTTGCCACTTGGGTAATTGTACATACACTCCTGTTTGTACTACTAACTGCACCTTTTGTCATCTGAGTGACAAAGCATAAACATAAAGCACTTTTCTTTTATGTTTTTAGCACTTTAAATGATTTCTATATGACCATATATTAATTTTGTAAATGTCTGAAAGTAAGAACTTTACATAGAAAGAGTGTAGAATAATTCTTTTACAATGTTTAAATGATGGAAAGGCAGACCATATTTTTGGCAAGGAAGTTTCAACATTTAAAAAAACCATCAATTTTCCTAAAGTTAGCCTATATATTTAGCATCATCTCAACAAAAATAGAAATAGGATTCCAGACAAGTTAATCCAAAAGTGGAAAATAAGCAAAAGTAGTCAGGTAAATCCTGACAGGGAATATGAAAAATTAAAAATGATTTAAATCTGTAGTAATTTAAACTGCAAAATACTAGCACACAAACAGACAGGAACATCAAGAAAATAGAGGGAAAAAGTCCTCATACAAATGAAATACATAAATTTGATTTTTGATAATACTGACATTTCTAGTTAGCAGATTGAAAAACAGTTAAGAGGAAGAGGATTGGGTAACCATTTGGAAAAGAAAACGGTTCACTCTGTATCTCACAGCTAATCTTAGAATAAATTCCAAAGAATCAACAGGTTTAACTGTGACAGAGAAACTCTAAAAGTTGATGAAAAGACCAGTGGGGAAGTCCTTCGTGTCGTAAAATCCAGAAGTCAAAAAATAAAATACTGACTTATTTGACTATATTAAAAGGCAGAACAGCTTAATAAAAAATTAGACAAAAAAGAAAGTCAAAAAAGTAGAAATTCATATCACAAAGGGACCAAAATCTAACAGAAAAACAGATACAAAGAATTTGACTTCAGTTCACAGAAAATACAAGTAATTATTAACGAATAAAAAGATTTTCAACTTCACATAGAAAAAATACCTATACAAGAAAATACTTTATATAACAACAGAAACAAAGACAAGATTTTTCATCTATCAGATTGGCCAAAATTAACAAGACTGCTAAGACGTTTTGGTGGCAAGGCCTGGGGTAGCTGGTGGGAACTGGTCTCATCTCATTAGGGAAGTCTCCTTAAGAGTGATTTTCAAAATTGCAAATGTTCATCTTTGATAGGGCATTTTCATTTCCAGGGCTTCTTTCATAGGAAATACTTGGGTATTTCCAGACAGGACAGAGGTCCAGGCAGCCAGTAACACAGTAGATGTCTTTAGGTCCCCAGGAGCACTGCTAGAAAAGGACAGGGCTCGCTGGTTCCCATCTTTCCGCTTCCTGCCTTACTGCGTGACCCTTTCTTCACATGAACTGCCACTGTCTGCCAGGGGCCCCAACCAGAGCTTGCCTTTTGCTGTCTGTACTTGCGGATTCCAAACTCAGGAGTGCAGGGAACCTCTTTTCTTTACAAAGCTGCCTGCCTCTGGTATTTCATGGTAGTGATGAAAAGCTGACTAACAACTTATCCACATGGAAAAGGAGTTTAATATTCACTGTCACGCAGCAGCGATAGGAAAAGATGGGAGTTAATCAGCCAAATGGACTGCATCGAGGTACAGACCCAGAGGATGCCTGCAGATACAGAAAACGCAAGAGGAGGTTCCTCGTGTTCTGAAATTGCAATGATTTTCTAGGTATATTACATGAATAAAGCAAGGGAAACAGAATGCTATTTTTGTGTTTAAAAAAAGTGTAGGCAGCCAGGCATAGAGGCACATGCCTGTAATCTCATTTTCTTAGAAGGCTGAGGCAGGAGGATTGCCAAGTTCAGAGTCAGCCTGAGAAGCTTAGTGAGATCCTATCTCAAACTGAAAAATAAAAAGCAGTGGGGATGTAGCTCAGTGGTAGAGGGCTTCTGGGTTTGATACCCAAAATACAAAGGAAGTATGGGAAGGAGCAGGCCCTCAGGCACTGCTGTGATCTCTACAAAGAGCTGCCGGAGAGGCACTGGCATCTGCGTGCTGGAATAGCCGTCTCCAGAGAGCGGTGTTGCAGCTGAGAGCCAGGGACTGAAAGGAGATTCTTCCTGATAAATCCTCTTGCACCTTTGGAATTTCATACTATGTGATCATTTTACCAATTCATTAAGGGGCCAGGGATTTAACTCAGTGGTTCTGCTGCCTGCCTTGCAAGCGCAAGGTCCCGAGTTCAATCCCCGGTACCAAAAAAGAGAGAAAAGAACCATTCATTAAGAAAATGGAAATTATTTTTACAAACTGCAATGACCCAGAGGCAAACTGATACCTGTGTGCTCTGAATTAAGTCTCCTCAGAGGACTCAAGCTGCCCGCATGGACGAGGTCTCGTGCTGGGACCCCAAGGACAAACACAAGGGCCTCACCCCGTGCCGGGTGAGTAAAGACTGCAGCTTACCCGTCAGATCCTGGCCTGGAAGGGGTGTTGTCAGAGGAGTTGGAAGACGTGGAAACCACCGAGGAAGCGAGTGAGGTGACGGACAGCCTCCGCAGAGTAGAGGACATGATGTAGGGCAGCACCAGGGATCCTGTGCGGCTCTGCTTCTTCTCGGTGAAGTTGGTCGGCTGGAAAACCCGTGAGCCCTCAGGGTTAGCTGCCGGGAGCTCAGCCCGCATGATCTGGTGCACACACTGGTTTTTGGTTTTTTTCTTTTTAAATGCAATCCTGGCCTAAGAAGATTCATAGACCTGCAGCTGAACCCGAAGAATCTGTTGATCCACTTTCATGAGAAATGTACGCGTGGGATGGGGGGTTCCCCCAGGGGACACTGTGTTCGATTCACTTGCTCACACTGGCCTGGTTCTGCTAACGACCACATTTAGTGGGGCACAGGCTTAGTCCTCTGTCTGGAACTTGTGTGCAAAAGACAACTACTTGACATTGTTCAGGGAGGTTTTTAGATGCCACCGTCAGATATCATGGTCTCTGGTGTCTGCCCATATTTTCATGCCGCAACCAAACTATTCTGACTCCCTCGGCGTCTGAAAACCTGATCAATGTCAAGAAACTCAGAAGTAGCAGCAGTGAAGACGCAAATAAATGTGTAGGAAGAAAGCAGGATTGAGCACTTGGACGATGGGAAGAGGTGGCCAGAAAGCCTCAGGAGAGGATTGTGGAGGAAATGGGTGTAGAGCTTTGGTCTGAGGAAAGAATTTGAAAAAGCAGAACTCAAGAATAAGATTGTTAAAGACAGCAGGGCAAACGAATGAAAGAGCAGAGCAACAAACTAGAACCAATAATCTAATCACCTGCTGGGGAGAACAGTTAGCACATGCACCCCTCATCCAAACGCCTCAAAGAGAAAAGAAAATTACAGCTGCAGAAATGTGTGAAGACTGGCAAAGAAATCATGAAACTGGCTGTATTCGTTGTAAAATGTAGTTTACAACTATTTTCCCCTTTAAAGGTGTTAAAGCTGTAAACTTGTCAAAATAGAAAAGATGTGGAAAAACTTATCAAACCTGAAGATTCAGAAAAACTTAAGTATACAGATGGCCAGTGCCTGGGATTAAGAGAAACTCAACTGTAAGTCTTGTGATCTTCAAAGCGCCACACCCAGCCCTATAGCCTCAGTGTCACCCAGGCACTTGTGAGAAGGGTGAATACCGGGGCCCCACGGAGATGTGTGGGGTCAGCAATCTGGGGATCGGGGCTGGTAATTCTTGTTTTCTCAAGCCCTACAGTAGCAGTGACAGACATTCCTGTTTGCGAACCTCTATTCAGCACAAGGATGGAGTAAGGTTATCAAAAGCAAAACATGTGCTCTGTTCCCTGCCTATACTTTCTTTTTTTGGTAACAGGAATGGAACTCAGGTCCTTACACTTGTGAGGCAGGTAGCAGAAACACTGAACTAAATCCCTGGCCCTCCCTGCCCATGTTTTCAAGCCGTCTCCAAACCATGATGGCTCACTTGGCATCTGAAAACCTGATCGATAGATATCACACAAGAGAGTAGAAAAAACTGGGGGCTATTTAGACAAGGCCTACCAGTGTGATGACCCCGTAGAGCTTTTCTACTTTCTCCTTGAGTTCCCGGAAGCACAAAGATAGGCGGTCATGAAGCGGCCTGAGCTGTTCTGTCAGCTTCTCCCCATGGATGCGGATCCCTTCTGTGAGCAGAGGCATCTAGAAGGAAGGGCATAAAAGGGATGATTCTGATTTGGAGGGTGGGGAAGGGCAAGGGTGGGGCTGGACAGGTTAAATGTAGACAGTGCTATGAAATGAGAATTCATTTCTCAGTGCAGGGCTTAGGAACTGCAGGTGCTTTGGTCCTTCACACAGAGAAATCTGCACACCAAGGACAAAAGAAAGCCCTAAAGTCAGGAAGAACTGACGGGGAAGGCCAATCCACCTGAGCTTGGCATTTCTGCGGATGGGCACGGATTGGTTTTGGCTCCAGATGAATTTGATGGTTGTGTTTTTTGCCATTATCCACTGAAACGGTGAGAAGAAAATGAGGCCAACATCTCTCAGCTGGACACACAGGCCAGCAAAGAAGGTTAAGGACTTTGATTTCACCTCTAAGAAGACACATTTCAACCTTGTGCAGCTCAATTCAGCGCCATTCCTCAGTCTCACATAGATAGGTTGTAGTTCCGTAGAGTTTTAAAAGAAGAAAGAAGGAAAGCAACCCAGAAAGTGGCCATGTAGACCAAAGCACTGCACAGTGTCCTCAGAGCCAGGTGCTGTGGCTACCCCCAGCCAGCTGTGGCCAGCTGCACGCCTCCCTGGCCACTCACCTGTAATGCTATCAGCCTCTTCAGCAGCTCCACCTTCTCCTGGTCCTCAGGATGCTCCTGGAGGTACCTTTCTGTAAAGAAAGCCTAAAAACACACAGACACAAGCGCTGGTTACAGCACATTCCTATTTGTGCTCCAGATCCTAAATGAGATCCAGGAAGCCTATGGAGGTGAAAAACAACTTCTGATAAACCAGGAATGTCTAACTAGAAATTCACTCCTTTTCTTGGATGAAGATCCCACAGTGGACAATTAAAAAAAAAAAAAGTCTTGTTTGGTGGTCTTTTGGAATTGGGCAAATTCCTTGCATTAGTTCATTCTCAATAGTCACTATACCCACACATTCACTAACCAAGTAATAATCACCAGCAAAGTAAAATATTACTCATTAAAAGAACAGTGTTCCCCCCCAAAAAAAAGGCCAGAGAACAGAATCTAAAACTTAATAATTAAATTAAGTGTGTGCCTATTATTAGGGAAAAAAATCCCCAAAATGTTAACAAGCAGGAGATGTGGCTGCGTTTTTCTGCTCTTTCCCCTGACTTTAGCTGTATCACGTTTTCCCAATGGTACATGAAGGGATCTTTTCACTAATCATCTAGTCAAAAGGCTCTTTGGAAAACAAAATGAGATACAGACATGATGTTATGAGGGTATTGTGGGCTGTTTGCCCTCTTTATTTCTATGAGCATGTTTACAGTAAACATGGGCCATCAGCTCAGGCCTTGAACAGGGAAATATGCCCTAAACCTAACTCCCAAACACAGGTATACATAGGTGAGTAATGGAAGACAGGACTCATTAGGAAAGACAAAGAGACATTTGCAGGAGTTACATTATTTTCGCCCTGGATGTTAACCTTCATTTCTGAAGATGCTTTTCTAGGGGGTACTGGGGACTGAACCCAGGGCCTTTGCACTGAGCTATATCTCCAACATTCCCCCAACCTCAAGCTTTTGTGAGATAAATTCTTGATAATTTGTCCAGTCTGGACTCCAACCTGCAGTCCTCCTGCCTCAGCCTCCCAGAGTGCTGAGACGATAGGCATGTGCCACCATGCTTGGCTTGAAAAAGCACCCAAGGCTACCCTTCAAATTCACTCTTTTCCTCTATTTCTGCAAAAGCAGAACTCCACCCTGTGAAATAGGCTAGAGTTATAAAAGTGACCAATCCATTTTACTTGGCAAACTGAATATGAGCAAACTCTTGTGGGCAGAGCTGTGTGCAGGAAGCCTCAGTGGATATTAGCAAAGTACCTCATTCAAGCCAGAACTGTAACGACAGGGAATAGTGGTATAAAGGAAACAGTAGTGTTTACTAGGGTTTTCAAGTAAAAGGAGTTTCAAATGCAAAGGAGTTTCCATTTTCTAAGTTACAACAATTTTTTGATAACGGATAAAACACTAAAATTCCCAGAGTACTGCTTGAGTTCAGCAGTGTCTAAGGAGAGCATACTGACTGTTACTGTCCAGCAGAGCTGCCCAGCAGCAGAAAGTATAAATTAGGACTTTCAGCCACAGGTAGTGAAATTTACTTTTTTATATATCTTTGCAGCCTCGATCTCCCTTGATGGATGGTTCTCTCTCTCTCTCTCTCTCCCTCTCTCTCTCTCTCTCTCTCTCTCTCTCTCTCTCTCCTCCCCCACCATCCCACTTCCACTTTGGTACTCGGACTTGAATCCAGGGCTTTCGTACTAAGCTGCTTCCCCAGCCCTTTCTTACTATTCTTTTCTTTTGAGACAGGGTTTCACTAGGTGGCTAAGTTGCCCGGGCTGGACTCCTTGTTTCAGCCTCCTGGAGTGTGGGAATCACAAGCACGCACCATTCTAACCCACCTTTTTTTCTCTTTTAAGTGGAAGATTGTCATGTTGCAAAAACTTATGAAATTATTTACAGATATTTGCACATAAGAATTTATGGTTTAGAGGTATTCTATAAACAATTAAACTTCTTTAAGTGGAACATTGTCATGTTGCAAAAACTTAGGAAATTATTTACAGATATTTGCACATAAGAATTTATGGTTTAGAGGTATTCTATAAACAATTAATCCTTGGAAAAATATATTAAAACTAGTATCAGAAAAAAATACAAACTCAAAGCACTATAGTATTAAAAAAGGAATGTATTTTGGACTCTATTTCTGTACTGACTTCCATTATTACACTGAAAATTGTTATTGGAACTGAAAATGAGCAAACTAGAATTATACTTGGCGTTGAGTTTTTCCTAGCTGCTGAGTAACAAAGGCTAAAATATTTAAGGAGAGAGAGAAGAAAGACTGTTCCTATAGCAGCAGCCACAAGAGCATGGTGGCATCACTCGTGACCAGCACCCACGTGACCCATTCTGCTCCCAGTGGATGGGGGAGGCAGGAAGGAAACTGCCACTGACCAAGGCCACCACTTCCTGTGCCTGGCACTGCACCCTTTATGCAGGCACCCATCGCATGGTGAAGACCTGGTCAATAACTGACTACACGAAACGTTCATCAGCCCTGGGAGAGGGCATGTTCCTCATCTGCAGGTCCCTGGAGCTCAGGAGGGTGAAGATGTCATCTGGGGACACACAGTGGTGAGTGAAAACCCCTAAGCGTGCAGGGCTGCCAAGCCCCACTCCCCCAGGATATTACATACAAACAGAATCGAGGGTGCTAGTCATTATCACCGTCACCCACCCCAGCGCCTGCTCTTTCCATGCTCTCTCCAGCCAATAGCAGGGGCCCTCCTCCCCTAACGATTATTCAAGAGAAGGACTCTGGAGGCATGTGGCCACCATAAACATGCCATAGCAATTATGAGCCCTGCCCTCTAACCGTGCTTAACCTCTGAGTGTACGGCCTCCGTCTTAAGTGCTGCTCCATCCAAACCCTATGCAATGGCTTATAAGGTGGCTACTACTCCTTTCCTGCCTTTTCAGAATAACAGACGTAATACTTAGTCCAACTAATGTCATTCACTGGAGATCCAAGGCCATCACTTGTCCTAAGGCACAAAAAGCCTGGACAGGGATTCCTAGAAACTAATTCTAAACAGCGTGTTTCCGGCTTCCCCACAGATGCCTCACCTTAGAACATCCTGAATTCTGGGGTCCACTTGCTAGCTGTCTGCTCTTAGAGGAGAGAAAGAGCAGGTGTATGGGCCAGAAACACATGGGGCTGCAGTTCCCTGATGCTTCACAGGGTAGTGGCTGATCCCTGGCTGGTTACTGCTGCTCTCCAAGACATGTAAGGTCAGGCAGAACATTTCTGCTAATTTCATTTGACTATTTCATGGACAGGAGAGTAAAAAAATTAGAGCAGCTGTAGAAAAGATTCACCAGCTGTGTGAGGGCGGAGGGGGAGCCCTGCAGACGACTGTGGGGTTCGCTCACCTTTTCATAGTTGGAGAATCCCCCCATGACAGCTGGGTCCACGATGCCATTGAGCAGCATGGAGAGCGGATGCACGGAGAGGGCGCGGTCCCAGGCGTGCTGCCGCACGCAGTTGCTGATCTTCTCGTTGGTCAGCTCCATGGTTTCGATGGCGTTCTCCAAAGGGCTGATTTCCTCCTGGGGAGCAGAGCACAAGGAAGCGGACATCTGTGAGCACCACAGCAAAGACTCGGGAGAGCTTGCCCATCCCCCTCTAGAGGTGTCAAATGCCCACTAGCTATAGGAGCCAAGTCTTGCTTGTCAATATGTTTATTAAGACACCATACTGTTCTGCAGTGGGGTTGAAAAGAGAAAAAAATTACATTGGTTAACGCTTCCTCAGAAAGTAGACCGATGACTTAAACACTGAACATGCGGTGATGACTGATTATTCCTTCAAGCGAAATGGGTACGACATTGGAGAGCACCGGAGCTGCAGCAAGGGTCATTTCTTAGGGAAAGCGCTCTCAAGGGTTTCTGAGATCAGTGACAGCAGAAGGGCAGATCTGAGGAATGTCTGCACCACCAAAAATGTCTCCTGACAAGAGTGTGACGCCACCTCTGTGAAAAAAGGCCCATGACCTCGGAGGCCCTACATTCCTATTACGCATAAGTAACCACAAATAGATTTGGCAGTTAACAGAAGTCGGAAATAATGGGATGTAGTAGAACATTCAGGGAGAGTCGTAGAAGAAAATGAAATCAGACGTAAATGCACGTACGGAGCGCTCTGACTACGGAAATGTCTTCAAATCCAGGTTCCTAGCAAAACCCATCCTCAGCCACATGACCATCTGCTCCAGACTTCATTCCAAACGTCTCTATCCAGAAACAACACCATACTTTAAGAATGATTTATCACAAGTGCTGAGGAGCACAGAAAACTTCAGACTTGTTCTTTTTTTTTTTCCATATCACTGGGGATGGAACCCAGGGCCTTGCACATGCCAGGAAGTGCTCGCCACTGAGCCGAATCCACAGTCCAAGAAACACTCCTAGAGCAGCTACGCTATGCTAAGTGCCATGTTATGCACCATAGTTACTAAGGTGACTAAGATATGCAGTCATCCCTCCCTCGGGGTGATTAAGATACACAGTCACCCCACATTATCTGTAGGGGATTGAGTCTAGGGCTCTAGAAGATAAGAAGGCATGGCAGGTCATGGTGTTTGCATATAATCACCTACATCCTCCTCATACTTTTTATCATCTTTAGATTACCATTATAATCCCTAACATATGTAAAAGCTATTACATTGTAATGTAAACTACACTGCAAATGTTAAACTACATTGTTTAGAGAGGGTCAGTTGTAGTTTAAGGCTGGGAGGAGCTTCTGGTCTGACTGGGGACCGAGGACACTGCAAACAGGGTGGGCTGGGAAGACGCCCAGGTTTCGAGAGCACAGACCAAAGGCATCTGACGGAGCTTGGGCGTCCCACACACGGCTTCATGGAGAAAGTGTTGCCTACACTGAATCCTGATGGGAGTCAGCTGTATGTTCAGTTGCAGTGAGAGGACATTTCAGGCAGAGAAAAACACCCAGCATCACGAAGCGCTGAAACGGCCTGGAACTCTCAGTCTAGTTCCGACAGATTCTCCAGGAGAGGGAAGGGGGCCTATGGAGAGGGAGGCTGAGTCCCAAAGGCCTGTCCGCGGCTGTGAAGGAGTCTGGGCTCTGTACCCTAGGCACCAGGGAGCTGCAGAAGGGCTGCAAGGGCGAGGGCATCAACTCCTCTTCCACAGGATTCCTACTGGGAGCCGGCAAGAAAGATGGGCCTGCGAGGCCAGAGCAGGGCAGGCAGTGGGGGGCCGCCAACTGGAGGTGAAGCGGGGACAAGAAAGTGGGCCACAGTCGGGGGGCTGGAAAGAGAACAGCTTTAATAAATACTGAAAAAGCAAAGGAGCATCTTGGGGGAGTGGTAAAGAGGAGGAGTGAGGGCGACTGGGCAGGCAGTTTGCTGACAGTAAGGGAGAAGAGAGGTTTGGGAGAGGCCACGACGGACAGGAAACTCCCAAGAGGCATTCCACAAATGTTTCTGGGCACGGGCAGATCATGGCGGAGACAGGGCTCCTTCCGCCATAAAAGACTCATTCACTGTGAGTAACCTTTAGGGTGGTGCTGGAACATCAGTTTTACAAAGCCTGCCTGTCCTACAATCGGGCCTTTTATTTCTCTTTTGAAACACAAAGTTGGCCAGTGGTGCAAAACGCAAAGGGAACTTAACAAAGGATGTTATTATATTTGCAGACAGAAAGTGTTTTTTCTTTCTTTCTGAGTTCCAATTTCAAATGACTCACTGTTGAAATCTGCTTGACTTCGAACCACTTGAGAATCCCAGGAAAGGTATAGGCCGTCGTGTACGTGGTCCTTTCAATCCACATGTTCTGGAGCAGGGAGGGACACAAAATGGACGTCAGCTCTAGGATAAGCTGTAACCCCGCCCTACCCCACACGGGGGATGGGTGATGTGAGAATCCTTTCCCACGTGCTGCCCCATGAACGGGCCACATAAAATGTAGGGGATTTGGGTCATCTATTTGGGCCTTCCCATCCTGAAGATGGAAAACAGAGGTCCAGGGAGGTGTGACTTGCCCAAGGTCCCGTGAGTGGCAGGTCTGAGTTTCTGGCCCTGTGTCTAGAGTCCCCCATTGAGGCAACAGCCTGCTGTCTAGGTGGCCGGCAGTGAAGCCCCTCTCCTCGGGGGTGCCGTCATTTCTGCCGTGTGCACTGCTGGGGTGGAAGCCTCCAGCACTGCTGTACCTCGTTTTAGAAAGTCAATGGGGCGGACTCACAGCAAATTCATTGTCTGGATCCTTTTCTCCTTTCCGGAATGGCCGGGAATAGCTGAACTGCTGCACTTCGTTGGCCCTGTAGTAGCTGGGGAAGGACACAGAAACCATGTGACACTTTTTCTCTTGGAGTGGGTACCCCTGGCTCTGGGTCCCCAACTCCAGAGACCGCTGGTGCTGAGGTTCACCCACAGCACCAGCTCACGGCCAGCAGGGGCCACGCTGAACACTACCAGTGTGCTCTTTATTTGATGTCTTCCTTTTTATTATTTGTGAGTTTATTTCACAGCTCACAATGTTACCAGGTATTTATACCTGCATCTTTGTAACCAATCAATCTCTGTAGGACTCGAGCCTCTGCAAACATGAGATTCAGCTTTAATCGCTGGGAACCAGGCAGTCTGAGCTACGCTTCTGAGGGGGAAGAGCTAAGGGATCTGACCCGTAAGAGTGAAATTCCTGATTCCACTCGGTCCAAACAACAAAATCCACATCCTTTTGAATTATCAACCTCTGATTTTACACTCAAAATAGAAGAGGCAGCAGAACTTCCAAACTGGAATGAATTTAAGCTTTGCTTTGGATGTACTCCACAAAAAGGATGTAAGACAGAGAAATTGGTTTATTTAAAGAAATAAAAGAATCACTTACTTTAAGATCTGCTCAGGCACTGGCTTGTCCTTGTAGCTGGGTGGCAGGCTCATCACGGGCTTCACAGTGAAGCACTGCAGGTCTGGGTGCTCGTTAAGGAAAGGAAGAGCCCAGCCCCACAGCTGCTCTACCTGAGTCACAGCTGGAAAGAGCGCTGGCACCAGAGTCCTTTTACCACCCTGAAAATGGGGTTCTCATAGATGTCACCTAAAGGTCTGGGGAAGTGATTATTCCTGGGACATTTCTTGTGGCAAGGAACCTGGCAGATCTTGTCCCATAAAAAAACAAGCATTGATGAAATATTGAGAAACAGGTGCTCGGAAATGGTTTACAATAATTTCTTTTGGAAAAGCTCTGCTCTGAAATAGCCAGACCTCGGAGCCTAGGGCACAGAAATGGCTTTTATCTTTGACTACCATCTGTTTATCAAGTGCCTGGCTGGCGTGTGCTGGGTATTTTGAATTTGTTGTCTCTCGATATACACAACTCTGCAAGATGGGTATTATTTCCCCCTTTGCAGAGGAAGAGTCCCAAGGATCAGAGTGTTAACACCCCCAGAGCACAGAACTGGGAAGCAACGCAGTCATGCCTCAGAATGGACTGGGGGTGGGGTGGGGGTAAAGCTGGCTTCTCCCATTTGGTAACAAGTCTTAGAAATAGTTTCTCCCCTTGCCATGTCACAAGTATAGACATAGTGGGTCCTCTGTACTCAGGGTCGGTATTGGAGCCAACCAGCTGAAGATCGAAACTATCCTTCAGAAAACGGGATCTGTACTGAGCACGCACAGACTCTCCCCTCATCACAATTCCCTACATGATACAGGGCGACAAGTATCTGGTGCTAGGGACTCTAAGGACTGTAATGCACAGATGAGATTTAAAGCAGAAGGGAGGATGTACATAGGTTATATTTAAATACTACATTTTATACAAGGGAATTTAGCATCTGTAGATTCTAGAATCCATAAAGTGAAGACTGAGGGGTCCCAGAACCCAATCCCCCAAGGATACCAAGGGATAACTGCATATCATCTCAGTCTATAAGAGAATGAGAATAATCTAAGAGAATATATGAGAGAATCCCAAGCTCAGAACAGGAAGTCTGCTCTTGCCTCAGGATTCCCATCTGGCTACAGGATGCATCCCTTCTTATTAAAGATCTGCTGCTCATCTCTTTCCTAAGGATACTGGGGCCCCAAAGGTTTTGCATGGAATGGGAAGCTGAGTCCTGAGAACCCAGGCCATGTCTGCCTACAGAGAAGGACGTGCAACCCTCGGCTTCCCTGGCTTAGGAGGGCTGCCCCGGAGCAACGGCCGCTGCACCACTTTCCCCACGGCAAGGATGCGCTGCTTCGGGGACATTTTGATGTCTTCTCCAGGGGGCGTGGTACTGGTCATCTTCTCAGCACTGGGGAACTGGGTCAGCACACGCAGGCTGAAGTCCTCTCGCCTCTCATACTCCTTCCCTCGGTAGATGAAGATTTTATTCTGCAGGTAAGAGACAAGGGAACGCATTATCCACTAAGATTGCAGGTACCACCAGAGGTCTAGAGACTGAGAAGGCGCTGTAGGCCCAGCCAAACTCAATGCACTGCCTGATTCTCCTGAGAATCTACGGTGTCACATCTGACAGGAGCTTGGAGCCTGAGCAGTTGACTCACAGGCGTAAAAATTACTCAGCACAGTGCTCCTCATAGCATGGACCAACAACCACAGCCAGTCTGCCAACAGTCTGCACAAATGCACAGGGAAACAGTGAGCACGTGTCCTAATGTAAATCTAGGACATCAGCAGGCACTGTTCAGTTTAAATTTAGCTGGTATTTTTCACAGCAAGACGTTCTTGGTGAAAGAAGTTCATTAATTCATACTCAGGTGTAAAGTACTTGTCTACCTTATCACTTGAGTTTGTGGAGCGGCGCTTTCAACGGCACCGCCTCGGAGAGCAGGACCCGGGCTGTGCGTTCCCAATCCCCAAATCCACAATCCAGATTTGAAGCTTTTTGAGCACCAACATCACATCAAGAGGTTTTAATTCTGAATTTTCTGAGTCAGTTTTCTGACTAGCTATTTTCCCATCCGTCATTTCATGTGGTACAAGAAGCCAGTGTAATAAGAGGCATAGACAGCTTCTCGTCTTGGTGAGACTAATGTCAGAACCCTCGCTCATCTCCTCACTACACCGTATGGCTGACACTTTTAGGTTTTGGTCCAATGTCAATTTTCCAACTGAAGTCTTTCCTGCTCTTTCTATCTGATACGGCAGCTCTTCTCAATGGCTGTCTCTCTCTTCACTGTCCCTGGCCCACAGTCTCCACCATAATCACCAAATCACACATCACACAAGGCAGGGTTCGAGGCCATCACTGCCCAGGTGCGACTGATTTATCTCAATGTTAGCTGCTCCAAGTTGGAACATAAACTTGATCATTTCCAGGATTTGGGTTCACTCTGGGCTTGGTGTCCAGGCCTGTACTGGAGCGAGGCCTGCAGTATGATAAACACTTACTCAATGATTAAGTCTCTCCCCCATGTTGTCAGTTCTTTACGAGTCCTGCTGTGCTAGTACCTGGCTCTTCTGCCCCTCCAACTGTGCAGGCTGGAAACCGAGGGGCCATCTTTGACACCTCCTCTTTCCCTCAATCACACAGCCCACCCATCATCAAACCCTATTACTCTGTCTCCATTACTCAGATCATTCCACTTCTCCTTACATCCACCATTAGCGCCTTCCACGTCCAGCATGTTATCTCCTGCCTGAACATCTGTAACCGTTTCTGAGTAGCTGGTTGCATGCAGCTCTCGCCCATGCTCCACAGCAAGGCCAGGTGACTTTTCCAACATGAAAATTCTACAATGGATCCCCATTGCTCTTGGCAAGCAAACAAGACACCCTACACAAAGACAAGGCTCTGTGTCTCCTCCTGACTCATCTCCTGGCTCTGCACGGTCTGCTCTTATCCCTGGGCCTTGTCAGGCTCTTTCCTGCTGTGTCCTCTGCCTGGAATGCTTTCCCTATTGCTTTTACTTCCTCCTCATTTCCCAGCTCACCTTTCAGATTGCAGCTGATGCAGAAATGCCTTGGGAAGTCTTTCCTGACTCTTCGAAAAATTAATGCATTATTGGCATACAATAAAAATGAACTTTTTTTAGTGTAAAATCTGTGAGTTTTGACGAATGTAACCGTGACTGCTATCAAAATATGGAATAGTTTCATCACCACCCAGGATTTCCCTAGGACCCTCCGTAGTCCAACTTCCCCCAGTACCAGATAACCACTGATCTACTCTCTGCTGCACAAGAGCATCACCTAAAGGGAGCCACACTGCATGAAGCCCCTTAAATCTAACTTCACCTAGCATCATACACTTCAGCCTGACCCCATGACAGCACCTTGGAAGCCTGGTATTTTGTATTACTAAGTAGTACTCCATGGCACGGAGCAGCTGATGGACATGCAGGATGGCTCCAGTCTGTGGTGACGATGATGAGAGTATTACAAATATCCCTGTTATGGTTTACATTTACAGTGTCCCTCATGGTCTCATGTATTCAGAGATCGGATTTGCGGCAGGTGACTGGATCCATGGGGGTGGTGGTGCTATACTTATCGGTGGATTGACCCATTGTTGAGTTCATGGTTGAATGTGTTGTTATGAAGTGGTGATGGGTCCAAAGAAATGTGACCGGGAAGGCTGTTATTTTTGTCCCTGGCTCCTTCCTTTTCTCTGCTTCCTGGTTGCCATGAGTCGAGTAGCTGTCCTTTCCTAGGCCCTTTTCCCATGCAACTTCTACTTGGGAGCCAGCCAACTATGGACTGGACCTGTGGGGAACAATGAGCCAAATAAACCTCTTCTCCTCCTCCTAAGTGTGTCAAGTATTTTGTCCTAGTGATGGGGAAGTGACTAATGCAATCCCCTACTATCTTTGTGAAGAGATACGTTTCTACTGCACTTGGATGAATACTCCCTTTTCACAGGTCTTATAGCACAGGAACCTTTCTTGGTTAGATTAAATTTCATTAATTATTCAGCACTTCCCCCATCTGCTTGTACAATCCGGGAGGGCTGGGAGAGGACTGACTGGACAGGAGGGTATTTCTAGGGCCTCACGCATGCCTGGCACAGGACAGGTACTCAGCAGATACTCAGTGAATGATGGAATAAATTGTACTCAATGAGCACTGCTGGGAATCTTTTACCACTTTTTCTTTTTTAAATTACATGTAGGACAATGACTAATATTTGTTCAAACCACTCTCAGATCTAAAAGAGGTGTTCTTTTGGGAGAAGATACAAATTTTTCTGTTTTTAAAATTACACTGGCATATTACATTATAGAAGTTTTTGAGAAAGAAGAAAAACCCTGTCCTTGTCGTAGTTTCACTTTTTTGTTTTGGGAAGACTGATAAGAGTCTTTATTCGTAGGAGACTTGCTTTCCAAGTAGCTCTGGCTAGAAATAAAAAACAACTGAAGGCCGGGAGGCCTGGGGTGCAGGGTGAAGAGGCCAGCACTCAGGAAGCCGTTCCCACCCAACCTCCCACTGCAAGGACCAAGGGTGGAAGTGCTAATGTGCTGCAGGCGGCCTCCTGGCCTTGGAGACCACCCTCAGGCTCCTCACCCTCAGAAAAGAAGGAAAACCTTGTCCGTAGTACCCCACGGCGAAGTATTCAGGCTGAGGCCTCATGGCCTTAATGATGTTCTCATAAAACGAAGCTCTTTTTTTCTGGAAAACAAAATAAGACATTCCACCAGGAGGTTAGAAGGATGTTGTTAAAAAACAAAAATCAGCCGGTTTGCTCTGTTGTTTCCCATGTAACACAGGCGTTTAGGAAATGCGCCCTAGGCAGAGGGTGACGCTTTGTGGGCTCAGAGCTTCTGGGTCCCAGGTCCATGCACAGAGGCCACAACCTGCAGGCTGCACGGGGCTCTGTATGCAGGGTGCTGCTCCAGGGCAGGAGGAGTTCAAAGCCCCTACAGGACCAGAAAACACTTTCTGAGAATCACGCAAGGTAGGTGCACCTCACCACAGACTCGGGACCAAGAAGGTAAGAAGATTCCAGGCCAAGTCCTTGACTCAGCTGCACGAGTGGGGGAGGTGGGTAGTGTCATTCTGTCTTTCCGTTCTTTCACTACCTGTCTTTTAATTCTGCAGTTCCTCACAAGCGCCGTGGCTCAAGGAAAGCCAAACATTGCTTGCCAGACCTGGGGGGCTTTGTAACCCTTGCCCCACAATGGTGGCCCCGGCTCTGTGATGATTCCATCTGGTGAAAGACGGCGAACCATGTATTCCTAGATGAGTAACATGATGAACAGCTCAGAATTCAGCTTGGGAGATTATTAAATGAATTTGGGCCTGTGACGCAGGGTTAGGCCAATGGCGTGATAAATTTTTCACGGAAAAATAGCTCCTCAAATAAAGGCTCATTCCTGACCTTTCCTGACTCTGCTCTCAAAGTCACCTCATGCAGCAACAACTCTGGCTTGCATTGGGCATCTTTTTTTTTTTTTTTTATTTTTTTTTTTTTTTGACAGCCTTAGGGATCGAGTCCTCACCCTCACATAGGCTAAGCAGGTACCCCCTTTAATTCCTTTAAAATTTTATTTTGAGACAGGGGTCTCACTCAGTTGCCCAGGCTGACCTTAAACTTGCAACTGTCCTGCCTCAGCCTCCCAAGTGGACCATCGTGCTTGGCACCACTGGACATCTAGAAGGTTATTTCAGTTTTGCTTTATTGTATTTATGCAGCTGAACAGTGCCCGCAGCCAGATGTCACACATAGATTCAGGGAACTGTCAAAGTTGAGCACTCTAGTGACACAGGGAGAAAAAAGGAGGCGAACAAAGAATAAGAAGCTGGCAGAAGCATTTGTAGCTCACCAAGTTGTGCACAGGAGGACCCTTGAGGCACAGCTCAGTCTCAACAGGGCCTTGAGGATGTGGACCACAGAACACTTCCTCCCTCCCATCTGTTTATGCATGACTTGGGATTGAACTCAGGGCCTTTGCACTGAGGCACATTCCCAACATCTTTTCTGTTTTTAAATTTGGAGACAGGGTTTCGCTAAGAAAAGAACAAGAATGAACACATCTGAAATGTGGGCTCTTGTACCAAATGCAGCACTAGTGTGAGAGGAACAAGAGGGTCTATAGGAAAACCAGCAACACTGGGAAGAAGGGCACAGTGGCTGGGCTCTGAGGTGCGCTCAGGAGAACAGTCAAGACCTCCAAGACTTAGTGCTCCACCTCCCTCCGGGGCAGGCCCGTCCTCCAGTCCTGAGCCTTCCCAGGAGGAGAATCTGGAGAACTGTGATTGAACTTTTGGGCTGTGCTTTTTTCACATTCCAAGCAAGCTTATTCCTTTTTTTTTTTTTTTTTTTTTTTTTTTTTTTTT
>NW_022900930.1:45435813-45460315 GCF_012274545.1 Fukomys damarensis | reverse complement strand
TTTTTTGGTACGGGGGATTGAACTCGGGTCCTTGCGCTTGCAAGGCAGGCCACCGAAGCACTGAGCTAAATCCCGGGCTCAAAGCAAGCTTATTCCTGTGCTGGGAAGAGCAGCATTGATCCTGATTTTCCTCGATCCCCAAAAGAACATCTTCTTGAGCGTCCATCCCAGCACCCCAGTGGGCCCGGACTCACCAGGAGGCTGCCAAGGCCCTCATAGTCAAACATCTTGCTCTCGTAGTTCTCGGCCAACTCCTTGCTCAACTTGATGGCCTTCTCCCACATCTTCAGAGAAAGGAAAGCAAGGTGAAGCTGGGTGGACAGAACGGCCGCTGGGCCCCAGGCAGCAGTCGGGTGGGCTGAGTCTGAGGGTCTTCCTGACAGCCCTCGAGTCAACAAAACCTTTCTCTCCTGGCCGCAAGGATACTTCAGTCTGAGCACCCCTCTTCCCAAATGCCTGGGTCCGAAGGGCTTCAGATCTCAGGGTATTTTGGTTTGGGCCATCTGCATAGACTTTACTGGCCTAGCATCCTCAAGACAAAATACTTCAAGCTGTCTGAGTGTCAGGTTGGTGAGGGCCCTCAAGACCCTTTCAGGGAGCCATGGGATCCAAACTATTCTCGTAATAATACTAGTATCACTTTTTCTTCATGATCATCTCGGAGGACACGCCATGAGTAATACCACAGTGGAATGAAGACAGAAGCAGGTAAGAGAATCCTGTGCCTCCACTAACCTAGAAGTCATAAAGGTTTGCAAAATGAATGCCACTGACATTAGCAATCCTCTGGTAGATACTGTAATTTCTCAGAAACACATATGATCTATGTTAACAGGTAATAGGTTTGTTGTTGTTAAAAGAACTGGCAAGTAAATATTTACAATTTTCTGCCTTTATTTCTAAGAGTATAAACCCATATGAACAAAAGTGCTTTGAGATCCTCAGTAATTCTTTAAGAGGACAAAAGGTTCAGAAACAAAAATGTTCGAACAAATATACCTACTAGCTAGGCCTCAAGTTCTTTACATATGAAACAGGGACAGTATCTACCTATTAGGGTTATAGGAAGAATTGGGGGGGCCTGAAAGTCATACAAAACAGTAATTAGCACTAAATAGATGTTAATTACTTTATTACGATGATTATTTACCTTATTTACTACTCAGTAATTTAGCTAAACAGATTCTACTAATAACACAGATAAAAGGGCTGGAAGAGACCACTCACAAGAGCTATCTAGGCTGAATGTGAGGTCTGTTTTCTTTCTTCTCTCCCAACCCTCTGACTTGGTTTTTGCATCTGTAAAAGCCTTTCTACTGGACATGCTTCCCCAGATGCCACGACTTCCTGGCTCGGTTTCCACGTTTATTTTACCTTCTTGCTCCTGAAGCCATTTAAGCTGCCTGCCACCTCCAACCACTGGTGTCGGGTCGGGGTGACTTGGGAATGAGGTGAGGGCTACGCTTCTACTAACAATCTCTGGAGAAAGCACAGCGAGTGATGCTCCTGGCCCCCGGCGAAATTTAAAAGGAAATTCGGGTTATGAAAACATGGGGCTGTGGCCTTCCCCTTCCATTCTTCACTGAAGTCTCCTCAAGGTATCTTCACTGCCTCTCACACCCCAATGTATCTATTCATTTGCTCACTCATAGAAGAATATACCCAAATTCAAAGATGCACCAGGGGAAGATAAAAAGTCGTGAGTAACTGCTGCACAATTAAGAGCTGGCCTGGTCTTTGCCCCGAGCTTTTGGGAAGAAGCTCTTGGAGTTCATCCAGGGACACGAGTGTCTCTGTTATACCAGGTGGGCTCCTAGCACCGCACTAGTCTGCACTAATGAGGTGCCTAGGATGGGCTCCATCTAAGTTTATTTAGGAGTCTCCGAAGGGGGCTGGCCTGGCCAGAAACACCTGCCAGGTAATCAGGAAGTTGCAGCTCACTTGCTGTCAGCCCTACTCTAGGGAGGGGCAGAGGGTTGGAGACTGAGTTCAGTCACGCAGCCGATAATTCAATCAATCACGTCTATGCAACAGACACTTTTTTTTAATGAGTTGAGAGTCTTACTATGTTGTCCCAGCTGCTCTCCAATTCCTTACCTTAAGTGATACTCCTGCCTCAGCCTCCTGAGTGGCCAGGACACACTGCCTGGTGCAGATCTCAATATGCCAGGAAAGGGATGTGCCTGAGTTCAAGGGACAAGACCTCTATGTCTGCGGCCCTTCTAGACCTGGCCTTCTGTGCCTCTTCATTTGGCTGGTTCTGATTTGAGTCCCTGACACTAAAAACTGTAACTGTTCAAGACAGCATGCTTCTGTGTTCTGTTACTGCTTCTTGGGGGTCACGAGTACCCCCAGATTTATAGCCCATTGGTCAGAAGGACGGGTGGTCTGGAGATCTCATCAGAAGTGAGAGAGGTTTGAATGCGTATGGTTCACTAACTCTGAATGGGTGGTCAGCATTGGAACAGCATCGACTACAAACAGAAACCAACACTCACTTTGCCTTTGTCAAAATACGATATGATTTCTTGGTACAGCTTCTCTTTCAGTTCTTGCTGGGTATAAACATAGTAACTGTCCCTTTGCAGCAAATGGGGCATACAGGGCTTGTCAGACCACTAAAGAGGACAAAAGAAACACAAGCAATCAGTGCATCAGATTTCCTAACTAGAAGATAATGCAACCGATATGTATGACCAAAAAACCAGTGAAATACATATATGTGCATCTATATTTGACTCAACCATATTGTGACTTAAATTCTTTACTAAATGAAAAAGTTGCACACACACACACACACACACACACACACACACACACATATCCCATACTAGCTCCAAAATTCCCAGGATAATAAAGAGCTAACGGGAAACTGCTAGGCAATGTGCCTAGTGTCAAGATGGAGCCCTTAACACAACCCACTGAAATCCACAAGTTGGGACTGTAAATACGGGTAGGAAGAGGTAAATCTATGCCTGTTTGCAATCACGGTTATACTTCTCTCACAGCACAAAGCCATCCACTGACAAACTGGTACACACAGTAGGAGAGCTAGGCAGCTGCACAACAGAGTAACAGATTTGAAAATGGATTTCAATCGCTTCTCGGCCTTTTGGCTAAGATCAAGTGAAAATGGATTTCAGATGTAAGATAAGCACATAGAATAGAAGAAAATGCCCAACCTAAAAGAAACTGCAACAGACAAGATAAACTAGAGTCAACCTCACAAGGCTTACGAAAAGCTAACATGAAAAGTAGCCTAAACCTATCACCGAAGGGCAAAAGAGCAGACCCGAACACAGGGGAAGTCAAATTATGCTTTTGGTAAGAAAACTATTTCATAAACACTAAAGGAATTTATAAATTTCACAATTTTGAAGTTCAAATAGAAAAATAAACAAGAACAGGAAGAAAAACTAGAGGAAAAAAGCAGATGATAAAACATACTCTAAAGAATGAATCATTGAAACAGTATGGTGCTAGCTGGGTGTGGTGGTTCACACCTGTAATCCCAGCACTTGGGAGGCTGAGGCAGGAGGATCGTTGTGGATCACTGTGAGTTCCAGACCAGCCTGGGCTACACAGTGAGTTCCAGATCAGTCTCAACTACACAGTGAGACCCTGTCTCAAAAAACAAAAAAACAAACACAAAAGAAACAAAATAAAACAAAACCGGATGGTGCTGGTTCATGAATAGAGAGAGGCCTGTGTAAACATATATAGAACCACCTCCAAAATAGGGATTTCCTATGTGATAAGCTAGGATCTCAGGTCAGCAAGGAAAATGTGGGCTATACTTTAAAATGTCATCTCTTTCAGGTAGCTATTTGGGAAAAAAGCTGCATCAACACCTCTCATCTTACACAGGATAGGAGAGCTTAACTTTCTGAGCAGCCCAAATGAAGACACCTATGGTTAGAGACAGCAGGGTTTCTTCTGGACCAAACTATGATGAAATCCAGTCAACAACCCTCACCACTGACCCATGTTCGGTTCGCTCCCTAGTGTCCTGATCTTCAGTATGATTTCCACGAATTTCCTCTGGGAGATACAAGGCAGGGAACTCCTTTGTTTCCTAGCTTAGAACAATGCATGTGGCATTACTTTAGTATAAAATAAAACTAGCTCAGTGGAAGAAAGCTTGTCTAGTATGCTTGAGGCTCTTGGTTTGATTCCTAGCACCATAAAATAACCAGTTAATTAAATTATAGAAGAAAATTAAGTGCCGGGGATAAGAATGGAGGCCAAGAGGTCTCACAGAAGGCCACTGTAGTTCTCAAAGGGAGACTACTGGTGGCCTAGGTGAGGGGGCATCAAGGAAGAAAAAGTGGGCAGATTAATGGGAATTTGGGGCTCATTGAATCCCTAAATTATTCCCGGAAAATATGAAAGGCAGTGACAAGAAGAAAAGAATCAAAGATGCCTCTGAGGGCACTGCCTGAGCAGCTGCACAGAGGGTGGCACCATTAGTGGCATGGTAAGAAAAAGGAGGTAGGAGGGCTGGGGATTTAGCTCAGTGGTTCCACCACCTGCCTGGAAAGCACAAGGTCCTGGGTTCAATTCCCAGTACCTCCCCCACCAAAAAAAGGAAAGGAAAAGGAGGTAGGCACAGGCTGGGAAGGGGCAGAAAAGGGGGAAATAAAGAGCTCTGAAATTGATATGTCTTAGTCATTCAAAGACAGACATCAAAAGCTGGTGCATAAATCCAAAGTTAGAGAGAGACCAGGGCTGGAAATAATGATTGGAAATTTGGGATGCCACAATATAATTTCACTTAGGGGAGAGTATAAATAGAAAAGTACTTCTATGGTACTTTAATAATTCATAATTCATCTCTGCAGTTTTACATATCTCTTTATATATGGATCAGCGTGTTTTCTTTCTTTTCTTTAATTAGAATGTCCACTGCCAGACATCTCATAGCTGTGCTCTGCTTCTAAGGTTTTTCAAATACATGATAAATGACATTTCCCCAGCCTTAGTCTGAAAGGGAGCTACACTCATTCAGAAGGTATAAAAATGGCATTAGATCAAGGCCCTCCCTTGCGTAAGGTACTTTGTCTTCCAAGTCATGCAAGGCCCAGAATGTGGTATGACAGGGTCAGGACTTGGCACCTGGCTTGGCACTGGCTCCAGACAGGCTCGCCGAACCCTACCTGCAGGAGCTCGGCGTGTAGGAGGAGTGTGTAGGCAGCTTCTGTGTAGTTCTCACAGTCTCGGTGCAGATCGCGAAGCTTGTACAAATATCTGGTGGAGGGGGGAGATCAGAAGCATTTTGTCAACCTGCAGGTGGATCTAGCATTTAGCTCCTGCCCGGACCAGGGCCTGGCCTGCCGCTCCGCCTGCTCCTCTAAGCCTGCTCGGGAACACTTTTTTTTGGGCAAACAAGTCAGTCACTCCCCACCTCTTATACCTCTTAAGCTGCTTTTCACCCAGTGATTTTGCTACTCCATTTATTCTTCCTTCTCCTCTCCCTTTGGGCAGTGAGTGGTACTTAGCTGTTTCAGGTCTTGGGCCTCTTCGGGAAGCAGATGAAAGTTACAGAATCCTGCCCCAAGAGCATGCATAATTTAGGTACCCATGTGTTTCTTCTTCAGGGATCCAGGGCCCGGGGCCAAGCCTCCAAAGGCAGGTGCATTCTTACGCCCCGTTCCCTGTGGGCCTTTCCCGGTTACTGGGCAGAAGTCTCCTATCTCTCCTTCAACCCTACCAGAGCCTGACTTAGGCTCCCACTCAAATTTAGTTATTTGTGTTTCTTTCTGTGAGTCTATTTTTGTAGAGATTCTATTTTTGTAGAGATTGTTTGCTCAAAACAGCAAACAGCATCACAACATGGTGCTTGTTGTCGAGGGACTAAATCACAAAGCCATGACATCAATAGCAAAAGCACTTGTCTCCTTCATCTTACCTGATGTATATGTCTTCTCGCTTCTTTTCTTTATAAAAATTCTGGAAAAAAAAAAAAACCCAAAAAACAACAACAACAAAACCAATGCAATTTAAAGGCTAACAAAAAACAGCTTTCAGTAATGTCTTTCCCAAAGAGTCAAAGAGTTCATCATTTCCTTTGCCACATTCCCAGAGACACGACAGTGATGGGTTATACAGAAGGTAAGTTAAGGACTTTTCTAAAGGACCACGCTTCCAGACTCCAAGCTCACCCTGAAGTCGATGATACACTGTTATCCCAGGGAATCAGGAAGGAGGTGTGGTACAGGGGTTCTGTCTCCTGTAATCCCAGCAGTAAAGCAACCACTGCGTTATTAGGAAAACAGAGGCGCAGGCTAAGGATGGTCTTTGGAAGGGTTAAATTGGGTGCTTACGCTGCATGTTTCTTTCCCTGCACCTGCTGGCATCTATGAGTCCACGGCTGAGTTGGCCACTGCCACACAATTTAGCAGGAAAGGTGACCCAGGGAGCCTGTTCGCCCATGAGATGGATCTAGCTGTGCTGTGGGCAGCAGGGTGGCCTGGTGGTGCCTTTCTGCCATCCCGGGGTGGGCACCTACCAGCACATTCACGGTGCAGCTCATACGGTTCTCCTTGCTCTCGTCCTGCGTGACGATGGTTCTGTAATCCAACAGGTTCTCCAAGAGGCTGCTGACCAGGAGGGCAAAGACTTCCCCAGAGCTGGAGAGGTACTTATGTTTCCGGCAATGTTCTAGGAGCCTGGAGGGGGTTGGGATAGACAAGTAACTTTCAGGATCATTTGTGGGCACCAAACCAAAGTCCCTGCAGCAGGTGGCATGAGACTCCAGGACACAGGAAGTCAGAGGGATGACCTCACCCTCTACAGAACTGCTCCGTCTTGGTGCCTTCCCTTAGGCTGTGCCTCTCTATTCCCCAAGTGCCTACATTTTTATTAGGACTTGGCTCAACTCCTAGCCCGCTGTGTTCCTCTGTGAACGTCAGTTTGCATTTGTGGTTTCTTCAGTGGGTACCACAGAAATAAGGACCTTTGTCTACAAAGCTCAGCAGGCTGCCTGGTCACTGTAACCGGACTGTGTAATACCATCTTTCCTGTGCCTCTGTTCTCTGTGAAGCCTGGCATCTCATGGGCATTCTGGGAAGCCTGGGCTGGTAGAAAGTCCAGAGGAAACTGGTGGTCATCGAGACATGTGGTTCTTACAAGAAGACTGACTTTTTATTCCCTGTACCAGGGATTGAACTCAAGGACTTTGCTCTTGCAAGACAGGTGCAGCACCACTGAGTTACACCTTTGGCCCTAAAAAGACCTTTCTTTTTAAAGATAGAAATGCAGAGTTATAAATAAGTGGACCGGGGTTAAACTTGTGGTCTAATCCTCTCCCTTTGGGTCGATATAGAAGAACTTTGTGGGGCGGAGTACTGGAGCTTCTTAGGGTGAAGAAATGAAAGAAAACTTGAGAAGAAGAAGAAAAAAGAGAAAGAACTAGGTCCACAGAATACTGGCTCTAGGGTTATTCCTGGCTTTGGAGTTTTGTGCAGTCACACTTTTCTGAACCAGTGATCCAAAAACAAAAACAAAACAAACAAACAAAAAACAAAGAGAAAAAAGGTCTTGACATGAAAAATAAGCTGTAAAAGTTTTCAAAAACGAATTTAGCTGGAGTTTTGGCTCAGTGGTTCCACAGTCTGCCTCGCAAGCACAAGGGCCCGAGTTCGATCCCTGGTACCAATAAATAAATAAATAAATAAAATAAAATAAAATATAAACATTAGAAAAAACAAGGAATTTATCAGGTGTAAACATTGCATGTGTCTCTATACTCGCGTGAGTTGCCTATTTAATTCCACATGGAATCAGAACAGCTTTCATCATAAACTGGAGGTCTGAAGGTCAAACAGGATAAAAACCTCACTATAAAAGGGCGTAACGCCATTAAAAACAAAGTCACAAAGACTTCAGGTTCTGTCAAATAGAGGCTCTTCATCAGTTCCATTGTACTTTTGAGTATTTAGAAGGGTGGTTTCTTAGAAAAACAAAAACCGAAGCAAAACAAACCTCGGGAGTCCCTGTCCTCAAGCTCAGTTTAGTCCACAAATCAGGTGAATGACAGAAAGAACCAGATGAATGCTGGGAGGATGGTACAGCCGGTCAATATTTAAAAGCTCAGAGCACCCAAGAGATGGGACCTAGAGTCCTTACGCTCCCAGTGAATGATGGGAGATTTGTAAAGAATAACAACAGAGAAACCAACGTTTTTTAAAGCATGAGCTGCAAAGTATCCTATGCTGGATGGAGCATCATCTCATTTAATCCTAACATTGATATTAGGAGTAGATACTGTCCTTGAAGATGGAGAAACAGAACGTGCTGGGTAGGTGGAATCGCTGGATGCAAACTCAGACTCCTGTTATGTGGGAAAACTCGAGTCGGCGCTCGGTCTCTCTCTCACACCAACTTGCAGTGGGTTCTGAGCCACGTATCCTCCCTTTCTCCTTCTGGGACAGGTGCAGGGGAGAAGGGAGCGGCGCTGGGGAGGGAGCGGAGGCGGAGGAGTGGAAGCAGGGGCACTGGGCGGGGGACAGGGCAGTGTGAAGAGCAGCGGGCTGGAGACAGAACTGCTTTGTTCTTAGAGGTCTTTTATGGGACATGAGGTATTTTTAAATACAAAGTGGACCTTGGAATGTTTTCCTTTAACTGTTGCTTTGAAGCCATAATTAGAGGTGCTAACACTCTTGCTGAAGTTCAGAAATTCAAACACTGGGCAAAATGCCACTGCTCTGCACGCCTCCTCTTCTCCATCTGGCTGGTCCTCCAGGGCCCGGGGGCCAGGAAAACACAGGCGTCTGACTCACCCCAGCCAAAGAGCATCAGTGGCGGGTGCTGCAAAGCCCACCAGCCCAGCAGAGGATGTGGGGACCCTGAGGCCTCCTGCCTGCTGTGCTCCCCTCCCTCCCCACTGCTCAAGGATCCCGCCACCTTGGGCCTGTCTCTCAGGTACTCACAGCTTCTCCAGAAGGACCTTGTACTGTTCATCTCCTCGGCCTCCTTCCACCTCTTGGTCCAGCTTTGTGATCAACTCATTCTCAAACTGCAAGCAGAGTAAGGATTTCACAGGCCAGGCAGACGCTGCCTCCTTAGCGGAGGATAGGGGAGACACCCACCCAGTCTTTCCAGGTCTAGTCCAACCCCTCCACCCAACTGTGAACTTTTTACAACACACACGGGGGAAGAGCCCACTTTCCGTCACTCCAGGCCAGTGCACCAAGGCCCTGTAGAAAATGCTCTGCAGCGATCTGCTTTGACTCTGCCCTTTGCTTTGTCTTTGCAAGAACCCAGCCCAACAACAAACCTGAAATATTACTTTCTGTTGGAACTATGCATATAAAAGTAGCTTCATGATTTAATTTGCTGTTATTGTTTCTGTCTCTTGTCTCAGTCTTAGCAATGGGATTGCTTTCACTGAGCTTCATAGCTACAAAATCATCTCAGGACGAGTGCCCTTTGTAGACAAGGAAACTGAGGCACAGAGAAAATTCAGGCAGACCGAAGTCCTCAAAGCTGGAAAGTGACAGATCAGAGCTGGATCCATTCCACCCTTCCTCAGTTTCCTCTAGCGGACAGGTTCCTTCTCTCAATTCCCTGCTAAATGCAGCAGATGGGATCAAAAGTACACAGTCCCTGTCCTTCATCTGTAGACAGAGCCGCTATAGAAAAACGTGGAGCAAAAAGATCACTTCCAGGCTCTGGGCTGGAATATCTGAGTATATCTCTTAATTGCTTTACAAAATGAAATGTAAAAGGGAACTTTTAACATCAACTTTGATCTGTATTATTCAGGTGACTGCTTCTCTCTACAGAGAAGAAAATAAGGAAGAGTTGGCTACACGGGCATGAATAAGAAGAGTACAGGGTTCACCACTCCTTACCATATGGAAATCGCCGTTTCCACTGAAATTGAACTCGCACTGCATCATGTCAAAGAAAATGGGGATGGTGGCTCTCCGGAGCTCCCCTTCTGGGGTCAGAGTGACCTCCAGGATGGGACCCACCATGGATGGGATGAATTTGATTTTGTGGGGACCTGAAATCAAAGTAAAGGAAAATATTTAAAACTCACGTCACCGTAAGGAAAGTGCTGCAATCTTCCTGCTCAGACCCCGTAAGAAAAGGTCTCTGTGGGTAAAACCACCTCAGCCAGAAGTGAGTGAGGAAATACCACATTCTGCGGATGTGGAGATGCCACAGGGACAGGCGGCTCACTGTCAGCATCCCAGCTGGGATGAGGGTGTGGAAGCCACAAAGCAACTTTCTCTTCCGGACACGAACGAGAACAGGACACTGTGGGGTGCTCATCACACAGGGGTTGTGCTGGGGCCTCTTCAAGGTCAGACACTCACCCAGGTTATACCACATGTCCCGGATTCTAAAGCCGATTTCCTTTCTCATGTCCCCATATCTAGGAAGAAGATCATAAACCAAGGAAAGGGTTTGCAGTGGAACTGAGCCAGATGCAATACAGCTGTCACTGGGTATCTGGGGGGACTCGGCCCCTGTGATACCCAAATCTATAATATCTGAGTGCTTTATATGAAATGGCATAGGATTTTCCCATAACCCCACACATCTTTCCACATACTTTAAATTCTCTCTAAACTACTTAGGGCACCATGTGCAGTGTGAAGCTACCTAAGTGCTTGCTGTGATGGACTGGTTAGAGAACAATGTCAAGAGAGAAAGTCTCTACATGTTCAGTAGAGGTGTAATCCACCCCCAAGTATTTCCGATCCGTTTGTCGGAATATGCAGAACTTGCAGAAACATACAGCCAAGTCTTTGATGACGAAGGAAGTAAAAGCAGCCCATGTCCCTCAGGGTCACGTGTAAGGCAGAGGAAAAGAGGTCAGGACCTTATCAGGCATCAACCGGGGGATGTGAACAGCAGAGGGGACAAAGTGGAAATGCTGAGAAATCATAGCAGATGAGCTTAAATGATGAGACAGAAGGAAAAGGAAGATGATCCAGGTGTGGCTTATACAGTACTGAGCCCCACGGCCAACACACACCAACATTCTGTACTCGTACTCAGACTTGGGGAATGCACATCCACACTAGCCCGTTTCTCAGCGTTCTCGCACTGGAAAGCTCTAGACTGATGACAGCAAACCTCTCAGAGCGTTCAGGGATGAAGAGCCATGTGAGGCACGTGTCATTGGTTCCCCCACCACGGCTCTAGACCAGGCATTCTAGATGGGGACAATAAAATAGGTCCTTCGGGGCAGAAACAAAGCTTACTCTTTTTTATTATGTACTCATCCATTTGTTCGTTTACCCATTCATTTATTTTTGTGGTACTCGGGACTGAACTCAGGGCCTTTGCACAGCTACATCCCTGGCTCTTAAATTGTTTTATTCTGAGACAGAATAACACAGAGTTAGTAAACTGTCCAGGCTGGGCTTAAACTTTCAATCCCCCTGCCTTATCCTCCCAGGGTGTGCCCCACTGTGGCTGGCTGTTTTTATGTGGACAGCAGATATTCACACAGCACATCAACAGATACACAGTTTATCAGTGGTACTGAAAGTTCATGGGGGAGTGATTAGGAAAATAATGTCTAAAAAATTTCCTTATTAGAGCTGCATTAGTCAAGAAATAATGGTCTAGGAGGCAATGATTTCTGACTGGAGGTAAGTTAGATGGCTTGACAAATCTCTTAAAGGATTCTTACGTCTAACCCACACAACACAGCACATTTGGGACTGGGAGCTGAGAAACTGGAATTTAGGTGGATCAAAAGTGGACATTACATGGGGCAAGGGATTTAGCTCAGTGGTACTGTGCCTGCCTTGTAAGCGTAAGGTCCTGAATTTGACCCCTGGTACCAAAACGGGGGGGTATTGCAAATGTTCCCAATAATACTTTAAATCAGGTCTACAGCCCATCTTATGGTCACTGATCTGTACTATTCTTCTCACACTACAATTGCCCCAAATAGGGTGGGTTTTTTTTTTCCAAATTCTTTCTCTGCAAATGTCTTCAAAAGCCAGTATTTTTTAAAGTCACATTTGAATATTTCTCTTAACTCTGAAACAGATCTGGAGGTAACAGAATGGAACACATCCATTAACTTCTCCTCAGTCTTGCACATAATTTCACTTTGAATTTCAAGGCAAGAAACGTGCAAGGCGTTTGCAGGTTGTGTTGGAATTTGGGCTTTTCTGTGGAAGTGATCCTGAGGGAGGGTGACCACCAAAGGAGCCAGCTTTGTCAACCACAGGGAGGCACTAAGCTTGCAATTTGCACAAACTGCCAGCAGACGGCAGGCATTCCCGGCATAGGCGGCAAATCAGCGCCTCCCCAGGTAGCTTCCAGAAAAGTACGGATGACTGATGGGAGGAAGGATGAGACTGAGAAAAAGTGTGAAACTGAGGGAAGTTTAGGTCGATGAAGTGATTAAGATCCACCTCACTGACAACACAGGTAGTCACCAAACAGCAATTTCGGCCACACATAAAGCACTGCTCTGAATATAAACAGACATATCAGCTTCCCAATCTTAACGGAGTTTAAAAGGACACTTACTTTTTCACAATTTTGTTGCGTTTGGCTTGGGAGAAGGTTTCAAGTTGAAGAGACTCATGGGTGAGAAATGCTACTGCCAAATGGAAATAATTGTTCCAGAGCTGTTTAAAATGAATTGTGTGGGCAAAAAGAAATGGAAAACAACATTAATAAGTCGTAACAAAAGAGAGCCACATGGTAGAAAGGCACTAACCAGGGACCTGTGAAAAAATGAAAATAAAAGCCACAGGACTTTTTGTTCTTTCTTTGGTTTCACTTAGTCCTAAAAGTTTTGGGTTTCAACCTTAAGCATTTATAAAATTCAAACTTTACATTTTTCTTTTCCCCTAGGATAAAGAAAAAGTGCTGCCAAGACATGTACCTATTTATAGAAGGTGCTCGGGCAATATGTACTTTAATACTCTAACGTTCTGCCAAACTTTTGAACTAGTAAATGCTTCCAGCACTTTCCCCTGATAAAATAACTGTGGCTAGTTAAAAATATTTAAAACAAGGAAAGCCATCACAGTACCATTTAATATCAGAGAAAATGGAGATTATCGAAATGTTCTTAAGAAGAATTTGGTTAAATAAATCATAGTCCAGCCACGTAAGAGACTGCATTCGCCAATTTAAAATACTGTGGAAATATTTGGCACCACTGAAAAAAAAAAACATAGACCATAGAAAAAACAAAGAAAGGAGATGAGGGCCAGGGATTTAGCTCTGTGGTTCGGGTGCCTGCTTCGCAAGTGCAAGGACCAGAGTTCGATCCCCCGTACGAGAAAAAAAACGATAACAAAGAAAGATTATGAACAAGCTACGGAAGAACTACACAGCTCAATGCCATGGGGGTGCACACGTACATAGGGACGCACATACACACCTCTCTCTAAGGAGCAGGGACGTCAGTACAGGGCCCTCTACCCAGAGCTGCCCAATTTAAAAGTTCTACAGCTGCACACAAAGGTACAAGGCCCAGAATTTAGTACAGTGTGAACAAAACACACTGCGGAATGCGAGTCCACAAGGATAGGGAGCCGATGTGCTTTCACTGCGATAAGAGCGCTTTGTGCAAGGAAATGTTCTTTAATATTTGTGCACAGAGGAAGGAATGAAGAGGGAGCCAGGGGTCATCTGTGTTTGCAAAATACAATGGACCTTCAAACGGCACGCACAGGAACTGCTCTTCAATAAGCAGAGGCACTATCCAGGCACACGCCCATGTAGGCTCACATGTTCATGAACACTCACACACTCAGACACAGGATCAGCACCAAAATGCCAACAGCAAGGGTATTAATACAGCAGTCCCCTTCTATGTGCGGGTTTTTTTTTTTTTTTTTTTTTTTTTGGTACCGGAGATCAAACTCCGGACTTTACACTTGAGGCAGGCGTGGCACCACTAAGCTAAATCCTTGGTTTCCCCCTCCATGTGGTTTTGTTTTCTGAGGTTTCGTTTATTTGCAATCAACTATGGTCTGAAAATGCCAGTCTATGCTGATTCCTTCAGGAAAGACAGGCCATATGCATAAAAACTTTAATTATACTATACTATGATTATTCTATTTCCTTATCAGTTATTATTTTTTATTTCTTATTGGGCCAGATTTGTAAATGATAACTTTAATCTGGCATCCCCTGCTGGTCCTGGAACAAACGCGCTGCACAGAAGGGAGACTGGTGTATTTGGATTTTGATTTTATTTTTTTCATTTTTATTTTTTGCAGACTAAGAATTAAACCTGGGCCCTTGCACATGCTAGAGAAATGCTCTAATGCTGAGCTCCACCCTCAGTCCTTTTTATTTTATTTTGGGAGACAAGGTCTCACTAAGTTGCCCAGCCTGGCCTTGAACGTGCAGTCCTTCTGCCTCAGCCTCCCAGGTAGGATTCCAGGTAGGCACCACTGAAACTGGCTTCAGTTTATTTTTTTTTAAGTCACGGTTCTATTTTTATTTTTAAAAATAGATTTTATTTGTTTATTTGTTTGTTTTTGTACCAGGGATCAAACTCAGGACCCTGTGCTTGTGAAGCAGGCAGCAGAACCACTGAGCTAAATCCCTGGCCCCTGGCTTCAGTTTTCTAATTTTTACTTATCTTAGTTACATTTTCTGCTACAGGGTCACTTCTTTATACTTCTTCTTACATGTTACTTGAAGGAAAGAAGATAAAAAACTTATTTTATTTTGTCTGGAAGATGACATGGTAGGAATGTAAGCTATCGGGAATGAGAAAACACAGGAAAATCTTTTTATCTGACAGTGAGGAGGTCAGAGGTGACTCCCACATGGAAAACTCTTTTGTGCTGACCTAGAAACCCAGGGACCTCTGGGTGGGTCAGACCCTTCCTACCTGCAGCTCGAAGCTTGCCTGGTCCATGAAGGATCTGGTGAGAACCTCAGCAAACTGATTGATGGCGCGGAGAAAAACCCTGGAGAGGAAAGCACTGGATAAAGAAGGCAACTCTGTGCCCTTGGAGAGAGCGTCCCCAACTGTGTTAAAAACGAAACCAAGTCTGGCACAGTGGCTCACACCTGCAATCCCAGCACTCAGAGAGCCTGAGGAAGGAGGATCATTAAGTCCCAGCCCAGCCTGGGCAACATGACGACTTAGGGAGACCCCGTCTAAAATAAAAAATAAAAACAGGTTGGGGATGCAGCTCAGTGTGAAGGCCCTGGGTTCCATCCTTACTGCAGTGGGGAGGGGGGAAAGGAAGTGAGCGAGCAACACCTCTGGGACTGACCAGCAAAGACCGTACCAGGGAGACAGCAGTCCAGCAGACAAGGCCCAGGAGTTCACTTTCATGAACTGGCCGGAAGAGCCTGCAGACTACAGCCCTACTGAGCTCTGCAGAGGACAGAGCCGAGGCTACAGGTCAGGCTGAGGGGGGCTATTCGCTCTCTGAGATTTCCAGAGTCTGGGGCTGCTGATGTAATTTCTTCTCTAAGAGCCGAGAATGGCTTTTCTGACTGGTATGGGGCCATGTAAAGCTAACTGTACTGCATGTAATGAGGATTCTGCACTGTTCTGCTCATTAAGGAAACTCCATGGCTCAAATGCGTATTTGTTTCCTTTCACTCTGTTTGACAAGCAATTGTGGACCAGTCCTGGCAAGCCGTGGCTCAGGTGCTGCACCGAGAGCCCCAGGCTGGCTTTCAGAAGCTTATGTTGTGCTGGGGGAAACCAAGAACTTGTAAATTAACTGTGATCCAACAGAAATCACGAAAAGGATTTTATGAGACCATCTCAAAGGTGCATGGAAAACCAGAGGAGCAGCAGATGAGCAGGAAGGCTTCCCCAAGAGGGGGCCTGAGGAAGGCTGCCGGCCAGAGACTGGGGAAGGTGGAGCAGGGGAGCAGCAGCGTGGGGTGGCGCACAGCCCCATGCGATCAGGGATCAGGAGCTCACTCGCTGGGAAATGAGGGAGGTGCGGCTGAAGAAGAGGGAGGCCTCGAATGTCAGGAGGGGAAGGCCCCATGGAGCCCTGTGGAGCTGGTGTGGACCCCGTATGGGAGTGACGAGAACACTAACAGGACTGAAGAGGGCAGAGACCCCCGGGAGGAACAACCTCGAAGCCCACAGGCTCATGGGAGTGCGGGAACCCTATCTTATATGTGATGGCTTTGGGGCACAGAGTCAGTAGCAACTCCCAAAGTGCACACAGCAGACGGTGGCTCTTAGAGGCTACCCCTGTGGGCTGGGCGGTGCTGTCCTACCTGCTCTGTGTCATGTTCATGACCATCCAATCTTTGGCATAGACATTCTTTCCAATCAGATCCTTAAACATGATGAAAGTCTCCATGAGGAAGTCCTGCAGAGAACAGAAGAGGAGTCGCTGGGGAAAACAAGTCCATTTACAGCCTTCCTCCCAGTGTGTGGACAGAAGGACCTATAACAGGTTCAGCGCAGTCCCAGTCCCACAGTGACGGCCCTTTTCCTAAGGTTTCTGTGCACAGGGAAGCATGCGTACAGCGAATGATCATAGCACTGGATGTTTATGTTGCATGACGCTGCAAGGAAAATGAAGGCAAAGAATTACCCACATTTTACAAATGGTACAAATGAGGCCGACAGGAACTAAAGATGCACCTAAAGTCATAGAAACCAGGTAGCAGGAGAGCTGGGATGAGTGCTGGAGCTTCGGACACCAAGTTTATACCCTTTATTTTAGTTCTACCATGCACTGTCTCAACACAGCTCCTGAACCTCTTCTAGCACTGGGGGATGTAGGCCTGCACCACCACATCCAGCTCTGTATACCTTTTTATTAGGCAGCTAAACTTCAGCATTTCCTACTGGGGTCCCCAGAACCCAGCCTGCTTTCTCCTGCACAGTTCTGCCCTGCAAAGCACCTCATGTAGCAGTCAGCACACGGTGCTGGAGAGGCAGGGGGCCTTGGGTCTATTTCCAATGACCCTCTTTTGAGATCATGGTCAGTTTGTTAACTTTTGCACTTTGGATGCCCGAGGGCACTGGAATAGGAACAAACTGGCTGGAAAGTCTGTGCTGCCCCTGATTTGCCCTTTTGGTTCAATAGCAAGCTGATTTATCCATCCTTAGTTCTGAAATCAGACCTCTTCCAAGAGTTTACGACGATTCCACCACACATTTTCAGGGCTCCCACCCACTCGCGAATGGCCCTTTACATGCTTGTTCACATGAACAAGAGTTCAGTTTGTGAGGCAGGGACCCGGGACCTCCTGTCACCCACCACCGCCAATGCTCTTAACTATAATTTCATCTTAGATTCGGATAATCGTGAAATCATTACCAAGAGCTACTCTTAACAGGCATTAGCTACATGCCAAACACAAAGCTTGGCATTTCCCAGGTACTGAATTTAATTCATACCCATAAATCTTGAAGGTAGGCACTGCGTTAGAGATGAGGAAACCAAGGTTTGGTGAGGTTCAATAACTTTCCCCACATTTCCTACCAGGAAGCAGAAGAGCCAGAACTCAAACCTGTGTTCTCATGGGCCACATAGTCTGGCTGTGGAGGAGAAAACACGGCTGCCTTGGCCTCTCACCCTCTCTTCCCTGCTGCGACCTGGCACCTGTAGACACATCCAGTTATGGCCCTGGTCCCCACAGCAGGCTCCCCATGTGAGCCAACACAGCATGACTGTCTGTTACCATAAACAGCACTTTCTCCACTTCCTCTACTGTTTGTCCATCTCCTGGGCATCACAAAATAAGGATGGGGGTAAGGAAGTAGATATACATCCCTGGGTTCAGTGGCCACCAGCCCTGGGTGAAATATGCACAGAAAGGAGAAAATCTAGCACGTAAGAAGATTAGTATGTGCATGTGTGACAGAAGCCATTCAGGCAAGGCCTAATGCCACATAGTTTTAATTTGCTAATCTGGCCCCACGTCCAGGCCACTGTTGTGCAAGTTCAGATGCTGTTCATGGACAGGCGAACTCCACTAACAATTCCCTGGAGCTGCAGGGAACAGTAACTGTAAGAACAACTTCCCAGCTTAAAAAAAGAGGGAGGGAGAGAGTAGTTACAATTGAAGACAGCTTACAGACACTAAAAGGGACAGACGCTTCTCCTTTTGTTTCCCTCTCCAGAAGGATGCGATCAACCACGTCTTAGAAGACTGCACACTCCTCTCTTCTAGAATCCTTTCCAGAGCACAAGCAACTAGTGTCCCTTCACACGAGACACTAGCTCTTCTCAGAGCAAGCAAGATCGCCTGGATGTTTCTAAATGCGGGCTTTCTCTAAACGCACGAGACATAGGAGTTTGATGTGGCCGTGTGCTGCGTGTACTGAATGCTTCCTCAATCCCTATTGAGCAGGGAAAGTAAGAATCAACTCACCTTCCCATAACCACTGTGGATGTAGCCATATAGCACTGGAAGCGGGGAGGAAGAAAACCCTGAATGTGAAGGCTCTGCTTTAGCTGTGTTTTTGTTTGTTTGACCAACTATAAGAAGACTTCAGGCTATCAGGACCCAGTGCAGGCAACTTACCATGATATCCTGCCTGGTTTTGAAAGTGCTGATGTAGTGGCTGTAGTGGCTGTCGTCCATCTGCCGCAGGATGGCGATCATGCAGGCCACAAAGCCGCCCTGGAAGGAAGACGGAAACACAGACCCAAGACTCCTCAGACCACCAACAGGCAAGACCAAGACTTGGACACCATGTACTCTGGGTTTTTCCCACCCCGTGAGCTCTGCAAGGGCCCTACGATTCCATGGAGTCAGGGAATCTGAAGGCTTAGCCGTATCTCGTTAGCAGCTATGGTCTGTGACATCCTGCAGGTCAAGGGACACTGAAGTGGAGATCTAAACTAGATCACCACCGAACACAAGGCAGGCTCTGAGCTTTACAGTGAGGCAGAGTTGCGGTGCAACAAGTTTATGAAGCAACATCTGAAATACTTACATCAGTTACACAAATCTGAACGTAGAGGACAGCTAGTGTGAAAACAAGAGGTCCAAGTGGAACATCCCTAATTTGAAAACCTGGAATCTGAAATCTTCCAAGGGACTGAATTTTGGAGCATTGTGGTTTTGGAATATTTTGTAGTTTTAGATTAGTGAAGCTCAACTAGTAAAGTCTGCCAATAGTCCTCAGTCCAGAAAACTCCAAAATCTGAAGCACAGTGGTCCCGAGCACTTTCAATAAAGGCTACTCAAGCTGCAGCAATGCTGAGAGCAGAAGGGGGGGGAGGGGTGATGCCAACTCCCTGCCCGAACACTTGAACACGACTCCGCCAACTCTACAACCCTTTAGGCCAGTGTCCCCAGCATGTGAGCCACACAGAATTGTGCCCTAGGCTTGACGAAAGAAAATGAGTAACTTCATTACCATGGTTTGTATGAGTAAGGTTAGGACAGGTCAGTTCAAGCAAACTGAAGTCAGACTACTATGTAGCCAGAGGGTGAGTGTCTAGGACGCTACTGTCTTGGCATTCATGTGGGAATGGAAATGTTACACGTTTAAATAAATCTGACACAGAGGACAGGAAAGTCCCGCTACTGTAGGGAGAGTGGGAATGTCTTCCTAAACGCACACACAACGAAAGATTGCCCGTGTGCTCCCCTCTCTGAACAAACACATCTTGCATTTTTTTGCTGAAAAAAAAATGTTCCCTCTATATGGCAGTGTAAAGCTTTGGATACGCACTGCAGATTATCATACAGTTTGTGTTTATACCATTGTCTAACATTATATGTTTCTCTAGGGTTTTGCCTTCTCTGGATTTAATCTCACATTTGTTATCTCTGGCTTTTCTTTGCTATTTATTTTGCTCATTTGGCTTTTCACTCATGTTCCTTACTCAGTTTTCTACTAAATAACATGTTTTTCTTAGTGTTTTGTATATTAAGTGCCTTTCTCTGGGTGTCTTTGTGTACTTTTGTTTTGCTATGAGACAGACCCTCACTGTGTAGCTGAGGCTGGCCTTGAACTCTTGACCCACCTGCCTCAGCCTCAAGGGCTGGGATTACCAGTGTGTGCCACCACTTCCAGCAGTGCCTGCATAGAGTCAGACTTGGCCACTTGCCATCTGTTTATGCACATTAAGGGTCTTCTGCTTAGTGCAGTTGTAGCCACTGGCCACCTACCACATATGTTATAATTTTTTCAGTTCAGTGCTTGACATTTAACTTGCATATGCATTTTCTTTCCCGTGTAGGGGGTTTAAATTTTGTATCAAGCAAAATCCTAACTTTTCCTTTTCGATTCTCTGAAATTCAAGAATCCTTTTGCTTTTTTCTTGTTTTACTGGGGATTGAATCCAATTGATCTCTTTTTCTGTGGTACTGGGGATTGTATCCAATGGGCTATACCCCCAGACTTTTAGAATTTTCAGACAGGGTCTTACTAGATGCCTAGGCTGAGCTCAGACATGCAATCCACTTGCCTCAGGCACGAACCATCCTGCCTGGTTAAGAATCACTTTTCTTGTAAGATCAGATACATTTTCATTTACAATCTCTTCCAGCTTCTTTCTGATTTAATTTTTTTACACCAAATCTTTCAGCCCATTTGACATTTATTTTGGAGGGATAACATAAGTCAAACAAAATTTTTACAAAAATTTACTAAAGGTAAAGAAATGTTCACATAATTGAGTTGACTTTTCATCTTCCCAGTTCTATTCTGTTGATACAAGCATTAGATTGCACGTGTCTAATATGTGTTTAATTTTTATTTTCCAATCTTTCAGGTAAGCCCTTCATTATTCTTTCCATTTGGCAATTCATTTTTTTGAATCTTGGGTTTTGGCTTTTGCACTGCCGGTACTGAACCCACAGCTCCCTCATAAGGTACTTAACCAACTGAGCTACGTCCCCAGCCCTAAGTCTTACCTATTTTTCTCCCACATTTTTGCAACTCAGTTAAATGGAATTTTTCATTACAATGTCTAAATAGATGCCAGTGTTACACAGAAAGTTGCATATCAGTTAGTTTAAGAGATGGTTCATTAGGTTTATGAAAATTTCAGTTAACTCTCTTGAGTTTCCTCAAAATGCTGGTCATATTTCAGCTACACAGAATGATAATTATCAACAGTTTTAGCTAGCACCTGTTTTTTATTAAATTGGTTAGAAATAACAGATGTTAAACAAAGGTATGAGATTGAGCACCCTGATTCTCCTTTATATTAGGATTCCTTGTGATTTCGTGTTAAGAAATTTCCATGTCTTTATCAATTCAGAATAGATGTTACACTTATCATACACCATTTTGGTGTCCACAGAAAAATCATGAAGCTTTTATGCTCTTAGTAAATTAATGTATTTTGTTACTAATATTTAACCATTCTTGGCTAACCAGATAAAATTGTATTCAGCTATTTATATCCTTTTTGTGTATTTGTCTTTTTTACTGTCCCTGTGTTTCTTCAGACACCTTTTCCTCATTCTTTGCTTCACTCAGCAGTCTCCTGCCTCAGCCTCCCAGCGTGCTGACACTACAGGTGTGCGCTGTCACGTGCAATTTCAGTCTTCTTTTTTCCCTTGAACATAAAGGGGCTCGTGGTTCTGGTGAGGGAAGCTGTACAACACAGACTAGCAGACCCACGTCACAACTGAGATCTGCCCAAGCATGTGCCCTGCACACTGCGAAATGAAGGGGCCAATGGTCCCCCAGAGGAAATGGGACACGGAAGCAGCAGCGGCTGCAGGGTGTCCTGCAGAGACACTCACAATGTGGGGACCCTGCCGGCTCATCCCGATCACCGTGCGGTTGATCCTCCGCAGCAGCCGCTCCATAATCAGCTGGACATGCGCAGCCGTGGGGCCCTGCGGGAGAAACGTGGGACGTGACACAGCTTCCCCTGACTCAGCTCCCCAGGGGCTTGTTGGACAGCAGAGCTCTCTCTGCAGATTCTGTTCTGCTTTTCCTTACAAAGCAATCTCTTCTCCAAAAGGGAAAATGGTACTGTGGAATGCTACCTAACTTTGCAATGGGAATGATTTCAGAACCATTACTTCTTCAGTCATTTAAAGGTGAGCGTGCATGGACAGGAATGAAATGAGCGCCCCCTAGGAATTCAGAGAGCTCTGGTTTTCAGTGAGCTCTCGGTGGCCACAGACAGGGAGGGGGAGGCCAGGGGGAGGCAGGGGAGGCCAGGGGGAGGCAGGGGAGGCCAGGGGGAGGCCCTCCTTATGAGGCAGAGCAGATGGGAGCTGCCAGGCAACGAGGATCATGAGCAGGAAGAGAAAGCAAAACCACAAAGTGTGTAGGGGAAAGATAAAAAGGGAATACAAGCCAAGAGGTTTTGTTATGAAGTGAATATTTGTGCTCCTCTCAAATACTTACCTTGAAGCCCTAAGGCCCAATGGAATTAGAGGATGGGGCCTTCCAGAGGCAATTAAAGTTAGATGAGTTTGAAGGGTGGGGCCTGGTCTGATGGTATTAGTGCCCTTACTAGGAGAGACAGCAATTTGTGGTGTCCCTGTGGAGCAGTGTACGCCTGTCATCCCAGCACCCTGAGCAAAGAGGTATGCAAGTTCGAGCCCAGCCTGGGCAACTTAGAGACCCCACCCCACCCCCCATCTCAAAAATCAAAAAAGGGCTGGGGATGTGGCTCAGCGTGAGGGCCCTGGTTCAGTGTCCAGTGACTGACACACACACACACACACACACACACACACACACACAAGGGGTGCAGACATAAAGAGAGCATGCGTCAGAACTCAATCATGGCCAGTCCCCAACCTCATGCTACAGCCTCCTGAGCAGCGAGATTTAATTTGAGACTTTCAGCCATTATTAAGCTTCGGTGAGCTTTCTGTTTTAGAGCCGCACAAAGAAGATAATTACTATTTTCTTGTAGATATTAACTTGGCCAGCAGTCAAAACAGTGCCCGATAAATGTGCATTCTTTCTTCCTTCTTTCCTTTCCTTTCCTTTTTTTTTTTTTTGGTACCAGGAATGGAACTCAGGTCTTTGCGCTTGCCAGGCAGGTGGCAGCACCACGGAGCTAAATCCCTAGGCGCCCTTCTTTTCTTTTCTGTTGCTCTCATTCAACTCCAAATCATCCACATTCAACTCGAGTCTTTCAGGACCTTCATCCTCTCTTGCTTCATGACAAACTGCTTAGTTCCTAATAACTAAATCACTGCTATATACTTTTTGCTTAATATTGTATTTATTATTTTAAAAATATTTAACTGGCAAGACTGTATATAATCAATGTGCCTGTGATGATTTGATATATGGATATTGTATGATTAGAACAAGCAAATTAACACACCCATCACACCTATGCTGTGCATGACATTTGCGGCACTTGTTCATCTTATAGCAGACTTTGTGCACGTTCACCAAGATTTCTGCCCCCCCATACAGTAAGTATTATTCTAGTCTTTGCTTCTATGAATTTAACTTTTTTTTTCTTTTTGGAGACATGGTCTCACTAAGTCGCTACGTTGCCCAGGCTCGGGTCAACCTTGCAATCCTCCTGCCTCAGCCTCCCAGAGCACTGGATTATGGTGTACCACTATGCCTAGCTGAGGTTTTGTAGCTTTCACAGATAAGTGACCATGCAGTATTTGTCTGCTGCCGGGTGTATTTTTATTAAACTATTACTTTAGTTTGCTTGTCCTCCCTTTTTTCCTTTCTTTTTCCCTCTCATCTTTTTAGTATTTGTTGTCTCGCTTGCCCTTTCATGGAGCCCTGGGGGACGAGTGAGGCTCAGGGGTCACAGGTGTGCACCCAGTGGGGGAGAGGGGAACAGGTGTAAACACACAGCTCAGGGACCCAGCACCAGGTGGGTTCCTCGAGCACAAGATGCTGGCATCTCTTGCTCATGGCCACCAACCGAGTTTTGCCAGGGCCCGAGGCCAGTTTAGCAAACCCAAGGACTGAATTCACTACTCAAGGTACAGAAAAATAAGAGCTGCAAGGAGATGAAGGAGAAAAGTGACAGGGACAGGCAGGGTGTGGAGCATGGATGGGACAGCACCAGAAGTGGCCTCCTGCAGGCGCCACCGCTATGGTACCTTACGTGAGGGGGATTCTGAGGCGGAGAGTGGGACGAGGAGAAAGCCAGGCGAAGAGGAGGCGTGGAGTCTACATGTCAGTGATCAGAGCTTCGACTCAGCTGAGAGAGGAGAAGCGGAGACAGACCGAGTCGGTTCACACACTGAAAATACGTATGGTGGAAGCAAATAAACAACAATACCCTATGGGCTGGGGATTTAGTTTAGTGATGTTGCCGCCTGACTCCCAAGGGCAAGGTCCTGAGTTCAATCCCTGGTACCAAAAAACAAACAAACAAACAAACAAACAAAAACCCTAGAAACAAAAAACAAAAAAAACAAACACCTCCATGATCCACACACAATTACTGGAGTTACTGTTTTAACAGTACTCCAGGATCCAAAGTTCTCAATGCCTCTGCTCACTGCAGGGAACATTACTGGAAAGAACACCAGTCAAATCTCCTTGCAGATACCGCAAGTGAGTGAATGAAAATAAATTTTAATCCTTGTGGAAGATTTAAACACTCCCAGCACCCCCCACTTTTTTTTTTTTTTTTTTTTTTGT
>NW_022900930.1:45382873-45435749 GCF_012274545.1 Fukomys damarensis | reverse complement strand
ATCTTTTTTATTTTAATTTTTTGGGGGTACTGGGGATCAAACTCAAGCCCTTGTGCTTGCAAGGCAGGCAGAACCACTAAGCTAAATCCCCGGCTTTTTAAAAAAATTTGAGACAAAGTCATTATGTCCCCAAGTTCCCCAGGAGGGACTTGAACTTGTGGTCCTTGCTAGAAGGTATGCACCACCAAACCTGGCTTGTTCAGGTCCTTTCTGAAGAATCCTGCTATGTGGAAAGAAGGCAGGGAGAGATGCTACAAACTCTGTGGTCATCAGAACAGTTCCTTCACATTATGCCATAGGAAATTGAGGCGCTGAGAAAACTGCTGCTGAGAGCTCATACTGGGAGTAGAAACTGAATGCCCAATTCCTGTGTTTCAGCTTAACTTTAGATCACAGATGTGTGCTTTCTAGAACACCAGGACCCTGGGTAAGCCGCAGTTCTTAGTGTAACATTGCCAAATGTATATGTCTTGGAACTTGATTTTACTATTTTAAATAATTACTGGGGAATAAGAGTTACTTTAAGAAATAATTATGTTTCCAGGGATTTAGCTCAGTGGTTCCACTACCTGTCTCACAAGCACAAGAACCTGAGTTCGATTCCTGGTACAAAAAAAAACAAAAAAAAAGAAATAATTCTGTTTGAGGCAACCCACTTTCCGGACCTCCTTCTGTCTGTCTTAGGCAGAAGCTTTCTTTCCCTCAATAAATTTTTCCTACTCTTAACCTCCATTGTTCCTAGAATTCTTTCTTCGATTTTAGAGAAATCGTGTTTTATTTATCTACCAGGTTTGGGAGTTACATCTCTCCCCCTATATCATTTTGGAGGTCTTCCAATGAGATTACTGGTCGGAGAGGCTGCCGAACTCCAAGCGGTCATACAAATGGAACCAATGACAAGTGTGCTAGACTTCTTTTACTGGGATCCACCAGGCCATCCTTGTAAACAGCTCATAACTGCTAAACTATATGACTTCTATGTTGGGTTCTGAAGTTCCCCCGGACCTTCTCCTTATCCTCTTTGTGGGCTACATTCGTAGCAATCCTGCTGACCTTATAATTTGGCCCATGCATTCTGTCTGTTTCTTTGGCTTTGTCTCCTCCAGATTTAAAAGCTGTGCAGCTGCCAAGATAAGGCACCAATGGAAGGCCTTGAGATAAACCCTCTATAGAGTAACTCTCACTGCCGATCACAACTAAGACCCTCTTCAGCTGGAAGGAGCCAGAGCTGTCTTTGCCCTTTGCCCCCTCACAGCAGTTAGGGGTCCTTCTTCAGAGAGGAAATATTGCAGATAGGTAAGTTAATTAGATATCTTGTAGGTAGACAGGACTGCCCCTCAAGGAGCCCACACAGAGGACAATCAAGACACATTCACTGTGGCCAGAATTGTAAAAGTAGAGAAACTACTATACCCTTGTGCTTCCCCTGGGGATAAAGAGCAGTGACTGATATTCTAAATAAATATCAATCACCTGGGTAGGGGGCCAAGGTCTTAGCCCAGCCTTTTTAGGAAATAACCCTGACCCCCACCCTTACTGAAAATCCTTGTATGCTTGCTACCTGACTCGCTCTCCCATCTGACCCCAGGTTAATCAATCTTACCTGGGTGACTGCACTTCTAATATTATTTGTCACGGTTCCGCCCCACCTCATGCCCACCTTGTAATTTTCCACTGGGTCTTGCAGTTTAGTTCCACTTTGTACCCGCCTCCCCACATGGCTTTGCTGTATAAAACATCTTGGAGAAGTGGGGTAAGCGGGCAGCCCACTTTCCAGACACCCTTCTGTATCACTTAGACAGAAGCTTTCTTTCCCTCAATACATTTTCCTACTCTTAAAAAAAAAAAAAAAGTATGTTTATATCATGATTGGCCACTGCAGGGAAAAGCCAGGGGAAGTTTTCTCACCAGCTGTGAAACTGACCCACTCATTCTTTTGTGCCCTGTAATTATGAAGCCCACTAGGTTCAGCCCCATACTTTCAGGAGAGAGAGGTGGGGTCCAGATCACAAAGGAGATGCAAGACAAGAAAACAGAATTTCCAGCAGAGTCCGGAGAAAGCAGCAGTGGCAGAGAACACAAAAGCAGATCCCCGAAGTGCAAAGGTGTTTGCAATGGCTTCAGGCACAGAGGACGGAGGGCAGAGGTTTCTGCAGAAGACCAGAGTCTCTGTGGGTCCCTGCACAGCTGTGGGCTTCTCACAAGGGCTCATGGGGTTCTCAGTGGAGGCTGGGAGAGCACCCCCACCCCACCAGGGCCCTAGCAGCAAGCAGACTTTGCCAGAACCCACATTTGCACAGGAGGCATTAGCATCTCCAGGCCCCTCGGCCCGACAGCAGGAAGGCCTCAGAGTCCGCTCCTCCCGGGGTGAAGGGACCTGGTGGGCCCTGTGCAGCAGGGGTCGGGGAGGAAGACGCGACTCACCACATCCTTCCTGTCCAGCACCTCCAGGATGCTGCTGAGGAGCTGTGAGCTGGCCTCGTGGTCGGGCTTGCTTGAGTGGTCGTCCAGCTGGCCGCTGAGCTGGTCCGTTAGCAGGGGCAGCAGCACCTCTCTGCACTCTGTGGGGAAGATAGCAGCTCATGCCCAGAACTGTGGCACCCCAGACCCCTTGTCTGCCTGGTGGCTCAGCTCTCGGGACCCGCCCTGCCGGGGGCGGGGCTCTCTGGCCACCAGGGGGGTGTGAATCTAGGCATGGATGCTGGAACCTCATCCTTGGTATAAACACACTGAGAAATACCTTTCTTGCCAGAGTGCAGGCATTTAGTACAATATTAATTAAAACTTTTTTTTTCTTTGCATTGCTGGGGATCAAACCCAGGGCCTCTTCCAAGTAATAAAGGCACTCTGGCCCCAGCCCAAACAATGTGGAAATCATTTAACAATTTCTCTAGCTTTAAATTTTTTTTTTTTTGCTTCTTGGGATTAACCTCAGGGCCTCTCACATGTTACCAGTGAGCCCTACCATAGCTCCTCTCTTGCTTTTTAAAATGACAATTTGATATGTGACTGCTAAGCCTGTGACACCAAGAGCTAAGCAAGTCATACACTTTCTACTGTTTTCTTCTTCCTGATGGAAAAAATTTACTAATTCCTATGAGCACAGAGCCTCCCCAGTCCATTTCCCTCATATAGTACGTCTTCTTACTGGGCCCTTCATGAGGACCACACATTGTTAGAATGACTCCAGGGTCTCTGGGCAGTACAGAAGTGCCTGTGCCTGTTAACTGCGATCCTACTTCCTCTGATTAGAATTATCTAGTGCAGTCAGGCATGGTGATGCACTCCTGTAATCCTAGCACTCCAGGAGGCTGAGGCAGGAGGATCACAAGTTAAAGCCCAGCCTGGGAAACTTGGTGACTGAACAAGATTCTGCCTTGAATTGGAGGAGTGGGTGGGGATGTAGTTAGTAAAGGCCCTGGGTTCAATCCCTAGTACTGAAAAACAAACAAACAAAAAGTATGTAGTGTGCACTTGCTTTTGCACTCAAACATCCCACCTTTCTTGTTTCCACTATCTTCTCTGCATGCACAGAAGCAAGAGTTTATCCTGCATATTAAGATGTTTAATAATCATTTTCCCTGCTACAGAATCCACTAGCCTAGTTAGTACAACCTCCATCTACGCCCTGGGAACATTTGAAATTTTAAGCACAACAGGGGTAGAACATACAGATCCAAACAAAGGCTGCTGATACCACCCTTGCTTGTGTCAAAACAGAAGCTGAAACTTGGAGCAGGTTCCACATCCGTGCACAGCTGCACAATTCACTGAGGGCGAGGAGAGGTGGGCTCTCCCACCACGACAGTCTCCATGAGGCCTGGGGTACACACCTAGCAGGAGATGCCCCTCTGGGACTCTTGACTTGGCCATGGGAGCTTCCAAAGGAGCCCCTACAATCTAGTGAGTGAGTTTATGAGGAAGGACCTAGTACTGGGCCCCCTGCTCGCATCAGTGGGGCAGGAGCACACTGATGTACTCGGTGGCTACCATGCTCCATTCTATTTACAAAAAGAAACCTTATGGCAGAATCAGCATGAGAGTAAGGAGTAAGATTTCTCTCTCTTTTGTGCCCCCTCTCAGTGGAATACAGGTACAGTAGACCCTTGACTTATGAACTCAATTTGTTCCTGAGAGCTGGTTGTAACTCAAGTTGGTCAGTTGAAGTCTCAGGCTCCTCTACACAGCCTTCAAAGTCTCTCTCCTGTACACAGGCAGATCTCAGTGTCCTTGGAGAGACACTGGCCCAGGATTTCTCAGTTAATCCCACAGGAAAGGATGCGGTAATGTTCCTTCCAGAACTCTTGAAGGGTTACATCTGTATCTGAGACCATCTGGAACCCCATAAATTAAAACTAAAATTCCAATCGTAATTAAAATTTTCATATGTCAGGCCAGTTGTAACTCAAGGGTCCACTGTAATCTGGCTTCCTTCATCCTCTAAAAGAGAATCGCTGATAGGGGCCAGGGATTTAGCTCAGTGGCACCATGCCTACCTTGCAAGTGCAAGGTCCTGAGTTTGATCCCTAGTACAAAAAAAAAAAAAAAATTCCCAATTATAGTGGTGGCCAATTTCCATGTAAATACAACCATGTTACAACTCTGAACACAGACCCGTGAAGAGAGAGCCAGCTCCTCTGCCTGCCTGGCCCTGGCTGGCAAATTTATGCACTGAGTATAAGTCAAAGAAAGCAAATCTGTTTAAAATTCATCTTTCTTACTTCCCTGTCACTCTGAGGACAAAGTTCTCCAACAAATGAACCACCTGCTGATTACTCTATTCAAGTTTAAACACACGACTTTACTCTTTTAGTGACTACTAAGAAATACTACATTGACTTTGGCTTCTGAGAACTGGTGTCTCAGAGGCCCCTAGGTCCTAAAAACCTGTCAAGCCTATTACTGACTTTTAAAAGAAAGCAGGCAGGGAGTGCTACTGCTGGGACCTAGGAGTGGCTTTCCAGGAAGCGGCCATTCGTGGTGGACACTCACCCGACTGCTGAAAAAGGCTGCTCTCCACAATCTTGGTCATGCAGTTGAGCTTCTGCCGGACTAACTGGTTGTCTGGGATGCTCTGAATGAACTTGCAGAAGAGCACGCTGGAAGAGAAACCCCAGATCAGCCCTCTCGCTCTGCCAAGCTGAAGGTGTCCTTATAGCTATTTCTCCTCCACTCTGAGCTCTGGGAGTGCAGAGGTTCACCTGGAGAACTCTGAAATGGCCTGAGAACATCCCTAGCACCTGCACAACCGTTCCCCAGAGGGAAGGCACACCCACAAACACATGGCCTTCTAGGCCTGCCCAACGCTCAGCTTCCTCAAGAAGCCTTTTCCAGCCAACTCCACTCCAGGGCCAACTGCATACTGACTACATTCCTGGGGACCCAGATGTAGGGCTGGAAGCGTGTGATTATGTACCTTTCCCCTGGAGTTAATTTTACATCTGCATGTCTTGTTTCCCCAGAAAGTGCAAACCTTCCTCAAGGACAGGCTTTGCGTGTTCCTCTGAATCTTCCACAGAACTCAGCCCAAAAAGGAGTTGGGTTAATACTTGCTAGGACAGCAACAGCACATCCCAGGCCACCAGCAAGCAGGGCTCTGTCAGAGCTGGAAACAAATGGTTGTGTGCCATTTACCTGAGCTCAGTGGGATCAAACACAAGTTTGACATCATTAATTATGCCAGGAAGGTACTTCAGAGCTGCCCCCTGTAAGAAAAATGCCAGAGGCAAATTCAGCTGCCAAGCGAGACAAATACAGAACTTACTGCTTGATCCTAGGAAGAAAAGGCTACACTTCAAAGTTGCACAGGGAACTGGGACAAAGACATTGCCATGGTGAACAGGAAAACTGTGTTGCTAACCACGACCTCCCAAAACCTTTCTCCAGAAAGTGCAGGAGACAAGTTCCGTACCTTTCCTACGAGCAGGAGTTACCCATTTCTATAGTCCCGTATTTGCTATTCATTTGGAATTATTTTTCAAAGGTGGTAGTCAAATTCCTAAAGTCTCCCTCACATAATTACATAAAGAGCAAGGAATACATGATGAAGTTCAAACTGGAGCCTCTGGCTATTATGAATTTCACGTTTCAACAAAATCACTGCTGATAAAGATACTGGTAACTCTGCACTTCTGGGAAAAACGAGGCAAACCCAAAGCAGAAAATGATCACTTGTGCCAGCATGGGGATCAGCATGGAGGAATCAGGAGTCCCACTGTGGTTATGAGAGCTGTCAAGTTATATCTCAATGGGGTGCTTATCTGTGCAAACTGACACTGAAAATACAAATGTACCTAAAAGTTAAAATGTGGCCTTCTTTCTTAACTTGCTGTGAAGTCCTACTAAGATTCACAAGCTCTCCGAGAAGCATGATTCACAGAGCATGATTCATGTTCCTCTCCAGCCTTGGCCAGTTCTAAGTTCCTCTGAACATTTCTACCACAACCTTAACGGAGTTACCCACGAGGGCACCAGGCTGACCTTGATCTTCACAGCCTCGTCTAGAGGCCTGTCCATCAGCGTATTGAAGGAGAGAAACAACTGGCGGATTGAGTCATTAAATTCATCCCCATCTTCACTCTGGCCATAAAACCTTAAAAGAAAAAGGAGAAAAGCAGTCAAAGTTTCCCGTCTTTAAAAGAAAATTTAAAATAGATCTGTGGCCTCAAAAACAAATAAACAACCTTCCGCTGCCTGCCTCTCAAGGTCCTGAGTTTGATGCCCGGTACAAGAACAAAACAAATAAACCACCACCACCACCACCACCAACAACAACAACATTGAGGTCAATGACACACGGGTCACCACCTAACCCTGTGTGGAGATGTTTCATGGGGCATCCAAAGTGGTCTGGAAGGGACCAGGACCCACCTCCATAGATATTTAAAGGATATTACTTCTTAGACAAAAGCAGGGTGAAAATGTGTAAGCAAGGCCCTAACACAGAGCTCTCTGGATGGTCGGCAAAGATCCGCCCATTGGTAAGGATTCCCCGGAACTGGTCTGAGAAGCCCTGAGCAGGGGGATGTGTTCTACCCCAGTGGCTTATAGGAATTTCTGGCAGGAGAGAGAACACCAGAAAGTCATAGAGCCTGATGCGAGAGGTGAGCTCTGCACACCCGTCCTCTCAGCTCATTCGAAGACGGCCCAGTGTGTGTAAGGGGCTCCCCCAGCACATGTCCCTGACACGGCACATCCGCTTCTCTCCTCCGCATTTCTCCGTCCTGCCTTCCTTCCCCCTCCACAGCCTCACCCGAGTTATTCTGTAATGAATGACTTCCGAGTGTGCACACCTGTAATCCTAGCCTTCTAGGAAGCTGAAGCAAGAGGATCACAAATCTAGGGCCAGCTCGGACAATTCAGTGACTTTCATATGAGCTGAGGTTTCAACAGTGAGTCCAGAAGCTCTTCAAAAAGAAAAGCTCCGAATCCACTCAACCTACAAGAGCAGCCGGCATCCTCTACTCTGCCCACTGTTGCCTCATCTACCCCAGGGCCCTCAACTGAACACACGGACTTGCTCTGATTAAAGTGCCCTACTTTTCTTCATAATATGTGTTCATCACCTCAACTCAGAAGTTGAATCTTTTTTCCAAGAAATCGAAAAGGCTTTGGCCAACTGCAGAAACAGTACAGTCCCAAACAGCAGTGCATGTGCTTACACACGGCCTAGCAACTGCAACACCAAACAGTCAGGAGGAGAGAGAGTGAAGTCAGAGTTTTAGGCACGCGTGCACACACACACACACACACACACATGTTTGTAAGTTTAAATTAGTCCCCTCCATTTACCTACACATTATGAGCACCCCCAATCTGAAAATCCCAAATCCAAAGTGCTTTAAAATCCAAATGTCGTTGAGCGCCAACATGATACCACAAGAGGAAAATTCCACGCCTGATCTCCTGTGACAGCTTCAGTCAAGAAACAGACACGCTAAAAACACTGTGTAAAATACTTCAGGCTCTGTTCATAAGATGTGTATATGAAACACAAATCCCTGTTGTGTCTAAACTTGGATCACGTCCCCAACATGTCTCATTACAGATATGCAAGTATCCCCAAACCCAAAATAATCTCAAATCTAAAAATGCTTCTGGTCCCAAGCATTTTGGATAAGGGGTATACAACTTGTACCTTTTATGGTAACCACAGAACATGAACTCCCCTAAGAAAATTATTTCATCAGAAGGTGACTGGTCGGCTGGGCGTGGTGGCACACGCCTGTAATCCCAGCACTCAGGAGGCTGAGGCAGGAGGATCGCTGTGAGTTGGAGACCAGCCTGGGCTATACAGTGAGTTCCAAAAGAAGAGACACGAAAAAAAAAAAAAAAAAAAAAAAAAAAGAAGGTAACTGGTAATTCTCAAGTCACCCACTTGCCAGAATGGAAAGGAACTTTATCTGGAAGCTGGCTCTCAGGGTATCTTGAAATATACCTGGAAAGAGAACTCATTTGATGCCCTGCGAGGCACTTAGTGTTCTAGGCAAACAGCACCACTCCCACCCCAACCCCGAGGCTGCCCGGAGTTTCTGCCTTTCCCTCGCTGCCCCATCAAGGCCAAGATCAAGTCCCATCGGCTCCTCCTCCACGGCAGCCATTCTCTGCATCTGCACCTCGCGCAGAGCCACCACGTCCACACAAGAACTGCAACAGCGCACGAAGCGGCCACTAGCTGTCACTCGCAGCCTTCCATCATCCCTTTTCCACTCAGCCGAGGTGCAAGGGTTTCACAGGGACCTTCTCGGCCCACAATGCACCACCATCCTCGGCATGAAGTCACGGAATCTGGCAAATCCACGACCAACTGCTCAGAGAGCCGAATGCCAGCCTGAGGAGTGAGGGAAACCATGAGGGGCAGGCAGTGACAGGGCCAACCACGGCGACCATACCTCAGGTACAGCACTCGAGACTGGATGATGAACCTGAACAAATACTTCAAGGCTTTCAAAGCTGCGAAAAGCAATTCTGTCTTGCTGGAGTCATCCGCATTAGCCACATAAAAGTTCAGAACCTTGGAGAGTTTCCTATAAAACAGAAAGAAGAATCCAGGCAATGGGCAACACGGTACCCAGAGGCAGGGGTTCGCTGTATATCCAGGGAAGCGGGAGTTATAGCTCTCACTACATCCTTTGGACAATGCCCTCAACAGGCAAACTAACTGTTCTGCAGTTAAGTTTCCACATCTGCAGCATAGGTTTGGAACTTGCTTCCAACTGCTTACAAATCGTGGAAAGTTTCCTCCTTAGAAATAAGGATCAAGGAATGAAAGAGTAGACAGCACAAAAAGTATGAGGATGTTTTAATCTCTGGCACCTAAGATAGACATCTTCAGATGCTCCTGGAAAGGAGAGATGATGACAGCCTAAGGGAATCTCCTTCAACCAGTTCCCTCCACTGCACCCCAACCTTGTGAGATCCACAAATATAGCATCAGACGGGAACTTCACTGAGTGTGGGAGCAGAGCTCAATCCGGCTGTCCAGAACACTACGGTTCTGAACACGTCTACAGACAGAACCCTTCTGGATTTTTACATTGTTCTTCGTGTCTCTCCAGTCTCTGGACTAGGGAGGGTCTTGGGCTTATGCTAACTCAGACCTTTGAAGGCTTGGGTATTTTGAACTTTCCTTCCGAGAATCTGAGTTTTTCTAGAATTAGCACAGAATCCAGAGGAAACGTGGAAATAATCAAGTGTTGTCGATAAACCCAGAGTGTTACTAGTTGTGGGGGGTATCTCATTTGGCTTAGTGTAGCTCGGATCCACAGCCAACAGGATTTAACTTGTAAGTGCTGCCAACTTGGAAAGAGAGGGTGCTGGCTGGGAAGATCCTGTTGCTGGTGTAGTGCCACCTCCCCAACCCAGGGGGCATCATGGCCATCACATTAGCTGGTGACTGTGCTACACTACACCTCCTTTATGTAACCGTGTTTCGGTACCGTCATGCTTGTTTAATTTAGGAAAGAACTTCAGGGATCAATGACCTGACCTGACACAGCAGCCAGCAGCAATCAGCGTAAACCATTGTCCAAAAGATTGCTTACCAACCCCAGGCACATTCCTGTCACTGTCTATTGCACTGCTCTGTACCATGACTGCAGTGCCAGGAGGTGGGGGTGACAGGCCACCTGCACCATGGGGACCTCAGCACTCTAGGGAGAAACACAGCAAACACCAGTTGCTTTCCTTATTCAGGATTCACAGACCAAATGCAGAAAGACGAGTGCGCTATGAGAAATGTAGAAAACACTTCCTTTTGTGCAAAAGAAAGAAGATCCAATCTTTTTTTTGGGGGGGGGTACCAGGGATTGAACTAGGGACCTTGTGCTTACAAGGCAGTCCACCGAACCACTGAGCTAAATCCCCGGCAAAGAATCAAATTTACACCCTACAAGTAATCGATTCCATATGACACCAGTGGAGTGGGGTTGAGGATATGACCTGTTCGTCTGTTAGACTTGGTCTTAATTCACTGTTTGACCCCCTTGGTGCTGCACGCCCATCTCACTGACATCCAACTCCTAAGATTTGAGTTTGGCCATCTGTCCTTGCTCTGCTCCTAACTGACTTCGACCACTATCTTTGTGGATTGTTAAGAGATAGCACCTTATTTCTTAGAAAGGAAGGGTCGGAACCAGGCACCTCTTTCAGAGGTGGAATACTTAGCAGGTTCTGCACTTAAAGCTACTTTAGTGAATTCAGGTTCCTTGCATTTTTCAAAACTCCAGTCTCAGAGCACAAATTCAACAATCCAACCACGCCGATGTCCCTTGAGCCATACTTACACATATGCCAAAGTAGCACTGAAGTGCTTGTAGATGTAGGTTTCAAGTACAGGATTAAAATGCTGGAACTTGATGTCTCCTATCAGGGAAATGATAAATACCTGCCAAAGTAGAAAAATACCAATGGCAGCACTGTACAATCCCAGGCATTCTGTCAACAAGCTGCACGTTGATCTCTCGGTGCCCTCTTTTCCATCTTGATCATTCCTGCAGCGTTCCTCTTCTACTAGCCCAGCGCTGCAGCCAAGTATTGTGGTTTATATTCAATTAATGCAGAAGCAGGAAATAGTTATGTGCCAGGCACTGCACTACGTGGTCTAAATAAGTGGTGGTGAGCCCACTACACACGTGCCACAGCAGTCTGTTTATATCACTGAAAGCTCTAAAAGGTTCGCCATCACTGGTAGAAATGAACTAATACAAACCAGCATCTCTGGCCTCAGGGAGCTGTTGTGTCAAAAGGAACTAAGTCTCGCATGGGTAACTTAAGTGTGGCATCAAAAAAACCCAGCAGGAAGGAGTATATGGAAACAGCTTATCTGCGGGAATAATAATATCTAACCCCAGGACAAAGCTAATTAAGTAGCTTGGGACACTTTTACCTGAGTATGGTGCTAGGACCCCCAACAGTCTGAACGTCACCAGCCAGTGCTGTCTCCCAATTCTCCCCTTATGGTACCTCTTCTGGTTGAGAGGTACACGATCTACCAATAACCACACTGCACCTATGTATGACAGTGTGCAAAGGAAAGGCACCGGGGGCTTGCACGTGTGCCCATGGCCAGATGCTCTGTCCCCCAGGTTTGATCTCCACACCTTGTTTCCCAGCATCCATCACCCACGGTCTCACTTTCCCAGATACCTGACCCTGACCTTCGCTCTGCACGTTCCCCACAGCAAGGAGGAAACATGGCTGCTGCGGACCTGTCCAATTCCTCCGCCAACGCCTCTACGCTCCCCAGACTCTGACCATCACTAATCTGTGTTTTGATTTCAGTTCTTGGAATGGGTTTCAGCGTTTTGCCTGACAGATTCAATTGTCTACCGGGCTGCACACAGCACCTTTCAATACTAACAAGCATCTCCTCTGACCTGCGAATTCAGTTCAGTCTTCCTGGCCTGAACACGCAGGGCAAACAGCTACACTGCACCACAGCCTTCCCGGTCACAGGTACCTCCTAGGCGTGGACTTGACAATGGTAAATGTTTCATGCTTTCTAACTTAAGCCCTTTGTTTTCCCTAATGAGAAAGTGAAAGCATGCTGAAAAGTGAGATCTAACAGAAAACAAAGAAATAAAGGCCCACAAAATAAGTTACTTGTTTGGTATTTTGCTTCTGGAAATTTAGCCTGGGGAAATGATGATGATGAATACAGAAGTTTATGTAGGAGCAGGTTCATGGCAATTATTTATAACAGGTGATATCTGCACAGCTGCAAGAATAAACACTAGGTAATAAGCACCAGGTAATAAGCACCAGGTAATAAACACAAGGCAATAAGCACTAGGCAATAAGCACTAGGTAATAAGCACAAGGTAATAAGCACTAGGTAATAAACACTAGGTAATACGTCTCGTTGCTTACCAATGCATCAAACACAAGGAAGTCGTACGTCTCACTGTCTGACATTTCCATCATAATGTTAAAAAGTGCATCTAATGTATCTTGCAAAAACTGAAGAGAAGAAAGACAGATTATTTTAGTGGACTTGTTCAGCTCTATGTTGTAGAAATGTGGGGACGATTTGGTTTCAACCGAACAGGCTTAAAAGGAACATTTTCTTCAATAGCAGCACACTTGCTTAGCCATACAGATAACAAATCTTACAGTGACAACGACTGGTTTAATAGGCTGAGCTAATCACACAGCAGCCACATTCCTAGACACGGACATATGAACGTACCTTAACAATCTCTCCCCCATCCACCTCCATTAACTTCTTCAGGTTGTGTTTCATGTTCTGGGAGTTGGAACGCCAATTTAGCAATCCTAACAGGTCGACTAGGAAGAAAGACGACAAACCACAAACATCAGAAGGAGCGATCCAAACCATTTCAGGACATAGCTACAAAAGTCTTCAGTAAGACACCTGCTGTGGACAGGAACTCATTCAAGAAGTGCCTTCTCCGTTCTTTGTCTTATCTGTGTCAGCATAGAACGACCTTTCTCATTCTCCAAAGAGAAAAAAATTCACTGCTAATAAACAAGAATATAAAATCATATCTGACTAGAACTCACATTTTCAAAATAATGACATAATCACAAAAAGCTAATATAGGAAGCAGTGATTTGAAGCCAGGGGCAGCGGTGCATGGCTGTAATGCCAGCTATTTGGGAGGCTGAAGCAGGAGTAGTGCAAATATATACAAGGCCAGCCTGGACAACTTAGAGACCCTGTCTCAAAAGCGGGTGAGGGACACCCCGTGGGTGTAGCTCAGTGCAAAGGCCCTGGGTTCAATCCCCAGTATGGGGGGAAAAACAGCACTCACGTAGTTGTAAGGGACCTTCCTGCCTTTAATTCGTGCCCCACTTCATCTTTCCCTTCTCCCTGGCTCAGAGAGAAGAGGGAGTAACTTCGCAATGTCAAATTACGTGCCATAGACCATGAAACTGCTGCAGGGTACTAGAAATGGAACAAGTTTATGGGATTCCAGAAGCCAAAGCCTCGACGCTCCATTACCTCGCCTCCCTCAGAGTTCTTCAGAGAAGTAAGCAGACAAGCAAAATCAGAAGCACGCCTGCACTGATACAAAGTGGGGGAAAACAAGCAAAACTGAATACATACGAACATGAGGTAAAACCACAAAGAAAAGCAAGGGAACGACAACCACCAAACTCAGGGTAGTAATACCTGTGGGAGAGAATTAGGGGCCACATAATTTAAAAAAGAAAAGAAATACAAGGAAGAATTATAAGCTTTGGAGATACAAATCTGTCTTCAAAACCAATTCCTATCACATTTATAAGCTCAGGCAGAATACTGTCCTGCTTCAAAGTTGAATTTTCTTTTTCTGTCCCTTCTTTTCTTTTTCTCCTCCCCTCCTTCCTTCCTCTTCCCCCCACCCTTATTTTTCCAGTACTAGGGATGGAAACCCAAGGCCTTTGCACTGAGCTACACATCCTTTGCCCGTTTTTACTGTTTTACTTTGAGACAGGGTCTTGCTAGGATGCTCAGGCTGGGCTAAAACGTGGGATCCTTCTGCCTCACCTTTATTTCTTCCAGGCACATGGACGCAGGCCCGTAATCCCTGCTACCCAGGAGGCTGAGGCAGAAGAATCCTAAGCTTGAGGGCAGCTTAGTGACTTAGTGAGACCCTGTTTTAAAAATAAATAAAAAGGACTGGGCATATAGCTTGCCTAGCATGCCTGAGGCCCTGGGTTCAACCACCAGTACCACTAAATACACACATACACCGGATCTTTTTGTTGTTGTTCTAGACAGGGCCTCACTATGAGGTTGAGGCAGAAGGATATCAAGTTCCAGCCCAGCCAGGCAACTTAGCAAGATGCTGTCTCAAAATTTAAAAAGGGTGGTCGATGTGGCTCAATGTAGTCCCTGGGTTTAATCCTTAGTACTACAAAAAAATCTTTATAAAAACAACACTGTGAATAGTTTCCCTGGTGTGAATAATCTGCAATAATACATAAGATCCAAATAAGATTACTGACATCTAGAAATGGGAAGAAAGGAGCTAAAGGTGTAGGGAAGGTGGAATGGGTAGGGGAAGGGTAATAAGGGAAAAGAAAAAAATGTGAGAGAATGAAAAGATGAAAATAAAGTGTTTGTAGATGGGGAGGGGAGGAGGGCGTGAAGGGAGGGCAGGGACAAGGGGAAAAAATGAGAATCAAGACCTGTCATGTAGAGGTACAAGATCCCAACAATGAATGTAACTGTGCTGTATCCATAAAATGTACCAATAAACATAATTAAAGCTGAAAAAAAAATAAAACAAAGAGGGGGGAAAAAAAAAACAACAACACCACGGTCATTAATTAGGGAATGGTAGCGGCCGCCTCCGTGCCCTCACGTCCGGGGTGGAGGGTTAGAGCGCTTGGGGTCACTGGAGGGAGATGAGGCCTCCTCCTGCAAGGCCTGAGCGTCTCCTCCCTTCCTGGACCACAGAGCATTCACACCCCGAGTCCAGGTCACACCCCAAAAGGCTCTATGCTCATTGGACTGTGCTGGGTTTTTAAAAACAAGTCAGTCAATAAACACAAGAGCCAACAAGATCAGTCTGCCGTCAGTTCCTGTGGTTTGTCCTGTGGTCTCCTAAACCTGAAAGGCAGCCCCCAGCTCCAGAGAGGGGCCCCGGTCCCACAAACACCGAGGCAGGGATGATGGCTACTGTGTTCTTCAGCTCTTCCTTTCTCCACAGAAATCACTCTGGTTTTCTCTGATTCCCAAGTCAGAAGAAACAAACCCAGGAGCGACTCAGAACCATTCCCAGTTACGGACGCTCACCGTATCTCTGCCAAGTGCCTTTGTCCCACGGCAAAAATTCCTTTAGCTTTTTATTACGAGTTAATTTTACAAACTCTTATCTACTGCCCTTTTTGTTCCCTGAACTCCAGTCTGGAAGGATCATCTATTAGATGTTCAGTAAAAGCCTTCTCTCTTCCTCTTTTTGGTACCGGGGATTGAACTCGGGTCCTCAGAACCACTGAGCTAAATCCCCGGCCCCTTCTCCTTGAGTGACCCTCAACACCCAGACTGTCTGACCCTAAATCGTCCCCTCAGATTTAAACAAACCAGGGATGTGATTAAAACACAACCCCCCAGCCTTGACTATGTTTAAAATTCAGGATTTACCAGTTGTATGTATTTTATCATTTAGTTATAAAATTACAAATTAATAAAATCATGAAATTCAACAATTGGAACTTAATTACTGGACATTTGGGTTGTTTCCAGTATTTTCCTATTATAAATTCAAGGAAACATCCTCAGACAGAAATCTCTCATTCTCACCAAGGTTCAATTTCTAAAAGTCACATTCATCCTCCAAAAGTATCAGACACTTTGAACACCGATTATCAATCTATTATGTCGATTCTTTTTCCAGTCAGGGTTATGGGAGCGGTGCAATTCTGTCATGTCTTCTATGAAGCTCACAAAACTTTCTGGCTTAATTTCTGACGGGTGAATTCTTACTTTGCCCTCCGGATCTGCTGCCCTGCACTGACCCTGTTACGTCTAGCCGCTCGTCCAAGTAGAAATGCCATCCTTCTTCTCTAGCCAGCCACGACTGACCTTCCCAGAGCCCAGCCAAGATCTGACCCTTCAGGGCACCCCACGGTCCCCCAGGAGGCGAACCTCGGCTCGTGTGCCGCAGAGGGCTGCTTGTTACCGCTGAACGCTCTAAAAGGCTCGTCATCCCTGGAACCGTCTCTCTTTGCTGCTGTAAGGCTGAACTTGGACTGACTGTCCACAAGTCATAGGGGATATGGAATTTCTAAGGCAGACAGTTTTTGGCTTACTTATATTCACTGGGACTCCATATTCTTTTCTTTCTTTGCTTTCCTTTTTTCATTTTTTAAAGACAGAGTATAACTGCAGCCCAGGCTCTCTGCTCTGCCTTGCAGTCCTCCTGCCTCAACTTCCCCTGAGCTGGGATTACAGGCCTGTACCACCACACCAACTCTCAGCAGGATTCCTTGTATGATGTAGGTTAAATGGATAAGAAGCTGCTGGTGGCTACCGAGTGCTGTGTAGTCCATATTCAGGAGAGGCTACAGCTGCTATCAGAGATTTGAAGGTGAAATAAAAAAGAAGCCCCATTTGAACTGTTCAGTGGTTTTATAAAAAATTCTCGAACTCTTGGATAAAACAAGAGGGAAGAACACATGGGGAAAGAGAAAAGTCTGCCTGGCATGGAGGTGTGGGTCCACAGTCCCAGCACTCGGGAGGCTAAGGCAGAGGACTATGAGTTCCAGGCCACCCTGCTACAGCAGGGAACCCAGGCTACAGCTGTCCCAAAAAACTTAAACGACAGCAACAACAAAAAGGAAGGAAAGAGCAGAGGGAGGGAGGGAGGGGAAAACGAGGAACGGACTGGAACAGGACTCCCTGCGCTGTCGTCCCCTGGGCAGGGGAACGGTTCTGCCCTCGCCAGCACCTCCCCTTACACCTACTCCCAGAAGCGTCCCCAGAATTCTTGCTCATGACGGAAGGGAACCCTGGAAGGAGTGACAGAGAAATCCCGCAGTGCTGCACTGCCCTAGAATGTCACCGAGGAGCGCCCAGTCCTGCGGCGCCTGCCCTGAAGACCTGGCCCGCTACGTGCAGCCCCACGAGCCTGGCCGGGGAGCCCTGGAGCCCTGGGCACAAAGCTCCTCTGTCTCACTGTCGTCCCCATGGTCACCTACCATTCTGAGTGAGCTTTGTGGAGCAGATGAGTGTGGCGATCTGAAAACTGTCCTTCGTGCTGTCCTTGCTAGGGATGAAGGCGGCCGGGTTTCTGGATGCCTGGAGTTCCTTTTCTTCCATCTCCGTCTTGGTCCCAGGCAGCGTCAGGTAGGACTTAGCATCTTCCATCTTCCTGTTGTCACCCTGAGGAGGAGGCCTGTTAGGGATGCCCTTGGGCACCATTTCCTACATGCACGAGGGAGCTTCTACCGGGAGCCAGTGCAGGTCTGGACGGGGTGCGTGGCTTTGTCAATGTACCCTTCACGCTCCCACGCCCCAACTCAGGCACGGTGATATCTTTGGGCTGAATTTGAGCCCAGAAACAATTTTTTCACAGAATGAAAATGGAATAAGTTATAAACCAGAAGCCAGAATGTTCTAGTCTCTGCCAGAAGTAAGTAACTGTGTTACAGAATACAGCTGGATTTCATATTCTTGAACCTATAAATGGTCAGTGCTGTCTGTACATCCTTGGGGTGACAGAGGAAGAAGTGGTTTGCTGCACCTTCTAGAAGTATTACAAATGATGGAGATTTTACGGAAAACATTCTTCAGACAGATGCATCTCAAAAGAGCTGCCATCTGTGCGGCCTCCTCCTGCCCCGGATATTCCTGGATAGAGATCCAGCATCTACTTTATACTTTACAGTCTCGTGCACGCAAGGACGTGGCAACAGTTAAGAGGACAGAACGCAGGCAGGAAAGGAAGCAAGGCCCAAGAACACAGCAGTGGTGCCTGGTGCATGGAGATACGAAAGGCACATCCTACCACACCCACCCCACTAACCAGGCCCGAGCGGCACTGATGGCCAGCGGGGCGACAGCGGGGGTGAGGCTGCCCCTTCCCTGCTCGGCCCGGGGCAACTCTTTGCATGCAGGTGAGATGCTGTGCAAAGGCGTAATAACAATGCCACTCGCTGTCCAGAGAGGGATGGAAACCAGACCCTGCTGGCTTGGGGACATTAAGGGACAAATGTGTATTGCTCTCAAGAGGACTCTGATGTCTGTGCAAATCTGAAAGGAGGCTTAGAAGCCAGTTTCAGCGGGGGAAAGACATCCTCGAACGTTCTGGGCCTCATCCTGCGGGTAGCACCTTATACACCACCAGGTCGTGCCTCCCGTCCCGGAGCGTCGTCCCGTCGTTGTTCATCAGCTTCACGAAGGCCACCCCAAAAGGTCGCTCGGATTTATCTCTGGCTGAAAAGACAGAAATGTATGTAACGCCGGGCAGAGACGCTTGATTTCACATTTGCTCTGAAGAGTGATGTCAGACTCCGACGCACACAAGTCAGAGAGGCACAGTGAGCCCCACTCCGAAATCAGCGGCCGCCCCAGGGTGGCGCCTCTTCCCACACCCCCTGATAAAGGAGCCCAGCACCCCAGAATCCGCCGAACTGGAAATGCTGGTGCTGCCGCCCACTCTCCCCATGCCAACACCTCGTCCTAACTCCTGCGGAGCTGCTCCCTCTTTCTCTCCTCCACTTCTGGTCCTACCCGAGGCAGGGTCACCCTCACCTCTTCCATTTCCTGCTCCTCCTCCTTCAGGACTGAGACCAAGGCCTTCACACTGAGCAGCATCCTCAGCTCCTTTCATTTTTTGTTTTTGTTTTGTTTTGTTTTGTTTTTAAATTTTAAGACAGGGTCTCACTAAGTTACCTGGGCTGGGCTCAAACTTACAATCGCCCTACCTCAGCTTCCCAGAGTTCTGGGGGTGTCAGGTGTGTGCCACCGTACCTGCTCTGCTATTTACTTCTACAAACTCCTCCTAATGGGCTCCAGTCCTTTCCCACCCAGCACGTTCTCCATCCTGCAGCCAGAGGGAGGCCCCCAAAGCCCAGTTCACCCAGGCAACTGGCCTGTTTCAAAGCCTTTGGTGAGGTCCCTCACTTTAGGCTGTTCTGACAGATGCTGTGGTAGTTATTAGTCTTCAGGGCTAATTATGCCTGCTCACTGCTCCCCAGCACACAGCTAGGGGCATTTTGTGGCACCCAAGGAGCGGGGTCCCATGCGGGGAGAAAGGGCACGAGTCGGCCTGTAGGCTCCCTGCCCAGTCTAGACTTCGAAACCTGGCGACTTGTAGGCAGTTCTCGGTGCAGACATGGCTCTGGGGTCTGCAGTGACTGTCACGACCCCACACCGCCTCTGCAGTAATCTATAGCCCCACTACTTCTCCTATACCCCCGTTCTCCTGCTTAGGGTCACCTAGGCTGTTGCAACACTGGGGTATGTGGAGAAAGCTAGCCCCCGCCCGCAAACCTACAGCAAAACTAAAACCAGAAGCCAGCTTGCTATAGCTCCTTTCTAACACGGGGAAAAAAGAATCTCATCTTTCACGAACTGGCCCCTGGCCAGCTAAAATCACCTAGAATCAGAGAGCCTGGCATCAGTCCAACCCCATCACTGGTTAGTTAGCCCTGTGGGCCTCTCGGCACCTTGGGTTTTCTATGAGCAGTTGGGGGTGAAAGTTCAGATCTATCTTGTCAGATTACCGTGGATACTAAAAATAGCATATAAAGGGGGCATTAAGAAGCGTAGGCTACAAACTAAGATGTTAGTTGAGCTTTGTCTACGTGGTTAGTCTGCCCTATCTGGATTCAACCAGTTCTGGATCAGGATGACCTTACATTGCTACTGGCGTGGACCATGTTAGGCTATGACGGCTGCACCTGCACTGAACACGCAGCACCCCCTTCCTTGTTGTTATTCCCTGCACAGTGCAGCAAGACAAGTGTGTGCACGGCACCGCACCGCATCCGGCACCGTGAATGATGCAGAGGCAATTTGAAGAATACGGAAGATGGCGTAGGTTACAGAAAGTCTTACGCTATTTTACTTAATGGACTTGAACACGCAGATTTTATTATCTGTGTGGGGTTCCATAAGAGATACTGAGGACACCTGTTTTATGCAGAACCATATGCAATGACTGACATTGGATTTTTTAGTCCACAAAAATGGCAATTTCATAAAGTTTAACATGATATTATTAGTATTAGTAGTAATAGTAGTAGTGATTCTGAGGATTGAATCCAGAGCTTTCACACTGAGCTACATCCCTAAAACTTTTATTTTGAGATAGAGTCTCCTAAGTCATGAAGTTGCCTGGGCTGGGCTTGAATTTGTGACCCTCCTGCCTCAGCCTCCCATGGTGCTGGGATTACAGGTGTGTGCCACCAACCCAATATTACTCTTGCTCTGCTGTTCCCACTTTAGCCATGCTGAGCTCATTTTGGATCCCCATACTTCTTCCCCGGGCCGACTTCTGCTCACCCTCGAGTCTCAGCTAAGACGTAGGAAACCCGATGCATAAATACGCAGATGGGGCAAGAGGAGCTGAGCCACACTCCAGAGCTCTGCCCATGTGTGGCACAAGTCACCCTTTTCTGGACATAATCACCCACCTACCGGTCCATCCTCCTAACCACGGCCCTGGGGGGCTGCGTCCCACTGGTGGTTAGATACCGAGCTCTGCCTGCGGCCCGGGATGTGGACGAGTGAGGTGCACACATTTGGACGAAGGAGTTACTCTTCTATACAGTACCGAATAACAGCAAGAGAGCTGCAGAAGTGCCAGCATCACTCTCAGAACAGTTTGCTACTCATTTCCCACTTCAGAGAAGCCAACGTGTGAACCGGAGGATCCAGTGGTCTTCTCGCTGCAGGATGTCTCAGCTGTGTGGCCACGTGCACTGTGACTGTCCCAGCGGAAATGCCACTTCCTACACGACCTCCGCGTTCTTTGCCAGGCAGCACCTGCCAGGGTCTTACAGAACTCACTGGGGCAAACGCTGGGGCACAGCTGCAGCGCAGACTTGGCAAGCCCAGGAAAACGGACTCTCCTGAGTCCCTCTGCACCAATAAATTCTTAAACAGAGTCGCCAAGTGTCCGCTTTGCAAGCACGAAACTACAGCACAAAAGCACGGTTAAGTGTAAGAAAATGCTCCCCATGAAAGAACCACGTGGTACTTACATTCCTGAGACGACCTGTGTCGGAAGCTGAATCGGATGTGGCAGCGGCTGACATCCTCTATAGCAATGAATACCTGCGTGACGGAAAGCGTCAACAGCTTAGAGACAAGCAGCACCTTGCAGTGAAGGCCCATTTTATAGAATGAGGCCCACGTTTGGTGCATTTTTTGGTTATGGTGACACAACAATGTAACTACTTAGGAGGTACATCAGGATGTTCTGATTCATATATACAATGTCCAGTCATCAAATCAGGGTACTGTATCTCCAGTTTAGACTTCTATCTTTTCTTTTTGAATTTTTATTAGCCCATGTTTCCGGAGCATACACGGTGACTACATTCCTCAGAGAGCTGACAGAGGTACATAATGCACGATCCTTTCTTTACGGTGAGTATATATTCAACATTCTTGCTCCCAGGTATTTCGAGATACACAACAATGATTAGGTTCAATGTTAGTATTTCACTATGGCACAAATACCTACAGAGTAAGACGGCTTTAAGATTTCATTACCAGGACACCAAGCTATTTTTATGATAAAAGAAGCTCAGAACAGCTTGGTGTTTATTCTAAATTCAGAGTATGGAGACATTACAAATTTCTAGTATTTTCTCATTTATGAAACAGTCAATAGTTCAGAGGGAAAAAACCAGTACTTTGAGATCTACATAGGACCTTTCAGACTGCAAGATGTATAAGATAAGATCAGAGGCTAGATCACAAGGAAAAGAAAATAATGAGGCACAGAAGTGTTCAGATTCAGAGAGGGGACAGGGAAACATCCACCAGGCAAGAGAAGGAGCAGCGAATGTTTGGGAAATAGTTCAAAAACCCCTGGCACGATTATATAATGGAACATTATGCAAGCATCTTAACGAGTATTTCTGAAAAACTCACAATGCCTGAGAGAAGCAGCTTTAGAAAACAAAACAATAAATTTGAATTCATACGAATGGTATCATGCAAAACATGAGCCATAAGACTCGGAAGTGAGCTGAGCGCCGTACTTGGGGGCAGGGCTTTGTTTTGTTTCCAGTTTTCTAGGAAGCGCTCCTGTGACTCTGGCCATCCAAAAGTGTGGGTGCAGCCTGGGGTTCAGAGGAAGGGCCTCCAGGTCAGGGGCTGACGCAGAGGAGCTTCAGGGCCTCGGGGTCCCCTCTCGGAGGAAGAGGGCTTGTGCCTCAGCTTGTTCAGTAATACGCAGGGCCACTGTGGGCCCACAGGAGATGCCCGATCTGAGAAGGGATTGGAATCTGTAAAACTCTCTTGAAGATTGAAAAGCAGCCCAGAAAACTTGGATAGGGGCCAAGAAAAACACATGCTAGGAAAGTGCTTGCAGGGTGTGAAATTCGCTTGGTTCTGGACCATCTTGGCAGTCTGCTGCCTTATTCCTACAACCCCAAGTTCCTCTCTTCGGATTTCTGTACGTTATGAGTAAGAATGTTAGTGAAGAGTGCTGGGTTTATGAAAGGTGGATGCTCCGATACAGAATGACAAACTACCAATTCATTTACCTTATCTACAACTTCACAGTGAGGCCCGATGATTTGGGAGTGAAAAGAAGAGAGGGATATAAGTGAGATTTAACAGATGACACAAGTGACAAATCTCGAATTCCTACCTTGACAGTCTCATACCAACAGGGCTGCTTGACCTGGTAGTAGACGACAGACTTGTATTCCGACATGCCTTCGTATCCAGCACCAGGGTGAATTGCTTTCTTTGGATGGAAAGAAAACATTGGGAGGGGTTATACCGTCCTGAATGCAAGAGTACTGAATACACTTGGCATGAGTCCCTGCTCCCAACACGTTTAGTGCATGCCTTATACTGGCACCTGTGAGCTGATGGATCATAAGGGCTGAGGAGTAGAGCAGGACTGGATTTCTACCGCTTTTCTCAATGGGTCAAAGTATATAAATCTGGTAGCAGGTAAAGGACCCAGCACCTTTGAGTGCTGTGATTTTTACTCTCTCATCTACTCTACAGCATACATTCTCTCCCTTCCCTCCTGTCCTTCCCTCTTTTATCTCCTGCCTTTACACTGATATAAACCCAGGCCATTCTGGGGAGAGACAATTTTGCTAAGGTGCCCAGGGTGGGCTTGCATTAGCTGTCCTCCTACCTCAGCCTCCCAGGGTGCTGCAGTTATAAGCTGGCAATGCCACATCTGGCTGGGGACTTGGTGTAACTGTTCAGCATGTTCCCTCAAACTCGGGGCTGTGCCTTTTCCTAGTAATGAGTCAACCAGTTCAGGAGAACAAGGACTCGATAGCGATGTCTCCAAGCTGGTTTGCAAAACTATGAAATGAGCAACTGGGGGGGGTGTGCATTTTGACCCGTGGGGATCAAATGGCACTGTTTATCCCTCTGACATAGAACACAACCTCGCTTAGCAAATCTGTAAATCTGTTTCCTTCAAAGATGGTAACCTCCATGGGGAAGAGAAGGACCTAGTTCCTTGTCCCTGAGTGAAGAGCTTTACTCTTAGATTCCACGGCTGCTAACTATGGTGCATCTATGAGGACGCCAGGTTTTGGCGGAGGTGATGACGGCCTGCAGTGACCACCCCACCTCTCCTCTTTAATGTCAGAATCCAGATCTCCTAATCTTATCTCTGTGGTTCCTCTGCACAGGCAGAAAGCTGCCACAGTTGGAGAGCTGTGGACTGGAAGTCAGGAGCCCTGGATCCATACCAGCTCTGCCTTTAACTCCCATGTCTTCCAGACAAAGGAACTTCTCTATTTGGGACTGCAGATTCCTGATGATCAAGCCAGAGAGCAGCAGAGGGCTGACCTCTGTCCCAGGCCCTCGGAGCTCAGTGGGCCCTCAGGGGCCCCCTAGGCTCCTCTGGCCCAGTTGAAAGTGAGGTGTCCTTCAAAGTGGTTGGGTATCTGTGGTACCCTGCTTAGGCGCCAAAGGAAATGACTACGCTCAAGTGTCACTGAAAATGCTCAAGAACCTGTGCATCCCTGATCTACAGTGGCAGGAGCTACTTCTTAGCCCAGAAATAAAGACTGTAAATGGCCTCATTAGTAAAACTGGTCCACGATAATCACAAATTGCACAGCTTTTACACTGTTTCCTTATGAACAACCAAACCACCCTACTATGGAAAACAAGAAGGCCAGAGTCTCTCGGACTGTAAAGCAGGGTGTGAGGGCAGTGGGGTTCCGGGGAGATGCCGTGTACCTCCAAGAGGTTTCCGTCTTCGTCAAACACAGACATGGTCACCTCCACATTCTTGGGCGTCTTCTTCTTCCCTTTGTCAAACTCACCATGGATCAGGGTGACGTAAATGTCATTGCGAACGTCTCCTGCAATGCGACAGCTCATCTGTGAGTGGTGCTGAGAACAGCTGTTTCAGACTTTCAAGGTGTAATGCAACATAAGCGATAAATCAGAATGAGCTATTCGTTCAACAACAGCCTTTCACAGGTCCATCTCTTGAGCTTCTTTTCCCGGTCCATCATGTCTTTGAAATGCAGCTTTTATAAGACATTCTCTTCAGAAGTAATTCTTTACTACTAAGTAAATGATTAATTATTATTTAGTAACTGTTTTCCAACAGTGCCTTGGAAATACATCTGCTAATAATAAGGGCGATTGCTTTTATTGAGGGCTTTTTGTTAACCAGAAAAAAGTATTAAAATTCGTTAGCCGGGCGTGGTGGCGCACACCTGAAATCCCAAGCGCTCAGGAGGCTGAGGCAGGAGGATCGCTGTGAGCTCAAGACCAGCCTGGGCTACATAGTGAGTTCCAGGTCAGTCTCAACTACATAGTGAGACCCTGACTCAAAAAAACAAACAAAAAAATGTGTTAATAAACATGAAATTCTCACACTGAACGAAAGTTTAAATGTTACTGAGATACACAAAAGACTGGTGAAATACACAAAGCATTTCACATTCCTGGGTGAGGAGACACAGTATTAAGAAATGACAACAACTGCAGGATATACACCGTCTTCTCTTGTGAAAAACAAAACCTTACAGCAACATGAGCAAACAGGGCTGCACAGTTTGAGCACCTGCCATTTTCATCACTCCTTCCATTCGAAAAAGAAAAATCCTGCCTATCGTTTTTGAGGGAGAAAGATAAAAAGGTGAGTTCGCACAGTCCACTTTGAAATCTTCACTGCCACACTGCCAGTGGAGAAACTGGTAATTTGTGTCAGAAGCCTTAGATGACACAAAGCAATTCCAATGCTAAGCACAGGCATGAGTGTTTCAGTCAACAACAGACTGCGCGTACGACAGTGGCCCCACAAGGTGTTTCGCTTAATGCTGCTGTAGTTGCTCTGGTTTATATACAGTAAGTACATTCTCTGAGACTTGGGCCACAAGAAATCCTCCATTGACGCTTCTCGGGTGGTAAAACCATCATTACACCATGCATGATTGTATTAAAAGTGTAGACAATAGCTGGCTGAATACGGCCTCATCACAAGGTGCAGTAACATTCACTTCCAAGAACTGGCTGGGCCCCATCTCTGTAGCAAGAACTGGGCTATGTGCTCGGAGGTGGCCTCGCTGGGCTTGGGGGACAGGTCCATGAGTCACAAATGAACACATGAGGGTGTCAGTGTGCAAAGCAGCAATGGGGACAGACAAGCTGATGGTTCAAGAGTCCCTCAGTCTTTCTATGTGTGAGGGAAAGAAAGTAAGATGTCCAAGGTGACTTTCAGCTTGTTTGTGCAGCTGGGTTCATGGGGGTGCCCTCCCCTGCGAGAAAACACAACGGAGGGCACGAGCTCTAGATGCCCAGGAGCATGAGGTACACAAGAGGATGCTGAATGGAAAAGAAGCAATTAAAGAGGAAAGGGATCCAGGGAGGGGAGCGAACAGTCTCCACTCAAGTCCCGAGGCAAGGAGTAATGAGCCCTATGGCAATGGAGTGTGAAGGAGTCTGGGTGGTGAAGATAGGGTGTGAAAGCAATGGACGGATGGGACACACAGACCGGAACAGAGGGAAGCCCTGCCAAGACACAGCGAGGAGATGGCGGCCCGCAAGCCAAGACCAAAGGCCCCATGGGAAAACAGCCAAGCAGACACCTCGACCTTGGTCTTCTACTCAGAACTGCAAGAGTGAGGTGCCGTTTTTCATAACGCCTAGTCTGAGGAACTCTGTCATAGTGGCCCTAGCAAACTCACACCGGGGCCAAGGACAGGTGCTGAGGAATACTGAAGCAAAGCACAAGGTGATAATGAGGCGGCAGAGGACTCCTAGGAGTGGCCCCAGGGAAAGGGAGAGAAAAGCACAGGGTCACCAATGAGAGGGCAGAGGGTGCTTCCAAGCAGGAGGGGCTGCAAGTGCCACATGAGAGGCCAGGGTTGAACCGGAGGCTGGAGAGACCCGTTAAGACTCAGCAATCCTCGGGGCGGGCACTCTGGAGAGGCTGGAGCAGAGATGATCATGTCCAAGGCCCTGAGTGTGAAGAGGAGGGCGCAGAAGGAGCACCTGAGCTGCCCGGGGAGGTGGAGAGAAAAGCTAGAAGGTGGCTGAGCACATGCACATGGGGACAGAAGGATGGAGCTCCAGGCTGAGTGAACATCTTCTACACCTGGGTTCCTCAGACCTGGCTCACCCCCAGGAACCCCCAGGACACCCTGATTTCCGCCTCTTGTTTCCCAAGTTATCCGAGTCCCTGACCAGGAGCCCAACATTGAAAACCACTGTCCAAGACAAATCTTAAAGCCCACTGCTGCCTGTGAACCAATCCTAATGATAAAAAACATCCTCACATTTTCCGTTTCATGCCTGATTAAAAAAAAAAAAAAAAACAAAAAAACTCATCTTGTCCAAGTGATGAACTTTTTTACTTTTTAAGATTCCTGTCTCGCCTAGCAGTAAAGATGTCTTTAATAGGGACTGTTACCCATACTTATTTGTTTTAACATCAAGAACACACAGCATGGTCCCAGAACGTTGATGAATACGTCACCCTGGAATGAATGGATGGACTAAGTGGACAAAGAGCTAACTTCTCGTATGAAAGAAGAAGAGTAGATAATCCCCCTTCCATAACTTTCATTCATTCATTCCAGATACATCATATGTAAGCAACCTATGCCGCGATAAATCATTTCTGCCCATTCATTTCCCGAAGGAGGAATAAGATCCTGTATTACTCGAAAAGAAATCTTTATGCCGTAGATAACAAGTTGGTTTTCTAGAATTTTCCTAACACGATATGATTGGTTTTCTAGGAATTTTATTAACACTAATTAATAATATCAATTAATATTAACACTGACAAAGTTCTCTGAGAGGATGACTTCCTTTGAAGACCACTGTGAAGATTACGGAATACAGATCACCAACACGTGGTGGCGAAAAGGTCAAGTCAAAGGAAAAACGTGCAGAATGTCTACCTTGTCACAGAATGAAGAATGCAGGAGCACGGAAGGCGCCTAAGGGTGTGGAGCACAGGGTCCTCCTGAGACTGAGCAGGGCCCAGAAGCCCCCAGGGCTGGCGGTGCCCCAAGGAGGAAAGAAACATGCGAACCAAGCACATGAGTCTCCTGGACAGGAACCCCAAGTGATCCCTTACGCCCAGTGGTGGAAGTCTAGGGAAGGATTTGTAGAGAACACACAGAGGGGAAGTGTAAGCAGGCGGTGCTGAGACACATTTCACACTGTCTTCTTGGCCCTGCCCACCAGGCAGCCCTTAGGGTACTGCCATTCTGTATCTGCCCATCCTGGTGCCACTGAATGTAAATAACTGAGTTTTAGGGACTCAAATGGCCCCACCTGTCCTACCAGGGAAAACGCTTGCATGAAGAAGAACGGAAACCAGAGTCAAGGAAAGGGTTTACCTGGCAGTATTATTTCAGGAAAGCCCATTTTGCGGGCTATTGCTGTTGATCTGTCAACCAAATGTGAGAAATTCTTCTGAACCTGGGTGAGGTCACCAGGCAACAGCTTCAAGGACACCCAAAGCCCTTTAAGGAAAGAAAAGATACATTTTCAGTTCTCTGTATGATCTTCCTATCCTCTGCTACACACAGACATCAAGAAAAACATGAGTTGTGTAATAAAAACCAGGTTCCTTATTGTAAAGATGTAAATTATCAATCAGGCATGGTGGTGCATCCCTGTAATGCCAGGACTCTGGGAGGCTGAAGCAGGAGGATCACGAGCTTGAACCCCGCCTAGGCAACTTAGGCAATTTATGGAGATGCTGCCTCAAAGGTTTTTTAAAAATTTAAAAAGGGCTGAGGATGTAGCTCAGCACCAAGGCCCTAGGTTCAATCCCCAGTATTTAAAAATCCAAAAACTAAAACAAAAATGTAAATTCTCCCCCGATTAACTTGTAATTTTAATGGTACTGTCATCAAATTAATAACAGGACTTCTTTAAGAATCTGACAGAGAGGGCTGGGGATTTAGCTCAGTGGTGCCACACCTGCCTGGCAAGCACTAGGTCCTGAGTTCGATCCCCAGTACCAGGAAAAAAAAAAAAATCTGACAGAGAAATGAACAGATCTTTACTACCAAAATACCAAAATATGTAGTGAGATGAGTGGTCAGAAAGATACACAAGTCACTGGAAGCAATGAGATTTAATACTGTAACATATGGCAAAAGAGCCTAAACAAATCATGAGAAAGAACACACTCAACTTCATTAATTACAGTTTTCTTACTATTTTAATACAGAATAAATTGAACTTCTCACCTCCGTCACTAAAATAAATTCCTACTAAATACATAACAAAACACACATGAAATTAGACAAGTGTTGTGGTGCACACTTGTAAACCTAGCACTTGGAAGGCTGAGGCAGGAAGATTTCTGTAAGTTTAAGGCCAGCCTGAACTATATAGGAAGACTCTGTCTCAAAAAAAATAATTAATTAATTAATTAAAGGATGTGTACAGTTATCAAATCAAAATGAACTACTTGGTGAGATATTTATAAGAAATTATGAATGTGTAGCCACTAAAAGTTCTTGGAGGCCAGAGATTTTAGCTCAGTGGTTCTGCTACCTGCCTTGTAAAAGCAAGGACCCAAGTTCAATCCCTGGTAGCAAAAAAAACAAAAACAAAAACAAAAACAAATAAAATAAAAGTTCTTACAAATACACAGGGCATAAATAAAATTCATAGGGAAATATAAAAAGTTTATAATTATATAGCGAACCAAAAGCTAGAAAAATGTGTCTTAAATAATAGAAAATTGTTATCCTCGTGACATAAAAAGCCCATAAAATCTGAGATGGGAAACTCATGATACATACATGTGTGTGTGTGTGTGTGTGTGTGTGTGTAAATTTGTAAGAACACAAGAAGGCTGGAAATTCATCTTCAAACTACTTATTAAAATGCAAGAGGACCATGGCCAGGGATTTAGCTCAGTGGTTCCACAACCTGCCTCATAAGCACAAGGACCCGAGTTTGATTCCTGGTACCAAGAAAAAAAAAAAAAATGCAAGAGGACCATGGAGTCTTCTTCTCACCAACATGTTGGTACAGATTTTTAAACATTGGTTTACAAAGCAGGAAGAGCCCAAGTCTGAGGGCTCAGGCCTGGCGCCAGGCCCCACTGGGAGAGACCCAGGGTTAGCAATCTGGCAACACAATGTCTTTGGGGTAAATTGGTTTCTGCCATGTGATCCAGAAATCCACTTCGGGAATTTTCTTGGGGAGCTAATCTCCTAATAGAGGAAAAGCTCCACTATAAAGATAGTCATTATGGATTCATCACTTAAATGTACAGTGGTGACAATTAGAGCACTTAAGTGTTTATCTAGTGGACTGAATTTTCTTACATCTTTTAGGTAAAATTTACAGGAGGTCGTTGTTGTGGACTAAGCTAAAAGACCAGGCGAAAAGTCAAAGCAGAGTCGACCTCCATGTCATCGAAAGAAAACTCACGTGTTCCCTGACTTTCAGAGAAATCAGGATTGGCGAGGTAATAGCTAAATTTCCCAAACTGGCCAGTTTCAACTGGCGCGATAATGACATTTCCTCTAATTTCAACCTTACAAAAAAAGTAACCTGATGTCGACCGATCAGGTATTTTCCTTCTGTTTTATGTCTCTGTGCTCCCCTTACAGGAAAAGGAACTTTGAAACAACCAAGCGTTGTTTTGTTCTCTTTTTTCCAGGCTCTGTCTATAAGAGCAAGCTTTCCCACTCAGCACAACAGAACACTTATTCTATTTTATTGAACGAAGTGGTGCCTGATTCTACAAGAGAAAATGAAGTAAAAATACCAAGATGCAAAAAAGAAATCTTAAATTGTATTGTAACGGTTTTTTCTTTTTGAACAGTTTAAGCAATAAAGTATTAATGGGACTGCAAAAAAATATCGGTAAAGAACAGAAAAACATGTGAAAAGGGCTTGTTTTGTTGTTCTGTAGCAAGAAAGAAATACTGCTTTTGGTTTGTTTTTTGTTGTTGTTTCAGACAGGGTCTTGCTGTGTAGTCCAGGCTGGCCTTGACTCATGGGAATCCTGTCTTAATCTTCCAAGCGCTGGGATCTCAGGCATGTACTACCATGCCCGGCACAGAAAAAAGAAACCACACGTACATAGTAATATATTTAGTATAAGTGCTTTCTTCTCTAAAAGTATATTCTTAGGTAAAGACCTCCCAGAAACCAAATATGTTTAGCTGTTCACAGACTATTTACTGCTCACATGTCTCTTTTGCTCAGGATACTGATATACACACCTGAAACTAAAGTTACTGAAAGTAATGTATTATCTGACCACTGACTTTTCAAAAAAACAGCTTCAGGGTAGTAAAAAAAAAAAAAAGTGACTCAAACTTCAAAGTGATCAAAATAGGGTCTCTCTTGGTATTTGAATTTTAAAACTTTGACTATTTTCATTATCGTTTGTGTTTAATAGGGAGTCTCCAAAAGCAGAACTTCTCCTAGTTTAAACTTCAGTCAATGGAACAATTACAGGGTGGTGCTTGTGAGGTAGCCGGGTGTTTTCCATCTGTACTGCTTTGGTCTTCTTCTTCCCAGTTAGGAGACATCACAGAATACACTGAATCCCTTTCCTTTGTGCATTTACTGAGAGTCAATGCTGAGAATGTGGGACAGGAGAGGATGGAGAGATAAACTGCTCTATAGCATTCCCGAATCATCCGCGTTTCCCACTGGGTACATCCTGCCTGCTACAGGGTTAGGGATCCCCAGTGGGCGGTCCTGCAAGGCTGTCTTATCAGGGAGGGACAGGAAAAGGGCCCGAGTCCAAGGCCAGGGCTCTGAGGTCCCCTCCCAGCCTCTCCCAGGCGCTGTACCTTGTCCTTTGTGATTCACTTCCTTGGTTGCTATGACTTTATTCAAGACTGAAGTGAGCGGCTCGTTTTCCCCAATCACACTGGAGGTCATCAGGGGCGCCATGATGAGCTGTCTCTGCCGGATGTAAGTTTCCATAGCGATTCTGGGAAGAAGGAGAGGTGAGGAGAAAAAGTGTGTGTGTGTGTGGGGGGTATCTCTCCGCCTCAGACAGTGGAGGATTTTAGGGAATAATCTGGAAATTTACACACTACATCTTATCAGAGGGCGCCTTCTATTGTTAAGGACAGATGACAAGGGCCACTGCTTTGGAGGAAGCTCCTGCATCTAGCTACAGCAAACCAGGCTAAAAATGAAAACACCCCTGGGAGGATGAGGCAGGAGGACCATTGGGAGCTGGAGGTCAGCCTGGGCTACAAAGCAAGACCCTGTCTCAATTGAGAAAAAAAAAAATCAAACCAGAATCACTCTTGGTAAAGGTCCAGGCTGTGAGTGTACCTGGCTGAAACTAAGCTAAATATCTGATTTTCCAAGAAATCGGGATAGAAAAATAACAGCCTCATTTCAAATAGGTCAGTTCCAATGGGAGTGATAATTATGTTCCCCCTGCCTTCATCCTTTTCCCAGGAAAGGTAACCAATCAATTATTTTCTACTGTCGTCTCCTTGTCCCTGTGAGGAAAGTAACTTTGGAATGACTAAATCCATTGTCTCTTTTTGTTGTTTCTGCTTCTGTCAGCCCTTTTCTGTACAATCAAGCTCCTCTGCTGGGCTTGGTGGGCTGTTTATTCTTTTGTTGGTTGTTTTGAGGCAGGGTCTCCATTTGTAGTCCACGCTGGCCTTGAACTCACTATGTAGCCCAGGCTGGTCTCGAATTTGTGATCTTCCTACCTCAGCCTCCATACCCCGCTGGCTAACACTATTTTATGGAGTGCAGTGTTGACCAATCATAGAACAGAAAATAAAGCCAATTAAGCTCTTTAAAATAAATTGTCAGCTGGACACTGTGACAAACACCTGTAACCTTAGCTTGACACCAAAGAGGCTGAGGCAGGAGAAGTATAACCTCAAGGCCACGCTGGGCAGCTTAGTGAAAGACTGTCTCAAAATAAAACATGAAACTGCCTGAGGGTGTAACTCAGGGACAGAGTGTTGGCCTTGCATGTACAAGGCCTTGGGTTCAATATGCAGTACCACAAACAAAATAAAAAATACGCTGTTACATTTTTGTCCTTGTCAATAATCATCTTCCCTTTGTTTTTTCCACTGAGTGCCTAACTTAAGCAGTGAATATATCTTGGAAACGACTGGAGACAAATAAGAAAAAACAAGCCTAAGAACAACTAAAACTGAAGGCTGATCGTTAGCAATGGAAGTCAGAGGCGACACTCAAAGCCGTCTGTGGTGGCTGCCAGGATGAATTACAGCAGTACCCTGGTGATGAAAACATACTCCAGTGTGTGACTTGGCGGGGGGACTGCTACAACCTGAAGTGCTGTTTCTCCCAGTGACTTACATATACATCCTCCCGGCGCGAAACACTATCATAGATTAGGAAGGCACTCGCCATAAATCGTAGGAGTTAAGCACCAGAGGCTGCAATTAAGCAAGGCAAACCCTTTACAGCGGCTGCTGGCTGAAAAGTGAGCGGTAATCAAATCAGGGCTGGGCTCCTCGGAGACTCAAAGCAGGTATTGTTCTATAGCGGAGATGATCTCAGGGCGCACTGTGGCCATGCGGCTGCCAGTTCAGAAACTGAGCGGGAAAACCGACCACCATGCCAAGGTGCAGAGATACAGAGTTCAAATGACTTCCACATTCATGAACGCTGCTCTTACTGCACGTGTAATTAGAGCAAAAAACATGTAACACATATAATAAGACTATACATACACTCACAGATGTGAATGCTATATATTTAATATATTAATGTAACATTAACATTGTGTTAAATTCAAAACCTTTATCTCAAATACTTATTTAAATGTATTTATAAATTGTGACATACAATACTGTCCTGGACAGCATTACAACATCTGGGCCTCTAAAGGAACGGGTGTATCTGATGGTCCCAGAGGAGTCTATGCCTAAAGACACTGGTCATCGCTGTGTCCGTCCGCTCTGTGGCACAGTGACACCACTGCTAAGGGTACATTTCTCAGAGCCCCATCCCGTCATCAGGCGGCGCACACTGTGTGGGTGAGCAGCAGTGTGCACGGATATAACAATCCTCTCTTGGCAACAGCCCTGAGATACGTACAATAGCGAGTTCATCCTATTCTGTGAAGGTCGGTGCCCAGGTTGTAGAATAACGGATAAGTGCACGCTTTTACAGTAACTAATTGTCTCTCGATGAAAGCAGGAAGTACTGCCTAGCGTGAACTATTTGTGTCTTGCATTCAGGGCCAGCTCAAAGGTGCCGGCCTGAAAAATGGAAAGATCGAGACTTTTAAACAAAATTATATGTAATATGTATTTATTGTAGAACAACAAAGGCAGGGGTGGAATTGGGAATAGTTAAGTCAAAAGAAATCACCACCGTTAATTATGGAGAACATTCTTTGCAGGGTCTGAATCTAACGCTTTGCTTTCACTGTAACAGTTAGGGAAATGATCATGTTAAAGTATGCTATGACGCCGCCTCACAGGCTGCATTCTCCTGGTACATCTTGGCTCCTAAAATGACCTCATGCCCTTATCTCTGGTTTCCCTCCCCCACCAAGGCCACAGTGGTCCAGGAAAGTTGAAACCTGTGTCTGCAGGACTGGGCCCATAAAAGCAATCTGGCCTGTGATAGGTTAAAAGTAGCTCACTTCTCATAAATAAGCAATAGCCCACCCCAAAACTGATAAAAGGACCTTCCTTTCTTTGTTCTTCTCTCTCCTTCTGCTTCTTCCTCCTCCTCTCTCTCTCTCCCTCTGCCTCCCTACAATAAAGATCTCCTGCCGGACCTCTCGGTGCGTGAGTGGCATAATTGGGTAAGGGGCACCCAAAGGGGACTCGAGACCCCTTTCAGTAACAATCTGCACCCTTGAGTAAGAGGTGCTTTCTACACCAGCTCAAACCCTGGACAGACCATACAATTTTAAAACTCGGTCAAGCCCCAAACTAAAGCTTGTCTTAATCTACATTTCACCCATTATCAGTGAATTTAAAGGTCCTTTCTTTGTGTACATGCATGTGTTAAATGGTTAGGAGATTTTCTCCAAAAATAATATTCCATTTGCATGATTTCTCCTTCTGTGTTCATTTGTAAAAGTGACACATTAACTCAAATACCCTCAGGCTGGTTTCTCGCAGTGTTTGTTCTATTGATCGGTCATGGCAGCTGCCAGGTAGCTGAGACAAGAACTCTAACTGGCCGATGGCCCCGGTGGGGTCATTTCCGGGAACATTTTGCCTCCGTGAGGTGTTATAGCAGCCATGGGCTGTGGAGGGCGGGTGAGGATCCTCCAAGCAGAGCAATCCCAGGCTCACACCTGCAGTTCTCAGAGCAACTCGACTGAGATTCCAGCTCAATATGAGGACGTCACGGCCGCTCCGTGGGGTCCTTCCCAACCCCCCCGGCCTGCCTTCCTGCCCTGTGCTACATAGCTCTTCACTCTCGTACCTCCCAGACCCTCACTACCCAAAGAGCAGTGTGTGAGCCAGGGTATCAGAGCCAGCCGGAAGGCCTTGGACCTGCCGGGCTGACGTCTGTATCCTAACCAGATTCCTTAGTGATTCCTCTGCGTGATGCAGAGAGAGAAGCCCTACGCTGCCCGGTACCATCCTGGATCTCCTGCGGTATCTATGCCACAGGATGGAGCGCAGGTACACTTCCGCATTTCTAGCACCTGCTGGGTACCTTTCTCTGGTTTGCAGTGCTGACACACGCTTGCCCTCTATTTTCCATCCCTTCAGTTACTTCTAGAGAATCAGGACAAGTCCAGCATGCCTTCTCACACTACAGTCCAAAATAGAAGACTCTGGAAAAATAAAAGCTGTCTGCCGGCCTAATAGTTGACAGTGTTCCAGCAGGAGAGTTTTTCTGTTCCTAGCACTTGGCTCTGCGTATACACAACATTCAGACAATCCTGGCCTCAAGTCACCGGGGACGCATGCCAAAGTACTTACTGCTGAAAGGGAATAAAATGCTGTTTTTCTTCATCATCCACCTTCCCGTGTATGACATCCGTAATATCCATCACTAGGAAAGAGACAAACTTAATTAATCAAGACCTTGTGAGAATGGGGGGGGGAGGTGCTAGCAGACTCAAGACACGGCATAGTAAGTTACAGTCCTAGTACCAGATTTAATTTTTAGTTAGTCACCCCAGGGGGAAAGTGGTGGTTAAACCATTGCGACAGACCTCCGTGGTGACCGAGGGCAGAAGTCCTGTTAATGCATGGAGGTCCTTCGGTGATGCACAGATGCTTAACTAAAAGGGGAAGCAGATGCTTGCGATTTCTGGAGAAAGGGGCTTGTTGCCGGCCTAGCTGGCATTCTTACTTTACAAGGCCGTCGTCGCCTTACAGTAGACCCCAGCACACGTGTTCAGCTGTGTCCTGTGAGTGACCCTTTGAAAAAGGCTGTTCCAGACAGTTCTGACCAAGACCGTATGCGTAGACATCTTCCTCAAGTGTTCCACCCAGTGTTTGCTCGGGACGTGTCCTGGTATTTATTTTACCTCCACGCGTGAGAGTATGTGTGTCTTCCCCTCTGTGTTCCCTTCTCCCCAAGCTATTGTCCTGTTGCACAGTTTCCAGGTAGATTTCTTCAGCCATACCAAAGGCAAAGCATTGTCACTTATTTGGACACCAGTATTTAAGGATGTTTAACTACCTAACCTAATTTTTACTTTAAATTTTAATGACAAGTGTATGATCCCAGAGGCCAATCTGCAAATCAAGCTACATATATTTGTATATGAGACCCTACTGTCAGGACTGGGTAGGCTTTTCTAAGAGAAATAGGGAGTGGGGTGGGGTTGAATGCATTTTATAACCTAACTCTTCGGGGAGATCTATTTTTACAATATTTTTTTAAACATTCCTTTCAGTGTTGAAGTTTTACTAATTTCCTACTTATTTAAAATTTTTGTTTCTCATCGGAGAATTAGAAATCTTGGTACTTAGTATTATACCAATTTTTTTTCAGAGAGCAAAGCATTTAATATCAGAACATGGTAAATCTGCAGCCATTTCAGACAGTGGGTGGGCTTTTTATGTAACATCATTAGTTGGTATCACTAAATGTTCTGAGAGGTGAATGTAAAAATACAGTTTTTTAAAATAAACTTTCAAAAAGACAAAAAAAAAAAAAAAAAAAAAAAAAAAAAAAAAAAAAAAAAAAAAAGAAAGAAATAGGGCCGGGGATTTAGCTCAGTGGTTCCGTCACCTGCCTCACAAGCGCAAGGGCCCAAGTTTGATCCCTGGTACCAAAAATAAAAAATAAAGTAATTGCTTCATGTTAAGTTGCTATAAAAAAGAACAGTATCAGTAAACCCAGGACACTGGAGGAAGAAAGATACCAAGCAGGGACATTTCTTCTATTTCTCTGCTAACGATAGTTTCCCAGCATAGCCAGCCCTGCAGAGGGTCCTCAGGAAGGGACTCAGGTTTTCTCGGATCAACCCCAAGACCACCCCTTTGAAAAATTCTGCAGGAATAAGTTGCTACATTCTTGAGAAATTTGAGAGCATCTGTTTTTTAGTAAGCCTTCACTCAAAGCCATGGAGGATATACATATTTCTGGCAGGACTGTCAGAAGAATTCAAGGTTCAAAGAGAAACTTGAGACTTTGACACCTTCTCACCCGGACCCCACAGAAACCTGGGAGGGGGAATTACAAAGTAAATCCAACAGAGACCTGCTCGTCCCCAGGAGAGTAGGGCACTGTGCTGAGCCCACTGTAGGTATTATCCCGCTTATGAAGATATTATGAGGTCTTAAGGGATGAAAAAACTGAGGCAGAACAATTAAACCCCCTTAGCCATAAATTTGAGTGGTAAAGCCAGGGTTTGTGTCCAACAATAACTCCAGAGTGAAATCGCGTAACCACTCTCCTCTGCTGCCTGGCAGAACAGTAAGCAGGTTGCTATCAAGCCGCTGGTGGGAGGCAGGGCCCCCGGCAAGGGCGGAGACCTCAGTTAATAAATTAGTCTGACCATAAAACACACACTAGCAATCTACTGCCCACATAACCCGTCTGAAGACGACAGGGAGTGCTGGGATGTAAGACAGCTCTCACATGAAAAACCAGGAATGAGGGAAGAAACGTGTTCTCCAAAGTAACTCAACACAGTGGGCAAGATGAGAGAAATAATGCTGGTGCCAGGAAGGTGTGGGAAGTAGGGCATCACATTCCACGTGCTGTCAGCCCTTCCTGTAAAAACTGTACGAAAAAAAATCCTGAGGCGGGGGCTATAGATCAGCAGTAGAGCACATGCTTAGCATGGATCAGGCCCTAGGTGCAGTGCTTGGCACTGCAAAAACAAAACAAAGTACAAACTTTTTCCTGATCTCCAGAAACAGGCGGTCCATCTGCCCATGCTATCAACTAGGGAGCTGTGACTTTCACCAGTCCTCTGTCAGGGCGCATTCCAGTCTACACACCTGCGCGCGCGCGCACACACACACACACACACACAGCTGAAGCAGAAAAGCAAAAGCCCAAGCTTAATTCTTGAGTCTCTCTGTGCTCTCCCTATCCCCATTTTTTAAGTCCTGAGGATGGAACCCAGGGTCTTCAGTTAGCCTTTTTTACTGATTTACTTTCACACAAGGTCTTGCTAACTAAGTAGCCAGGCTGGGCTCTATTTTATGCTCCGTCTTCCTCAGCCTCCCAGACTTGGGGATTGTAAGCAGGCTGGCACCACCATGCCTAACTTTTCTGGTCTATTAGAATATATTCGAATTCCTTTTATGGAATAATGTCTAAGTTGCCTTGCAGGCAGCTGAACAGTCCTGGTCCCGGGCTCCTTGCCCTCTCTGATCTTCTACTTCTCTGTAAAGAAGTAATGCCATTTCTCTGCTCAGCCCTGGCGCAGCTCATGGGGTGGGGGACAGGGACAGTCTGTGGGAGGCAGAGGCTACCTTATTATTCATATAACTGTAAGGATGACCCCAAGGACACAAAGCATCCGGGTCCTGGTTGCAGGAGCAGAATCTCAACATTTCACTGATGAGTTCCAAACTACCAGTGACCTAAATGTCAACATATGACCAAAATTCTGTTCTTCGATTTAACAAATTACAGAGGACGATACATGACCTCTTGGAAGGTCCTAGGTTGGATTTAAGCCAAGGACTCCCTTCGGAAGCACCAAGTGACACAGGGTCGCCCCTGAGCAGCAAATTAAATTCTTCCCACAGGCAAACCGCTTGTCAGGGGAGACTGGTGGCAGAGAGCTTGCTAGCGCCTGTGAGGCCCTGGGTCCATTCTCACACCATCACCACTACCAAAAAATAATAGTCATCACCATCACCATTAGCACACAGGCACAGACAGGAGGGCTGCGACAGCTAGCACTGAGGCTCTGCTGGGAAGGAGACACTCACGGTGCAGAGCGGGAGATGAAAGTGAGGACACGGAATAAAAGCAAAGAGCTGGCAGCCGGGCAGTGCACGCCGTGTGCCTGACCCTGACCGAGATGTGGGGCCCGTCTCTCGCCATCGTGGGGCTCATCTGCTGGCCACTGCCTGCCTTGCTCTCCTCCCTCCCTCCCTCCGTCACTTTCAATTATTTATTTTTTAATTAGGTACCAGGGATTGAACTTGGGACCTTGTGCTTGTGAGGCAGGCAGTGGAACCACTAAGCTAAATCCCTGGGCCCCTCTTCTGATTTTTTAAATTATCATAGACATAAACAACACAAAACTGACCACACTACCTCCCCACCCCTGCTCTCTGTCTCTTTTCTTGCTCCACTGGGTCTTACTATATCATCCAGGCTGGTCCTTAACTCACTAAGTGGCTGGGTTAGGCTCAAACTTGCGATCTTCCTGCCTCAGCCTCAAGAGAGATGGGATTACAGGCAAGTACCACCACGGCGGGCTCATCCTAACCACTAAGTGTTCAGCTCAGTGGCATGAAATCCATTCACTGTGGTGTACAATCATCACCAGCATGCACCTAAAGAACCTTTTCGTCTTACCAAACGAAAACTCTCTACCCATGAAAACCACTGCCCCCCAGCCCAGGCCCTGGCAATCCCTACTCTACTTTCTGTCCCCTCGGTAGACCATGTAAGTGAACTCAAACGGTGTTGGCTTTTTTATGTGTCTGGATTACTTTACTTAGCATAATGTTCTCAAGACTCACCCGAGTTGTGGCCCGGGTGAGAATTTCCTTCCTTTTTAAGGCTGAACCGTATTCTCTCGCACAACTCACTCACGGACAGGCCCTTAGGTTGCTATCATCTTTTGGCTGTGAATAACGCTGCTTGAACAACACTGTACGAGTTTGTCCTTGACACCCTGCTTTCGACTCTTTGGGGCATATGCCCGCAGGTGGGATTGCTCAATCATACCGTAGCCCATCTGACAGCCACCCTTCCCTTTCCCCTTCTTCTATGTCTCTTTCTCCGCTCTGCCCCCACCATTACTAGAGATTGAACCCAGGGCCTTTGCACTGGCTTCTTCCCAGCCCTTTTCATTCTGAGAAAGAATTGGGCTAAGTTACCAACTGGACTCAAACCCTCCTGCCTCGGCCTCCTAGAGCTCTGAGAATATAGGTACGTTCCAGCTCTCCTGGCCGCATTTCATGCCCTGAGGCGTTGCCACCTACCGGGCGCAGTGTCTGGGGCCCTGGCCTACCTGCTACTCCGAAAGGCCTGCGGAGCCCGCAGGTGTGCTTCCTGCCGTCCTTCAGCTCCATGCGGCCGACGCGGACAATCTGGCACACGAGGCTGATGCGGGGCCGGATGAGGTCCGTGCTGCTGAGATCCTGCAGTAAGGACAGAGAACCCAAGGGAGGTTCCGTGAGGCACCTGTGACTTTGTTTCTCTTTCCCCTGACAACAGCATCCAGTTCAGAGCACATTTCCCAAAGCTGCCGGCCCAGACAGACCCGCTCAGCATCCTGGAACTATCACTGCATCCGGGAAAACCATTTCCTGTGTACACAAAAGCGCTCTCTCCTTCCCCAGTTCCTACTTCAAGACGCTAAAACAGATTAGAGTCCATCAGAGGGGTCTGGCTTCACTCAGGTGAGGCAGGGCACTCACAGACCAGGGCAGTCACTGGTGTCACGTTCCACCCTTCCAGGATGTACATCAGGCCAGGACACACTTTGGCGCCACATGAAATCCATCATGTGTGACAGAGACTTTGGCTGGGTCGCCTCCCAGGCTGTGACAAGTCATTCATCTGCAAAGCAGTCCTGGGAGGCGAGGGGAGGCAGGCACTGGTGGTGCGATTATCCATCCGGCGGATGAGGCAGGAGGGGGCAGGGCAAAGCCTCTGTGTCCGAGCTGAAGCCCACACCTGTCCGCGTTTGTCAGCCCGGCGGGGGAGCTCCTGAACCCCCTTCACTTCACACCAGAGCCGATCTCATTACAGCTCAAAGTCTGTCCGTGAAACAAGCCGCCCAAGTCCTTGCTACTTAATCAAGGACTACTTCTCAAAGAATTATTCCAAACCCATTCCCGGGTACTGAGTTAACTCAGGTCACCAAGGCAGGGATGCCCACCCAGAATAACATCCACCCTGGATTTCTGCCACATGTTCTGCGAGGTTTCCGCTTAGAGAAAACAAAAAACAAAAAACAAAGACCCTAGTGGCCTGTTACAAAAACCGTGGCACAATGGACTACGAAATAACACACAACAGTGGCTAAATGAGGTTTGTAAAGGTTGTTCAATGGCCAAAGAAATGGTTGCTACATGTTGCATAATTGAAAAGGCTAGACGTGAAATTTACATATTAATGGACCCTAAACTGTGAGTGTGCGGGCCCAGAGGGATGGATGGTGGACAGCAGCTGTTTGAAAGTGGTGCTGATTAGAAGATGGACCAAAAGGGCCAGGGATTTAGCTTCATGGTTCTGCTGCCTACCTCACAAGCACAAAGTCCTGTGTCTGATCCCTAGTACCAAAAAACCAAGAAGATGGACCAAAGACTAAACAACGCAGTACCCATCTTCCCTGTTTGTATTTTGAGAAAGGATTTTGCTATGCAGTACAGGCCTTGCCATATAGTCCAGGCTGGCCTCAAACCCCTCCTGCCTCAGCCTCCTAAGTGCTTAGACAGCAGACACACACAAATGTGTTCACCTCAGTACCTGCTTTTCCACATTTTTTTGAAGTGTGACTCACAGACTGATAAATGCCCTTTGACTTCAGGAAAAGACTGCACATATCTTAGTGCTAAGGAAATACTGGGAAGGTTTCAGGAAGAGTTCCAGGACAGAGTTCTCTATCTGCAATTTGCTAGGTGGTGAAGATACAGACTGATCAGTGCAGGGAAAGGGATCCACCTATGCTTGTCCTAGAAGGGAGATGTTAACAGAAGGAGTAAAAATAAGCCATAGAGGGATCATGGATCCTTCCTACCACTCCCTTTGGCACTGGAACTTGGATACTATTTTTCTTTCCCTAAGAATGGGAAGAGAATAAGGACATAAAATATGGGTGGGCTGAGGAGAGAAGACGAAGGAGAGTCGCTGCTGTAGGCCCAAGGACCAATTCTGGCAACGAGTAAAAGAAGCCAGAATGTTCCTAACCTAGGAAGGAGATGGTCCACATGCCTGAACGTGCAGCGATGCAGTGCTCTTTACTGCCCTGAGCCATATACAGTGCGCTGTGGAGGGAAGAGAGGACCACTCGTGTGCGTGCGCGTGCGCGCACACACACACACACACACACACACACACACACACACACACAGTGACTATTTACATTTTAAAATGTTTTTTATTACAGTAAAAGACATATTGCCATTATCCTCTCCCTCTCTTTGCACCCACTTAGCCCAGAGGTCCCATCACTCTCCAGAGCCGTTCTGGAAGTGCTCTTGTTTACCTTCATCTGATTTGATCAAAAATACCCAGAATGCTACTGCCCAGGGCCCTCCAGTGGAAATGCAGGCTCATAAACACCATGCTGTGTCCTCATCCTCCTTACTTACCAGGTCTGGCATTGTGTGACTTTGGAGTCTTCCTCAAAGTCAAAAGTGACCATGAAAGGTAAACATTTTGAAGCAATTCAAGACATCAAGGCAGGTGCCACAGTGCAACTAAAGACACTCACGAAAGAGGACTTCCAGACCCGCTCCCGAAAGTGGCAACAGTGAGGGGACGAGTGCGCTCCAAGTGAGGGGAAAGACTTTGAGGGGGACTCATGGCAACGTTTCTTTTACTATAGTAAAATGTCTTAAACGTTTAAACACGCACCACATCTGTGGATCACACTGGGTGGCAGCACTCAGGATGGAGGTGAAGGACAATACATTCAGACAAACGCATACAAAGAAAGGTCTACAGCCTGCCTGTGCTTGGCTGGAGACCCAGGTCTAAAAGCAGTGCCCCATCTACCTCTACAGCTCATGCTCTCACCAATTCTTCCCCATCTCACAGACATCGGCCCTGAGTCACGAATTTACTTAGCCAGGGATGGGGGATGGCTTTGTGCAGGCTGAGCACACACTCTACCACTGAGCCCTGACCCGGCCCCCGTATGACCTGTTTAAAATCCAACCCTTGCCCAGGAGACGACGGCCGTCCTCTCAAAGCACTCAGAAGGCCTAGAATGTGACTCACTGACTGACTATAAATTCCTGTTTTCTCCAGCAAGACAAAAGCTGCTTGAGAAAAAGGATTGTTTTATACGTCACTCACCGACTGACTATAAATTCCTGTTTTCTCCAGCAAGACAAAAGCTGCTTGAGAAAAAGGATTGTTTTGCCTGATTTGTACACAGGTGCCTTTCCGCCCCGCCGTGACTTGTTAAGGGGTGCATCTCAAGTGCCTGCGTCAGGGCCTGGCACTGAAGAGATACTTACTCGATCTCTGGTGAATGAGAGGGTTATTCCCACAGGGGCTGCTGCTGCTTTTTCCCCTTTTACGTTTTCCACGTGCATCCGCTCCCATCAGGCTGACAAAGACAAGGAGGACACGGGCGGCGGGACTTACAGAAAACACTGCTTGGAGGTTATTGAGCTTCTCTATCTCCTTGGGCATCCCACTGCTGCCCCAGCGAATCAGATAGTTCTCACTGGCAAGAGACACAAAACATCGTTACTTTTAACAAGAGGCCAGTTGGGTATGGAGGTTGCCCTGTGTGCAGGAAAAAGGCTCCAGGAAATCCAGCCGGCATCTATGAAGCGAGCCCTCAGAGTGCACACCCCAGTCCTGGGGTCCCCGGCAGTGTCGCTTGCTGCAGCCCTCTAAGGTGCGGCCCCCCAGATCATGGCAAGCACTACTCAGCGTAGGGCAGAAACAGCACATTTTATGGGATGCAACTATCCTTTTGTTTTATTTTCTATTTTTTGGCACTAGGGATTGAACTCGGGATCTTGCACTTGTGAGGGAGATGGCAGAACCACCAAGCTAAATTCCTGGCCCTGTCCTTTTATTTTTTAACATGGTACTGAATATTGAATCCAGGGCCTTTGCACTGAGCTATGGGCCCCGCTCCTTTATATTTGAGACAGTTTAAGCAAGTTGCCTGTTCTGGGCTGGAATCTGTGGTCTTCCTGTCTCAGCCTCTCAGAATGCTGAGACTACAGGCCTGCACCACCATTTTTGTGTTTTCCAACTCAGAATTTCTTCGTATGGAAGTTTTAGCTCTGCTGAATCAAGAATTTAATTTTCTAACAGTGATTCCAACTCTACTTATAAACCACTTCATTACACTAAAAACACTATTTCCACTTGTCTTTTAAAAATTTTTATCAACTGTTTTTTAAAGCAGTTTTGGGTTCATAGCAAAGCTAAGCTGAAAGTACAGAGAGTCACTTTGTACCGGTACCTTCCTACCACCTATTTGTTTTTTCTCAGTACCAGGAATTGAACTCAGGGCCTCATACTTGCTGGGCAGGTACTGTGCCGCTGAGAGCTCTGTCTCTGGCACCCTCCCTACATCTAGATCCTCAGCAGAGTGGCACACTGGTTCTCACCGAGGAGCTGACATCAATGCACCCTTAGCACCAAAGTCCATAGAGGATACTGGAGTAAATTCTTGGTCTTGTGCATTCTGTGGGTCTCAAGGTATCTCGTGACACACATGAAGAGTGGAGCCTGCACTGTTTCAGCTCTGGAGTCCAGAGGACTTTCCTTTCTACTGCCTAGAAATCCTCAACCTCTCCTGAGTCCCATTTTCAAACCTAGCAAAACCTCCTCAGGTAGGGGTAGGTGAAGGCGGAGTACTCCACAAGGCCAACAGCAGGCGACCGGGGTCTCCACTACCTGATGAATGTGGACTGGTCTGGGTCGTAGAGGGCCATGAACAACTCTGCGTCCTCCCCGATATTGCAGACAAAGTTCTTGAAGTTCACGTAGAGGCCATAGGTGTGGGCGCCACTGAAGATGGCCTGGTTCCGCATGTCCAGGTTCTGCAGAAGGGACTGGACAAAGAAGGAGAGAGGAAAAACCACCTTGGTTTCAGCAAGCTGGAAATGCTGGCAAAGAATCACCCTGCGGACGGGAGACAAATGTAACCAACCCAGGAGAAGCACTTGCTGAGAATACAGTGGGTGTGGGTGGGCCAACGATCCACGAGGTGAGCAGGATATGATCACTGTCACTCCGATGATTAAGGCCACCAGGTACAGGGCCCTAAACTCGAGTAATTCAATGTATGTGGGCTGCATGTCATCGTGCATGGTTTTCGTGGATGCAGAGAGTTATCATCATGTCTTATGACGGCTCCTAGTCAAAGGCCAGAAGCACCACACCCGATCCATTACCCCTCTTTACGGGAACAGCTCTTACTGGATACAAAAGATTCTTCTAGAACAGCATCACCTCCAGGGGTGGTTGCCACTGGATTCAGAAACAACGAAATGTATGTGACTGTACCATAGAATTAAAAGCTACAAATTAAAGAGAAATGAGACAAAGCTTTCCTTGTCAGAACAGAAAGACTGGAAGAAAATATCTGAAAAATGTCAACACCTGTGGATCTAGGCCAGTGATGGCGAACCTTTCAGAGCCTTCGATGACACAAACAGCCCACTTCCAGCACACAGGTTTGCCACCAGTGACCTAGGCTGGGCAGTCATGTGGGTGATTTTTTTCTTTGCTTTCTATATCTTTGTCATTTTTATTTAATGTGCAGTTATAACCTTCCGTACCTTCTGAACATTTTATATTTTTATTTTAGAAATCATAACACAGGGACCCAATACAGAGGATTACACAATAATCTTCTTCCTTGTCCTCAGTTCTTCCCACAGACAGCCATTAATGATGAATCTCTTATCTATCATTTCAGAGTCTAGCACTGATGCAGGTATGCCTTTTTGTGTGCATTTTGTGAAACACAAATAATAGCATTTTATATACCCCGATCTGCATCTTGATTTTCCCTCTTTATGTATGTTTGCATTCATTTTGCAACAGAACATAATATCGTAGTCTCACTCTTTCTGCTGTTTCACTTTTAAAATAAGAACACAAAAGATTTTCTAGACATTTCTACCTCAATGATTCCCTTTCTCCCATTCAAAACTGAAACAAACATTGAATCTCAGCAGCCAAAATCTGCAACTGGAGGACGCTTACCTTTTCTTCTTGGATCTTTTCCTCGATCCTTTTTGAAGCCACTTCGTGGGCCTTGAAGAGGGCAATGGTGCTGGTTTCATCTGGGTCTAAGATGTTCCCGTTGTCATCTCGCACGACCAGATCTAACCCGAGCATTCTGGAGAGAAAGAGACAGGTGATTCTTGCCTCCAGAGGAGATGCTGCAAAACATCCCTCAGGAAGGAACCCGGAGACTCTGTAGAAGTGCTAAAGTCAAGGGAAGAAGAGCTAACTGACCTTTTGCCTTCCAATTTCGGCCCCTTGTCTACATGAATAACATTCAAATACCACTGAGTCAATGCCAGCAAAATATGTGTAAGGGAATCAAAGATATTGGTCCACAGATCCTCAATAAGTAAAGCTAAACTGGCCCAGATTCTAACCCAAGTCCTCTCCTCTCCAGTGCTTAACTGTTTGTTTTTTTTTTTTTTTAACTGGGCACATCAACTATAAAGGATCAATGCACAACTGTTTGAGAGCTTGCCCTGACTTCTTACTCAAGTCAAGACTATTGTAAAGGAGCTCAAGGAAGTAAATCTTGGCTCTAGCTCTCTCATAGCCCATGTCAGACCACTGGCCTTGAGGTACTTAGGCTAGGACTTAAAACCCTGGCTTTTATCCACTTGTTACAGCTGCAGTCCCTTAATTTTGCAAAGTCCGAATTTCTTCAAGTGCAAATGTTTCCTATCCTTTAAGGTTTCAAGAATTTAATAAAGTAATCCATGTAAAGCACCTAATACAGTATCTCTTAAAGACAGTACACACTCAAGAAACATTAGCTCTTATTGCAACAAGAGGTACAAGAAGAACTGGCTGCATTAAATTGGAGCTCTGTGTGCTGCGTGGGAAGAGCAGGGCCATGTGGCGGACACAGTCACCATTGTCTTCCAGGCTTTTGGGCCCAGTGGGTACACAAAAGTAGAAAAGGATCTGCTTAGCTCCAAGAAGTTGGAGACCAGTGAAACAGGATACTGCTATGCAAACGCCCAGTGTGCAATCCAGGCACAGCTATTGGGAGTGGGGACATCCAAACAGCAAGGGCTCTCAAGGTTAACGGGGAAACACGCCAATTCCTAACTTCCCAGTTCCCTGCTTACAACATCTCCACCAGCTGATCTGATCTGGCAGGTTCCTTTCTGCAGTAGCCAGGCCCGTGGGCCACCCAGACTCTTGAAGGATGGCCTGGCCAGCTGCTCAGAGACAGGATGATGCTTGCACCGACAGAGGTTCATTCCTGAGCTGCTTCCAAGGGTTGCAGTGGGAGAAGAGGCATGTCCCACCATTTGTGGGGAGCTAACATCCTGTGCCAAAGACTGAGCAGACCTCTGGGGGCCACTGTCAGTGTGACAAGATCCCAAAAGACACAGGCAGCCTATGTGCCTTATCCCATCTTAGCTGGCTTTTGAAAAAGCCAGTGGACATCTGGGCTAGGTAGTGAATGCCTGAAATACCAGGCTGAGGCAGGAGGATCAGGAGTTCAAGGTCAGCCTGGACCACACAGCAAGATCCTATCTCAAAAAACAAAAACAAGCCAGGGATTTAGCTCAGTGGTTTCGTTGCCTGCCTCTCAAGCACAAGGTCCTGAGTTCGATCCCCAGTATAAATAAATAAACAAAGCAAAACAAAATAAAAAGCCTTGTGCATAGGTGTAGGAAAAGATTTTCAAAACAGATCCTATATTGCAGAAGAAATAAGAGCATAAAAAATGGGATTATATTAGTCTAAATAGCTTCTATATAGCAGGGCTGCAGATTTAGCTCAGCGGTGCTGCCATCTGCCTAGCAAGCACAAGATCCTGAGTATGATTTCCATCACACACACACACATAAAACTACAACAACAACAACAACAACAGACAAGCTTCTATACAGCGAAAGAATCAGTAGAGTAAAGAGACAACTGGGCCAGGGATTTAGCTCTGTGGTGCAGTGCCTGCCTCACAAGCACAAGGACCGGAGTTTGATCCCCAGTACCAGGAAGAAAAAAAAAAAAAAAAAGAACTTACAGAATGGGAAAAGTTTTTTGTCCACTACTCCTCACTCCTCAGCCAGAGGACTAATATCTAGAATATATAAAACACTCAAAAAACTTAAACCACCTACAATTAAAGACCCAGTCAAGAAATGGGCAAGAGAAATGAACAGACACTTCACAGAGGAAGAAATACAAATGGCCAACAAGTATAGAAGAAAATGTTCAATATCTCTGGCCATTTGACAGATGCAAATTAATACAACGCTGAGATTCCATAATCACTACAGAAAGAATGGCCTTCATCAAAAGATCAAAAAATAACAAATGCTAGTAAGGCTGTAGTGAAAAAGGAACCCTCTTACATTGTTGGTGGGAATGTAAACTTGTATAACTATTATGGAAATTAGTATGGAGATTTCTAAAAAAAATGAAATTAGAAATTCCATGTGACCCAACTATCTCATTTTTAGGTATCTTTCCCAAAGAGTATATTACAGCACACCTATTATAACAATACATCTATGCCGACATTTATAGCAGCACAATTCATAATAGCTGTATCTTCAAAACAGCCTATATACCCATCAAGAGATGGCTAGATAAAGAAATTGTGCTATCTCTATGAAATACCACTTGGTTATAAATGACAAATCTGAGGCATTTGTTGGAAAAAAATGCACTTAGACAATTTGTTGTTGTTGTTGTTGTTTTGAGACAGAGTCTCACTATGTAGTTCAGCCTTGAACGCACTCTATAGCCCAAGCTGGCCTCAAACTCAGTGATCCTCCTGCCTCAGTCCCTGTGTGCTGGGATTATAGCTGTGTGCTACCATACCAGGGTTAGGTATAATGTTGAGTGAAGTAAATCAGACACACAAACTTTAATACCATATAGTAGCTCTCCTCTGTGTAAGGCAAAATGTAAAAAGGTAAATCAAGGAAGCATAGAGCAAGACAAGAGACAGGTCTCTTGCAGATGGGAAGAGGTCAAGAGGACCAAGGGGAAGGAGTGAGGAGGAGGAGATGGGGAAACAGGTGGAGTGAAGATACGCCAAGTACAAGGTCCTCCTAAACTCAATGAACGTGCACATTATATGCCATAGACATGAACTAAGAGTCACAATATTTACAAGAGTGCAAAGGGGGAAAGGGGAACAGGAAGAGGAGGGAGGGAGGAAAAGGGAAAGGGACTAAAAACTGAAACAAGCTAAATTATGTATGTGTACCAACTCCCTAAGATGAATGGAAAATCCATGGACTGTGAACATATACTAATAAAGTAAATTAAAGAATTCAGAAAGTCCTCTGGTACGATGTGACTAGCAGTGCAATCACTAGGGTTACAGTCTCCAGGACAGACCAGTATTAGGGAGAATTCTCAGCCCTAAGAGGGGGGCATCAGGCAGGAAGTCAAAAGGCTTGGGTTCAAGTTGAAGCTTCCCCGCTGACTACACAACTGGGAAGGAACTCATTTAAGCTCATACGGTCTGTTTCTTGACCCACAAAACAGAAATAAGAACAGCTGATTCATAGGGTTATCAGGATGGGAAACGCACAACAGGAGCACTTCGTAAATACTGACTTAACCTGCATCATGAAGCTATGTTCCTCCCAGCTATTTCTGAATACAATTGTCAAGAATGTGGCATTTATGTGGTTAGGGCAATGCGCTGTACTTTAGCAGGTCTATGCACGGTATTCAGCAGTCCCGAGGCTGGGTAAGTGGAGGAAAAAAACCCCACATATTCACAAGTTGGAGAAGCAGGGTAAAAGGTGAGGAAAAAATCATATACACATAGCAAGAAACAGAATGCCAAGTGAATCCCCAACAAAAAAACCAACAGAGGACCCCCTGCTGCCTTTGTGAAAGGAGTGGCCTGGAGGCATGAACCCCAGGCCACCATTCATTTGGAAAAAGTGGCTGAATTTCTAAATTTCCAAAGGTGATAAAATGTGGAACCCAGGTATGTGCCTGAGTTAACAGAGGAGCAGGGATGAGACCGCGCTCTGGAGGCAGCTGTACATTTTCCCCAGCATCTGAAAGGGCCAGATCTCCCTGGGCTTCTTCAGCTCTGGGACAGCTTCCCTGTCACAGACTGGCTCAGGAGGTCAGGCAGTCAGCACAGTACATGCACCACAGAGAAGGGGGTGACATTTTATTTTCCAGTGAAAGTAAACATTTTCTAAGACACAAAGAGTTAATAAGCACCATTCTGTGGAACGCTACGATCAGAAGTTTGCTGGTAAACTGGAGAGGGGGACCAACTTCTAATGTTCTACCCCACGGCATGGTGACTGTGGAGGACAGCAATTAATTGTGCATTTCAATGGCTACTACAGAGGATGCTGCATGATCCGAACACAAACAAATGAGAAATGGCTGCGGTGAGGGTATACCAGTTACCCTGGTTTAATCACCACTCCACTGTAAACCACTGTGCCCATAAAGATGTACAATTACGATGTGCCAATCTGAACAAAGTTTGTTGTAAACAGTATCCTTAGCATGAAGGTGTCAGTCATGCTGTTCCCAGTTCCCAGGGAGAGGTCACCCCTGCTCACCTGTTCCCGTGATCAATTTTGGCCGTGACCTTCTTCTTGAGCTCTGCCAGTTCATCCTTGGGGAGCGTTCCAGACAGGATCTGCGAGCGCCACTCGATCAGGCTGTAGGTCATCTGCTGCAGCTGGCGGAAGAGTGTGACCTTGTTGTTCTAAGACAGGAAAACGGGGTAGAGGAGAAACAGAAGGAAAAAAAAAGGTGTGCTAAAAAATGAGCATCTTTTGATTGTTTATGAGGTGTTAATCAATTAATTGTGTCACATGGAAAGCTGTGTACTGTATTTTTTATTCATGTACTGAGGGATAGCTTTGTCCTGAGCCACTCCTATGTCAATCAGCATTGCTTCTTTAAAAGTGGTGACGCCCACATTAAAAAGCTTCTGCACACAAAGGAAACTACTTACATGGTAAAGAGATAAACTGCACTCTGGAAAAATATTTTTGTCAGCTATCCTCAGACAGGAATAATATGGTGGTACCTCTGTTCACAAGTGCTTTTGTTTGCAAACAATTTGGTTCACAAACAGAAGCATTTGGCAAAACTCTTTTTGTTTGCAAACTCTGCATCAGGAGACAGATACAACTGCTGCCATCTTTCCTACACAAATACAAACATGGCCATCTTTTCTAAAATCCTAGAACAAATTAAGTTCATGAACCAAGGCACCTCTGTACCTAGCATATATCAAGAACTCAAAAAAATTAGACCTCCCTCAAAATAAAAGACCCAATTAAAAAAAAGGGGGGCAAATGAAATGAACAGACACTTCTGAAAAAGCACAAATGGCTAATAAATACATTTTAAAATGTTCAGTATCTCCTGTCATCAGAGAAATACAAATCCAAACAACTCTGAGATTCTCTCTTCTTCCACAAAGAATGGCCAGCGTTAAGAAATCAATGCTGGAGAAGTTGTGGGAAAAAGGAAGCCTTCTACATTGCTGGTGGGAGAGTAGGCTGGTACAACCACTAGGACAACCACTGATGGAAATCAGCATGGAGATTCCTTTAAAAATGGATAAAACTAAAAATTTCATTCAACCTAGTTATCCACCTTCTGGGTATCTTCCCCAGTTAAAGACATCTTATTAAAGTAATACACACATACTCGTGTTTATAGTAGCACAACTCTTAATAGCTGACTCTTGGAAGCAGCCTATAGCCCATGAACAGACGAATGGGTACAGAAAATGTACTATTTATATACAGTATAGTACTACTCCATCATAAAGGATTAATTTGAATCATTTCTTTAAAAGCCTCCAAGGATTTCCACTGGGTACAACAGATCCCACTGTAAATCCTTCCGGTCTCCACTCCTGCCCATGCCCCATCTGCAGAGTTTACTCCAACCTCCACTGCAAAATCTGCACTCCATGCAAAGCTGTGCTCCTTTCTTTCCAATGCTCCAGAGCCACTCAATATGGAATTTCCTCCATTTGCAACTGCTCTGCACCTTGGTTCCCAAAAAGCCCCAGCCTCTTCTCACGCACACAATGCCCTTCCCACAAACCAGCTAATTCTGGCTTCAGCCTAAATTCCCTGGCCAGCTGCACCAGGAATTTGCTCTACTCCCCACTGGCAGAACCCGGACAACGATGATGTGGGCCTGTCTGACACCTCCCTCAGAAAGCAAGCTCCTCTTAGACAAGGAAGTTGTTCATTTTGTGTCCCTAGTAGCTGATACAGAGAAAATGCTCTACAAAATGTACTGAAGCAAAGAACTCAGGATGGAGAAATAACTGGAGATTCAGAAATAAGAAAGGTCGCAAAATAAAAATGTAAACATTATTTTAAAATCTCTCTTTCTCCAGAAAGTTGTTAGATCATTTAGACACTAAACTGTCATTCTGGGCTTTACTAATATCTTACTGTAACCAAACTAATCGATAAATGATGAGTCATTTATATTCCGATCATTTTGAGTCAAGTACTTGATGTTGAACTATCACAACCTTGATTCTATCTAAATGACTGCTTCATTTTATGTATGTGTACACATATGCATGCATAACCTTATGCACGTATATACAGACATGTATAGATTCATGTAACTACATATACACACGTGTACATGTTTATTGTAAATGTATATTTGTATGTATGCATAAGAGCAGTCTGTAGTGTGTGCTATGTGCTGGAAATAAAGGTCCTGCCTTCGAGCAGCTATTATTCTAGAAGGAGAAAGACAGCAATTTTATATATATAT
>NW_022900930.1:45381512-45382786 GCF_012274545.1 Fukomys damarensis | reverse complement strand
ATTATATATATGTAGAAGTTATGTATAGCACAGCTATACACACAGGATAATTTCAGGTTATGAAAAGAACAAGAAAATACATAGAACAAATTGAAAATAAAAAATAAATAAGAAAATACACAGGTCAGTATGAAACTGCATATGCAGGGTAGGAGTTCATTTTGAGATCCAGTGATCAATAAAAATGCTTTGTGCATCAGTTGTGAAACATGTTAAATAAAAACCTGTACAATTTCACTCACTTCATATATGCTACGAAACAACTTCTTTTTCTTATTCATAAGTAAAAGTCATGATACAGTACATAGCCATATACTTCTAAAGTTACAGAAGAACATACAGCGGTGTGCTCCAAACACAGTGCATGAACAAACCACACACCCGCACCACACACACTGTGGATGTCCCCGAGTGGCAATGTTCCACAGCAATCCGGGACACAGACTCCGGGGTAAAGTACGGACTAGCAACAGGACTGGGAAGATCCCAAGCCCTTCCTACTGCATGAAGGAGGAAAGATGAGAACAGCCTTGGCCCGGTGGGGCAGCGGGAACACTCTGCGCTGTGATTATCTCGATGTGATAAACACTAAGAGAGGTTCAGAGTTCACGAGAAGCCGAGGAAAAGGAGGAAGCAACACTTCTGGCTGCCCGCCCAGTGCTGCAACACTGTGAAGCTTACAAATACAGAAAGCAGCCTGGAGTGGTGGCGCACACCTGTAATCCCAGCACTCAGGAGGCAGGGGCAGGAGCATCACAAGTTCGAGGCCAGCCTGAGCTACACAGTGAGTTAAAGGCCAGCCTGCACTATAAAGCAAGACCCTGTCTCAAACAAACACTTAACATTATGAAGCTAGCCTGGCATGATGGCGTGTGCCCGTAATCCCAGCCACTTAGGAGGCTGAAGCAGGAGGTCTGAGGTCAACCTGGACAAATTAGTGAAAAGCTCTCAAAATAAAAAGCAAGAAGGGCCGGCGATATGGCTCCACGGTAGTGTCCGGAGTCAATTCCTGGTGCTGTTTCACTGAAAGAAAAATAAAAAAACACTGCAGAACTACCAACATTTTGGCTTTTGGCATTTTCTACATTGCTTTTTCCTCATACACCAGTCCTCAGAAAAGCATAAAATGAGGCAAAGATCTTGTTTTTAAAAAGCAAAAGTAAGGGCCAGGGATGCAGCTCGGTAGTGCTGCGCCCGCCTGGCAAGCGCAAGGTCCTGAGTTTGATCCTTGGTACCAAAAAAAAAAAAAAAAAAAAAAAAAAAAAAAAAAAAAA
>NW_022900930.1:45338447-45381489 GCF_012274545.1 Fukomys damarensis | reverse complement strand
GCTATGCGGCGACATGCATTATAACCTGTGGAAAAAAAAAAAAAAAAAAAAAAAAAAAAAAAAAAAAAGTAAAACCTTTGCTTTTTGGTTCAATTTGCTACAAAATGTTTCCATTTACCTTCCAAACTGGAAAAGGGGGGGGGGATTAAGACAATAAGATGTTTGCCTTTAAAAACTGCTTGGCATAAAATAATTTTTTTCTTTCCTACGATCCATCTGTCCACTCCTAGTTATTGTTTTTTCATGGTTTCTAATTTTAATTAAGATACTGCCTTTCATAATTCAGGAAAGAAAAGGCTCCAGGCTCAGGGAGCCCTCTATGAAGACAGCCTTTGTCTGGGGCATATGCTCCCCGCTTCTGTCTCAATTATATTAGACACGATCCACGGCGATTTAATTATTGCCCATCCGCATCAGCCGTGTCTGCCAAGCTCTCCCCCAGTAAGGACGAAGACAGCCCTTCTCCTCTGACTCATGGTGCAAAGTAAAACTGAAGAGACGAGCTGGAGCAGACCAGAGGGGGCAATGGCCCAACCACGTCAAGGAAATGGACTCCGCCGCCACACTCCAGAGATCATTACTCAAGGCGCACGGTCGCTGGCCCCTGACCTGCCTGGGGAGCACAGCAGAGTAAGGACAAAGTCCCACAGAACAGAGGGGAGGGCCCACTCCCTGGACGCTTCTCTCCTCCTGCCTTTGGCTGAGGCCCTCGTGCTGGAAGCTTGACTCCAATGTGGAGAGGTGTCGGGGGACCTCTAAGATGGGTGCCCACCGGGAGGTAATCAGGACACCGGGGCGCTGTCCTGGGGAGGGGTGGACGCTGGTTTCCTGGAATGGCTTAGTTCTTGCTAAAGTGATTCATTACAAAGGAGCGGGCCTGGCTCCTGAATTGCTGTGACTTCCAGTCTCACCCTGTGATCTCCTCATCTACACACTCTGATCGTGAGGCCATCAGCTGTGTCAGGACCCCGCTGAGCAAGGCCCTCTCCAGAGGCTGCATAGATGGGACTGTCTAACTTAGACTTTCAAAACTGTGAGCAAAATAAATCTCTTTTCTTTATAAATATCCAGCCTCGGATGTTTTATAACAGTGTAGTGGATTGACTAATGGTCAACTTGTAAACGCCCCGCTGAACTGAATCAGCATGGTCTGTGCGTGGAGGATCCACCTGAAGATTGCTCCCAATAGCCATAAAAAGAGGACTGAGGAGGAAGAGCTTGGTCTGTTGATTTTCTAGGAGAAGCTTGCTGCGGATGGTTTTTCTGATGCGAACTAGGCCGTTCTCGTCGGAGGAAGGGCTCAAGACCTCGCTGTGGTATGGATGCTGCTTTTATCAGGGGAGCTCTGATCTTTACCGTGAGCATCGCTTCCTGGCTCTAACGTGGATCCCTCAGCCTGGTTACAAAGATCCTTCATCTCACGAGCATGGATTTTCTGGCTTCCACCACTGGCCTTTGCGCCTTCCAGGTGCAGATCTTCAATACAGACAAGCAAGAGACACTGCTGTGGGCTCTAGGCCACTGGCTGGACTCGAGGAGGACTCTGAGCCTTTAACTGGACTTGGTGGGAAACTGCTGGGATCAGGTAATGTTTTGGGCTTCTAGTGTGCGGCTAATCTCTTGGACTCCTTTGCCTTTGACTCTCTGGGTAATTATCATAAAATAACCATATGAGTTATGTGTCCTGTATTTAATGTATTCCCTCAACCAATCCTGCTGACTGCAACAAACAGCAACAGAAAATGGAGTGAGACACTGCCTGCTGTGTTTTCTAAATACCACACAGCCCAGGCCTGCCTATTGCCTTCGCCACTACCCCCCAGTCTTCCCTGGTGGACTTTTCTATATTCTTTCACTGTCTCATCATTTAATAACGTCGTGGACCCTCTCCACAAGAGCCAGCACAATCCTGGGATGTGGTAGGAACTCAAAAACAGGTCTGACGGTTCAATCTTAAAATAACTCTCTGGAAATAAAAGACAATAGCGCTCTGGTTTCTAGGTGAGTGAGCAACGTCTACACCAAACAAGACCCTGGATATTACTCTCCCACACAATGTAAACCCTCCTGCATCCACTCAGGACTTTTCCCACTTTTCTGCTTGGAAACAGCTGAGGCCTCCCTTTTTGTATTCTTACTCCAGATGTTTATCTTGTTTTCCTTCTTAGAATTCTGGAGATAAGAGCTAAGTCACAAGGAAAAACAGCGTCATCTTCTTGCTGAAATACTGATGGCATCCAAAGAGTGTTAGGGAAATTTAGGGGCCATTCAGACCATGGCGCTGGTACTCGGTGCCGGGAGACATGGATTCTTTCCTCCACTTTCCCAAGCCTTTTTCGGGTGCTCCAGCTTTCCACGTGCACCTGGGTCAACATCAGCTCCGCCCACCAATCCTTCCTCCTCCATGGAAGGTATGATGATTCAGAAGGAAAGATGCTTGAGGGAACACAGGGGGCTTGGTTGCTGTCTCTAATTGTCATTACCTTGCTAGGTGACTTTGGGCAAATTATTCCCCTGTGGTTAGCCAGTGTATAAAATAAATGCCCTGGCACAAAGACGGACCCATTGCTGAGGACTGCACAGCTCAATGACTCCTCCCAAGCAACTTTCTGACCAACTACATCTGGGCCACCCACCTCATTCATTTCTCATGTACTTGCCCGTGCAGAATCACAACACCGAATTCCCCATCCACACCTCTGCCATCACCCCCACCTTGCCACAGAGCTGTATCTCTCTAGGGTCCTTCAGTTCTTCTGTGTCCTTGTGCTGCACAGGGCCTCACCTCCCCACCTTGCTTCCTGTCATCCTAGAGCTTCTCCTTTTCATCCCATCAAAGCTTTGTCTGCCCAGAGAAGGTCTGACTTTCTGAAAAAAGGATTCAAGTGAAAGATCATTTCTGCCCCCTAAAATAAAAGAAATCCTGAAAGCCAGGCAACCACTCAGAGAATAATCAGAACTGCAAAAACACCCAAAGCATTGCCTGTAGCTCGTTGGTACCCCATCCCATCTCACTAGAGCCACAGAAGCGGGGCTTACAACTCAAAGATAAAAATGCCCTGACAAGGGAGTGTGCACCGGGAATGTCCTGCCCTTGGTAATAAAGGATCTGATGCTGATTTCAAGCCACCAGACCAGCATAATTATACTTCAGGGCCTGTGCTCCGGCAGCCAGTGATAACCACCAGTTCACAAAGATTGCACTTATCTGCCTGCAAATAATGGGAAGAAAGTGAGATTCACTGCATTACTATGTTCCCCACCCTAGCCACAGCCCAACTTTGCTGGCAAATTTTAAATGCGTGGAGGTCAGTGCTTCCTATGAACCACGTGTTAGCAAATAAACTGAAGGCATCCCATACTACGTACTAGCCAGCTTCTCACCAGCCTGCCAAAGCTGGGGAAAACGAAGGTCCTAAGAGGCATCGGGAAGTAAGAGAAAATTTAAAATCTTTTGAATAGAGTAGCTGAATAAGCACAGGGCTGAAAAGGAGCCAGGCATGATCTGCCTCCCCGCCTCCTTCAGCCCCAAGCTGGAAGATGAGGAAATGACCGGAACTAGGAAGGCAAATGTCCCTTAAATGACCTCGGGACGAATGTCACCATGCAATGGAGCACTTCTCCTAAACTTGTCCAGAGGCACCACTGCTTTGAAAAGCCGCTGTTTTGGTTTGTTTGTTTTTAGCAACTATTACTGGGTCTGTTGTTTTTTCTGGATACAGAAGTGCATACCCAGGAAGGGAGGGGTGAGAATTCAGAAACCAGTCCACCTGTCTGGCCACAGTGCCTGTGGTTCTGGCACCTACCTCACTGGTGAGCTCCCGGGTAAGATGTTTCCTCCCCGTCAAGCCAATAACCCCATAACCTGTTCCAGCTGCAAAGAGCAGGCCGGCAGCCTTCCCAGGCCATTCTCTGCATTCTCAAACCTGAACCCACGCCCAGGAGGCTCCCCCAGCTACAGTGGGAAACTGAGTCTGCTGCTGAGCACTCCAGGCCACTCCACTAGACCATTCCAGGAGACCAAGGAAGTGCCTTGGAGCACAGGGGATCTGAGAGTCCCTGGCGGCAGCAGTCGAGCTGGATCCTGAGAGGGAAGCCGGGGGTCAAGGCTGCCCAGGTGGAAGGCGGCCAGAGCAGCGACGGCTCCCAGCTGAGCCAGCTGCGCCAGGGCCAGGGTAACAGGCTCCACTGGCAGAGTCCTGGGCGGTCAGTCTGCAGTGCGGTTTCAAAGCTGCCACGCCCTCGCAGAGGCTCACAACTCCGTGGGGTCCACAAGGGAGCTCTGCATCTCCTCTAAAGGGGGCAAAAATCCAGCAGAGGCTCAGGCGTCACAGGTCACTTATGTGAGGCCATAGAGTTAGGGAGGGTGGGGTCTGCATGACAAAAGCCACCTTCCTCGCTTCTAGCCTAGTGCCTGACCCTGTAGCCAGTGCCATTTCTGGAGAATAAGGCCAACACCCACTAGGAGAGATAGCTCAACAGAAAACAGTCATATCTCGGGCTTGGTGGTACATGTGTATAATTCCAGCTCAGGGAGGCTGAGGCAAGAGGACTGAACATTTGAGTCCAGCCTGGGGCAGTTTAGTGATTTAGTGAGATCCTGTCCCCAAAATAAAATTTTTAAAAACAGCTCAGCAAGAAAGCACTGCGTTCGATACCCCCATAATCATGTTGAGCAAAATAAGCCAGACTTAGACAAACATGCTCTTCCTAATCCATGTAATCTAAAAAAGATAACAAAGTGAGGAAGACAAGAGGAAGGGAAATAAGGGGAGGGGGACTAGGGACAGTTCACGGGGGGATGGAAATGAACAAAACATATAGTTTGAAGCCCCCCAAAGAAGAACTAGGGAGGAGGCCGAGGCAAGGAGGGGCGGGGATAGAAGTGATAAAAGTATGTTCTGTACATGTATGAATCTGGCAAAACTGATAACCTTGGTTATTCATAATGTGCGCTCTCTCTCTCTCTTGCACGTGCGCACACACACACACACACACGCACACACACACACACACACAAACACCACTACAACACAAAGGAAAAAAGGGAATGTGAGGGGCTGTCATGTCTTCTTGCTACTTCGCACAAAGGGCGCCCCTCTGTTTGGCACAGTCACTCCTCTTCCCTTATTTATAATTATTTCACACGGCCACTGTACACCTGCTAGAAACAAATCCCAGCACAGCAAACATCTTCTGTCTCTGGAATAATGGCCAGTGTCTAACCTAATCTAGTTAGCGGACTGCTAAAAGACCCCGCATCCATAAAATAAATTTCCAGTGAATTTAGACCAAAAAAGAGCAGAACTAGGAACTGCATTTCAGAGAAGTACGTGGTTTCTCAGGAATCACGGGAGTTGTGAAAGACACCAAGCAGAATGCCTGCCTCATCATCTAGGAAGCAGTAGATGAGAGACAGGATTCAAGGATGAGTGTCTACCAGTAAGATCTGTACGTAACTTTACATGGACTAAAAGAACTTACAGAATCAGAAGAGAAAACACTAAAAAGCAGATGGAGGAGGTGGGACATGAAAACTAGAAACCTGGTTTCCTTTTACTGTTTCCCCTTGAAACACTGGGGCTTGCTACTTTTACAAGCAAATTTTGAAGAAAGAAGTCAAGGAATTCTGCCTGAGAGGAACCGTCAACTCTCTTTTTGTCTGTCTTCCTTCCCTGCTCCCCTCCTTTCCATTTCCCATTTATCACCCAAGTCTGGTACTAAATTCTGGTACTAAATAAGGATATTCCCACAGTGGAAAGCCTTAACAAGCGCTTACCACTATTACTTAACTTTTCTTTTGGTACTGGGGATTGAACTTGGGACCTCCTGCTTGTGAGGCAGGTGGTGGAACCGCTGAGCTACATCCCCAAATTATTTAACTATTAAGGGATTTAAAAACCCTAATGCACGGGCCCTACTGCTCCTTCCCTTCACTGACTTCCCAGTTCTATGTACACTGACTGCAGACATGCAGAGGATGTGAATAAGAAACTTTACACAAAGGGCTGTAGTTTAGCAAGAAAAAAGCCTACTTCATTCATAGTCTCTACTCTTACTTGTGACATTTTTAAAAAAACCTCCCTTCATAATTCAGGCTGAATATCCCTGATCTGAAATATCGAGGATCAAAGTGTTTTTTGCATTGGGGGATGATGTTTATCTATAATGAGATGTCTTGGGAATGGGGACCCAAATCTAAACACAAAATTCATGAGTGTTTCATATACATACAGCCTGAAGGTCACTTAATCGATATTTTATTTATTTAGTGGTACCAGGGATCAAACTCCAGACCTTGCGCTTGCGAGGCAGGCGCGGTGCCACTGAGCTAAATCCCCAGCCCAATATGATATATTTAATAATACTGTGCATGAAATGAAACCACACATGAGGTCAGGTGTGGAATTTTCCACTTGTGGTGTCACATAGGTACTCAGTTTCAGATTTTGGAGCATTTTGGAAGCTGGATTTTCAGATAAGGGGTTGCAATGGCTGGGACATGATATCGAGTGAGTTTGTCCCTCAAAGCTTTGTATGCTGGAAGCTGGGCCCCAAATCCGAGGACATTCACTAGTGGCAGGGCCTTTAGGGACTGGGGTCTAGTGGGGTCATGGAGGGCACCACACTCAGAAGGAACTGGTACCAGTTACCTCACTGGGGTTGTTATAAAGAGAGCAAGGCCCCGTCCCACACTCTGGCTTCTTGTCCTGCTGTGTGAGCTCCTCTGATCACACAAGGTCCCCACCCTGTCATGTTATCTACCTCAGGGGTGGGGCCATCACCAGAACCAAGCTGATGCTCCCACCACGCCCTTGAACCTCCAGGACTCTGAGCTAAATAAAGCCTTTTCTTTGTAAATTACCCAGCTTCCGGTGTTTCCTTATAGTAACAGGAAGTGGACACAGCAGGCAGGGATGTGTCACCTGTGCTTATGTGAGGCATTTCCTCACTCACCTATTCCCAGAAAGAGCATGCTGGGAACTGAGCCCACCATGCACATGCTCCTCATCCATCAGCCGTGCTACACCTCCCACTAAATAATCAATTAGCCAAAGCGGAGAGTGCTTTCAATGTAAGTGCAAGATGATCAACACAGGCCACAGGGTTGACGGCAGCACCTCCATCTTCCTGGACCTTGTGATTTAGGAACTGAGTCAGCTTCCTCCTCACTGAACATAAAGAGATCAAAGATCACCTTCCTTATAAGGCGTGCCCCCCGAGGGCCCTATGATGGACCCTGCAGTAAGTGCCTCACAGCCGAGAAAGCACTGTGGACCAGTGCGTCTGGAAGGCACATTATGAAGAACAAAGGACTTAACCGAGACCTGGAAGACAGGCAGGCAGAGAAACACCATCGGATTTTCTACCCAAGGCCTTAGTCATTTCTACAGCTATCACTTGCCAAGGGATAAAACAGCCCTAAACAGAAATCAAATACCTACACACACCCTTAGAAGTAACACGAGAAGGAGCTTCTGACTTTTTTGATTACTGCTTCTAGTTAGGCAGGGTCTAGAATGGGGTGTTTCTAATAATTTATTAAGATTAAAGAAACAAAGAAAAGAAACTAAAACCAAGCCATCAACAGATGACCAAATAAAAATCCTACGTAAAACAAAACAACAAAAGCAAATGGCTCCCAAGCCACCGAACCTAGCGCAGTCACAGGTCTCATTCAAACGTCTAACAAGAGGGTGCACATTCAGACCGGACTCCTGGTCAGCCATGGAGGCCAACTGCAGAGGTGGGGCCCAAGGCGCTCGCCTATGAGGTCCGCAGGCAAGAAGAGACCGTGGAGATAGTCTGTGGGGTCCAGCGCTGAAGGGAGCACGCAGAAGCTCGAGAGAACGGGCCTGGGGGCAGCACGAGTGGAGCGTCCTTGGCCACTTACAGAGGAGCTGTTCTCAGGCTCGAAGTGTGACGTGCTTCCTTACAGGGCCCTGGTCCTCGTCCACTTTTCTTTCCCCTGCTAATAACATGATCCTATACACTGGGTTCTGGTTCTGGCTCTGGTCCCAGGTTGAGGGGTCACATCTGGGGATGGCATTCTAGCTGCGGATCCCCTCCCAGAGTCCACACCTCTCAACATTAGAGCTGGGTAACCTTTCTATGCTCTTAAAAACACCTCACCATGGGGACTGAACTCCAGCATGAGCTCGAGAGGGGACAAACTATACCCTCACTGTAGGAGTTCCCACTTCTAATCTACACACAACTTGTGACTGTGGTTTACTGCAGACAAGATGTGCCAGGTCCTCTGCAATTTCCCACTGAGCCAGAGTGTCACACTGGCATTTTGAGGTCACACCAGTGTTGTAAGAAAGAGCACTTGGAAGTGTGCCCTGACCAGGGCTTAACACTACTCGAGTTTCTGAGTCTGTACAAAGGCCATGGGTTCAGAATGCCATCCTCCGGGGGCTGATGACTGAAATGTGCAAATTTCTACTCATTGGTGCACAGGGATATGGAAGAGGAAAGTCTCATTCCTGACTGATGTGCTACTTTATTTACTCTCATTCCAAGTGCACCTACTTTACACAAGTGTCTTAAGGACTCATCATTTTGGGCACTCAGGAGGGAGAGGTTAAGTGTCCACTGCCACAATCAGTACACTTCTCAGTTGTGGAAAGACTGAATCAGCGGCTGCACTCACTGCCCACCGTGGTCCCGCATCACTGACCCAGCCCTGGGGACATGAGAGGCAGTTGGTTGCCAACCACGTTCTGGTCCAGGAAAAGACACCTCCCATTCCATGCTGAGAGCTCCTGAGGGCCTGACACTCTACTGAGGATGGCTCAGCAGCAGAACCACAGGCCACGGGCCCAGAAATGATGCCACTGCCAGCCACAAGCCTGGAGAAACTCACCACATAGAGCCTGCGCCAGATGACAGCCCATTCTCGCAGAGTGCATGTGAGCTCCTGCACCAGAGGGAGCTCACCAGGAATCACCGTCTCATGCTGCCTGATGAGAAGCAAACAGAGGCTCAGTTTACTGTGAGAGGGGCCATTGCAAGCTACTCTGATTATCACTTCCCTGAGGCTCAGGGGCAGGTATGGGGCTGCTTTGCTTAAGGTAAAGCTAGATCTGTCCACGGGGGTGGGGAGGGAACCTAAACACATCTGAGCAGCTAAGAGTTCTATGGGATGCAGCCTGGCTCTACCTATCCATGCTGTTTCTTTCTGGGAGCCTCAGTGACAAAACCAGGCTGCTTTTAGCAATTCTCAGAGATGGAAACACAAGACCCAGTGTTAGAGTTGGTTCCACCATGCTGCTGCTTCGTTCTGCAGGTGGGCAGACAGGGTCCGGGGGCCTGGGACCTCACCCTGGGGTAGGGTGCTCTTCTGGAACAGGCTGGGCTTTCTTGTTATCTGCTGTTTTACAGGGTAGAAAATGTGCATGTACTAAAATCCTGGTTTAGAGCAGACGCAATACTACATTCAGTCGCGTAAGTCCTCTCTGGTATTTCCTCAGCTGGCAGCAGCAGGAGAGAGCAGTGAACACATGGGAAGACTGTAGACTGCTGGGCTAACACAGGCAGATACAGGAGCCCAGAGAGGAGTGAATTTTAGGTACAACAAGTTCTGACTCGTGACATTTATAGTTTCATATCATCCAGGGACTCCAAACTTTTTTTTTTTTTTGGTACCAGGGATCGAACTCAGGACCTTGCACTTGCAAGGCAGGAGTGGTGCCACTGAGCCAAATTCCCAGCTCTCTTACTCATGACATTTAAAACTCACAATGGGTTTATTGGGACATGGCCCCCTCATAAGCCAAGGAGCCTCTGTACTTGGTATCTGGATAACAGGTCACCCAGCACTGCACCTGTGATCCCAGTTACATGGAATAGGCTCCTCGCTCTGCCTTTTCCCAGCATGGTACGTAACACTCAAGGGAACAGCCAGCTGGAGGAGGGCAAGACGCCTGGCTCTTGTCCTGGCTCTGCCACCCAAGAGTTGCATGAACTGAACCATGTTTCCACTTCTCCTCTTAAAATGTGGGTGTTGAGTTTAAGCCCAAGAATGACCTCTTAGATTGGGGCTGCGAAACTGTCCAACTGTCCATTTCCTCCCAAGCCCACTCTCCTCTCTATCAGCCACGGGATTCCAATCCTGTGTCTATGGCCCCCAATATGCAGGGAAAACCTCGGGGTGAATGTGAGGCTCAATGACGTGGCCAGAGTTTAGAGTTGACAAGTAACCTGGGGTTTTACTCCGTGCTCTTTTGCAAAGACCCCAAACTGCAGGCTTCTCAGGACTGAATCAGAGCCCTGAATACTTCTGTGTGCAAACGTGTGCACGCACACACACACACACAGAAGGCTGTACAAGAGGGAGGCAGAGGCCCTCAGCTCACCACTGCCATCTTTACTCTGCTGGAGAAGGATGCTAGAAAGGGACAATATACAAAGAGAAGACAGAAGAAAGCATTATACCAAGCAGAAGTTTTTATTCATTCCTCGCTCACAGAAGAGTAGCAACTCAGAGAGAAGAAAGAAACGTCAATGTGCAGCACTGTATCGTGAAAATCTTACACCTTCATCACCATTTAGGGTCTTCCCAGCCTGGAACTTACCCTCGGTCTTCCACAGTAGCCTCTTTCAAATGGATGTACGTTTCAGGGAAAATACCCTACAGAGAGAAGAACTTTGGTTACACGGCCATAGAAAACCTCATCCCAAAGTCAAGACCACAAATGGCAGCGAGCATGACTGGCAACACCTTAATGACAGGGATGCGTGCAGCAGGCTGGCAGGACAGCAGTTACACCGACTGCTCCTCAACACAGGCTTGGCAGTCATGTGGGAAACCTAGAAGTTTAGGTTCAGAAAGCATAGGATCAGTGTTTCGTAAATAAACAGGCAGGCTCGCCCCATGAGCTCAGAGCTACAGCAACAGTAAGGACTTGAACAGTGAGCTCCTAGAACCCTTCCAGACCCAAGCTCACAAGAGGCTTCCCATTATTAAAGGGCCTCGCAGAAGGAGGGAGCCGGACAGCTACCTAGAACTCGGTCGCCCATAAAGATTATAATGGCTTTTCTCAAGTTAATTTCCTTTCAGCATATTCACCTAAACCACACACACCTCAAATCCACGGTATTTGTTACCTAATTATTTTCAGCCCTTCACTGTCTCAAATTCTTCTCCCTTCTATCTCCATAAGGAGCGATTTCACGTTGGTATTGTGACACCACTCACAGGGGAATCTAAGGCCCAGAAAAACCTGATCAAATTATGATAACCCTGGTTATAGACTAAAGAACTGAGGATCAGGTCCAGCAGTGCGAAGATAGCCACACACCGGCATTTTCTTACAAGCCAAAAGCTCCTGCTGTGTCCCTGCGTCATATGCTCTTACAGAGAGAGAGCAGATGCTATCAAGAGAAGACACTACTTTAGCGTCGCTTACATGCCAGACCAGATGAGGCAGAAGAACCTGTTTAGGTGCACTTTGGCCCGGCTGCTCCTAGTCTCACTTCCAGAAGAGCTGCTGTGAACTGTGGGGATAGCACGTGTCCAGGTGACTGGCCACAAGTGTGGGGAGAAGTCCCACTGCCCAGAGCACTGAGGCTGAAGTTTGGTGTGCACCCTGCGACCCTCAACCCACTGAGATGGGAAACCTGTGACCATCGACAGGGCTGCTCTATGTCCAATTTCACGTGTTTTGTCTGTACAACACTCTCCATTGTGTCTTTGCATTCTCTGCCCCTAAAACAGGAAACAGCAAGAACACTTAGGATCAGCACTGCTGATGACAGAGTGGATCCTATACCTGCTCAAGGCAGAAGCAGAAAGGCTCATCCTTTTTTTAACCAGGCAGAAAAGACCCAACAGATCATATGCTTCTCTTTCTCCCTTTAAGAGAGAGGCATGTGGTCCTGTATGCGTGAGAAAGCACTCTGCCTATCCCATGACTGCTAAGACCAGGAACTCACACATGGACAGACAAGGTGACCTTGAGGTTTTTTGTTACAGGTACCAAATGCAGAGCGATTCTGTGAAACTCATCGAAGTTTCGAATAAAAACCCAGAGGAGGGGTGTGTGTGTGTAATTCATTTGGGGCCTGACTTCTGGAGCCCTGAAGCTCCACATCTCTTTCCAGGATGCAGAGGGACACAGGTGTGCTGCTTCTGTCTGCAGAGCGGAGGCCAGTGATGTGTTGACTGTCAGCAAGGAGACCCAGGCTTGGCTGTCCAGAGCTCACTTTGAGAGAATGATGCCCAATGCAGTAAGCCAGTCATCGAAGAGCCTAAATGAGGCTTGGAACAGTCAGCTGCATGAACAGAAAGTACTTTGGGGTGGCCAGTGGCTGGAGGGAGAAGGGATGAGGGGGCTAGTGTTTGATGTCTCCTGAGTTTCCTTTTGGGAAGAGGGAAAGGTTCGGGAGCTGGATGGTGGGGACGGTGCCAACAGTGTAAACGTACTCACTGCCCCTTAAACATGGTTAAGACGGTGAATTTCATGAATTTTTTAAAACCATATTTGAGAAAAAAAGTCCAGAACTCTTTAAAAAGGGAGGCTCTAGGTGGAGATGAATTGCTTAAATTAGCAGTTATAAGATTAGAGTAAGACTCAATGCGGCTGGGGCCAGGGTGTAACTCTGGAGTAGAGCATGTGGGTTGTGTGCATGAGTCCCCGAGTCTCATCCCTGACACCAGAGGGAAGAAAAAAAGGAACACTGCGAGTCCAAGGAATATCTGTGCAGAAACTTGCCAAAGCGGGAAGGTGGAAAAAAAACAATGAAATTGATTATGTTTCCATAATCTGGTGACTGGTATCTCCTAATAAGTGGGAGATACCAAAACGACAAGTGTTTAGAAATATCAACTGATGGTTTTGTGACACCTATGCCAATTATAAGCAGCTAATTTATACTGGCGTACAGGTGTGATAATGTTCACGGTGACAGAGGATTCATTTTGTCATTTATCGCCCTGTCATTTGTAGGCATCACTGTGCCATCATTCAATTGCTCTGGTATTAATCTGAGGCCTGTAGACATTTCCCAAACGGCTATAATACACAAAAAGCCACAGTCTACTTGGGCCATATAGAGCTGATTGATAGCCTCTCTCAATCCTGCTTTTCATTCTCAGTGCAACCTACTCACTTGAATAAAAAATAAATAAATAAACTAATGGTTTCCTAGAAGTTGCCCTAGGCCACCCTCCCACAATCCTGCCAGGATCAATGATCGGTTTCTGCAAAGCTCTTGGCTTCTCCATTTGTAAAGCCCCTAGCTCCTTTTATTATCACTCAAAATGGATAGATCTGCTTGCAAATGACATCAAAAATTTCCACTTAAAACAACAGACTTTCAAGTAGCTCTTCCCCCAAGACAGGGAAAAAGGGACATGGTCTGAGGATAGCATTTCTAATGGGCTGGGTCTCTTAAGGAGGGGTGTCACAAGCCGAGTGTAACTCATGACAACTGGTTTTGAATTCCATTCCATTTTTTTCTTGGATCCCTCCACAAGGAAAATACATATTTCAACTTAAAAAAAAGTCAACACATCAACGTATTACAAAGTTGTTCTTCAGCTACTAAGAACAAAGAGAAGTTCTTACTGAAATGATTCTTCTCAAGGGTGAACTTTTCAGTTTAAACAAGTTTTAAAGAATCCTTTAATGAATACAAAAAATTAAAGGCACATCAAGAACTCATTTAGACCCCAGAGGGGCATCCTGTCTGCCTGCAGTTCACAGCAGGTAGCAGGGCACTGCGAGACGGGTTCGGATATATTAGGAAATCATGGAGTACCGTGGGAACCATGGTCTTCTGTGCTGGAGAAAACCCTCACATACTGAAATGGAAACCCCAGGGTCTGGGACCTTGTTTTGACATGTGTGACACTTACCAGTATAAAACCAAGAATTCTAGCTAGGTATAGTGGCACATACTTGTAATCCCAACACTCTGGGAGGCTGAAGCAGACGGATCCAAGTCTGAGTCCAGCCTGGGCAACTTAGTAGCTTAGTGAGGTCCTCAAAATTTAAGGGGTTGGGGACGTAGCTTAGAGCAAAGGGCCTTACTCAATCCCCAGTACTACATACACATACAAAAAAAGTTAAGAATTGTGTGTGTGTGTTACATTCACTTAATAAAATAGGATTAGGGATTTAGTGACCGGAGTTTTCTTACTCTCTAACAAACTCAGAATATCGTAACTATGAACTCTTGGTCTGCTCTGAAATAACCACCCCTTCCGTAACTGTGAGTTGAATTAACACCAAGCAGACTAAAGCCAAAGCAGGCAGGGTGGCCGTGCCAGGCCCTAGGTCTTCGCTTCAGCTCTACCATTCTTCTCACCTTGGCAAACCTGCCACTTTATCTGAAAGCTCAGACAAACTGAAGCCAGCACGAGATTAAGTGGAAATAATTCATTTGCAAGTGACACACGGTAAGACTCTAACAGTGGGTAGACAACTTTGTCATCAGGGTTTAGAGAAGAGTCAACAGTAAAGATGCCCCAGTTTTTCTGGATTACTGAACTGTCAAAGCAAACACAAGGTGCGTATAGACACACGCATGTGCAAATACAGATGTGACCCAAGAATCAACAACTTCAGTCACATGCAGTCCTGGTTTTGCACAGCCTCTCCTTCTACAAAAGTGTTCTTGGGGCTCCGTGCTCTTTGAGGGGCCTTCAACATCAGCCCATCTGCAGGGGATAACCTAGCTGATGCTGTGTCTGAAGAAAAAGAACTGCACGAGTTTTTTTCCCTCTCCCTTCTTGATAAATTAAAAAATGTTTCTTCCTCCCCTTTCTCAATCCTCTATCTGGCATGTGAACGAACTGTGAAATAATGAGCGCTTCTCAACTCTGCTCTTTCAAAGGAAAGTGCTGACATGTTACGTTGCCCCAGCAAGCAGACTCAAAGGAAAAGTGCTGATGGAAATAAAATAAACCGAGGTGGGTATTAGCATCACTAATGGATTCTCTTTAGCTTGATGTTTAATAGCTCCGACCCTGGGAAAAGGAACCATCTACGTCAGTATTTTTCAAACTCTGCCCACAGTGAATAATCACTTTTACTACAGCTCAGTATTACAAATCAAATACTCGAAATACAGGTGCATGAAATACATAAAAATGTATATCGAACATAAAAGTTTTATAAATAAGGCTTTGCACTGCTTTCCATTTTCTTCCCTAATTTTCAGTATCGTTTTCTGTTTTGGTCAAATGTTAGTCAGAATTTGCTGTATTGACTTCGTGATGTGTTGAGGTTATAAGGCCATTTGGAAACTACCCCTCCTCTGTTTCCCTACTTGACATGAGGGAAAGAATCACCTAGTAACAGGGAGACCCTTTGGTTCTAGGATTCAGCACTGTAAACAAAAGATAAAGGGAGAGGAAGGCGGGAGAGAGGGAAGCGGGCAGAGTGCGTGCACAACTAAAGCACTGCTACTTCATAACCACCTCAAGCAGCTCAGAGACAGGGAGGAGAAGCCGCCCAGGACCACCTTCTGGAATGGGCTGGGAAGCAGAGTCAGTGAATTTACATGATTATTCTGAAGCACTGAGGTCAGAAAATTAGTTAGCAAGGGAAAAGAAGCACCATCAAAAACTAACAAACATAAACCCTGACTAGGTCCAGCAAGAACAGACAAGGGGATAAGACTGCCCCTCTCAAAACTAGTAGACAAGAATTCAAATGAAACAAAAAAATTAATGGTAAACCGTACCTTTTTGGATTTATTCTGCAGGGTATATCCTCTGTACCAACCTGTTGGGGCATAAGAGAACACAAAATCTTCTATGTTGTCTGAAATAATATATTAGCAATATACGTTCTCATGTTCGGGTAGCAACATTAAGATGGAATCCACAGACAATAAGCAGATAATATGCTTGGATATAAACAATTCTTTTGCTCCATAGTAAAGTTCAGGTCTATTTTAGAACTGTATTGTCTTAACATCTATCGGAGTTAAATTCACGGGCTGGGGATTTAGCTCAGAGGTTCTATTAGCTCAGAGGTTCTACCACCTGCTTTGCAAGCAAGTGCAAGATCCCGAGTTCAATTCCTGGAACCAAAAAAATGAAAATAAAATAAAATAAAATTCACTTAGATCCTCTATCTCTTAGTGTTATAAACACCACCTTTAATAGATTAAAGTCTCATTCTTATCAAAAATAAACAAACAAATAAAATTTACTTAGAAGCAAGTGAGTTACTTCTGTTCCTTTGGAGAAAGAACAAAAACAGTAAGCCAGAAGACACCCAAGATATTAACATTTTAATATCTGTAGTTATTCAATAGATTTTTCTTTGCCTAAATGAACATGGACTTTGTGTACATGTATTTTGCAGGTCATCTTATACTATTTTATTTTCTTTTTTGGTACCGGGGATCAAACTCGGGTCCTTGTGCTTGCAAAGCAGGCAGCAGAACTACTGAGCTAAATCCCCGGCCCCGTCTTATACTATTAAAATAGGTATTTTAAGATAATTTATATTTGCACTCTCTCATTCTGCATTTCCAGGATAAAAGCCACTAGTCTATATCAGTTTTAAACTGGAGTATCAAAACTTATCTATACAAATATTTACACTTAAAAATTCAAACACATAGTAAAACATCTGAAATAATTTTAATAATGCTACAAGCATTTAAATGATTTAAAACCAATAAAGACATTTTATGAGATCGCTTGTTGAGGCTTCAGGCAAAGACTTTAATTTTTTTTTTAATCCAATAAAGACACATATACCTACAGACAATTTCTTACTCTTTATCTTTATTGCCCTCTATCTGGTAGAGGAAGTACTATATAATTTAATGTGTCCATATACAAATACCTCCTATTAAAAACATATTGAACACCCAGTATGGTGCTTTACTGAAATAATTTTCCTTATCGCCATACCCATCAACTAAGGAGGCACTGTGGTCATATTGCCTACGGAAACCATCTTGTGAAAGGCACACACGTCAGCCAGCCACATACCACCAGTGACTAAATGCTAAATGAATCAGGACTTCGGACATCTGCCAGTAAACTCTCTTGCAGTCTATCCTACATTAACCAGCCAGAAAATAGTTACATAAATTATGTTGTACACGCTTATAGCGTAGACTGAATTTACCTTCCTTAGATACAGATTGAGTAATATTTTCACAAATGTTAAGTTGTTGGTGGTTCTCAAACATTTACGAGTGACTTGGCTTTTTTGCAGGGAGCAGTGGGGTGCTTTGCTATGAAGCTGTGGACTACATGGAGGCACATGGTGGAGAAAAAGATATTTGAGCAGGAAACACTGCCCCCAGTTTCCCATGCGATGATGGTTAATCTTGACTGTCAATTTGGCTAGCTGCAGAGACACCTAGGAGGTTAGTAAGGCACACTTCCACCTATGTCATGGGGGCATGGCCTTGAGGGCTGTATCTGGTCCCCGTTCGCCTCTTCATGTGCGTTCCCTGCTCTCTGCTTCTTGGCTGTCCTGAGTTAAGCAGCTTTCCTCCTCCATGCCCTTTTGATATTGTGTTTCTGTCTCAGAGCCGCCACCGATGGATTGAAATGGAAATCCTGCAACCTTTAAATTGTGTTTGTTGGCTACTTTGTCCCTGCGACAGAAATCTGACCAGTGCAAATGCCAGTGTGTAAGACATCAAGTATAGGAAGACCAACAAGTGGAACACTTTGCCCCCAGGCTCAAGGACCTTGCCTGGTGGTGCTACAACACAGAAATGGTCTTTGCATGAATGTCTGGCTTCTACTTCAGCCTGAATCAGGGACAGAGCCAAAGGCTGAGCTGAGAAACAACACTTTAGTCTTTTGCAAGCAGTTCTCTTTTTTATAGGCCCTATGGAGCCAAGATGACACAATATAGGCTTTGATCCACTTTCAGAAGAGAATATATCTGTGCTTTTGTAAACAGCATTTTGCGTAGCCATTCATCACAGAATTGTGCTTCCTAAACCTGTCATTTTTGAAAGACTTTCCTTTTAACTTCTAGTGTTTCTCTAGAATTGTGTACATATAACTGCTACCAGAAAGCACAAAATTATCATGCTGGATTTGTAAAAATGGACACTCATTTTCCTTGGCATCAGGTAACAGAAGAATATTGTCTGCATCTGGTTTCCATCATATCCTTTTGTCAGGACTTCATAAATTCAGCGGCTCACAACTGTAAGGGATCTGGTAATGGCTCATAATGTGCTTGCTATTTTTGCATTACAACACGATGTGACATATAAGCAAGAACACAATTTTCCTATTAATCCCATGTATTTAATCATAATTAAACGTGGTATGCTAATAGTCTTCAAAAAGCATCACAAGGCAAAGAGGTAGCAAAGAGAGTATTAATCAGCAGCTCTAAGAAGCAGGTGGTACGAAGCCGCTGGAGGAATCTCAGATGCTTGCTTAAATTATCACATTGCTAAAATGAAGGGAATGGTTTGGGGTAGTGATTCCAAAGGGCCGTTCTCACTTCCACTTAGGTGAAACGCCAGGCACAAAATGTTAGTTGTTTTTGTTTTTGATTGTTTTGGGGTTTGGGTTTTTTGAGGGAGACAGGGTTTTGCCAAAGGGCCAAGTTGAACCATCTGGGCTTGAACTTGTGATCCTCCTGTCTCAGCCTCCCAGAGGGCTGGGATTATAGGCATGCACCAGCGGGCCCAGCTCAAAAACATTTACAGCCACTGTGGTGAATACCAGAAGTTATTCTGTACTAAGGCTGCTCTCCCGTAAGGCAACAAGTCACTTCTGTTTTCCAGGAACTGCCCCAATCCAGAATAAAAATCTTTCTCCTCCCATTTGAAAATATCAGAGCTCCTAATTTCCTTGTGAAATTTACTTACTTTATCTGGTTTCTTTTAATCACTGTCAGTCAGGGCTCTCCCATCCACTGATTTCACTACGCTCTGTCTAACAAATGCCCTTATCTGGCTCTTCTCCTTTGTATGCAGCCATTCAACAAATACTTATTAGGCACTATTCTAGGCACACGGTGTACTGAGACTGAGCAGTGTCAGGTAGATTACACTCCCATGTCAAAATACACACAGAAGATGCCATGAGACAATGGCAATACGAAGAGGAAGAAATACTCAAGGAGAGTAACATGTGGGGCGGAGAGTGGCTGGTAACCTGGAACATTCCTTTGGGTGAGGAGAGAAAGCTCATTCTGAGAAGCGAAAAGGAACCAGCCTCGAAAATGTATGGGGAAAGAAACTTCCAGACAGAAACAAATCCAGTGGGAAAACTGTGAGGCAAGAGAAAGCTCGAAGTTCAAAGACAGGAAGAAAATGCACTTGCCAGAGCTCAGTGTGACAGAGGAAGCTGGGAGATGACACAAAGGCTGTGCAAGAGGGAGGCATAGTTCTGAACCCCGGACGCTCATCAGACACACCAAGGAACTGCTAAGAATGCTGGCGCCAGGGCCACCCCCCAGATACGCTCAGGCTTAGAGCTTCTCATAAGTTCCACCAGTGGCCAGGTTGTGGCACTGCCTATAATCCCAGCACATTGGAAGGCTAAAGCAGGGAGACCTCCTTGGCGATTTCCTCAGACCCTGTCTCAAGATACAAAATTTTTAGAAGGGCTGGGGATAACAGCCCCGGGTTCAATCCCCAGTACCGCCAAAGGGAAAAAATAACAGAAGTTCCTGGGGTGAAGCTAACACCTGGCCGGGATTAACTACCAGGGCTTGAGGTGTCATATACCACGGAAGAATCGAGGCTTCATTCTAAGTACAGCGGCACACACTGGAAGGTTTTAGATGGCATCGTACTTCACGGTTCTAAGGAACGTGCTGGCTAGGACAGGACCACAGGAGGAGAGGAACAGTACGGAGAGGAACACTTGGAAGGGAACCCGTCGGTGGTGAAGTGAAAACGGAGAGAGATGAAAAAGGGCCAAGATGTATTTGGAGCCAACAGGACTTGCTCATGGTTTCACCGGGAATAGCCACGGAAGGCAGAGAAAAAGAAGATACGTAAGGGCATTTAGCTCTTGGGCTTGAGCAAATGGGTGAAAAGCATCACGCCTTGTTATGGGAGGACTGAAAAGAGAACTTTGAAAAACAGGAGGAGGAATCAGCAGCTGTATCCTCCTGAACACGGGACGGCTACAGTGATGAGTGGAGCGGAGGAAATGAGCACGCGCAGCAGGGAGAGGAGGGCCTCCACCGTGGGGGACCAACAGGCAGGGCGGGCCCAAGCCCACGCCGCGTCACGGATGACAGTTAAATGAGAACAATTACTATTTCACACCTAGACAATATTAAAAGGAGTGTTACGTTTCATATCTAAAATGAACCAAAAACACTCACGTCCTGGTCAGAAGCAATGGGTCACTAAAGGAATGACCTGGAAAGGTGTATTTTCCCCAGCTCCTCTCTTCTCCCTGTCTGTTTCCTGGAGACTGTGTGGTGAACTGGTTTCTTCCACGATGCCACTCTGATGTGCTGTTTCTGCCTTGGAGCCAGCCAACCACGGACTGAGCACACTCAAACGGTGAGCCAGAAAAAACCTCTCCTCCTTCAAGTTGTACAGGTCAGGTATTTTGTCCTAGCAGTGGGAAAGTGGCTAAGACAACACTGTAAATACTCCTTTCAGAAAGTTCAAGTATAAAATAAATCAGTCCACAGAAAACCAAGAAAAAGGACTTAACTCTAGAGAAAATATTATTCAAGAAAAAGAAATGTGATCCTCTGTTGTTGGCTCTGTATAGACACAAGAGGCCAAACAGTTGTTTAAAAACCCCAAAATATATGATGTATTTATACTGAGTTATCAGTAGTAGGGACAAGTAGGACACTATTAGGGTTGGTGGGGCATGTAAAAGACATAGGAAGAAGTTACTGAATTAAAGTAGGAGTATCAAGTCATAAAGACACAGTCATTTTAAAGTGAAGAGGAGTGTACCACACATATTAGACAAAAGAGTTGAAAGATTTCAGTAAGGGTTAAAACTCCAAAATCAAAAGGAAATAGAAAGGGAATGCTTCTTTTCGTTTGACTTTTAAAATTATATATGTTCATGACTGATTAAAAATTAAAAACACAGCTGATGAATCCTGCCAAGCCAAGCAAAGGTAAAGTTAAAAGGATAGAAGGTCAGTACTTGCCAAGAGCTAAGTCTGACATGAGGCTGGCTACAAAGGGACACGGGAGAATCTGGAAGGCAGCTATGCTAACCACTCTACCATATCTGACATGGGTATTTTGGGGGGCTGATGGACTGGTTCTGTATTATTACTGAATTTTATTTCATGACCATATATATGTATATATCAAATCTTGCAGAATTATTATTAAATAGGGTGAACTTTACTCTACATCCTTTAAAATAATGGATACAATGAGTCAAGTATGGTTGCATACCTACAACCCCAGCACTCTTGGAGACTGAACCAGAAGTCTATCCTGGGAAACTTAGTAATTTAGCAAGACTCTGTTCTCAAAATTAAAAAAAAAAAAAGTTGGAGATATATCTCTGTTCAAAGACCCTGGGTTTAATGCCTGGTACCACCACACAACCAACCAACTAACCCAACAACACTGAGATACTCATTGGCATCACTAAAGAGAATGACCATGCCATACCTTTGGTAAGATATAAAGCAAATAGACTCCTCCTATATTTCTGGTCATGCCTTACATAATTAAACACACACATGACCTACTGAGATAGAAAAAAGTCAAAACTTAAATTCTGGCATGCTTTTACTTTCTGCTGCCCCAAAGATGGCCTGGAGCACTGATTCCCAAGTCTTCCTGTCACTCCTGTGTTGCCTAGCAACCATGGGGGATGTGGGGGCCTGCAGCCTTGACAAGAGCCATGGTGCCCCTCCCCGACCCAGGGCCACTCTAAGCACTGCTGCCACCTCTCTGAGAAGCAGCAGATGACTGCACATCAGGGAAAAGACTGGGGAGGTATGGGATCCAGTGCTGCTATCTCTGAAAGGCCCAAACCCCAGCAAGCTATGATCAACACAGCCATCTCTCCGACAGCCACAAAGTAGCAGCACAGTTACCATTTGAGTCCTGCCACTGGAGTAGAAACGCAGGAGTTATCGATGAAGCAGGCACTTCTCTGCAGTTCCACAGAGCTCTATGACAGCTACAGCTGTACCAGATGCCCCACTGTAAGGTATTCAATCCCAGCAATAGGCTTGAAAACAAGACCTGTCTCACAGCCACTCCAAGTAATTCTACCATGCAATCGCTCAGATGAAACCACCCCGTGTCACTATTCCAAAAGTCCTCGTATAAGTTCACAAAATGCAAGAGATGTATGCATGTGTGGACAGCTCCTCCTCTACATAAGCAGCCCTGCCTCACAGTCTTTAGGTCAGTCTAGGATGCCTCCCTCTGGTACACTCTCCTGCTGTGCCGCAGCACGGGTCCCAGGAAAGCCTTGCTCACGTGGTCCTACTGGATACTCATGATCCTCAGCTAATGTGGACCGAGTACACTGCACTGAAAAGATCTGGTAACATAGGGCTATTAGCCCTGAAGAGCCCTAGACACTAGTGTAGCAGGGAAGAATCGAGAGCAGGGGAAACCAGTAGTCCCTGGCAGAGACCTGTGGTGACCTGGAGAGAGCCTCAGTGGAAGCTACTAAAAAAGGTCCAGGAAGCCACCAATGGGGCGAGGCGCTTTGACTACTGAGAAGCTGATGGGGTGGCAAGGAGGCCCTAAGACCTGAAAAGTGGTGACATTAACAGCTGTAACAGTAAGACCTAAGAGATAATGGCACTCAAACTTCAGAGCTGTAATGCTGAGAACCAAACCACTGGCACACAAGAGCTGCTAACATCAAGGAAGCTGCACTTTGCCAATTTGTGATTTCTATCTGAATTGAGCAAAAGAACCCCCAACCAACTGGTGGCATTACGACCTAGCAGTATCCCCACTCCTATGTATAAAGGAAAAGATAAATGAAAGCCTACTACCAAATATGCTCTACAAGAATATTTTGTGATGCTTTTTTTTTTTCTGAGGCTTTGTTTCACTTAATAAACCCAGTCTGAAAACTGCTAAAACGAACATCAGTGGGAGTAGGAATAAACACACCGTGATATATTCCTATAATGGAATACTATTCGGCAATGCAAAGAAATGAACTGCTGATTTACAATACCATGAGCAAACTTAAAAATCATTATCATGAAAAACCCAAATACACAGGAACTGACATAAAGTTGAGGAAGACGTAAAACAAATCGGTGGTGATGGAAATCAACACTGGTTGTTAGTGAGGGTAGAAACCAGGAAAGAGGGCACTGGGAAAATTGGGGGGTGAGGAAATGTTCTATATTTTGCTGGAATGTTAGGAATACAGGCTACATTCATTTGTTAAAACTCACTGTTTACCTAAGTTGAGTGCATTTCACTGCATATAATTTACTGCAATTTTAAAAAAAATGTAAAAATGTAAACTATCAAGTGAATATCACTCTATAGCAACTGCAAAGTAACAGAATGGCACTGCTCAAATATAATCAAATGCTTTTGTCCAGAATTGCCTTTGCAACAAGTATAAGTCACAAGTGAAAAGTCACACAACTATTTCTCAATTACTATGTCTTGTGTCTTCTCAAAGACTATTTTTTCTCAAAGACTGTTAATCTTAATTACTTATATCATGCAACAGAGTTCATTCTGAGCTTTTGTAATTTCCCAAAGTTTCTGAATGCTAGGAAAGCAAGACACACAGTAGCTCCACGCTCTCGGTTTTTCTTTATAAAGGGGGAAAAATACACAACACATAAGCTTATAAATTAAAATTTAATTTCATATAGGGCTAAAAGGAATACCATCATGTGGAAAAGGCTGACTCAGAGAGATGAAGCTACTTTAGAAAGTGGTGAGAAAATCCTCTCTAAGGAGGCGCATCAGAGCCAGACTTGGATGGCTAATGTGGCTGTTCATTCATTATACATAACAATACTTACTGAGCACTGGTGTGTCAGACATTGTCTTCAAGGAGAAGGAAACAGATCCATAAACAAACAACCAAATACAAAAGGGCCTTTAATGGAAGGGTTTAGAGATACTGGCACATAAAGGACAGTGCTACACATATGCTACAGACTCAGAAGCAATTACTGAGGGGGATGCTGAAGACTTTTGGAACAATGAAAGCATTATTTGGTGTAAATAATGGAATGTTCTGCAAAATCACTCCTGATTTTACCATTACAAGATAAATAAGCTTTCTCCCACATATACATATAAAAGATTAACAAATTACATTTAATCTCCCAGGAATTAAAGGCCACAAACAGAGAGGGAGTACTGTTTATACGCGCTCACACCACATATGTGCGTGTGGGGGGCGGTCCCTAAAGTAGGAACAGGTGCTAAGTCCTGTTGTGTTTTCTTTAAGTGTCAATAAAACCCAGTTAACTAGGCCAAAGTCAAAGGCTACTCCCCCCACGGACCAGGTCCACCTGTCAGGTTTCCATGGCCAGAGCCTGCCCTCCCATCCCCCATAAGCAGTCCCTCCAACAGAAGCCTGCTGTCCCACAGGGGAAGGCAGCGAGCACAGACAGCTGGACACATACTCCTCACGCAGCAGACGGGGAATGCTCAGTCTGAGATTACACCTTTGTCAGCGAGCAGCAGCCCCAGTGCTTCCCAGAGCCCTGGGGATCAAGCTGTTCGCGCTCCAAATGCACTCACTGTCTCACTGGGCTTTTGAAAACAAATTCAAAGGCAGAAAGTCAAAAGGAGCAAAGATCACAACAAACTTCTAATTTTGTACCTTTCCTGAGGTGAATCAGCCTTCTAGGCTAATTATCTTAGCTCAGTGCTATGCTTTTGAGACAGGCAGATAGAGGTTGATATTAGAACTTCGAACTCAGCAGGACGGCAGAGCCCACTGAAATCTAACACCCATACTTAAAAGAAGGGACCGGGCAATGAGTTGAAAAGGGTTATTTAAGTCAGGTGGGGACTTACTATTTAAGTGTGGGATACAAACATGGGTCTTCTACCTGCCAGGTTCTACTTCCCCTCCCTTACACCATGCTGACCCCACAGCCACATGGGAGAATAGCAAAGGGGACACTTTCTCGCTGCTCACCTCAGGTGACACGACACTGGCCACCAAGATGCACGTGCATAAGCACACACAAGTGTAAGCACACATAAGTGTGAACACACACATAAGTATGAATTCACAAGAGATGTGACTGTCAATTTCTTTCACATAGAAAAGGACTGGTGCTTTGCAAAGACAAGTACACAACGGTACTCAAAACTGTAAATGTGTGATGAATATATTCGTGTCAAAATGAAGGCCTCCTTCAGCTAGTGGTGAAGCAGAGAACAGATTATTGTAACGGATGTGCGCCATTACTGTGGAAACCAAATCCGCTCCCGTGATGCTGGAATGAACCTTCTTTCCTGGGAACCCAAGGCCCACGGGTAGAACATCTGAGAGGGCTCCAGGATCTCCAGGCAAGAAAGGGCACTGCGGCCTCCTGGAATGCGCAGGACTGGTTCTCCACCTCCTGGCGCACACTCACTGCTCTGGGGGACTCCGTGTCTCCCACTGTCAGTCTAAAGGAATGAAAGCTGCAATCTCTAAAATTTCCTTCCATAAAAACATCCTTTTGTTAAAAATCTCATTACTCTCAAAATCTAACCCTGTATCTAAAAATGCCAAGCTGTCTCCTAGCTGCCTATAATAGATGGTAAGACAAGCCAAGGATTTCTATTTTGAGCCTGAAAGTTATCTCCTTAGACAGCAGAGGGATCTGGTGCAGGTGCAGGGGTGGGAGTAGCAGGGCCTAGTTCTAGTGGACAGGACAGAGAAGACACATTCAGATGTCCACTGTCACGCTAGGAAACCTCTCTATGTCTTCACAAATAGCTCAAAGCTCAGTGAGAGGAGGGAAATTCTGTTATGTCTAGTCTGGCCACCCCTGCAATGCTGGTTTGCCAAATCCCAGCATTTGTATTTTCTTTTTCAAACCAAAGCAATCTTGTCAGTGCTCAGTCCCTTTTGCTAAAACCTACTCTGCTCTCTCAGGGAATGTATTTCTCTAACTTATGCAGTCAGGTCATCAACACTGAAATGACAGGAAAGAGTGTGTAGTTTTATCAGCAGTAACAACAAGTTCACCTCAGTTCATTTTTAGAGTGGTATTGTCATCGGTGTGAATTTGCAAGATGGATGAGAGAGAAGTACACGTGTACTCAATTAATCAAGTGATATATAGTTAAGGAAGCCCCCCTTTTTATATAAGAAACGTGGTAGTCACTGGTGAGCCCTCAAGGAGTTTGAGAATATAAGTCCCAATCCTGATCGCTCATGAGGGCAGAAGCAAGACCATCCAGCCAGACATGCAAATTTGTGTGGAAGAGCCATGCCGGCAGGTTAGTTGAGAAATGCTCACTCCAAAAGAGACATGTTTGGGTCCGTTATGTAGCTCAATGGCACCAAGCCTGTCTCTCAACAATCATAAATGAATCTTTACTGTAAACAACATAGAGGTATGTATTTAACCTTCTCTCCTGACAGAAGCAAGAGGAGAAAGATACACCTCTTTCCCCTCAATCTTTGTCCATTTAACTTTTCCTTTATGTCAAATCCTCAACTAAATCTTAGCCCTTCAGTGGTTTGATGTACTATTTTTCACAATGTGGTTAAGACACCTAAGGCATTTTTCACAAAAGCTACACACCAAATAATACGAATGGCTCAGCAATCAGAAGTCTGCAGACAGCCAGGCCCTACTGCACCACTGTGAACCCTTCCCTTGATCCAACCCAGAACCTTGGAGACCAGAATTTGGTTCACTGTAAAGCTTGAAAGAACTTTCTTCCAAAGCATCTTCTGAAGGCTGAGGTTGCCTTCTTAGGCTCATGGGCAGCTGCCAAATGAGTCAACTTCAAGCATGAGTTCAGGATGGTAATAAGATGAAGGTACCACTCAGGAAAGCAGTTTCTAGTCAGGCAAGAGTTCTGCCTTCCACCTTAGAAGAGTCTATAGACGCCTATGCTCAAATAATGTGCATTTTACAAATGGATTTCAGGAGCACATTCACATGTATCTCAAAGGGAGAAGTACGATAAGGCATTTTCTTTTGTGTAAGATTAAATTTGAGATGAGATTTTTTTCTCCTGGCTTTGCTTTTTAATGTTTTTCATCAACACAGGCCTGCTGTCCTGCATATCTCCTGAAAAACACATACAGGAACAAGTGTTCCCAGTAGTGGTGGCTGACAAGCTGTGCTAAAGGTAAAGGTCAAACAGATGCGGGAAGTGACCAAGCACACTTGATAAAATGCCACACGGCCTAATCTGTTTTCAAGGCTAATGGCAAAACGTTTGTATGCAGCTCTTGTCACAGGACCCAAGCTGTCCGGCTCCCTGTCATTTATGTTTAGGAAGGCAGTTGTTTCTCAATTAGATCACCGTGACAGTGCGGATTAAGAACTACAGTACTTTCAATTATCTTGATTTGTGGGGAAACAAAGGCAAACTGAAGTTCCAAATTCGTCAAATGCCCCACTGCAGCTTATACCCAGTACACGCCACAAAATCATAGCACTTTTAAATGGGCAATGATTTTCAGAATCGATTTTTGTTTGTTTGTAACAGCATCATTGGGAATGATTGATCAAATAGGAAAGAGGAAAAGGAAGGAAGGAAAGAAGGAAGAAATAATTAATTTGAGGCTGCCAGACAGATGAATTACCATGCAGCACAGCCGAATGTGATAATCCCTCGTCTTAAATCGGCCATTCTCAAAAGTTATATACCTCACTACGTCACACAGCTCAAGGCAGGGATCCTATTATAAGACCTCAGAAAGGTAATTATTAAGTCTCTGAAAAAAACCTTCAAAAGCATTCTCTTCTTTTTTATGTCCGTTAAAGAGTTTTTACCATGCAGACTAAATTCATTACCATGTAAGTAACCTGCCATAACTTGGGCCTCTATTCTTGTTCAGAGGCCTGCTCTGCAAAGATGAGATTCAAAATATATATTTATTCCTCCTCACTTTACAGAACAAGTATCTCTAATCCAAAATCCAAAACTTTCCTGAAATGCAGACAAAAGTGGAAAATTCCACTCCTGCCTTCATGTGACAGGTTGCACCTAAAGGCAGGTACACTAAAAATACTGCATGAAATTACGTTCCAGTTATGTGCATAAGGTACTTAGGAAACATACGAGTGAATGGGTCGGGTCCCATTCCCAAGATAGGACTTCATATATATATGCAACCCAAACATATGGGATAAGAGACGTTCAACCTCTGTAATGGAGTGGATTTGATTCGAGTGCATTTGAAAAACTGGCTTCCTTCTATACAGAAGAAATAACAGCATATATCAGGGACCTCTTGTACAGATACTGATGGTTCTTTGAATGGTTAGGTTGCCATTTCCTCTGCTAGTCCGAGTGTTTGTGCTAGCCTGAGTCTCTACAAACTCCACTGAAGTAAAGCTTTGTACTGTACCTGCCTCTGGGGGCCCCGAATCACCTTTGACACTTATCTCATTCTATTAGTTCCATGAGGGGGTCACTGTGTTGGGTTTACCCCAGACCAGCCCGTGTTTCTTGTGGTGGTTCATGGAACTGAAAAAATGAGTCAGTGGATACGAACTGCACACAGGAACTGCCAGGACTGGAGGAACAACAGGACCTGTGCTTGAAAGCACTCATACTGGGGTCTGATTATTCATGGGGGAGGAGAGCTTCATGGTGACAGACACTGAAACCTTCTATTTACAAAGCTCTATGTAGTTTTCATAGCACTTGCTTTTAATCGGTTTTAATTCAGACAGTGACCCAAATTTAGATGAAATGACCATAACACAAAGACAGGTGAGGCATCCTGCTTAGGGGCCATTAACCTAGACAGGGACAAGTCACCTGAGACGTCCTCCTCTACCTCCTCCCGCTCCCCTTCCCGTCCCTCACCCTCTTCTCCCCACAGCACTGCTAAGTATCTGCAATGTTCTGTTTCTTTACATGATTTATTTAGAATGTCTGCTCCTCCAGTGTACATCCTGCGAGAGCAGGTCGCGGGCTGTTTTGTCACGTGGGTGATTGCACTGCCTAGAACTTCTGCTCAATGACTGTACTTGGCAGATAGTAGGCGCTCTGAGTACAGCTGCGTGAACAAGGCACTGCAACTAGAATGTCTGGTGTCCGTGCTCTTTCCACCATGGATGTGGGGTGGAAAAGAACATTCGGAAGGGGACGGCTGTCTTGTTGCCAAACACCTTCTGTGGGTAAAGAAGCAAAGACATACCGCCAACTATCCAGAGGCCAAAGCCAAAGACACAGAAGGGCACTGAGCACTTCTCTTCCCTGATGATCTATGAAGGCAAGTGATTCCCAGAGAACTGTAAGACAGGAGCAATACACAGCCTGCCAGACCATTACATATCCCTCCTTTTATCTTCTAGCAATGAAGAAAGGTCAAGGGTGGGGTCACAGAGAGAACTGTAAGTGACAGGTGACAAAAGCTCTCTTCCCTGGATTGTGATCTCTTGTTTTGGAGCTCAAATAGTCTGGCAGTTTCTCAAAAGATTAAACATGGGAGTTACCATATGATACTAAGTCCACTTCTAGGTATCTTCCCCGAAAAAATGAAAATATCTGTCCACAGAAAGACCTGTGCACAAATGTTTATTTATAACAGCCGAAGAGTCTAAACAACTCAAATACCTATCAACCGATGAGTGGACAACTAAAATGTGGTATACCCAGGTAATGAGTATCATCCAGCAGCAAAAAGAAATAAGAGTACTAACACACACTACAACATGAGTGAACCTCATGTTGAAAATGTTAAGCTGAAGCCGGGCGTGATGGCACACCCATGTAATCCCAGTACTCGGGAGGCTGAGGCAGGAGGATCGCTGAGAGACGAGACCAGCCTGGACTACATAGTGAGTTCCAGGTCAGTCTCAACTACATAGTGAGACCCTGTCTCAAAAAAAGGAAAATGTTATGCTAAGTGAAAGAAGTGAATCACAAAGCACCACATCTGACCCGACTGTATTTTATAAAAAATGCTCTAGAAAGGGCAAAGCCTCAGAGGCGGAAATAGATTTCTCTCTGCCTAGATAAGGAAGCACGCCTACGAAGATGCAGAGTTGCTCTTGGTGTGAGGAAAACGTTCTGCACCTAGACAGCAACAGCGGTTGCCCAACTGTGGGTGCAGCGTACGTAGTAACAGTCATTTAATTAAAGACTGTAAATGGGTAGATGTGAGTTACATCTCAGTAAGGCTGCTATCTTAAAAATAAAAACAAAGATAAAAATGGAAGCATCGACCAAATCTTTCTGCAGGCTATAAAGAACCTAACGTGTTTCCCTCGCAGCAGGAACAAGCAACTCTGCCTTGCGACACCTCAGTCGCTGTGGAGGGGACCCTGACTCCCCCGTCTCTGTGTCAGCTGACCCTCATCTCCCCTTTCATCTTTGTGCATCCAGAGGCTTCTGCTGAGCACCGAGTGTTTGGCAGGAGCAATAGCAGCAGTCGAGCACCTGCAGATAAAGGAGAAGCCACCTGTACCATCCAAAGAGCACACTACGCTTGGGGAATCACTCATTCAACCGCAGGGCAGGAAACAGCCCAAGGAGAGTCCTCAGTGGCGTTCTGTTGTGGGTTGCAGGCAGAAAAGAATTTTTTCTGTCTGCGCGGACTGCTGTCCAAGCTGCCAGAAAAGCACACACAGATCTGGTATGTGTATCTCAAAGGCAGGGTGGAGCAGAAAGTACAGAGGCAAAGTCCCAGGAGTCACCAACAGGAAATTGCCAGACACAAAATCCCCGGAGCAAGAAATGGTGCCAGTGTTACCCATACAGTCCGTCTGGCAGTGCCCTCCGTGTTTCCACTGTGTGTATTTGTTTTGAAATAAAGACGGGGCAGGGGAGGAGGGAATGAACACAAGCTGTCACTCAGCATTTCCAGAGTGTTTAATGTTTGCAAAGCTCTCCTGCCCTCGCTTAATCCTGAGCTGCCTGAAATCATAAAGGAATTCAAGATTTCAGCCAAGAACTCTTAAGTGCTTAGCGGATACAAGAACCTAACCCTGGGCCTCTAGGCAGGCACTATTTAAAAAATTAATGCTGTAACGGCAACACTATCAAAAAGTATAACCCAACGTAATAATCATTCTGTGAAGGTGACATGCCATTTGGTGGTTACTGACATCAGCAAGCCCAAGAAGCAGGCTCCTGTTCACAGCCTCCCGATTCACATGGGTCACATGTCCGTGTTTACAGAGCCGGCCGTGGTGTCCCTCTCTCTGAGAGGAGAGCATACTATGGCTGACACAGCATGTAATTAGCAAGAAAACTGGCTTTTTGCAGGCAGGACCTACAGCTCCTGGATCATCATGTGAAGATTAATTAAGATGTATGAAATTAACAGTTTTCATACAACTGTCGAGGGGGCCAACCCTTCCCGAAAGCCTACAGTGTGTGCAGAAGTTCTGTGAGTTTAGGACTTTTCTGACTCAAGAGTGGGGAATCTGAAATGGATGTTTGAATGTCTGTGTTTACATTTAGTACAGCTTGAGAATCCCTAATCCCAAAATCTAAAATCTGAAATGCTCCAAATGTTGAAATTTCATGAGAAAATTATTGACCATATTATATAAAAATTACCTCCAGGCTAGAAGCAAAAGCTTGTATTAGAAATAATCGAGTCTGTGTTCAGAGATGGGACTATTCTCCAAGATATCTCATTATGTACATGCCAGTGTTCCAAAATATTTTTTTAAAAAATAGGTGTGAGAGCCTTGGATTTAGCTCAGTGGCACTGCACCTGCCTCACAAACACAAGGTGCTGAGTTTGATCCCTGTATCAAAAAAAAAAAAAAAAAAAAAAAAGTGTGAAATCCAAAGGTACATTCATTTGTGGGTTCAGTTAAGGTGAGTGACCACATTAGTTTGGGCCTTTGGGAATGTGCACTGGCCAACTGTGAGAGCACTTGGTTCAGTAGAGAGCACACTTAAAATTACTATTTGCACATGGGAAGGGAACCGAAGGAGGGGTAGGTGGAAAGGAAAAGGAGATGAGTATAAAAAGGGAGATTCTGAGTCCCGATAAGGAATGTGATCATCGTATACCACAAACATGTATTAAAACACATATGGGAAGGGGACCAAGAGGTGGAGGGAGTAAGAGGGCTAAAAAGGAAATGAGAAATGTCACGTACATGTACCAGCTCCACAAATAAATGCAATCGCAATGTACCACAGACAGACACCAATAAACATTTTTAAAATTACTAGTAATATATGTCCTATGAGGACAAAGTGGCTTATTCTATGTCACATAAAAACGAAAAGAGAATCTTAAGAATGCCTTTCAAATGAAGAAAAATAAAAAATTAAAAATTTTAAAAATGCACCCATTTTATTTCAGGTCGACATCAATACTCCATTCTTCCCTGCCACATTCCATAGAATAATTAGGAAAGTTTGGCAAAATGCCGCACCAGCTAATGTGGCCATGAAGAACCACCAGAAGATCTGCAGAAGGCCCAAAGCCAAAACGACAGCACATTATTTGTGGCTGCTTTCTTCTTGGGGGACCTGATGATCTGAGAAGATGTCTCAGTGGCTTGGAGCAGCATTTCTGACTGGAATTGGAGGACAGGAATTAGAGCCAATGAGCTGGCTGTAATTTCAGACAACTAGAATAAGACAAAGCATTATGAAGATGAAGACAAATGATCAAAGGTTTAATAAGCAGAAATTAAAAGCTAGACTTGTATAACCCAACAATTCTAAAATGGTAGGCACCTAAAAACAGGTCTTAGAATACATAAAGCAAACAAGTGACATCATTGTAAAGATTAAAATAAAAAAAAAAAAAACAAGAAATAATGGGAGATTTGACACCCTTCTCTCAGGGACAAAAAATAATTGGCTAATTTGAAAAACTGATCACAAAATCAAAATTTAAATGTTCTATGTAGAGTAGCACTCCATGAGGCGTAAATGCCATATCGTCTTCATCCACGCACTTGTTGATGGACATATGGATCGCTCCCAAGATTTAGCTATTATAAGTTGCACTTCTATACACATGGGGATGTTGTATCCATGTCATATGACATCTTTAACTCTTCCAAGAAAATACCTAGAAGGGGAATAGCAGGGTTTGATGGAATTTCTAGTTTTAGCTCTTCAGGAAATCATACCAGTTTCCACAGTGGTCATACTATTTACATGAGTCATGCGTAGAAAAATGGAGGCACCACAAGACCATAATGTTAACTGAAGTAAATCAGACACACAAGCTTCAATATCACATAATTTCTCTTACACGAGAAACCCAAAATATAAATACATTAAAAACAAAATAAAAAACAGGTAACAGGAAACGACATAGATCTTCTGCAAAAGGGAAGGGGACCAAGACATGGAGGGAGTGGGGAGGGACAAGGGGAAGGGGATGAAGAAAAGAATTAAGATGTACTATGTCCATGTACCAACCCCCAATTAGGAATAAAATCATTATGCACTGTAAACAAGAAGCAATACGAATTAAAATTACAAGGAATATAAATGATAGGTAAATGCTTACTGTAAAATTATTTCAGCTTTTTGAGGTATTTGAGATGTTTGAGATTTTTCATAATAAAATGTCGGAAAAATAATTATTAATATCTTCAAAGAAGAAAATAAGGATGACAGAAAGCAAATATCCTGTGTAGAACTTTGTACTCAGTGACTCTCAAATGCACGTTCTTTCTAAGCTCACATTGAAGAGTTACAGAAATTGAACGTATGCTTTTTATTTGCACAATGGGGAAATCTATGTCCAAGGAAACTACATAGTGTACTCCTTTGCTCCCTCGATGAAGAGGTCTGACTGGTTTCCATACCCAAAGGAGTCCCAAAGACAGAAAGGAGCTGCCTGAAGTGCCTTGGTGACTTAGAATCAATGCCTGGTCAGGCCTGAGATGACAAGGATGAAGGCCCCACAGAGCCTTCCCCTTCCTCTCCTGCCCCAAAGGATTGTGATTACACTGAGTTGTGCAGAAGGGAAAACATAATGCAAAACCCTGGCCTTCCACCATAAAAGAAAGGGAAGCAGAGGTCAAAGCTGAGTCTTTTGGGCAACCAGCGGGGTGATTTAGTTTTGTTAGGGCAAACTCTAACTCCTTTCCTCCTGGATTCCTGTCTCCTCCTCCTGCATCATCCTGCCCTAGCATAGGCACCTTCATGGGAGTCTAGATGAAAATTATGTCACTCCATCTTCACAAGCATCTACACAGGAGCCATACCTTGCAAATGCAGTGTCTGCTGCAAAAAACTGCATCTATGAGAAAAAGACTTTTTCTTTCTTTCCCACCTTGTTCTTGTCCCAACTTCTGCAGGAAATAACCAGGCCCTAAAGGTTCTTTGCTTCAACCCTCAACTTCAGTGGCCCAGATAAGCTTTTGTTGCTGTGGGAGCTGGCACTAGAAATGTGGACACATGGGAAGTCTTTTCTTACGGTATAGAGAATTTGGGTTGAAGCTACAAGCCTGGGGTGTGGAGTGCAGACAGGACCTGTGCTTTGCAGACAAACAGTCCTAAGTACAGCACTACTGATCAGTAACAATTTAACTGGAACCACCCCCAAGCCTGACCTAATTAGAAGAAATATTCAAGAAGGGCTTTCTGCTGTAGTTCTGACCTCATTTTCTGAAAGAATCTCATTAACGTTACCAACTCTCTCCCCCAAGCTGGCAACATTTACCACTGAGTAGAAAGAACCAACATTTTCTCCCAGCTACCTACCACCAGCCCAGTGTCCCCAGTATCTCCTGGTGAGCCAGCTCTGTTGCTCACCCTTCTGTATGCAGAGGGTAGGACAAAAACAGCATCCTTCCCACATCCACAGACCTCAACTGAGCACTCCCAGTGGAGTGTTTTGAAATCACTCTCAGTACATACGGTATCACCTGAGTCCTTCCTGGATTTTTAGGAGCACCGCTTCAGGAAGTAGAACATGCTGATGTTTACTCTAAGTGCCTTATTAATAAGTAACCCCACTACTTTTTCTGTGCCTTTGTCTGGCGGAGGGCCAGCCGCACTTACCCTCATACATCTCCAGGATGTGAACTGTGTCACCAATCTGCAAGGAGAGTTCCACATCTTGAGAAGCATTGTAGTTATAGATCACTGCAAATGAGGAAGAAAGGGTGAAATTAGGAAGCGTGAGACTTTAACGGCACATGTGGGGGGGATACTGAAGGATCTCTTCAACAAACAACCCTCTGTGAAATGACTTCTTGGGAATCACCCGTGGTGAAGGAGAGAGAGGAGCCCCATTCCCACCATCCAACAAACACCGATGGATCGCCCACTGTGCACCACAGATGATACTAGAGACTGCTCAGAGAGTGACAAGAGCACAGAGGAGGCGTGATCCTTGTTCTGAGAGAACCTAACAGTTGGGGGGTAGGAAAGACGTTAATTATATAATCACAGAAATAACTTTAATTACAATAGGATAAGCATTAGGAAAGGAAAACCCAGTATACTAACCTTACAATCTATTGGTTTCCCTGACAGTATTTAGTGGCCAAAAGGCCACAAGAGAGTGTCATCTACTCTCCAGGAACAGGCTGGTGCAGGGATGACACCCTGCCCTGCCCTAAACACCCTGGGGAGTGGGGCTGCCCCAGCACCTCTGATGGAGGCAAACTCAGCCCCCACGGACTGCAATGCCTGGTCCAGGTTGTTCAAAACAACTCAGCCAACAAGGAAGGTGTCAAGTCAACATTGCGGCAGGCTGGCGCTTTGCATAGCCATTTTGCTAAAAATCGTGTGTGACTAATAAGCACAAGAAAGATAATGTTATTAGTCACCGGGGACATGTAAATTAAAACCACAATCAGATACTACTTCACACCCACAAGAAGGGCTGCGATCTTTTAAAAAAAAAAAAAAAAGTCATTTGGCAAGTGTGAGGGGAAATTAGAACTATGTGCTGGCGAGAATGCAAAATGACAGCCCCTTTGGAAACCAGTCTGGGGGCTGCTGAAACATAAACTGACCACACAACCCAGCAAATCTACAACCAGGTATCCGCAGAGAGAAAGAAAACCGTATGTCTATTAAAAAAATACCTTATCTGAATGCTCATAGCTGTTGTAGGACTTAATTAAAACATAACAAAAAACCCTGCCAAAAGATACTCACATCAGATCCCTGGGAGCTGTGTGTTTTATCTTATAAGGCAAAAGAGGTGGCTAAGAATCTGAGAAGTGGGGCTGGGGATGTAGCTCAGTGGCTCCACGCCTGCCTGGCAATCACAAGGTCCTGAGTCCGGTCCCTGGTACAGGGGAGGATGGGAGGGTCTGAGAGGAGCACATGCCTATGTGCAACAGGGATGGACTCCAAAAACAGTACGCGAAGTGAAAGAGGCTAGGAGCGAAAGGCCAATTTTATGATTCCGTTCCTTGGACGTGTTCAAGTGCGTTAATCTATTAGTATAGTTATTGGCTGCCTACAGCTGGATGGGAATGGTGATCATTACACAGCTCTGTAAATTTATTTAAAACATCACCGAGTCACATACTTAACATGTATGGATTTTATGGTAGGTAAACCACGCTTCAGTGAAGCTTTATTTTATTCTAAAGCAGATCTTGCCTTCACTGTACTGATGAGCATTCTGGATCCTTCCAGGGAAAAAGCTCTCACCGAGATGCCGCCCATCTGTGCAGGCCCAGCGAGCACGAGGACATTCACTCAATCTATGTGCCTGTCCCAGAGGGGCCTCAGATAAAACCCTACTCGTAGTGAGTGCAGGGGTCCCTGTCATTGCCAGTGCTGGGAGCTTCCTGCTTCTCTGCGGCTTATGCACAGTCTGAGTGGGAGCGAGCACACCTCCAGCCACCTCTTAAGGTCACTCGAAGAGTGGTCTCCTGCAGGCTTGGCACAGAAGGTTGGAAAAATGATGCTGGAACTTATTTACTATGGAGCTTTCGAACGAGCCTATGAATTCAGAATAGAGGTCGGCTGGAGAGGGAAGTTGGGAGAAACTGCACAGAACTCAGGGGTGTGGGCTGTTAGACCCCGTTCACAGGTTAATAGGCTGCAGCTGCTGCTCTTCCTTCCGCTCCAGTTCAACTCCTTCAACTGCCAGTTGTGTTAAAAGTTGTGTCCACCAAGTACATGCCAAGTTTTCTACAGAGAATATAGACTTCACGTCCTCGATGCCCCCTGCAACCCCTACTCGCTAACATCCACTGAGTGGTTCCTTCCAGTAGGCCCTGCAGATGGAAATAGGAAGTAGTGAGGTCAGTGCATCACAATGTGTTGTGTAATGGCCAACTCCAGCTCTTCCTGGTTCTCAGGCACCAGCAGAGTAAGCAGAAGCTCTTAAAGGCAGCACCTTGCACTGGGGGCTCCAAACCAAAACCTACCAAGGGTTGTTGGAAATGTGTGTACACATGCAACACACACCCCAAAGACCAAAGTGTCTCTTTAGAACTATTATTTCTTTCTAGGTCTGAAGTCAAAAGGTGGTCCCAGTCTTAATTATCCGCTCGTGCCTCTACCACTGACCAAATTCCACCTTCCTCTCCAGCCAAGACTTTTATATTCCCTGTAAATTCTATGCTGAACTCACAGCTTAACCACAGCCTGTCTTTTCTCTATAACAATCCAAATCTCACGTTCACAATTCACAAAATGGCTACTGTCTCCTGGTTACTCTGCATGAACTCTTTCTTCTCCAGGTCCCATCATTTACTTTCCTTCCCAGCACAGTCTGGGTTTGAAATCACAGATAACCTTGCGTGCCCGTCTGCCACCAATCAGAAGGTAAACCTCTCGTGGGTAGGGGCCTACTTACTATCACTTTCGTGTCTTTCTCATTACAGGGCACAGACTTAACCGACCGAAGCTATTCCAGATACGAGAACAACTTTTTAAAAGAATATTTTTTAAACAGTATTTTTATTCCTTCTATAAATTCACCCAACAGTTGAGTTATTCACCACTTCTCCCTCAAAGTCACAACACACTTCTGCTTTTGTCCAAAGAGACAGCTGTGGTTTCCCATTGCTCTGAGAAGGGACATCAAAATCGCCTCTCTGGCTGATTCCTGTTTATCAGACAAGAAGAAATACGATTTTCCAACTTAAGCTTTCAAAGAGATTTACCTAGGGAGCACAGCCCTTCAACCATGTATTTCACAAGAGTTGAGAAGACACACACAGTCTATACAATATATCTCACGTCTCTTCACGGAAACACAGACTCCAATCCCTCCTAGCATCATCTTTTCCTTCTGGTCCTTCACTCTAAAACATCTCTGTCACATACATTTCATATTTCCATTGCATTTCATAGTTACATTCATCACAGTAACTGTACAGAGTGGACTCCAGGCCCCTGCAATGTTTGATCAGGAAGCTGGGATTCGATCAGAAGGGTTACACCCAGCTCACAGGCAGCGAGGCTCAGTAAAGCTGGTCCTTTCATCACTGGAGCAGGCTGGTCTGCAATGGCCAGGGTATGCCCTGGAATCCCCTAGAAAGAAAGAGAAGAGCCTGCACTTCGCTCACTGAGTGGGAATCCCAGCCCCAAAACCAGGCTTTATCACACAAGCAGCGATTGGTGATCATACTTTCTGCTAGTCTGCAGCTATTCCAAGAACTGGGATACAATTAATGCACTCTGCAGGCTGTTTTCATCCTATACCAGAGGTAATCATTATGGAGAAAGCCAGAGGAAAGGGACATCAAGGAAAATTTTAAGGTTAAGCAAAACAATTCGAGACTCAGACTTAGGACTTAGGCACTGCGTAACTTTTAGTGAGTTCATCTGGACCTCAGTTTGTTATCAGTAAAACAAAGACTGAACCAGAGGACTCTGAAGCCCTTTTGGCTCTCACCTCCTGATTCATGAGGTGAGGACACAGGCCAGAGAAACACTCTGTGCTGCTTTGAACTGGCAGGCACCACTGCAATCTCTTGTTTTGTCTGAGGAAATTAAACAAGAACAGGGAGTCACTGCACATAAATTGCCTCGCTGGCTGCTATGTGCTAGGTTGGGAAAGGCAAATTGCTGGAATTCTTCCCTAAGCAGCTTACTGTTTATATCAGGAAAGTGTAATTTTGCAGAGCCAAACAGACAAGACAGTATGTCTACAAATGTGAAATTGTTTGCATTTTACCAAATCCGTGACTTGGCTTTTTCTTTTAAACTAGGCTTACACAAAAGGAGAGAGGAAAATCCAACTCAAGTCTTGGGATTATGCAGTAAGAAACCAAGAGAACGGATTTATCCCCCACAAACTGGATCAGTTATGAAGATGAGACATCTATACATGACCAGTAATGAATCTCTAATGAATTAAGTTCCTTCGGAAATCCCCAAATTGCACCCCGTGGAGAATCACTGTAACATTTCATTTTTTTTGTTAGTCATCTGACAGAACGTACAAAAGAAAACTGTGGCAAATGCAGGAGGTCCCAATTTGAGCTGTACACTGTTCAGAATTTGAAAAAGATGATGCACTTACTTTCTCTTTCGTATCTTTCTCTGTCTAGCTTCAGCCTAGTTCTACCAAAAGCAAAGAGGCACGACTCATCTCTGATCTTCACCCTGGCTTTAATGCCACCGTACTCTAGAACGACAGGTGGCTTTTACTGACTTTTGCTCTTTAATTACAATATACAAGGATTACCACATCGTATTCAGCAGTCCGTGTGACATCAACAAGCAATAACCGGTGGCTTATGAGCTGATAACTACTGTTAGGTTCCCAACTGGTCTTTGTGCAATGAGATGAACACTTCTCCTTCTACACACGGGGACATGCGAGGGGCCGGGGCCAGGCCCATTGATTATTTAGAAATTGTCTCTTTAGGATCACGCATTTATGTTTGTGCACTGGGTATTTTCAACTGGATGGGTATTTCTCAGGTATAAATTTAACTCTGGTTTATAAACTGGCTCATGAGTACCAAGTGACTACTGACCAGCCATCTCATTTAAATTCACACGAGATTAAATTTACACAAAACATTTCCAGGAGGAAAGCTGAAACAAGGCAATTTGAAATCACAGAACTAAAAGTCTGTAGTCTTACAAACAAGGGGAGTTTTCTTTTTTCCACAGCTTGCCCATGTAAAGAACGGAGGTCATAGTACATTCTTCGTACGGTTTTGTAGAACCTAAAATGCAGAATTAGAGCAGGACCCCACGACTAACATCTGGCAGGCCCTGAACAAAGGGCATCACCTCCCTCTCTCCCCTTTCCCCTTTTTCCCCTGTCCAGCTTCCCACTTTGAGCTTGGTGCCACTCACACCCCCAAAGACAGAGGATATAATAAGACAGTGGCAGTCACTAGACGTAGAAGTCACTGGATGAAAACTGAATCAGTTGAACGAGTGGGCCTCTGCATAGAGGCTGCAGGACAAAGACATGTGGGTAACCCTGATGGCAGCAAAGCGATTTTATTCCCAGCAGCCAAGCACAGCCCTTACAAACAGCCTGAGTCAGGAGACCTGTTGATATTTTAACCATTTCCTAGCTGCCCCTTCCAAGCCTTTCTACAACAACACGACTGAGGAACCAGGCCACAGCTCTGAACACCTTGATCATGCAGCCAGCATAGCTACCTTCACTGTGGACGTGACACAGAGGTTAGCATTCTGATGTTATCCACACCACTGGCTCTGTTCGTCTCTATTCTTTTCCACTGATCTTTTTCTCGTTAAGCAAAATAGGAGAAGAAAAAGAGGAAAAAATCTGAGGACCAATAAAGCAGAATTTTAATAACCAGTTCAGAACACTGTCTTCTAATCAAAATATATCCTATGTTATTCCTGGTATAGGTTCTTGTTGAGCAAAGATTAAACAGGTCTAAGCTTTTTTTTTTTTTTTTTTGGTCCTGGGGATTGAACCTAGGGCCTCTGCACTTTGCTACATCCCCAACCTTTTTTATTTTTCGAGACAGAATTTTTTTTGTTTTTTGTACCGGGGATTGAACTCGGGTCCTTGCACTTGCAAGGCAGGCCACCGAACCGCTGAGCTAAATCCCCGGCCCGAGACAGAATTTTTCTAAACTGCAAAACTGCCCAGGTTGGGCTCACCCTTTTGGTCCTGCTGGCTCAGTTTCCCAGAGTGTCGGGATTATTGGCATGTGCCACCATGCCAGCCTCAGACCTAAACTGAAAAGAAGACCTAAGATTCTGTTGACTTTCTTGCATTCAGGTTATGGACAGAAATCATCACAAAGGAACAGAAAACCTGGAGATATAAGCTAAAAAACTCGTTGTGGGATCTAGAAAAAGCACTTTCCATTGATAGTGAAAAAATGTCAGCATCTATTTTCTCCATGTGTACATCAATCTGAGTGACAACTCAGCAGTTCACTGGGAAGAAAAGAATACTCCCAACCAGGATACAGAACCCATTAATTTTAAAACACTGGTTGAAGGCTCAGTGTAGGGTGCTTTTCTAGTAGGTGTGAGGCCCTGCATTCAATCCCCAGTACAGACACACACACACACACGGACTAAAATATAAAAAAATCCATGTGAAAATGCAGCACCTTTTTGCCTGGGCCCACTTCCCAGGACCTCTGACCAGACCCCTGAAGCTCGAGGGTCACACTCAGAAGGGTCCTGGACCGCACACCCCATAGTCCCATCCTACCACAGTGCAGAGAGAACCATGCACCTGGCAGGGGAGGAGGAGAGCAGCAGTGGAGGAGAAAGCCAGAAACCTGAGGTCTGGGAAACCACTTGGTCAAATCTTGTTTCATAATCAGAAAGTGGAAGTCCAGGGTGCCAGTGTGTGCACGTGCATGAGCATGTGCTTGCGTGTGTGTGTGTGTGTGTGTGTGTGTGTGTGTGCGTGCGTGTAAAGCTGGAAAGTGACAGACCAAGGGGAAGAAAAATGATAATCACATTACTGTAGATATTCTGTGCAGTTTGGCCAAAATCTACCATCCTGGCTGCTCAAGAAAGTGAGTTAATCTTTTTAGGCTTCAACTTCCTCCTCAATAAAGTGACATTTTGTAAACTGCTATTTTACTTAACAATAATTGATTGTAATACAATGACATGAAGCATAAAAATGAGCAACACGTTTCCCCTCCATTCCACCTCATAATGACCCAAGCCCCCCTTTTGTGTAACACTGCCCGCAAATACACACCTCCGTAAGTATGATTCCAGTGGTTCACAGATTTTACAAGGCATCGAAATCACTGGGAGGTTTGGTAAGCCACGGATTTCTGGGATCTTTCCTTAGGGTTTCTGATACACTAGTTAGGAAAGGGGCCTGAGGGCTGGAACTTGTACCATGGGCCCCAATTCTGCTAACCTTGATGGTTTAGGGACAACACTTGAGACAACCCTCAGCATGCCTGCCTCAGAGCCTCGGAGAAAGCAGGAGCTAACATGGCCCTCATTTTACAGCTGAAGGAACAATCACTGAGAGACTCAGAGGCCCACAGTGTTATGTAACTGTTAATCATACTGGCGCTGGACTCACAGCCTGTGTCCAAATCCCAGCTCTATGTTTATTGATTCTTTTTGAAGGTACTTTAACCTCTTGGTGCCTTAGCCGCCTACCTGTGAAACAGTTGGAGCTGCTGCACTGGATAGGCAGGGATCCTGTGAAAATGAATGGGTAATAAACGTACAGCACGAAGTCCTTACAGGGTGCAGGTTAACTGCCTCTATCACCACCAAGTAAATGACAGCACGGGCAGGCCCAAAACTAGATCTGCAGGTTCACTTTTAATCACTGTTAACAGAAACGCCTTTCTGTTAACCAAAATGACATTGGTGAGTGTCACAGAAACTTTTACACTACTGTCGTAATTTTAGAGATCTGCAGAACTAAAAGACTTTACTGGAAACTCCAGAGCCAGTAAAATGACCCAGAATGAAGGGACCTGCTTAAGACCATACAGCTCATTCCAGAGACAGGTTTGGATGAGCAAGGTGAAACAATTTTCTTAAGGCCAAAATAAGTAAAGTTTATAATAAATCACACTTTACATTCAATTATGTGTGTGTGTGTGTGTGTGTGTGTGTGTGTATGTGTATATATATATAT
>NW_022900930.1:45305366-45338409 GCF_012274545.1 Fukomys damarensis | reverse complement strand
AATGAAACCAGTGGAGGAATAAAAACAAAAGAATGGGGGCTGAGGGTGTAGCTCAGGAGAGACAGAGTGCAAACTGAGTGTGCATGGGACTCTGGGTTTGAATCTCAGCACCACGTAAACGCCACCAACAAAAATAAATCAGATGATTATAAAAAACTGAAAAATTACAACTCACACGAGAAACGTTCAATCCATCAAATAAGCAAGCAAACACCAGGTACCTGAGTGTGCAAGGAGTTGGTCCTTCCATTATTTACCTTCTGTGTGTATGTATATTTTAGCAACCAAATAAAATTTTCTTTTTGAGATATAATTTGTTGGAAACACCTCAATTCATGGATGTGGAAAATCTTTCAATCTGACTTCTTCTTCTAATCGAAAGAAAGGTAAATACATGATTTCTGTGATTTAATTTTAGAAGAAGTGAAAAATTTCCATCTCATAGAAAGTATTTCCTCATAATCACTATATTTTTAAAAATTCACCTGAACTCCACTTTATTTTCAAATATATTTGAAAACAACCAAAAAGCAGAATGACAAACTTGTGCAATTTCAACATGCCTTTTGAGTTATTCACAGAGTAATAAAGTGTTTTAGGCATGAATGCTCAGAAAAAGAAAAAAACAATGGTCCATAAAGTATGACCATCTAATTTAACAAGAACACAACTGTTTTCAACCGCTACTTCACATCAGCATGATATACTTTTTTTTTTTTGGTACCGGGGATCGAACTCAGGTCCTTCTGCTTACTAGGCAGGCCACCGAACCGCTGAGCTAAATCCCCGGCCCAGCGTGATATACTTTATGCCAACAGAATGCAATATCATGAGCAGTTGGTAAGCAGTGACCTACAGTAACTGCAGTGGCTCCTAATGGACAGAGCTACAGATCCAACTTCTTCTACCACAGCAGAGAATTCCTTGCAGCTTCAAGGGCCACCAGGACTGTGATGAGTCATGCAAATCAGATACACCCCTCACACCCCACTCACAACCCCCACCATCCTCCAGCTCCAGAGGAAGATTGTACGATATGAGAGCACAGTACCGTCCAAGTGGGGCGGGGAAAAGCAGACAACAGGTCTGTTTCAACTACATGACTGGGACAACAGGTCTGTTTCAACTACATGACTGGGGACGCAGCTTTTAACTCCCCAGGCCTGACACCTAACAGTTACCTTGGACTTGGCCCTCTCCATCCCCACTGTTACCACCTCAGGCTTTCCTTCCCCCCCAGAAACTCAGATTTCTACCCTGGTCCAGTCTCTCCACAAAACAAGACAAATATCAACAACTGCATCACAGTTTTTATTCAAGAGGAAATGAGCAAGGAAAATAAACAGGCCAATTATGGGAAAAATATAAATGTTCCATGGATGCATTTTCAAAAACGTCCATTTTCATCAACACAATAAAGTAGAAATTAAAGTAACAAAATATTTAAAAACATGTCATTACCGAAGGTTGGAAGTGTGAGGAAGGCAGCTTCTCCATAATACTGCTAGGAGAAATACTGGTGAAACCTGTTTCTAGAGGCCCTTTTGGAAATATGCAGTACATATTAAAATTAAAAATTCATTAAGTAGCACAGCATGTAATATGCATTTGCTGGGTTATTAGCAAGTACACGTATGCGTGTAGCTTCTACCTAGACCAAAGGATAGAAGAGCAGCCACCTTCAAGATCCTTTTAAATTTCTTCTTCGAAAGGAAACACTCTCTGGACATGACTGATGGTGCTCATCTTAAATCGGTTTTGAACTCGCACTTATTTTAAACCTACACAGAGACCCGTGTATAATGTGAATTAAAGTTATTGATAAGATCTGCATAATTTTTCTTAAGAATAAAAGGCATGCTGTAATATCTATGTATGTGATGCCCTGTGTTTTTGTTGTTGTTGTTGTTAAATATGTTTCAGAAGCACAGAAAAATATCCACAAAACCACACAAGAAAATGTTATAGAATATTGAAGAGCATGACCTATTTGTTTATAGTTTGGTTGAAGAAAAAAAAAAAAAACAGTAAAACACTAGAGCTGGGAGTTAGCTCAGTGGTTCTTGCAGCTGCCTCGCAAGTGCAAGGACCCAAATTCGATCCCCGGTACCAAAAAAAAAAAAAAAGTATAGTTTGGTTGAAAATGATGAACATATATTGCTTCTTTAATCACAAAAAACAGTTCAAGGTATACATCTGCATTGGTATACCAGATTACGCATGCCAGATTTAAAGACGACCAGAATCTTAATTGGATTTTTAAAAAATGACTGAACGTAGCTTAAAAGTTCATAAGGAATATGAAAACTGACAAGAAAATTTGAGAAGGGAAAACAGCAAGAGATTTTCCTTTTGAGATACTGAAACTGTTAATAAGTCTCTACCTACTCAAAACAACTGAACATGGACACAGAAGTAGAAAAACAAGCCAGTGAAGTCAAACAGTTTAGAAAAGTAACCAAATACATATAACCAATACATTTTAATTTAATGGGGAAAAGGATCTACTAAAACGGTGCTGTGTTAGGTAGCTATTCCCCTAAAAGAAAAAAAAAAAAAAACTAGACTCTTTACTTATCCCTCATACAAAAATGTAAAGTCAGGCAACTAATAAATTTGAAAAAAAAAACAAAAAACAAAAAACCTCAACTTCCTAACTGAAGCTTGAATGCCCACAGCAGGCGACTTTGCAAGAGCGGGTTGCAAGACCAGACAGAGCAGGTTAACAGCCAGGGCTCTGTGTAAACCCTGCTGTGAGTGTGAAGTGCTCTCAACTTTTTGGAATACTAACTTGGTTATTATTTTCAGAGTTAAGCAGAAACCAGAGCATCTGTAAGAAAATATGTATAAAGCTGTTTACTACAACACTGTCTGCAGGGGCAACAAAACCAGGAATAACCTGAAGGCTTGGAAAAAGGAAATGTATCACGGCGCACAGGTCCGGACAATGAGTCACCTTTTACGAGGGCGTGGGTAGGGCCTGTATTCACTGACCTGGAAGGATGCCCATGGATTAAAAGGAGGCGGCGGCGGTGGTAGTCGTGGTGGTGGTGGGTAACGGCTGCTGAGTAATGTATGTAACATCATCCTTAAAAAAACTTACCAAAAAAAAAAGGAAGCAAAAAGCAGCCCAGTCACACACTCAGCTCAAATGAGCCCTAAGACAGGTAGAGAAACAACACATTTTGTCCTCTCTCTAAATTCAATTTTTCTTAATTATAATGGTGCTAAAATCTATGTAGCATAAAACCTGCCTTCATAACCATTCTCTGAGTACAGCTCAGCAGCCAACATGCACTTTGTCATCCAGCAAATTGCAGCTCTGTCTCCATCATGCACGAACCCCAGCCATCTCTCCCCAGCCTCAGGGCAACCACCATCCCATTCCGCCTTTGTGAATTTCATTCACAAGTCACCTCATGAAAGTGTAATTACAGCATGTGGTTTTGGTGACTGGCTCATTTCATTTAGCACAATGTCCTCAAAGGCCATCTATGCGACATCATTTATCAGAATTCCCCTCCTTTTTAAGGCTGAGTAATATTCCATCCCATGGACACTGGGGAGGCCTCCACCTTTTGCCTACTGAAAATAATCCTGCTGTGAACATGGGCAACCTTGAGACTTTGCTTCCAATTTACGCAGAAGTAGAACGGCCAGATCACATAGTAATTCTACTTTTTGTCTTTCTGGGAACTGCCATCTTTTCCTTAAGAGCGGCACCATTTTATATTGCCACCAGCAGTGCATATGGATTGCAGTTTCTCCGTATCCTTACCAGCACTTACTTTCTGCTTTTTTGACAGTCATTCTAACGGGTATGAGCTGCATTTCTCTAATAATTGGTGGGGTTGAGAGTCCCTGCATAGTTATCGGCCATTTGTGTATCTTCTAAGGAGAAATGTCTATTCAAGTCTTTGTCCATTTGTTATTAGGTTTCTTCTTCTTCTTCTTCCTTTTTTCCTCTTCCTCCTCTTCCTCTTCTTCTTCTTCTCCTGGTTGGCCAAGGGTCAGGCAAGGACAATAAAGACAGTAACTTTTTCTTTACAGTTAGTGTTTAGATCTGAAATATCCCCCCAAAGGCTGAAGTACTGATGTGACTGGGAGGTGCGGGACTCTTTCAGCGGTGAGGGTTAGAAGGAAAAAGTTAGATCACGGGGGTGCGCTTGAAGGAGGTACTAGAACCCAGCCCCTTCTCTTTTCTTTCTTTCCCTCTCTCCACTCCTTTCTCCCTCTCTCTTTCCCTCTCCATCTCCTTTTCCGCTCCCTTCTCTCTTTCCCCTACTGCTTGAGCAGCTTTGCTTACGGTGCCCTATGCCACGATGCCCTGCTTCACCTTAGGCCCCCAAATAAATGAGCTATCCAGCCATGAACTGGAACCTCTGAAACCGTGAGCCAGAACAAACCTTTCCTTCTTGTAAGGTGATTATCTCCGGTATTTTGTCACAGTGAGGAGAAGCTGACTAACCATACAGATGTAGTTACACAGACAGAAGCCCCATGCTGACCTCTATGGCTCTGGCTCATCATTCCACCTGTTCTAAATGAAAATTCTCTCCACCAGTTCCAGACAGATTTTTTTTTTTTTCTGATCTCATTTGTACCTTTTCCAACTGCAAGGGATGAGATGAAGAATAATGTATTTCCTTGTTTTCTTACAGATATTAAAATGTCCATCATAGGTGTCACAGGGTAAAGAAGAAACATTTGTGTGTAGGTGTATGTTACAAAAAATATTAAAAGTTCAAGGATATTAGGGAAATGTAGGAAGCAGGGGAAATGATAAAGGTGGAAATGCCTTTCATTCATTCAACAAACAAAACTGACTGCAGTCTAGCCTTGTGCTAGTTGCTAGAGACAGCGGTACATAAAACAGAGAAAATGGAAGGTGATAAATGCTGTACAAAATAATGCTGTGGGAAGAACAGGTAACATTTTAGCAAATGGTCATGGAAAACTTCTGATATAATAAGCCTGAGCTTTAACAGCCCTGAATCTTGGGCTTCATCCATAAAATTCAAGGCCTCTCTGATCAACAGAAATTTAATCTTAGAGGGTTCTGACAAATCTAAGCAATCATCTCAATAATCCCAAATGAACCTATACCCATCTTATCATGTTAATGTATACTCTTGACACTTTTTACAAAATGAAGTGACTCCTCTTGACAATAATAGCAAGCCACTCTTTCCACTCATCCTTATTTTCTTTTTTATGCCTTAGGGTTGGCCATAGTAGAAGTCTTCCCCTCATGCATCTTCTCAGTCAGAAGTATTCTGGCCTATGGAGTCTGTTCAGGAGACTGAGATCCAAAATACATGTTCCAATGCTGGCCAATTGCTAGGCCACCAGTACAACCAAAGACACACCGAGCCTTCCTAGGGTCTTCCATGGACCCCGAGCTGGTCACCCAGAGCAGGAGCCCGGTAACCCCAGTTACCCAGGGCCTTTCATGGGTGGGCAGCTGTCAAGAGTATCAAGTTTGACAGATGGTTTCAGGCAAATTTCTTCACATGCTTCATCCTCTCTGCCAATGGGGGGGTCTCAGTTCCCCAGGAGGGGAATTCCTCAGCCTTGATCAAAGTCTCCTCCAGCTCATGTGAGCTATGTGCTTGCTAAAGACAAGAAGCTCCTAGGTTGGCGGCAGCCTCTGCAGAAAGCAAGGAATGGATAGAAGAAAGTCCTGGCTTCTCGTGAGCTCGACCTCCGTGTGCTAATGTGGCAGCCATCATGATTCCTGGTCTTTGTCCTATCTGATTACAGGATAAAATGATGAATTTGGAGATGCTTTTAGTCTCAGGGAAAGTCTGTGAAATAGCCAGAGACAGGGCATATCGTGCTTTTATCTGTGTTTGGGAAAAGAAAGGACTGTGTGAGTCGGGGCAGCTTCAGTTGTCTCCTTAGAGAGCTATCACATCTCTCATCCCCAGAATGAACACGCTATGACCCACTGAATTATATTTCCATTTGTTTAAAGATGAGGTAGGGCACCATTCACCTGGAGGACATGGTTTGCATCTCAGGTCCTCTTTGAAATCATACTGGAATTATCCCAAGGAGGGGGGAAAAAAAAACCTACGCCCCCACCCCCACAATCCAAACCAAAGCATGACCCATATGCCTATTATTCCCATTTGACCCTGCTACAGAACAGACCAGAATGAAGAGAAAACACCAAAACTTCATCTTTCTTTCAGACATGAGTGTCCTCAGCAATAGCAAAGACCCCCAGGCAAAAGCCAAGGATCCCAGGTAACTTGGAGGTTAGATTCAGAGCACAGCTCTTCACGCCCTGAGGCCAGCAGGAAGATCCATGGTGAACAGGAGTACAGGCAGCATTGGGGCCGGGTAACAGGACCACGTGACCAAGGTGATCGGGCAGCTCAGGATGGGATACCCAGCCCCACCACCTGCTGGCTCTGCAATGCTGCACAGGTTCTTAAATTCCTCAAAGCCACTCCTGGGCATTTTATACGTGACTTCTGCAAGAATGAAACGAAGTGAGACTTCCAATTGCTCAGCACTGCTGCCGTCAACACTCACTCACCCAATGGCGATGACAGCAGTGGGACCAGAATGGGAGACTTGGAGAAATGTAGCTAAAGACTTGAAAAGCTTCTGATACTTCAAATACTCTGACTCTTGAATCTAGGAAGATCACTCCTGAGAAATCTTACTTCAGAAGCAGGAGGACAAGAGCATTTAAACATAAACTGTAAGAAACAGCAAATAAACTAAATATCAAACAGGAGTGAAGGCTTTAAAACATAGAGGACACAGGGCTGGGGGTTTGGCTCAGTGGTTCCACTGCCTGCCTCGCAAGCCCAAGGGCCTGAGTTCGATCCCCAGTACAAAAACAAAAAAGAGGACCAAGAAACAGAGGGAGGGGAGGGATGAAAAAGAATTATGATGTGTTATGCACAGGTACCAGATCCCCACAAGGAATGTCATCATTAGGTATGACAGACATGGACTAATAAAAAAATTAAAAATGAATTTAAAATGATGTGAGTGGAATGATGCTGTTTATGACTAGATCGGAGTCAGGCTGTCAAAATATTGGGAAATTTGAGATGCCAGATATATGAGTGACCTTCCTACCCACACCCTCCCTCTAAAATGCGCAGATAACAATTCCTTCTCCACCTCCACAGAGGAGGGAGTTTATCCTCTGTACAAACCTAGGCTCAGGGCACCAGGTAGCCCTGGGTGTGGTGTGCAAGAGTAAAGGGCCACACCGGTTAGCTGTGCTGACATCCCCGCCTCCCACCAAAGGCAGACTTGTTCTGCCTCTGCAGGAAATGACATCTGAACTGCCCCAGAGAAAAATCCACAGATAACAACTTAAGAAAAGCTATAGAGCCAAATAAGAATGAAGTCTGCTGGTCACAACACAGCAAGTCATACACAGAGCAGCTATGCAGCTTTTAGTTTCTCATTCTATATATGATCAAGCAGTCAAAGACCAGCAAACTTCTGGGGATATTCTCCAACATGAAAGCTACAGCACACATTCAAAAAAAGAAAAAAAAAAGGAATCTCACAAAAAGAGAAGTGGTACAAAAATCAGGGAGGAAAACTATAAAGCAATGATAATTTAAAAATAAAAAAGCATGGTCACTGACATCCCCTGAGAAATAAGCTGAAATATCATCAATAGAAACAACAACAACAACAACAAAAAAAAAAACAACAGAAAAAGATGAAAAAAATCTAGATGAGCCAATCCACAAAGGTTAAGAGCTATTAGAAATTTCAGAAAGAGCACACAAAATGGCTATGAAAGAAATTATTACTAAAAAGATAACGTTTCCAAGTCAAAAAAATAATTTTCCAGTTGATGGACTCACAGCATAAATAACTGAAAGATTTACACTGAAGAATACCATTATGAAATTTTAGAATTCAGAAGAGAAGATTTTAGAACCTCCCAGAAAGAAAATCCAAGTCACTTTTGAAGGAGGTAAAAATCAAGTGTTATTATAATCCCCTTAAAATAAAGCACAGAGTCAGGGTTGTAGACTGAGGCCTTACCAAGAACATGCAAGGCCCCAGATTCAATCTCCAGCACCATAAAAAGTAAATAAAAAAAAAAATCTTGGCTAGGAGACAATGGATGACTGCCCACACAATTCTACAGCAAAATCCCTTTCAACTTAGAGTTCTATATTCAGTCAAACTATCAGTCAAGGGCAAAGGCGAAATAAAGCTATTTCCAGACACTTAAAGTTTCTAAAAGGTCACCATAGATCTTGTTCTCAAAGGGTTACTGCAGGATATGATCCAGGAAAACTGGTAAGTAAACCAAAAAGCAGAAAAACAGAATTTAACACTGGAGAGAGGCTAAAGAAGGTCCCAAATGACAGGGCCAAAAGGTCTCAGCCAAATTTAAAGAGCCAGGTATAAAGAGCAGCCAAACCAGATTGGAAAAAAGAAAACGTAGAAAGTGATCTATTCATAAGGTCTTTAAAGAAAAAAACACAACTGATGTTATCGGACAGGCTGTTTACAGAACTTGGAAATGAAGCAGTTATTAACCCAAGAAGAAACTGTATAAAAGAAAGAGTCAAAGTCATAATATATACTTTACCTGCATAGTTTCACAATGTGCACACTGAATATTAATTTAGCAAAAAATAATAAGGGGAGGGAAGATAGCCACTTTAGAGCAAATACTCATCTGTCAAAGGTACTGGAAATCAGTGACTAACTGCTGTGTTTGAACGTGTCCCTCAAGGGTAAATTAATACTCAAGTGCTGCTGTGTTGGGAGGTAGGACTTAGTAAGAGGTGGTAGACTGCTGTCAGAGGTTCATTATTTTTGCTACAAAAGCAAATTCAGCCCCTTCTTGTGCCGTCGCTCCTGCCCTCTCTTGTCCTTCTTCTCTGCTGCCAGATGAGGCAGCATGAAGACATCGGCTAATTCCCCTAAAACTAAGAAATAAACCTGTTTGCTGGTTTCAGGTATTCTGGTCTAGCTGCAGAAAATGAGCTAATGTTTAAAACTGATAAATCAGGAGATAGCAAGATAAGCATATTTAGAATTACCAATATGAAGACCAAATGAATCATCTTCAGGAGAAAAGATCACAGAGGTGAAGTGGCCTTTGGGTGAGGAGAGGAAGGAAAAGTGTCACTTAATACCTTGTAACCTTTTCTGTACTCTGAATTTTAAAAACCACATGCAAAGGTTAATGTTCAATAAATTAAATGAGACACTTAAATACTGCAATGGTTCCTCTTACATAAGAAACTCAAAGCATAAATAAAGAGCAAAATAAAAGACAGATAATAGGAAGTAGGTAGGTAGATCTTTCTGGAAGGGGAAGGAGATCGAGAGTTGGAGGAAGAGGAAGGGAGGGGAAGGGAGGGGGAAGAATTAAGCTGTGTTATGTACACATAGCACCTCCACTCAAGGAATGTAATCACTGCATATGCAAAAATATACTAATAAAAAAGAAAATAATTTTTAAAAATTTGAAAGCAATCACTATTTTAGGTACCCAGCCTTCAAGGCTCTGCAACCCACTCTGTCTATATGCACAGCTCTCTGCCTGTTTTGGCCTCTGTGTCTCCCAGGAGAGCTAGGGCACCGTCATGGTGGCCCCACAAGAGAGGGCCCTTGGCTCTGAGGAACTCATCCATGCCTTCTTCCATGTTAGCTTTAGGCTCGGGACTGGACAGTGCGCGATGCGATTGTATCAACTTCTGCATTTCCCACCAGCCAGCTCAGAGCCAAATGCAAACAAACAATGGATGGGATAAAAAGATCCCATCAGTCAGGGAAGAGGAGTCCTCAGAACCACCACTTGGGTTGCACTGGTGACACCCTCCAAACCAATCCAGCCTTCCCTGGATCACAGCAGGGTCCAGTCCTCACGGAGATGACCTGCGGGAGTCAGAACAACGCGAAACAGCACTGTGATCGCAACGGCTGTGCTGCACATATATGGCCCTTGCTTGCCAGAGCTGCAGTCCCCACCATGTCCTGCTCCCCGCCACCTGCAGCCCTGTAGTGTGTTCGTAAGATTCATGCTGCATGATTCCTTGCTCACCAACCTGAGGGCTGCTACTCTCCATTCCTGTCAACCAAGGCATGAGAGTCCCTGTCACTTAATCAGGACAAAAATATTATATATTACCAGAAAAAACCTTATAAGACTATCACTTGCACGGGAGTAGAGACATCTGAAACCCATTGTAAAACAAGTTCCAGAGGCTGGGCCTGGTGATGCACTCCTGTAATCTGAGCATTTGGAGGCTGAGGCAGGAGGATTGCTACAAGTTCAAGGAGAACTTGAGCTACACAGTGAGTTCAGGACGAGCCTAAACTACATAATGAGACCCTGCCTCAAAAGTTAAATAAAGAAATACATTTTTTTAAAAATGTGGAGACACCAATAACCTAGCTTAGCATCTCCCAGGCTCTGTTCATGTACCACCCCCATGATTTTATTCTTAGCAGTAACAGCCTATGATAACATTTACCTAATATCCTCTGAAATGAGCTCACTAGGCCTTATAATATGTATGTGGTTTAGATTTGAAATGTTTAATTTACTGGAATTTATTTCTTTATGGTAATTGGAAAACCAGCACTACTCCTCTTAAAAAGTAACTGAATAATACAATCATAGCTCAGGTTCGGTAGTTTTCATCTAAAAATCTGAAATTGAGTCTTAAACATTTAGGCCACAGGGCTTCAGATTTCAGAGCATTTCAGATTTTTAAATCAGGGATGCTCAACTGGCCTATGGAAATATTCCAAAAGTTATAAAATATAAAACCTTTCTGTTCCAAGTATTTTTCGGATACAGGGTATTCAACCTACAATTACGGTGGCCTACAAGGCCAAGACTGTGAATGTTAGAGATCCGTGGCTAATACTCACTGAGATGTTCTAGTTGGTGAAACAAGATGCGTTGAAAGAGAATTTTAAAAGAATCGGTTCCTCATTCATCACATGATTCAACATCAGATTAATGCAAGGTACTACATGCACCTGCTAGTATTACCCTACGGCTCTCTGATGTCACGGACACGGTCCCCCTTCTTCCAAGTGCTTCTCTGGATAAGAATCTCCCTTTGCCAACCATGAGCCATCGCTCCCCACCACCACCCGGCACCAGGCGGAGCTCGATGGCTGTATCCTTGGCCATGGGAACTAACAGCACCAGGGTGGTACCTGTGGCCTGACAAGTGCCACCCTCCACCCTGTAATCAGCTGGCCAGGAAAGAACCTCAGACGCTCACAGAAGCGGGTCACTCCCAGGAACAGGGAATTCGATAAGGCAGAGGTGACTCAAAGCCCTGACACCATTTCCTTAAGTTACCCACCACTAAAGTGTGAAAGATCATCAACCTAACTACTCGGTGAACACAAAACATTTCTTACAATTCCCTCCCAATTATATGCAACTGTGCATCCGTGTCCAGGGTTTGAAAAGATTAAAAGAAAAATTGATCCTGGGTTTATTTTTAATGACCAAACATTTCAATAACCTTTTTCACCATCTAAATTGGAGGAACTAATACCAAAGTTAATAGCTGTCACTTTCTAGCACTACACATTCTTTAAAAACACAACAGCATGGCTGCAATAAATGGTCTTTTACGTTTCAAGGGGAAAAAAACAACACTTCAGTAATATACTATGCAGGCAGAGACACTGCCAGAAATAGAAGAGACAAAAAAAAACCAAGGGATTGAGTGGGCTGCAAAAGGCTCAGGTGCTGGCCTGGGAGGAACAGTTCCTGTCTGCCCAGCCCGTCCCTCCCTCACAATGAGTGGCACACAGGTCACCAGCACACAGGTCGCCATGGAGACCTCATTGTGTACCCGGCAATGAAGAGAAGCAACAGCTCCTGCCCCTGGATCACCGTAAGTTCTGAACCTCCCTCTCCTCCACCTCCACAGATCCAGGACATGGCAGTTTTAAGACTTTCCCACCCCGGTGCCCACAGCCATCTTACTTGAAGGTGCTCTGTTCCCACAGAAAACAAGCACTGTGGTACAGCCTATCCACACACACGAGAGTTGAAATCAAACTGGGCTCCCAATTCCCCTGCGCTTTTCAAGCAGACACAAAAGAGTCAAGCCACACCATTGTGAGACCACAGCCTGGTCTGGAAAACTATGTCCCAGTGGTGGACAGGATGACTCCCTCTCTTAGACAGGCTCCAGGGTTCCCCATTCAAGGGCTGGCACATTTTCCCATACCCCTAGACACAGGTTGCATCACATTCTTCAAAAGGCTCCTCTGTACCAGGTGTGCCACCTCACCCCTGCAAACCCACCACTCTGAGAGGCTGAGAAGGGAAGGTCGTAAGTTTGAGGCAAGCCTGGGCAACTCAGGGAGACTCTGCCTCCAAATTAAAAAAATAAATAAATAAATAAAAAATAAAGGGCTGAGGATATAACTCAGTGCAAAGGCCCTGGGGTCAATTCTTAGTACTACAAAACACAAAACAAACATACAACAAAAGTCTGGCTCCTTTGTTGATGCAATACTGCCATAGGCCTGACTGCACTGAGGACCTGTACTTGGCTGAATCCATCCACAGGCAGTGAGCCAAATGCACGTCCAGCCAGGATTATATAAAATCTCTCATCCTAGCCCCCAACTTTCTGTTGGCAGGAGGAGATTTGCAGCTGGCCACTGGGCGATAAAACTAAGTTGGGTAGGGCACCAATTCTAGGCATCCCTGGTCTTCTGGGCTGTGTCTTTACCCTAGAGAAGAGGCCCATGACCGACAGAGTCTCTCTTGAAACTCACAATCCAATGTCCTCTTCCTCTGCACTTTGCACATTCGGAAGGTGTGCACAGCTGGGGGCAGCATGGAGGCTGCGGTGGGCTGGTACTGAACCTCAGAGCACTGTTCTTTCCTGGTATCATCTTGAATGACTGGGGACACTGACAGCTATGTGCATACTGAAGGGATAATTAAATGCGATTGAAATCAGGACCGCAGTCGTCCTTTTTGTCCTTGGGGATACATTCTAGGGCCCCTAATAACTTGGAATACTATAGATAGATGTTCAACTTCTCACTTAAAGTGTGGCTTTTGTTTGACTACCAAGTTGCAACCATCACTATTCTTGTGCTTTGGGGGATCTCAACAGTCAATCTGCAAACTGAGATGGCTACTAAGTAATTATCAGGCAGGTACTGTATTCAGCATGGATACGCTGATCAAAGGAATGATTCATATCCCAGACAGAATAGAACAGGATGCCCACGATCCCACCTTTGTTACTCACGGTGACATACTGTTTAAAATTTAGGAACTATCTACTTCTGGAATTTGGCGCTTATCAGTTGAAGTCCACGTTGCCTATGGGTAACCAAACCGGAGAGGAAGCTAGGGTAGGGTACTGGGGGCCCTGGACTGAACTGAATGTAGCTAGTTCAGATGTGGAAATGCCACTTCCTTTTCATCCAAGGTGCTCAGAAACGGAATCCCTCACTCACATGCCCTGGATCACTTGTACCAAAACCACTTCCCATTTCTGTACTAGACATGGTGGCCTGGCCCAACTTTCTGCACCCTGTGTATGCCAAATGCGCACACCCAGAGAGAAAGCAGGAAGCCCAAACTCCACATCTGTAAAGCAACAAGCACAGCAGACAATTAGCTCTATCAATGCAGAGATGCAGGGAGGGGAGGAAAGAGATCCCAGTAGCAGGTTTCTTCACCAAATGCCCAAGCTTCCTTCCCTCTCTGAACTAGGGAGGCCCTTTGGTGCTGGGGGCATTGTTTAACATGCCTGAGGCCTTGGGTTCAATCTCCAGCACTGAGAGATGGGGGCGCATGTTTTGCTTTGCCATGGCCACATCGAGAAGCATGTATGGTTTGGATCTGGATGTTTCCCCGAAGCCTCACTGGGTCAGAGGTGGCTGAATCTGAAATGCGATTCTGAGATTAAGGGCGTGTGATTACTAAAACAACTACATGTGAGAGACTGGTTTGGCATTGCCCGGATCCTTGGTAGTCTGGATGGGATAAAAGAGGCAGAAAGACAGGGTGCAAGAGCCCTTATTGCCTTTGCTGCCTTGTGTGCACCCTGCTGTTTCTCTTTGGAGATGCCTGTTTGCCATCCCTGCCTTGGAGCTGGGGAGTTGGCTGATTATGGGCTGAAACCACTATGAACTGTAAGCCTGATAAACCCCTTCCCCTCTAACTTAGGGTGCGGAGTGTTTTGTAACTAACACAAAGTAAGACAGAAAAGTAACTGACACAACGCATAAAACTTTCCAGCTCGGCAGCAGTCATGTTCAAGAACAAATGTGCTTACAGTGATCACAACTCTGGGTATGCATTTAATTTGCCTTGTGCCTCTCCTTAGGGGGTGGGGAGGTATTCCTAGGGAAAGTTCATTCCTGCAGGAAGTGTGCTTGAAAGACGTTGCTAATTAAGCCCTGATGTAATGTAAGTAAGACAGAGCCAGGAGACCCCAAACTAGAGTCTAAACTAGCTTTGGGGGTTTTTTATAAGCAAGTCTCTAGTTTTGCAAGTCTTAAAAACCTTCAGACTAACAGAACCACCACACAAAGGAAAAGTTACAAATAACTTTCCCAGCCAGAAGAGGATGGAAGCCTAGAGATTATCAGTTTTGCTTTGCTACATTCATGCCTGGTTTTTCAGACAGAGCCTCACTTTTGTGCGAAACAAAAGCATCAGACTCAGGAGAGCTTGGGACACCAGAAACTCTGGGGAAGTGACCGTACCCCCTCCCGGTTTCCCATATTGCCAGTTCACTCCAGGCCGGAAACACAAAAGCCTCTCCTGCCCTGCGGGTCTGGGTCTGATCCACAGGAAACTTTCTTGATTAGGCTCCCACTGAGCCTTTCCTTCCCACCCACAAGCTCTGCACTCAGGAGAGGCCAGCAGGAGGGCGCCCACCCACAGCCTCTGCGGACTCCACAGGCCCTGAGCCCAGTCAACCCTGCTGGCTCCCAGGGAACTGTCTTCCAGCCCATCAGGCAATAAGCACCCTCATCCAAGGTGCTGGCAGTCAGAATCAGGGGTCAGCTCAACACAGCCAGGCCCCGACGCCTGCTTCTGTTTTCTGAGCTCTTGTAGCCCGAGCACACTGGCTCTGCACGGGTTTCTTCTCCCGCTAGGCCTGCACAGAGGTGGTTTCAGCCCTTGTAAGCAGGGGTATAACCTCTTTCACTCCACTCCCAACCAAATGCAGTCACGTGACACGCCTGGATAGTCCCTTCCAAAACACTTTCCAGCTGTTGTACTCAGGGGTGCATCTGGCGCCCTCCCCAGGGGCACTGCCGATAATGAAGACTGAACACTGGACTTAAATTGGACCTTTATTTATGTGAACTCCTTAGCTCCTCCAGGCCTTGCCATAAAGTGGCCCGTCATTTGGACCACAAGGGGTCCTTAAAACCTTGTCCAACAAGTCAAAAGATAAATATGATCCAGAGGGTTGGCATATATTGGACTAAACATTAGCCCATGTCAGGAGCAAAATTTTTCCTAGGTAAGTTTACCAGATTGATTTCGATCTGGGAATTCTTGACCCTCTTGTTCATTAAGATTATTCATAAAGCTAACAGCCAGATTTTTAAGAAGACTATCTAGCTATTTCTATGCAAAGGGCTCTTTACAGGGAAGCCTTACTCTAAATCTTTGTTTTAAAATGTTAAAGATCGCATTTTATATTTCAGAAATCTTAACTATCCTTGACAACCCAACTCAAAGGCCCACATTTTACTGAGCACTCACTATGTGAGCATCAGGCGGGGTCAGAAGGGTGTACTCCATCCTTCTACTCCTCAGGTTTCCACATCAGCCTGCCTCACCTGTGTTGAAACCAGCTTTGCTTTGCCTTGGGGCCCTCCCTGACCTCTCCCAGCAGCAAGCACTCACTTCCTTTTTGCAATCTGGCTTAGTACTTTGTGCGCTTCATTTAGCAAACAAGACTCTTCACGTGCATGACAGGATTCCAGCACCCCGAGCCTGAAGACAGGGAGCTCCCTGAAGGCAGGGATTTCTTACTCCCTTGGTCCTAAAAGCAGGTTGAGCAGGTGCACATCAGAACGCCCTGTCAAGGTTTTGTCACAGAACAGACCAGAGGCCCGGGCCTCACGTCCTGGAGACCCAGTTCTCGGTGTGGGCTCCGGACCTCCCTTTAGAGAGCCTTCCGGTGCTGCCGGAGTACAAGCTGGCTCAAGGGCCATGGTCTTGCCGCCTTGGCGCATTGTGGGGGAAGAATGGTGCTTATCAAACAAACGGAAGGCTTAGTGAGTAACTGTCATTATTAGACGCCACTCAAGTGTACCCAACTATTTTTCCAGGGGACACAAAACTCCTCACCCCAACTCTGCCAACGTCTCTGCCACCCCTGACTCCCTCTCTACTTGCCTTGCCGAGCCCAGTCACACTGGCCCTTCTGACTGCTCCATAACCAGCCAGGCCTACAGACTACAACTTTGTGACTCTAGGTCGATGCAGCTCTTTTCCTTTTTTATTCATAGTCAGATCTCTTCCCAAATGTCCTCAGGGCACCACATCACATGCATAGGGCTGTACTTTATCCATATTTTCATAGTCCTTGTTATGACCTGTTATACACTTTTAATCTACCGCCCTACTGCTCCCACTTGGAATGCACCCTCCAACAGGTTAAGGAACCCTTGGAGGAGGCAGCAGCACCCCCACACTGTTCACGCCCTGTTTGCAGAGCTGAGAGAGCAGGCGAGCCTCTGGTGGAAAAAGAAATGAGGACCTGGCCGAGTCTCCAGATTCCTTCCAGATGCCAAAGTCTTCAAAAAGCGCAATTTTAGAGAAACAGAAAAGCTCTACGTCAACTAATTCAAGAGGGCTTTTAAAACTGGGGCCTATAAGTCCCCAAAGAGATGGCAACTTCCTAAAATTGTGTATGACACGCTGTTGACATGAAGGCACAATTTTCTGTGGAAAGGATCCATAGCTTTTATTGGGCTCTCAAAGCAGTTTTATTCCTCAAGAACAACAAAAAATTAAAATTTTAGCAAAATTCTTCATGCAGATGAAAAAAACGATGCTTTCCTAGAAGGAGCACCTTGCATGTATGGTCACGAAGCAGACAGTGAGTTCTAAGCAGCAGCTGCGGTTCCCAAGCCCGAGGTGGTCCCTTCCCTGGCAATGTGCCTCACGTCCCCTGACTGAAGGCACTGTCCTTCCCTTGTGCTGCCAGTTTGCTGCGTTGGACCAGAGGCCTTATGCAGCAGCTATTCCCTGTGCTGTGACTAAAGCCTCCGGTCGAAACAGCCTAGCATTACATCCCCTTCCCCAACAACTTGATTGTTCACAATTTTTGTGTGGGGAGAACATCGGGCTGGATGAAGGCGCGCATTTACCCGAAGCCTCTGGCAATGGCATTTTGTGCCCCGCCATACATGCCGGGCATCCTCACAGACCCTCACTTACCACATGCCCTCAGCAAAGAAAGAACTCATTTTCCTTCCCTGCTGCGAATGGCTCCAAGTTTCCTATGGTTTCCTACAGTGGTGAGCACCACAAACATCGCCCCACCACTGTCTACTGGCCATTCTTCCAACAGCACGGGCTCCAAACCAGTGATGCCGGATGAAAAAGAACAAGAACAATAGTCCAGGCATTTGGGAGAAGTGCAGGGAGGAAAGGCAAAGGAATAATGAATGGGGGACATATGAGCTTCGGAAGTACACGATTTGCCCCTACTCTTGATCCATCTGCTGCCTTTATCCATCGTCTTGCTTTGCCAGGTTTTGGTCACCTGCTGTTGACCATGGTCTGAAAACATTCAGTGGAGTACGCCAGAGATAAAGAATTCATAAGTTTTCAGTGATCTTTATCACGGCCTATTGTTACAACTCTTCTATTTTATGAGTCTCTGGTAAATTTCCCACCGGGCCTGACTTAGACCTGAAACTGTATCACTGGTGTGTTCGCGCGGCACAGAACACAGGGTATGGAGGGCCTGCTACTCTGAGGATTCACCCCCACCAGGCATCTGGGAGCACACTGCCCCCAGGCCAAGTCAGGGTAGGGGGCACTGAGCCCCTGCACAGCCGGAGAAGTAGTCAGGGGAGGAGTCCCAGAAACTTGTGTCATTAGATGGCAGGGAACAGCCAGCCACTGCAGTCATCTGAGGAAGGGGAGGATTTTCAGACTTAGAACTGTAAAGCTGCAGGGAACAGGGGCAGCTGTAGGGATGGAGCCCTCCTTGCAGGCTGTGGCTTCTGTCCACATCTGCTCCTGCCCATCTGTCAGCACCCTCCGACTCCTTGCAGTTAGTTGTTCTCTCGTAACGCTGGTTTCCATGTTACTTCCGTGTGTTCCAGACTCCACATTCTTACTTGGCATCCCTTTGCCCCCTGCCTCTGCCGCAAAAGCTCCCTGACTGTGCCTCTGCTCCTCTCCAGGCGAAGGCATCTGATCTATTGCTCGTTTCTTTATACCAAATAAGACACCTTTGTCCAGACTGTGGAGCAGCAACCCTGGGATGGATTGCTGTGGCCACGGGCATCTCTTAGGGTGAAAGACAAGGCCCCCTGGGCCCTCCTGCCACCCTCTCCGGAGGCCACGGGCAGACAGGTATGGTGACTGTCCCAGGAATGAAGCCAGACTTTTCAATCCTGCGCTGGAGCCAGCTTCTAATGCTCCCTAAGTGCCAACTGTTAAATGCTCTGGAATTTTGTGAGCTATTTGTTAATCCACTGCTAGTATGAAACTGACCACAGTGGGAATTTTGGCACCACAGATGTTGGCAAATGCTACAAATTTGGCAAAAAGAAATTTTTCTTCTTTTTACTGCCATGGAAAGCAAGATTACTAACATATCACTATATCCCTGATGGTTACAGAGGAAGAAACGAAAACAAACAAGGTAAACACGTCACCCCACACCGGGTCACAATCCATACCATTTCCTTCTCCCGCCCTCTGCCCAACTCTTGCCAAATGAACAGATGTCTCATGGTACTCTTGGCACACACATCTGAGAGAGAGCCAGTGCTCTCCACGCTGGTGGTACCCCAGCCTTTACCTCTGTCAGGTTCGAGCTCTTCCCTGAAGCACCCTCAGTTCCTTCAGTTCAAGTAGATTCTGTTTCTCTAAACCCCGGGGACCGTAGCTGTGCTTCTTGGCTGCCTTTTTCCTACTCAGCCTTCCTTCCCCTCTTGAGCTACAGTTTTAGACTCTGGGGCCTTCAATTCACTATAAGAAGCCCATGAACGGCATCCGTATCTGCCCCCCTGAATCTTCCAAATGCTGAGCAGTTACCTGGCTTCCATCAGTTACACCATGAATGAACACAGCAATTTTATTTCTACAAGTGTCCAGTAACACATCCTTCATCCCTTCTCCTGCACCTACAGTCCCAGCTCTGCTAACTCATGAGTTCCCCAACTGATGTGAGCCTTGTATCAGCAACAGGATTCCAAGCTGCAAAAGACATGGTATCTGGTGCATGTGCACGTGCGTGTGTATGTGTGTATTACATTCACCACATGCAGGTGTCTGTAAGAGAGAAAATCAGGGATTACATTACCGAGATCAAATTTTGATTGGGAAACAGCGGGTTCACATTTCAAACAATACCAACCTTCCCCTGCCCCTGTGTCTCTGCACAACCTGTCCTAACAAAATACCTGAAGCTTAACAACAGAAATTTATCTTCTCACGGTTCCAGAGGCCAGAAGTCCAAGATCAAGCAGCCAGCATGATCTGTTTCTCATGAACACTCACCATGGCTTGAGGGCAGCCACCTTTTCGCTGCCTTCTCAGATGCCAGAGATAACAAACTCTCTGGTGTCTCCTCCTACACTAACCTCTTTCTGGCAGTCCCACCTCATACCCTCATCGACAGCTAATTCCCTCCCAAAGTCCCCTCTTAAGATACTGGGGGCTCAGGCTTCAACACAGGCAGGCAGGATCTGGTTAAAACCAAACTCCCGTTAAATAGTCAAGGGAAAGAAGACTCAGAGGTTTGGGAACTGGAAACTAAATGAGTAAGATCACAAGTTCAGGCTTAAGTGGAGAAAACTGTTCATCATGGGGAATCAATCAGTCTGCAGAGTCTATGAACTTCACCGAGAAGTTAGACGATACCGGTTTACAGCTAGCATGTCAAGAAACTTATCAATGAAGTCATGAGGTTCTTTGTACCAAAGCTTTTTCTAGACAAAGCCTCCCTGGGAACTCTTTGGGAACCTCAATGGCAGGTCAACGTTAGCTCTGGACATTTTCTGGTCAATGAATGTGGACTTCCTGGTACTGCTTAATTAATTTGCGGAATTTTCAAAAACTGAAAATTCTTGACACTCTGACAGTCTGGAAGATAGTAGAAAATACCATCTTTGTTTTACAGATGAAAAAACAAGTCTAAAGAGACAGATCATTGCACTGTCTGTTAACAGAGATTAAAATACAAGCTTGACTTGCTAATCCTGGGCTCAATAGTTCTCTGGTACTGTCCCTCTGTCCTTCAGCTCCCCCAAACCCTAAATATCCCAAAATAGAAAAAAGTGATCTTTATGAAAGACAATTCCTAAAGCTTACTTAATCCAAACATGCTGTTAAAAACTACCAAAGACATCTAGCAGGAGAATAGCTTGATATTCACTATGTACAGCACACAGGTACTAAAAGAGAAGAAGAAAAAAACTAGCAAAGAATTCTCAGAACTGAGAGCAAACATGGATATATAAAGTAGAACAAGGTTACATTTTAGATGGTTCTATTTCTTCTATCTGTCATTTCTTGACAGGCAGTTTTAGAAGAGTGGTTTTATAACTGTTAATGCCTGTCCAACACAGAATTTTGCCCTATAGACCTTAAAGAAAAAAAAAAATCAAATGAAAAGTAAATAAAAAAAGCAAAAGTCCCTACGTTCTCTCTGATCTTTACAATTTTAGTCTTTTGGACAGCAAATGAGCAGCTTTCACTCTCTTCCTGGTCAAAAATACCTGTTCTGGTGTCACTGTGTTAAAGCAAAATCAAAATGTCAACAACGGAGAAGTGACGGGGATTGGAGTTTTCCTCGTGCAGTGAGCTATTTGCTATTGAAATAAGTCATGTTAAAAATCTGAACTGAGCAAGCAGACCCACATCTAATTCAGAAAAGAAAATATAATAGATTCAACATTTCCAAGTCTCTTGGCTTATATCAGAGCTCAAACATGAAAAGAATTCTCCTGCAGACTCCAGTCATTTCTGAATCTGCGAGTGGACGCCTCCCTGAAGCCATCAAAGCAATCTGAAAACAATCTTGAGCAGCAAGCCTCTTACTGCCAAAGGTGGACTGGATACCAGCCTCCTCAAGGCATGTCACGGTCCTCGGAAACATAAATCCAGTGTTTTCTATACGCAGTCAGCTCTCTAACTCCAGTGAGCACCAGACTTCTTTGAGGCAGGCTTGTGGGCACCTAAGATGATCACTCAGGATTAATGGACTCAGAGTCTACCTAGGTGCCAGGACCAGAAACGGTTCACCCAGGACCACAGGTCACAAACGTCTAGGAGTTCCTGAGAATGGGAGTGCATTCTGCAGCACCCTACCAATCCCAAGAAAAGTACTCCGGAAAGGTAGCCCTGCCTACTCTGTGCACTTTCTAGGGACTTAGGTCGTCCTCCTGACCACCTAGTGAACCACTGGGACCCAAAGTCCTCCACGATGAGAACCGTTTTGGAGCAGGTAAGGAAGGTTCAGTGAGTGGGAGACTGACACGCAAGTTGGCACGACTCCAACCACACCTAACCCAGTCACTGAGTCCACCCGTTCCTTCATTCAGTCACTCCGCACATACCTCTGAGGATGCCAGCCTGTCCTGAGCTAGTGAGTGAGGGTTTCTCCACAAGCACAGGACCCAAGAACAAAAGTCATATCACTCAGAGACTCCTGGGGGTTCACTTCCCACGAAGAGGCTTGCAAGGCCAGGCCATTTCTACCTACTGGGCTTTAAAACTGAAACGGTATTAGAATCCAGCCTGAACCTCTGAGAACAGATTCAGAGCCTAGCAGTATTAACTGCTTTATAATCAGCCCTCTCTGCAAACAAGGGCACCTTCCTGTCAGGCCAGTGTACTGAAGGGCAGCTGCCACCCGGCGAACGTCAGATAATGATCCAGTACGGCCCACTGTACCAGGAAGTGTGCACATCTTATTCCTCCCTTCTCACCTGGCCGAGAGCCTTACGTGATCTCACCAACCAAAGAGTAATAAAGTTGGCAGACTTGGATTTCAAAAGTCCTGGCCACTGCAGCAGAGGCATCCTATGCAATCTGGGGCAAACCACCAGGATGGTGCGTTTCGGTTCATCTCTCAAGGACACACAGAGGCTTCCTTTGTTCACAAATAACATTAATAATCCAGTTATCAGGGTTGTTAAATTCATTTTTTAAAATTCGTAACCCATTGTGTGGACTTTAAGAGGCACAAAAAGATTCCATAAGAACTCTTCTGCTTCTTATTTTTTTAAGTTTTCAGGGGTTGGGAATCAAACCCTGTCCTTGCACTTGCTAGAGAAGAGCTCTGCTACTTGTGCTGCACGCCTGCCCCTCCTTTCTACTTCTGACCCCTACTCCCTCCATTCCCTCCCAAGAAACAAGCAGTGGACAACTCATCTCGTACACTTTTATCAACAGTCCAGCATTTACAAGCACACAAACAGACCTACACTTCTGTCTGTTGCATTCAGTGCCTAAAACACTGCGTGACATACAGTGATTCCTGCTTAAAAAAAATTCATACGATATACACTTTTTCTGCACCTTGTTCTTTTACTCAAATATATCCTGGAAAGACACCATTCCTTTTCTTTCTAAAAATTTTATTTAACTTTAATACACACAGAGAAATAAATGTACACATACCATAGGTGTACATCTCACTAAATTTCACGCCCACCTAAACCAGTACTCAGAACAAGACATGGAGTGGTACATTCCAATGACCCCAATGTCTCACCTCCCACCCCACTGTAGCACATCCACCACCCCTACCCTGCAGGTATCGAAGGTAACCACTATCCTGACTTCTGAAAGCATGAGTCCGCTTCCCCTATACTGGGATGTAGGCCAATGAATCCATATTTCTGTGAGCACACGTAACTCATTCACTCTAGTTGCCTGATGTTGTCATGCTGTGTGAGAATTCCACAATTTACATAGTCATTTGACTTTTGGGGGGCAAGAGTGCCCCTTCGGATTTTGGAGCTATGTGAATAATATGCCACAATCTTTCCTGCACACAAGTATTTTCACTGCCCTGAAGGTAGAACTGTTGGATGGATGTACATCAAGGAACCATTGGGCAGTTTCCTGAAGTGGTTATACCAATGTACACCCCCTCCCTGCACGAGGGCTCCCCTTGTCACACAGTCTCACCCAGCCGTACTCTGGCTGAGCTTTGCCCTCTGTCTGTCATCCTGGTAGCCAGTTCGTGGGGCTCTTCTCATGGCACTGTTTGGTCTTCCTGATGAGAGATGGAGCTCGGCACCCATCTGCAAGCTTCCTGGATACTTAGGTACCATTTTTTGCAAAGCACACATTCATTTCTATAGCCCATGCTTCTAACGGACATCAATTTTTTTCTCACTAATCCACAGTTCTTTATATACTTGTGATATAAGGCAGCATCAGTTGGACATGCTGGCATTGTTTCCCTCCATTCTGTAGGCTGTCTTTTAAAACTCATACAGCTGTCTCTTGGTGAACAGAAGTTCTTAATATGACCCAAAATAATTTCCTTCTTATAAAGTTAGTGTCATTTTGACACCAAATAAAGTTCGGGTGCATTGAAGAAATCTCTTCGTGTTCCAAGGTCATGACAATAGCCCCTTCTGCTTCTAAGAACGTCTGTTGTTTCACTTTTTATAAATCTAGAACATACTTTTACATGGCATTAAGTAGGGGTCTAGATACATTTTTAATGTAGATAGCACTGACTTTAATACCTTTTTTGAAAGCCTCCTTTTTGAGCCACTACATACTCATGTTCTCTTCATCAGAGGTTCATCCCTGAGCTCAATTCCTTTTTAATGACTGTATAGCATTCTGTTGTGTGCATGCCCTATTAATCATTAAGCCCATCCCCAGCGGAATAACAGTTGAGTTATTTTGCTATCAATAATGCTGCAATAAATAATATATGCACTTTGTCCATCCATTACTCCTCACATGTGGTTATACTGCTAGGATAAACTCGCTAAAGTGGAACTGCTAGGCTATGTGCCTTTCAGTTTTAACCACTACCTGACAGAGGTTATACCAACTCCAATGAGGTTTTTTAGAGCATCACGAACTTCGCAGTGCCATTACCAGATGTCACACACTACGATTTCATTTGTATTAATTTTCTCTTTTTTCTGAAAATACAGACAAGCAAAAAAGTGCACTGAAACTGCCTCAGAATTCTGAAGGTGGAAAGTAAAAGCTAAAACCAAGTATGCTGTTGGGATCTGACGTACAGGCCTTCTCTGCTTACCACAGCAAAGAGCAGGGGCACCTTCCTATTGACTTCTGTTCTTAAGGAAGCCCAGAGGCCAAGAGCAGCGCTGGACATCAGGGAGACCGACGCCACCCCCGTTTCAGGAGGCGACCCTCCCAGAGATCAAGGGTGGCGCCCTACAGGAGAGGAGGCCGCTTCGCCTGGCCCCGGTCTGCTCCCACGGGAGCGAGTGAGGTGGGACACGCTGAACTGCTAGAGGAGGAGGTTCCCGACTCAACCTGAAACCCACCCAGCAGCCTTCCGTTCACAAGCCGGGCCAGAGAACGTCTACGTGCTCTCTGACTTTCAGGGGACTATGATCATCCTTTATCGTCCACGACACCCTTCCCTCGCCCCTCCCCCACGTCGCGGAACACAAAGACACTTATTCTCAAACACGCCTGGGATGTGGTGAGAACACTGCACGACTTATGAATTTTGCAACTCACATCACATTAACACAGCACTACGAACCAAAGGCCCCGGGCCCAGCAGCAGCCCTGCAAATTTGAGGCCAAACTGTGGAACCCACCCGGTGCCCTCCACTTTGCAGGCTCTCGAAACTCTTCCCAAATCTCCTAAAAGAGGAGGCTGTTTGAATGGCTGGATCTTATTTATTTATTTATTTATTTTTATCGCAGTACTAGGGATGAATCCTACAACCTCATGCATGCCAGGCAAGCGCTTACCACTAAGCTACATCCTCAGTGGTCCCTGGATGTTATTTATAACCTGGGGTGGGGGGAAGGAGAAGACAATTTCTACTTGGGATGGACAGCTGGAGTTACAAAGAGAAAAGAGCAGCTATGAAACAAGTTGAAACAAAAATCTCCTACCAGCAGTGTGATTCTGGATAAGTCACTTATGCCTCCAGGGCCTTGTTTTTCTCTAACGTGTTCACCAAGAGGGGTGCTTCCAGACTCCAGAGCTTGAGGGTTTGTGATTTCACATCCTAAAGGGCAAAACCATGAGATTTTAAGTCTTATGACTGAGTCTTACAAATGGTCTCTGGCATGAGAGCCGTACAGGCTCACAGGGAGCACAGGGAAAGCCCAGCACACCTGGCCACAGGTATATAGGTAATAAACCGGGTCCAGGATGTACCTTACTCACCGGGGCTGAGTCAGCAAGAGCAAGATGCGAGGGGGAATTCATCTCTCCCACAATTTCCTCCCTCATCTCGCTTCCAGGGCAAAGGGTTTGTCCGCCAGGACCCTCAGAGGGATGGCTTGGGGGTTCGGCTGTCACCTGATGTGAGCAGTGACTGCCTCGCCGGGGGTGGAAAGGTAAGGAGAGATGGCACGTCTGGGAAAAGGCGGAAAACGGCTCCGAAGCCTTTGGAACAACAGGGGCTATGTCACGCACGGAGCTCGGAGGGACACAAAGCCGGCTCTGTCTCTCGCTCGGGAAGCGGCTGCCAGCAATTCAGATAGTCGTTTGAGGGAGCCCTGCCCGCCAGCCCAGGCTCTGAGAGGACAAGGCAGAAACATCCACTTGGAAAAACACATTTCCCATGGTCATCTGCCGCTCTCCGTTGTTCACCCACATCTCTGCCTCAGAGTCATTTCTCAAAAGCACTTCTTAAAGCTCAACAATAAAACCCCATTCATGCCGAGATATGACAGAGGCCAAGGATTCCTGCGGAATTTATTACAACCTTTCACATCCAGAGTGTAGGCTTCTCTTGGGCCATTTGACCTACGCCATGAAGGAGAAAAAGATGTTTTCGTCCACTGGAATCCTAAGTAAAGAACAACCTGTAGCCTTGGACGGCTCCTGGACCTCAGAGATAAGGGCTCTGAATCGTTCCTTTTATTCTTTTGAAGGTCTTAAATTTTTTTTGACATGTGTAGGGTTATGATTATGTTAGTGTACAGAGTATTTCTGGAAATAGGCCCTTCTATACAGGAAAATAAAATTGCAATGAGACTTAATTTCTGACCGTCAAATCCCTCTAGTTTGTCTCAAAATTTAGATATGGGGAAATGACGACTTAATTAAATATCAGCTAAGGCAACCAAGCATGGTGGCGAATTTCTGTAATCCCAGCACTCTGGGAAGCTGAAGCAAAAAGATCGCAGTCTGAGGCCAGCCTGGGCAACTGAGCAATCTGCAAGGCCCTGTCTCAACACAAAAAAATGTGTGGGAATGTAGCTCAGTGCAAAAGGTCTGAGTTCAATCCCTAGTGCTGCAAACAGCAACAACCACCACCGAAAGAAAAATTCAGCCAAGATGGCAGCAGCACCACACTTAAGACCGCCACAAAACTCTTGGCAAGCTCATTTTAAAACCACTACTTCTGCTCTGAAGCCCTGTGCCAGTGTGCCATTCGAAGTGTTCTCCACATTTCCTTTTTCTGTAATCGCCTGGGGTGCAATGTGTATGTGCTCCTCAGAAAGCCTCGCATGTTTCCTTTCTTCCACAGACCGTAACTTCAATCCTCTCCCACTCAGACCCAACAGCACCGATCCGACGTCTCAGAGCCTCCTGGGCCTGTTCACCACTGTGCTCCAGCTTTACTTCCTCTTTAACCAGTCCTACAATGCCCTCTCTTCTATGAAGCCGCTACAAATAAGGAAAATAAAAGCAAACGATCCTATTATTTTATCCGGTCCAATAAATGCAACATATCCCACTGAGTTCACACAGGCCCTTGCTTATACAGTTTATTAACACCACTCTCTCTGTTAAGTGTCCTCTTCCCTACTGCCCTTTATCCTATTTCATGGGAAGCAGGCATAGGGCAGCATTCTGCACAGCGCACAGTAGGCAGATGGTGCCTCAGTGTTCAGTCACACACTCCTCGTGTACTCCACGCTAACTGTGGACCAGGGGCTCTTCCTGAGGGCCGGGTACAGGGATGACAAGGGCAGAGTTCCCAAGCTCCTGGCTTTACTTTCCACGATGCAAGTCAGGCAATCGATACCAACACACCGAGGGAAAGGGCAGGACATCCAGAGGTGTGGGCCAAGATGGCACTGCCCGTGAGCAAGGGATTTCGGAGGGGTGATCTGCAGGACGGTCTGGATTTTAAGAGCTAATTGGACATTTTCACATCCGGGAAGCACATTCCACAAGAGGGAGGAGCAAGTGCCAAGGCCCTGAGTCAAACGGAGCTTGGGGAGTTAAAAAAGTAGAAATAAAGCCAGGGTGGCTAGAATGCTGGGAGGGAAGAGAGGCAGAGGTAGACAGCACTTCTGGTCGTGCAAGACCACAACCAAGAGTCTCAGTGTCATCCTAACCACAACAGGAGCGGGGGAGGCCAAGCAGGGATGTGACAGCATCAGATTTTCAGTTTTAAAAGGTCCTTTTGGCTACTGTTTGCAGAATGATTTCAAGGGGAGAGATGGGGAGAGCAGTTAGAAGCATGGGAGAAAAACAACGGAGAAATGGGCCCAGAAAGCCAGAGAAGAAAGCATTTCACTTGTAATCCTAGCACTCTAGGAGGCTGAGGCAGGAGGATTACAAATTTGAGCCCAACCTGGGCAACTGAGTAAGACTCTCTTTAAATAAATAACAAAAAGGGCTGGGGATGTAGATCAGTGCAAAGGCCCTGGGTTCAATCCCCAGTACCACAAAAAAGGAAAGAAGGCAGGCGGACAGGCAATCATTTCAAGTCACCAAATTAGTCAAAAGCAGACACACATGGGGAAAAGGTGATTCTTATATTCTATTCTTTTTAACTACAGTCGACCCTCAGTATCTACAGTATCTATATTTATGAATTCGCCTGCTCACTGAAATTTATTGGGAAGCCTCAAATCAATACCAACACTTCCACAATCAGCACTGTGTAAAGCAGAGTAAAAATGGTGCACAAGTTCCCAGCTTTCAAGGTCCATTTACTGCTGCTTACATAGAAAAATCCAATGAGGGCAAGTGGGTATCTGGTACCAGCCACGAAGGTGCTCTGCCCGGTACCTGGACAGGGCAAGAAGCAGGTGATGGGAACACCAGAGTCTAGGAGACAATGCAGTATAAAAGCCATGGCTAGCAGTGAGCTATATGGCCAGGAAAGAGACATTTATCTTCCATGAGCCTCCTTTCCCTATCTGGAGAAAGGGACCAGCTGCAACTCACAGCACAAACACAATGATTTCATGAAAGGAAGTGCAAAGTGGTGGTGTGGAAAACTTGTTCCTATCAGAACCCCTGTATACTCTTGAAGTCTTCGAGAACCCCCCAAAGGTCCTTACCAAATAAGGTTTTGCTTTTGTCTGTGTGGATTACTTCTATCATTATTTACTATAATCAGATATCCAAAGCAACACATTTAAGAGTTAATTTAAAGCCAGATGAGGGCCGGGGATTTGGCTCAGTGGTTCCGCCACCTGCCTCACAAGCACAAGGGCCTGAGTTCAATCCCTGGTACCAGGACAAAAAAAAAGGCCAGATGTCAAGGGTTATTCCAGCAAGAGGCTGAGGCAGGAGAATCACAAGTTCAAGCCCAGCTTGGGCAACTAAATGTTTCAGCAAGATCCTGTCTCAAAAAAAAAAAAAAAAAATGGCTGGGAAGATAGTTCAGTGTGGAGGCCCTGGGTTCAAGCCCAAGTACCGAAAAAGAAGTTGCTTTAGAGTCATTATACATGTTAGCAACATTACCTATTTCTTATGAATGAATCTGTTTCTCCAAAGACAACACTTAGAAGCCTGACACTGTTCTGCATATTTATTTATCTCTTTAATACGTGACAGCACAGAAGGCAGCTGGCTTCACCTAGCTGCCTGTCATGTTGCCACACCACACTTCCGGAAGTCCTTGCATCCTGAGTGAACGTGGATGAAAAGAAGCCAGTCACAGTTTAACGGTTACTGTGAAAAAACTTTTAATCTCGTAAGCCCTCTGCAAACGTCTCCGAGACCCCTGAGTATCCCTGGCACACACCAAATAAATGCTTTGGAACAGCACTTGTTCAGAAAAGCTTTGGACCAGGACCTCACGGTTTAAGTTCTCTATGAATTATTAATAATATCACTTCGGCCCTCCTTTTCCCCCCTTGGTGTCAATGCTGTCAGGACATGAACACGTGGTGGCGGGGTCCTGTTCGGGGCTACAGTTGTATCAATATCTAGAGGTGGCTCTACAAGTGTGACTATGGCTACCACTGCTCAGATGGTCCTGAACTCATTAGCGGCGTGAGGGGCCAGCCAAGGATTTTTAATCCGTGTCCACATTCAGAGGATTCAGGATTTGGACGGACGGAGAGTTAAGGCCTATTTTCTGACACTCGGCCTTTACTCCCATCACGACTGCAGGCAGCACAGCACCTCCCAGGTGCAAAAAGTAGTGCCCGGGAAGCGATCGCCAGCAGAAATCACAGGTACTTGCATATCGTACTGCATATCCCGAAAAATCCCATGTGCTCACCCTAATTCACAGTCACGGCAGCCATTCCCCGTCATCAGATCTTGTCAGTTAATGCTCCAATACAGAAGCACGTGTATTTGAAAAACAGCTTGACAGCTCTATCTCCGTACAATGAATCTCGTTTTCAAGACTTTGTATTTTCATCACCCTAAGGAAAAGGCGCATGCGCGCGGGCTACACTAGGTTGCTACTAGGGTTCATGCAACCAAAAAGGCAAGAAGCCCTGGGTGAAGCAACTCACTCTGCCTCTCTAGGCACCGAGCTCCTCTCTTCAAAAGGAAACTAATCACTGTGGGACACCCACTTCCCGCCTCCACACTAGCGATGCAGCAGGACGGGATGGGCTTCAACAAAGACCCCCACGAGTCTGGCATGGTCTGAACTCAGGTGCAGGACTCTACTCTCCAGAGTCAGCTGCTTTGGACTAACCAGGGTGAGTGCTCCCGGACGACTGAGGAGCTAACGCCGAAGCAAACACTTCCCCAAACTACTTGTTACTGCGCTATAAAAACAGGTACCAGAAAACCCAACATGTGATAAAAAAAAAAAAAAAGTTACTCTGCAAAGAATCTGCAATCAACATAAGCTGCAGCTGTTCTTGACATAAAGCGCTTAGGTAGAAGCTAAAGTCTGCACAACTCAAAGAGTGACCTGCATGTGTATGGATAATACCTGCTTAAAATCTACCAGAAGTGTTTTGAAACTTCAGAGGCTCCAGTAAAGGGAGAGGGACAGAGAGAGAGAGAGAGAGGAAGGGAGAGAGAGATTGAGACAGGAAGAAGATAAAGGAAAGGGAGAAAACATTTTTCCTGGCTCCATGAAAGAGCACTTGTCCAGAAGCACTCAGCACTCAGCACTCCGCCTGGGTACTAGAAGGCTCCTGAAGAATCAAGTCCGTGCGTCTTCTGGCTGTCTGACATGCAGAGAGGTATTTAGGCCCCACTTAACGCTAGAAACAGAGTCAGCAGTGCCATGTTTAAGAACTAAGAATTCCCATACAGACTGCATTTCAGTCTCTGTGGAGAAATCTAGGTTACTTCTGTTCTGGATCAGCCCACAGGGGCACTGAGAACAGAGACAGCAGAGACTGCCAGTTCCCAGGGCACAATGTGAGCTCTGGCTCTGTCCTCAGCTCACAGGCCACCGAGGGGAGGCTCTGCATCACCATGGGCCTCAGGATGGCTAACCAGAAACCAACGGGACCAGCAGACCCTCAGGAGTGATAGCACCCCCAGGGTCCAGCGAAGCCAATGCCCTCCAGCACATCCAAACAAGACTGTCTAAGACGCATTTCCGTGGCAGAATCTCTCATATTTTCTACTCGTAGAGTTAAGGACAGAGTGGAGGCCCTCACTTCTTCCACCTCACTCAACAGAAAATAAGAGAGAGTGAGGCAAATGAAATGCTGAAGTCTAACTGAAGGAAGTCAAATGAAATCCTGAAAGAGAGTAGGTTGGTGTGCTTTGGAACAGACCCCTCAGCCATGGTGGCACCTTCCCAGACCCCTGGGATGCCCCAGACAGTACTATCTCCACGTTATTGATGGTTTTTCTCACACATACACACCTGGCACACCTGAATGGCAGGGACACAAAACTGTCACTTCCTGTCCCCGATGAGAAGCAGCTGAGCAACACAACAAGGGATGACAGCACCAGGAGGAACAGTGAGGAAGGGGTGAGAAGGCTTCAGAAGACCTGGCAAGAAGCAAACTATGAAGGAAGCAGTGGCAGGAGACCTGAGCCCCAAGGGAGAGGGCAGATTGTGGGAGGCAGAGGCAGAAGGGTCCTCTGGGCGGGGCACAAGCACAACAGGGCAAAGTCCCACAGGAGGGAGGGACACTGGGGAAGGGCAGTTTGCCTGCAGGGAGGGTCAATCAGAGCCATGTGGTGACAGATAATCCTGAAAAGGGACGTGGAACCCACCAGGGGAGGCAGATGTCTGGGCTCCCTAAACCACCCGTAGCCCACAGGAATAACAATGTATTTTGGAACAATGCAGATGTTAACAACATCCACACCAATCAGAATCTGGTGAAATAATTGCCCTAAATTATATCCTGGGGCAATTTTGCTAACACCTGTGCCCTAGAAAGGCCATCCAAAAAAATTTTTTGACCTCTAAACTGACTCCAAGACACAGGAAAAATATTAAAGAAAGCACATCATATGTTTCTATAACCATGGCAATAAACAAAATTTGGAACAGGCTTGCATTAACTACATCAAAGTCTTAATATTTTGGGAAACGACTGCTAATCCAGTTAAACAGAACTAGAATTGGTGCCTTGTTTTTGCAATTAGTAATCAGGCCATGCTAAATACAATTTCACTCACTGTAAGTGGTCCACACACTCAGAATAAATGAATTTCATCCTGTCTTTCTTTTGCTGATTGAACTCAGGGCTTTGGGCATGTTAGTTGAACTCACTCCCAGCTCTTCTGTGTTCCGCATTCATTTCCCTGACTGCTGGCTACTTACTACAGCACCTGTCGAAGTCGCCCTACCTTTTCTGAAGCCTCACGACTTAACCAAGCCCTGGCGATCTGGGGCAGAAGAAATAGCACATACAGTGTCTGAGTTGTAGTCATGTGAGAGATCAAAGATTCTAAAAGTAATTTAAAAACCAAAAAAAAAAAAAAGTCTTTGGAATAGAGCGAAAACAAGGAATAATTTTATGCACACACAGGCAGGCACGATCTGAGCCAATCTCACACTACAGTGAGTCCGAGAGGCTTTAACAAACCTGACGCAGGACTACGGATATTAAGTGTCTCTGAAACCTACTTAGCTGTCCAAGCACAGGATACCGGGGGTATTACAACCGGCAAGTGTGGGAAAAGTAGGATAAAAGATTAAATTCCAAGCAGGCTGAATGAGTGAATGAATGAGAGGAAGTGATAAAACTGTCCCCCCCACACACAAACACACACACCCCTGTTTATGGAGGAGCTCCCTCCAAACTGCCCAGGTAATGGCCCGGCGCATGGCGGCAGCTTCCCACCCTACCTCAACCTGGCTCAACAGAAAGTGAAAGGGTCGTGCTCTTCCACAGGGCCAAAGCCGCACGTCCATCATTTCGGATCCAAATCGACACAACCGAGCAGTCCCTCAGCATCCGCGGGGCTCCCCAGCTTCCCAGTCGCGAGGCCCCGCGCCGGTGAAGTGTCCCCGGGACCCCAGCGGGAAACGCGGGGCTCGCACG
>NW_022900930.1:45294524-45304518 GCF_012274545.1 Fukomys damarensis | reverse complement strand
GGTGAACGAGCGGTGGGCTACCGCGTGCGCCCCGAGAGCCTCCACAGACGCCGGGAGGCGAGAGCACACGGGATCTCCTGGGCCGCCGGCTCTTGCCGGGGAGCCAGAACGTGTGTCTCTGGGGAACAGAACCTGTGCAGGGGTGACGGCGCTTCAGAAGGGCCCGGTGACTTCCTCCGATCCTCACTGGGGAAATGAGGTACAAGGTCCTAACTTGGAAGTCCTCGTCCTAAAACCGGGACCCCTGCCCAGTTGAAGCCATCCGGACTTCTACGCACCGAGGGGAAAAGTCTGCCCCTAAGACCTCCTCCCTTTCCAGAAGGCCGGAAGCCAGCCCGGCTGAAGAGGCCCAGTGGCGCATCCCCGTCTGTCCTTAGGTCTTACTGACTAGGATCCAAAGGCAGGGACCGCACCTTGGAAGTGGCTGAGGCTGCATGCAGGTGGCGCCCTCTCTGGAGCGCCTTTTCCTTCTCTGGTGGAGAGACTTGGAAAATGGAGATGGGGCAGGACTCCCGGAGCCTTGCTACCTCACCCTGAAAAGTCAAGTCGCAGAGTAGATGGCCGGCTTCTTACGGTCACCGTTTGGGAATACATTTCCTGAAAAAAATTGTATTGTTCTCGCGGTCTGTGGAGGTTTTTTTAGCCTTTTGTGTGTGTGTGTGTGTATGCTGAGGATTGAACTTGGGTCCTTTTGCTTGTGAGGCAGGCAGCAGAACCACTGAGCTAAATCCCCAGGCCTTTTCTATCCTTTTTGAAACATGCAAGGAAGATAAACGTGTAGTGAAAGATAGTAAAGTGTAATTTGGCAAATTTAGTGCATTGAACATTGGTGACTCGAAGCCAGGCCTGAAGTTTGGGGGGTTTTTTGTTCTGCTCTGTTTGTTTTAATCCGCTTTTCCTTTTTGGATTTAAGTCCCAGGAGTTACTTTCCTCTCTTATCAACCAGTAGGTGTCTGTGTGTAACATATCACTAAAGAAATGCTTCCATCGTTCCGGACTTTACATCCAGAAGGAACCCCACCACCACACACACCTCCCCAAAAATCTCTCTTCCTTGGTCAGTGCCATCATTGAACTGACTGCCCAGGTTCGGTAATTTTCTACTCTCTTCTTTCCTGGATACTAAGTAGCTACTAGGTGTCAGGGATTGTTCCAGGAATAGAGGTGCAGCAGCAGCAGAGAAAGTGAAGCTCCTGCCTCTGCAGGGGAGACAGGGACAGTGAGAGAGGGGAGCAAGTGTAAATTAGATGGGCAGAGGCCAAAGAGACCCGGGTGGGGCGATTCTGGACAAGTGAGAAAAGAAAAGCAAGAGCAAAGTACACCCAGCTGGGTTTGACAGGTTCCCAACCAGCCAGGGGCACTGGCAGTGACCCCTGAGTAAGAAGCCGGAGGAAACTGCCTCATGAGCCTCTGATGGCCAAAGGAGAGATACAGTGACAGCACAAGGACTTTATGCAGTGCTTTGATAAGAGGCGTTTGGAAGGATTTGAGCCAGTGGTACTGGAGATTGAACCCAGGGCCTTGCAGGCTGACCTACTTCACCAGCCCATTCTCATTTTTATTTTGAGACAGGGTCTCACTGTGTAGTTGAGACTGACCTTCAACTCACTATGTAGATGGACATAGTTTTAAATTTAACACATATCAGTGTTGATACTCTCATCCAGTGGTGCTTAGTTTTTCCTAAACCAATTTCAAGTGCCTCACCCCACCCTTCATTGTAGGCTCTTTGCAAAACTTGAGCTTTGGGAGATTTCAAGTCTGGAGATTTCCAGGGCCCTGGAAATTTCAAGTCTGACAATAATTGCTTTAAGGGAGCGGGAGGAAAGTGGAAAATTTTAATTACAGCTTTCAGTCTGTTTCTTCTTTCCTCTCTGAAGACTGAAGTCCACCCACTTTCCTCTATCAGATGGTTGAATCCCAGTTTGAAAGTCCACTTAAATCATAAAAGCACAGCTATTCAAAGACTTTTTATTAAAATGAGGCTTAAAATTAGAGTCACCAGAAGGGTAGGTGGAATGGCAGCACGCCTTCCAAAAATAGCCTTTTCCTTTCTCCTGATAATCTTTTTAGAAGTAGCATTAAGCGTGTTTCACGGCCAGAGATACACACATTCCAAAGCCACATAAAGCACAGACACACTTCTGCAGATATGAGCACTCCCAGGATGAGCCCGAAGGATCCTGGGTGAGAGGAATGAGCATAAATGAATTTGGAGGCTGTTTGACCTGAATACTCTGAGAATCCCTGACCCTGCAAGCCTGAGAATGGATGGGCAGGACTGGAAAACAACTAGACAAAGCCTCACTTTCCCCTGGGATCACCAGGTTTAGTTTGCCAAATCTGGCTGACTGGACTTCTCCATCAGAACCTATGGATTCTGTTAAGGAGTTCTTTCCTCCCAGCCCCAGAGAGAAAGATTGATCTTTGAGCCTACATATGAAGGAGGGATAGGCGGCTAGAATAGCAAAGATGATGATGAAGACAAATGGATTGGTTCTAAGCAGTGTTTTGTGGGTTTCTAAGGACAAATGCTTTGGAGCAGGGTGGTACCTGGGATGAGATGGTACAGGAAGTTGGAGCTGGGACCTCAGGAGGTGGTGGGGTTGGGGGACAGAAATCTGTCTTCCCAGCTCCAGGTTTTCTGATGGAAGGATATGGTGTCAGAGTTCCAGTGCTGTTGTTCTCGCTGTCCCCCTCATGGGAAGGTTCATACTTGCTAACATGTTTATCCTTTTCACAAACACACTTAGTGTTGTTTCTAGAATGGGCTTCACTGCAAATGTCTAAATTATCTGACACCATTGAGAGGGCAAGGATGCTGAATGGAGTAATGAGTAGTCATTAGTTTGTTGAAAACTAGATCTGTAGTCAGGTGAGATGGAATTACAGCTACCTGATTTTTTTTTCTTCTTGGTACTAGGGATCAAACTCCAGTCCTTGAGTGTGCAAGGCAGGCAGCAGAACCTCAGAGCTAAATCCCTGGCCCAAAGCTACCTGATTTAAAAAAAAACTTTATTTTTATATGTCTTGAAAAATTACATTTTTTTTTCAGATTTGCGGGGGGTACCAGGGATCGAACTCAGGCCCTTCTTTTTGTGAGGCAGGCAGCAAAACCACTGAGCCAAATCCCTAGCCCTCTACATTTTTTGGAAAAAGTCATATGCTGGGCTTGGCAGGCCTTCTGCAATCCCAGCAGTTTGGGAAGCTGAGGCAGGAGGATCTTGAGTTTGAGGCCTGGCAATTTAATGACTTAGTGAGGCCCTGTCTCAAAATAAAAAATTGAAAAGGGGTTAGGGTCGTAGCTTAGTATGAAGGCCGTGGGTTTGATCGCCAGTGCTGCAAAAGCAAACAGAAACAGGTCTTCATAATACTGTGCAAAAGAAGAGATAATAAAAGCGAAGAAACAATATGTAAAAATTATGATGTAAATTTAAATGAAAATAATAAAAATAAATACACCACAATGTAATTATAATGATAGGAAATCATATGTGTACAAGGAAAATTTCCACAGAAGAACATGAAAAAAATGGAAAACTAACCTTCGGAACACAATAAATCAAAAGGACACTACTTGTTTGCAGAGGCCTCTGGGGTATGAAGTTAAAAAGGAAGTTATTTGCTTAAACTTGACCTTTATTTGTGAAAAGAGTGGTTTCATCCAGTAGTTCCTTGGTCACAGTGACTCTAGGACTCTTGTTCCAATGGCCCTTGGATTCAGCAGATTTTTTTCGTATCACTTTGTGGTTAGGGAAACAAACACTTCTTGTAGATTTTTTATTTAATGCCAGAACAGTTTCATTGTTCACAGTCACCAGCTATAAAGTAAGAACAATAACTAATGTCTGTGGAATAATATGTACTCAGTTTATTTACACCCTCTGCAACTTAGTGAAATAAATATAACTCTTGTTGTCCCCACCTTACAAATGAGGAAATTGTGGTTTAGAAGAGTTAAGAAAGTCCCTGCGTAGTTACTTATTAGTAGAACTAAATCCAAACCCAGATAGCCTGACTCCAGAGGCTGGGGTGGAAACCGGAAGTCAGTGGATGTTTATTGAAAATGGATGTGGGATACAAATACATGCTTTGCAGATCACACGGAGATCAAGCACTCAACTCTGCAATTGTAGCAGGAAAGCAGCCACAAGCAAGATGTAAATGAACGAGTGTGGCTTTGTTCCAATAAAACTTTATTTGTAGGCATGAAATTTGAATTGCACACATTTCACATGCGTGAAATGCTAGTGTTCTTCAGGTTTTCTTTGCAGATCATCTTGAAATGTAAAAGATGTTCATAACTTTTGAGCTGCCAAACAGGTGACAGGGTAGATTTTTGCCCATGGTTGTAGTTTTCAAACTCCTAATCCATGACTATCATCTGGCTAAGTATGTGTGCAGTGTGAAGGCTTCTAGGAGGAGGGGCAGAATGACAAAGCAGACCACCAGTGATGGAACTTTCCACTGAAATTCTGTTTGCATCAGGGCTTGGGAAAAGCCTTTGGAAGAGAACTCACTAGGAAAGAAGAATCCCAAATGATGAAGGCTGCCTAGGAAATAAGACAGAGCTGGGTGCCATGATACACACCTCTAATCCCAGCCACTTGTGAGACTGAGGCAGGAGGATCGTAGTTGGAGACTACCCTGGGCAACTTAGCAAGAACTGGTCTCAAAATAAGAAGAAAGGGGCTGAGGACTTAACACTCCCTAGATTCAATCTCCAGCACCAGAAGAAGAAAAATCAGAAAGCACAGCACATCTGATAGCAGTGAAAAATCTGCTCTTGGGAATTGTCTAGTAGTTGTGCCTCTCTGAATTCGAATCTGAAAGGTCAGAACTTTAAGGAAGTAAACAATGTCCAAACCTCTGCAAGACAAGTAGCCACTGATCAACTACACTTTTCTTTAGATGGGGGTCTGGTGTTGTGTCACCTTGCAGTCCAGGTTGGCTTCGAGTCATAATCCTGCCTCAAGTGCTGGAATTACAAATGTGCCCCACCATGGCAGGCTCCAGTAGACTTCTAAAGAGAGGCAGATGACATTCTCGGGGGTATCCCAGAGGAAGTGACGTGGGGGTCCATCTGAGAGAATGAGGCAAAGAGATGGGACAGTATCTGTGAAATGTTCCCAAGGCCGGGTAGGACCTGGTGCTACTACCTGGTGAAGGTCAGAGCCCAAGAAAACAAAATAAGAGCCAGGTTGGCTTGTGAGCATTGAATAAAGCACCTGGCGGGGGCGGGAGGGTCTTTCAGAAATCCTTGAAGAGGGCTTGAAAGGGAGGTGGAGGTGTCAGAATTGTAGAACGGGCATCAGATGGGAAATTGTTCTTAAAGGCTTTCACATTTGTTTCGCTCATGGAGACTGGGACAGTTATTGGTTGTCTTTAGCTGGTCCTTGGCCTCAGAATTTGTGGTTTTGAATGTCATTCTTTTTATCCTCTTGGGAAAAGCTGCATTTAGTGTAGAGCTGTGATACTTGTAATAAAAATGACTCAATGCTTTAGGGACTGTCCGTCTGGATAGTAAGAGTGTGAATTCAGATACTTTGACAGGTACTTTCTGAATCAAGCAACTATGTGATGATGTAAAATTTACTGATAATAGCTTAACAGTGCATTTTTAATATTAACATGTAGGCACTGTGATTAAAGTACTTTTGTCAAGTAAAAACAGCAAATAAATATATGAAAAAATGTTCAATATCACTGGCCTTTTGAGAGATGCAGATGAAAACAACGCTGAGATTCCACCTCACCCCAGAAAGAATGGCTGCTATCAAGAAATCAACCAATGACAAATGATGGTGGGGTTGTGGGGAGAAAGGAACCCTTCTCCATTGCTGATGGAAGTACAGACTGGTCAACCACTGTGGAAATCAGTGTGGAGACACCTTAAACAACTAGGATTAGAAGTCCCATTTGACCCAGCCATTCCTCTGCTGGGTATCTTCCCAAAAGGATTAAAAGAATCATACCACAGTGATATATGCGCACCCATGTTTATAGCAGCACAGTTTGTAATAGCTAAAACTTGGAAAAAGCCCAAATGCCCATAAAATGGAGATAGGATAAAGATGTGTTTAAAAAATATATATAGATATATATTTATGTTACAAAAGTTGAAATATAACAAACAGATGGGTCTTCATCCTTATCCAGAAATACTTATGACTTCTATATCACACACATATATATATAATGGAGTATTACTCAGCCATAAAAATGAGAAAGTAGAGACATTTAAATGCATATTGAGGCCATACCCTAAGTGAAATAAATAGGACACACACGCGTAAATAATGAATACTTTCTCTGGTATGAAAAACTAAAAGTGCAAATAAGGTTCAAATTGTAGAATTGATAATATGAAATGAGAAGAAAAGGTCTAAAGGAGAAGGGGAAAGGAAAGAAGGGAAAAGAAAAAATATGAGAAGAGGAAAAAATGGAAACAAAGTCTTTGTAAATAGGGAAGGGTGGAGGGGGTGAAGAGAGGGCAGGGGAATGGGAAAAAATGAAGAACCAGCACATGTCATGTAAAGGTACAAGATCCCAATGATGAATGTAACTGTACTGTAGATGTAAAAAGTACCAATAAACTTAATGACAAAAAAAAAAAAGTCATTCTGTCTTAGAGTCCTCAGTCTCCGGGTATGGCTCATCCAAGGCTTTCGGCAATGTTCTTGAAATCATTCCGTTCCAGATAACCATTTAAAGATAAATCTTTAACTACTTTGCAGCAATTACCTGGCTCAGCTGAGTAACTGCTAGCCAACCCAGCCCTGGGGTTCATTACTTACATATTTCCCTAGTTGTGTTATTGCACCACAATGTTCTTATTTAAACAAGCCCTTCCTATAGAACACATCATATCACACATGCAAAACGTCTGTTAGGAGGAGAAATAAACTTGGATTTTTCCAGCATTCGGATTCCATCTAGAAATGATCTGTTTCCTGATGTCTGTTCTTTTCACTGTGTTTTTTTTCTCATACAAGAGCCAGGCAAATGCTGGCCCTGGGAGTTGTGTTTTGACTTCTCTTGTGATTTCCTGCAAAGACCTCTCTTGGATTCAGTCCTCTCATCTGTAAAATCACTGTTGTAATTTTCTGGGTACCCACATTTGAATTCCTCAGGATGGGGTATTAATTGAAGACAGGAAATCCTACCTATTTACCTAGAGGGTGAACAATAGGAAAATTCAAATGGCCATATATTTACTTCCGTAAGTCATTTTAAGTAGAAGTAAATAGACTTCTAATGAATCCATTCAAGAGTAAAAGAAAAATACAAATATGCTCACTGAGGAATAAGAATCTAACCAGATATAAAGAAACAAAGTTACATGAGATACTAAAATAAAACTCGACAAAAAGACTGATGTACAGTTCTTACAAAATAAGCCATAAACACCACAAAAAAGGACAGATTTCACTAGAAAAATGTAGGTGAAGAAGATTGAGCCAAAAAAGTAGAGTAATTAAAAACAGCACAGAAAAAAACAAGTCAAAATACTGTGTCTAAGGAATGTCCCAGCCTAATGATAAAATCAAATGCTTTTGTATATTCAGGGAGTAGGCCAACTGAATGTCCTCTAAATCGCCTCACAGAAAAAGAACACTTCCTAATTTATTTCATGAAGCTAGCATAACCTTGGCAGTAACATTTGTTAAAGTTTAGAACAGCCATATAAATAAGCATATATGTATTCAAATACAATACAAATGAGACTATACAGCAGAGGTGCAAAATAAAATATTAGTAGCAGGGCGTGGTGGTGCATGCCTGTAATTCCAGCACTCGGGAAGCTGAGGCAGGAGGATCACTGCAAGTTCGAGACCAGCCTGAGCTACACAGTGAGTTCCAGAGCAGAAGTTTAGAACAGCCATATAAATAAGCATATATGTATTCAAATACAATACAAATGAGACTATACAGCAGAGGTGCAAAATAAAATATTAGTAGCAGGGCGTGGTGGTGCATGCCTGTAATTCCAGCACTCGGGAAGCTGAGGCAGGAGGATCACTGCAAGTTCGAGACCAGCCTGAGCTACACAGTGAGTTCCAGAGCAGTCTGAACTACATAGAGTGAGACAATACAGAACGACTAAAGAGTTGAGTTGTATTTTAAAAGTGCAATGTGATTCAACAATAGAAAATTATCAAGAGAATTTGATGCAAAGGGTAGCAACTGAATGATTATCTAGATAGATATGCAAAAGACTCTGCTACAGTTTGTATCAGAATGTCTGCAAAGGCCCACATGTTCAAGGCCTGGTCCTCAGCTTGGCTTCGTTGAGACAGAACGGACCCTTTGGAGGTGGGCCTAGGGGAGGCCTTAGGTCCCTGAGGGCTGCCCTTACATAGACTGTGGGGCACGGGTCTCTTCACTCTTTGCTTCCCTGCTACCATGAGGTGAGCAGGTTGCTCTGCTGTGAGCTCCTGGCCATTCTCTCCCATCTTCCCACAGCCCCAAAGGCTATAGGGCCATTGATCATGGACTGAATCCTCGAGTCTATGAGCCAAAGCAAACCTTTCTTCTTTATAAGTCAATTGTCTCAGGTATTTGTTACAGTAATAGAAAGCTGACCAATACAGGGTTTGATAAAATTAACCCTCATGCCTGATCTAAACCCTTAGTAAACAAAGAATAGGCTGCACCTTCTCATCATGACAAAGAGAATCTAGGAGAAACCAGCAACCAGCATCCCATGTAAATGTAAACCTCCAAAAGATTCCCACTAATCACAATAGGACAGTGAAAGCAGCATCCTGAGGCTACTCTATACAATGCAGGGAAAAAAGAAATTTGGATAGGAAGAGACCAAATTGTCTGGATTTGTTGATGCTATAATAACTGGATAACAGAATCAGCAACAGATTGATTAATGCACCAGTCATATCACATAATCTATGCTGTGGCTTGAATGTCCCCTTCAAAGTTAAATGACCATCATAATAGTATGAAGCAGGGATTAGCTCTGCCCTCAAGAGGGATTAATGCCCTCAGAGAAAGGTAGTTTCCTGATACACAGGACTGGTCCGCTCTGTTTCCCGTCTCATGCTCGCCTGCCCTTCCTCACGCTATGAGGTATCAAACTTCCCTGCTCAGTTCTGGTGCCCTGATCTTGGCCGTCTCCGCCCCGAGAACCACGAGAAATGCCCATCTCTGAGCCTTCTGTGCTCTGTAGCAACAGCAGAGAAGGACAACGTCTTACCGCTCTCTTCTTGGTTTGAATCACAGGTAAGGGGATGCCTGACTTCCAGACTACCCGGCAGCCTGTCATGGGAGGGGATGAGTACAGGGGCAGGGCGTTTGCCCTCGCACCCGCATGTTGCCCTCCCTAGGGCGCAGGAGTCTCCGGTAGAAGGTGTCATTCTGAGCCCTCCCTGCAAGGCGACGTCGTGATACCCGTGGAGGTGCATGCAGCCCTTGGGCTTCACCGTGGGCAGTGCGCGCTGACAGCCCTGCCCTGCGGGCCGGGGGCGGTGTGCTCTCAGACCACAGAGTCTGGGCGCAAGTAAGGCTGCGGTCGCTGCTTGAGTCCGTTTTGCACAGAGCCCATCTGTGCCGAGAGTTGACCCAGACTGACTTGTTACCTTGGGGACCAAGTTCACCCCCCCATTTCCTTTCCTTTTCTCCCCACCCCCATCCCTTTCTGTCACGAGGATTGAACCCAGGGGGTGCTGAGCCACATCCAGCCTTTGAAACAAAAAAAAGTTCCTTTAAAAATATGCTCACCAGGTATGGTGGCACACACCCACCTATAACTGCAACACTCTGCGACGCTGAGGCAGGGTGATCACAAATTCAAGCCTGGCCCACAAGGAGATTTATTGAATTAGTGAGACTGTTTCTCAAAACAAACAAACATACAAATAATATAGATATATAGTTTAGCACAAAGACCTTGGGTTCAATCCCTAATACCACACAGACACTCACACACACACACACACACACACACACACACACACACACACACACACACACACAC
>NW_022900930.1:45277461-45294460 GCF_012274545.1 Fukomys damarensis | reverse complement strand
CACACACACACACACACACACACACACACACACACACCACTTGCCCAGGCTGGCCTCAAACTTGTGATGCTCTTGCTTTGCCTCACATGTAGCTAGCTGGGATGACAGGTGTGTACTCCACACCCGGCCCACGTTCACTCTTTCAAATAATCTTCAAGCTGTTGTAGGAGGGAGCCCTGAACCATGCTATGGCTGAGTGTAGTCACACAGTGAGGGAAGCTCTGTATCTTCCCCAGTTGGACTATAGAATGTCATTGATTGCAAAAGCAGCAGCAGCACAGGAAATTAAATACATGAAGACGCTTGTGAGAGGAAAAGAGATCTAACTGGAAAATGTAATTACAATTGCACTAAATTAACTATGTACATATCCAGCAAGTTGATTGGCAAATGATTTCAGTACCATTGGTACTTTTCTGCTTTCTGAGTTCTTTTTTTTGTAACAGGGATTGAACTCAGGACCTTGCACTTGCAACGCAGGCGGCCGCAACGCTGAGCTAAATCCTGACCCTCAGTTTTTTTCTTTGAACATTCCTTCTAATAAATGCATGTCCTGTGAAATCCTAGAAAAAGTAGTGTGGCCTTTCTTAGGGCTAAAGAAGACCATAGATGAGATATGGAATATTCTTGTTTCCTTGACCCACGGCAGAGCAACACCATCAAATTTAGAGACTGAACCAGAGAGAGGTAAACATTCGGTCTCCAGGAATTTGTGTCTGCATTTTTAAATAGCAACAATTTATCACATACTACTGAAAATAGCTTAGGAAACTATAAATAAATAAATAGCAAAAATGAAAAGTTCAAGGGGAAAACACCGCTATTCTTGGGAAAGCAGCTAAACAAGAATGCTTAAAAAAAAAAAAAAAAAAAAAAAACCCTCTGGGGTGTGTGTGTGTGTGTGTGTGTGTGTGTGTGTGTGTGTGTGTGCGCGCGCGCGCGCGCGCGCAGTACTAGAGAGATGGGGTTTTAGTGCCACCTTCTGTTTTAAATATAAACTGCAGCTCTCTGATTAGCTCTGAAGGTTTAATATTCTTTCAAAACCTGCCATGTTTATAGCAGCACAATTCATAATAGCTAAATCTTGAAAGCAGCCTATCTGTCCGTGGACAGATGAAAGTATGAAGAAAAATGTGATATTTATACATTGGAGTACTACTGTGCCATAAAGAGGGATAAATGAGTCATTTGTAAGAAATTAAGGCTGTATACACTGTGAAACCATAATGTTAGGTGAAGTAAATCAGAACACAAGCTTAAGTATCATATGGTTTCTTTTATACAAGAAAACAAAAGTATGAACAAATTAAAAAGCAAAGTAAAGGGTAGGTAAAAGGAAGCAGCGAGATAGATCTTTTGCAAATGGGAAGGGGACCAAGAGACGGAGGGTAGCAGGAGGGGAGGAGGAGGAGGTGAAGTAAAAAGAATTCAGATGTGTTGTGTCCATGTACCAAATACCCACAGAGGATGTAACTGTTATGCATTGCAAACATGCACTAATAAAAGCATTTTAAATCACATTCTGGTTGTGAAAACCAAAACCAAAAGCCTTCCCTCTTATGGCAAGAACAGTAAGGTTCATGTTGTTTTCACTATTCAGACTTACCCAATAATCTTCTTACGTGTTATGAATCACAGCACTAATATCAGTATCTCGATCCTTTCATTTCATTGTCGACAACTTACTGGGTAACAGGTGTTTTTCTCCCCAGACGAACAGAGAATGACTCTTGAGCAGGAGAAGGGGTGGACGATGGAGCCAGGCTTAGCCCTTGGGCTGCAGTGCAGAATCTGACCTGCAGGGCGTGTCCTGCCCTTCCGTGCCTGGTGCTTTGGGATGAAGTCTTAGGAAACATTATTAGACCTGACTAGAGGGTCTGTGGGTTATTGTGGGTGGTCTTTCACACCTTAGTACAAGATTCCCATGAATTTCCAGGCCTTGGAATATTGCCCTGCTCATCAGCATGCTAATAGTACTAAGTTCTACTTAAATAATTTCAGAGTTCCGCTTTAGAAATGGGAAGGTAGATCAGGTTTTTCGTCAACAATGAACTCTTTTAGATCTGACAGTTGGGCCTCTAAAGGGTAGGGCAAGAATTTTGCATAGATGGCTTGTTTATTTCTTGTTTGTTTTGGGACAGGGTCTTTCCATGTAGTTCAGCCTGGCCTCAAACTCTCAACAATGCACCTCCTTCAGCCTGCCAAGTCCTGGGATCAGAGATGGCTTGCTGTACAACTTTTAATGAGTACTGGTTGTGTGAAGATACTAAGAATTCTTAGCACTATATTTAATGAATCCTGGTGTTTATTGCTAAATGCAAAGGTCTTTTGTGTTGAGATTTGAAAACACAAAACAGCATGGGTGAAGTAGCTGGGAAAGTAGAGCAGATGCTGGGGTCAGTAGGATGGAAAGAGAATTCAGGAAGGAGACATTGGGGGAAAAATCCAAACAGGGAAGAGCAGCAAAATTAGGCAAATGCAGCCAGTATCTGGGTATTGGAAGAACAGAAATTGGAGATGCAGGTCCTCTGGTGTCCTGGGCAATTAGACACAAGTGCTCAGGCCCCTTGACACGGCAGTGTGCATTGTTACTTAGGAGAGCATCTCAGAAAGCAAGTGAGTCCACACCAGAAGTGACTGGGGCACCATCAGCTCCCCTGAATAGACTCCCCACTCCCTCGTTGTGAGACACATGCTGCTAGTTGCATACTATTAGTCAATCATTTGCCTCAAGTTCTCCACTTTCCCTTGTGCCCCTCCAGATTTGGCAATGATAGAACACAATTTAATGCAGCTATAAATAGTTGAAAGCCTCAGTTGCTGAGTTCCAATCTGATTAAGCATGTTGTACCCAAGAAATGGGATGTGGGCCAGGGATGTAGCTCCGTGGTTCCGCTGCCTGCCTTGCAAGCGTAAGGACCCGAGTTTGATCCCTGGTACCACACACACACATACACACAAACACACACACACAATTAGCTTGATTGTTAAAGACAAAACACAAATGAGCCAAGTACACATACACACCCACATACACAAACACACACACACAAAAAAAAAAGAAAGAAAGAAAAAAGAAAAGAAATGAGGTGAGTCACCAGCTATGGCTTAGATTGGCATCCAAAGCTGTGCAACGGATTTTTCAGATTGACATCCTACTTCTCACCTGGAAATGCCACTTCTTATATGTGTGTGATAATTTTTCCCTTTTAAAAAATGGTGGTAAACGCATAGCATTGTTTACCATCTTAACCATACCGAAGTGTGTGGTTCAAGTAACATCAAGTATATTCACACTGTTTTTGTTTTGCAATATGACTGGGGATTGACCCCAGGGCCTTGCAAGTACAAAGCAAGTGCAGTACCATCGAGCCATACCCCCCAGCCCTTTTGGCATTTTTTTTTCAGAGAGGGTCTTGCCAAGCTGCCCAAGCTGGGCTCAAACTTGGGACCCTGATGCCTCAGCCTCTCAGAGTGCTGGGATTACAGTGTGCACCCCCAGAACTGGCTTATATCCACAGTATTATACCATAGATCTCTACACATTGATTCATCTTGTAAAACTGAGATCCTACTCCTGATGAAATTAACTCCTCCTCCCCAGCCCTTGATAACCACTTCACTGCTTTCTGTTTCTATGATTTTACTACTTTACATTCTCTGCATGAGTGGAATCATATAAAGTTTTTCCTTTTGTGACTAGCGTACTTGCCTTGATATCATGTCCTTAAGGTAAATCTATGTTTTACGTGTCACAGGATATTTTTCTTTAGTAAGTGTGCATAATATGTATGGATAAATCATGTCTTGCTTTCCCTTTCATCCACTGGTGGACATTTGGGTTGTTCCATTTCTTGAATATTGTGAATCATGTTGAGATGAACATGGGCATGCTGTTTCTTTTTTTAAAAAAACAAAGGTTATAATAACCATCGGTCTAGTAGTCTTGGAAGTTTAGTACAAATGGAGGCAAAAAGCCAGTTAAATGTCTTGGGAAGTGGACTGCGTGAGAGACTTCTGGTTTGCACACCTAAATGCTTTTCTATCCCCATTAGAAAGAGCCAGCTTTGCTCTTTTGGTTTTACAGAAAGCAGTGCCTTGGTGTGCTCTTGCCACCATAACAAAGAAACTTAAACTGGGTAATTACAGGCCACAGAATTTTATTGCCTTCTGTGCAGAGACTGGAAAGTCCAAGCCCAACGTGGAGTGTTACGCTTTGCTCTCAAGATGGTGCTTTCTTGCTGTGTCCTCACATGGAGGAAAGGAAGCTCTCCAGAGCCTCTTAGACAAGGGTACGAATCCCATTCATGAAGGCGAAGCCCTCACGATTTAATGAACACCCTTATTCCCCACCTGTTCACGCCATAAGGACTCAGACTCCAGCATCAGAGTGGGGTGGGGCGGGAGGAGCAGCAGCATTAGAGCCACGTAGGAATCCTGCAGCACGGGCTGGGTCTTTCCTGCGCTGACCCAGCTGGGTCACGTGGTCAGATCTGTCACCCAGCAAGCTGCAGAAGCGCCGGTCCCCAGTTCCAACTCAGAAACAGGTGTGTTCTGTGCAGTTCCCCGAGGTGAAGTGTGCTGGAGGGGAAGAGAAAGCACGAATACGAACTCTGGGCCCTGAAGGCTTAGTCCTATCTCTGTGACTATTTTTATTTTTCACTTTTTTCCTCATTAAGTTTATTGGTACATTGCAAGCAAACAATACAGATTCATTATCACTGGGACATTGTACCTGTGACTGTTTTTAAACTTGGGTAAATTATTGCAATTCCTTAAGTCTCAGCTTTCTCATTTGTCAAACAAGTACGACAGCACAGGCTTGACAAATTTTTGGTGAAGATTTAATGAGAATAACTGTAAATTTTTTTTAAAGTGTGATACAAATATGGACTACGCTAGTGTTGAACATCACAGAATAACATTTCTGGTGAAATTTTGTTTCAACGTGTGTTTTAGCTGCTTCATTTCTCTTTATGACTCTGGGGAGAAAAAATTTCTTTATCACATCTCCTTAATGAATCTGAAAAGTAAATCATTCCCTCTGAATCCCAAAGTAAAGCTGCTCCTGCCTTCCCTTGATTTCATGGCTACTCTGAGTCTAGGAATGGTCACTCACAATTTCTAATGAATGAGAATGCTGTGGGCTATGTGTCTCATCCCTCTATATCGGTGGTGAACCCATGGTACGCATGCCGCAATGGACTATTTGTATCATTGAAGGCTCTGAAAGGTTCGCCATCACTGTACTATACTGTTATGCCATGAACCAACCATACAATAATAACCTGTCAAGACACCTCCTAAGGCCTAGGTTGCGTCCTTTTCTTGCTTGTTCATGTCCTTTTGATTAGAAGTCACAGTTATCCTGGCACATATTCACCAAGTTGGAATTTTCCCAGCTAAGAATATTTAGAACAACTCTACTGGCCGAAAAAAGCAAAAGTGTTTCAGGAGTAAGTTGACAGGCCAGAGAAAATACCAACACTCAAAAGCCCCAGGTACCTAAGTGAAGGAACTATAGCGAAGGAGCTGGTGTCTCTCCTCCCCATTCAGTGCTGCATTTCAGAGCTCCCAACTGGACTCCTGTCTCCTCTTCTTCTATGAAAGATTGCATTTCACTTGAGTTACATCAACAGGATTTCCTGAACTAAGGATGTAGTTGTGATAAAAAGTGAGAGGGTCAAGGGGGAGCAGTGCTGTTATAAATGGCCCCTGGTGAGATGAAGAGTTGTAGGCATTTCTGAATCACAAGCCAGGAGAAGTTTGAGGTGTGCTTAGACCCTGCCTGACACTTCTTTTAAAGTCCTGGCAGTGTGGGGAAAAAGAAGACCCTGAGTGGAGCTACGATCAGAGATGGGAGCTCCCTATCTGTCTGGATGAGCGGAGCAAGCCACTCACTTCCCAAGTGCTGTCCTGTGCTCTCTGCCAGATGCCATGACAGTGACAGAGGGACTTGGGCCCTTCCACCACCTGGGAGCAGGCCCCGATTTCTCAGAGACATCCTATCCTTGTGCACAGATACTACTCCGTGTCTCATACCAGCTGCAGGTGAGGGGGATGGCAGGAAGTTCTTCCAGGTTGAAGGTCTTTCAGCATCGAGTATGCCTGACCACCTAGCACTTGGGTTTCATTGATAAGAGACTGAAGTTTCTGCTGGCTTGGTCAAAACTTAAGCTAATGCATACAGAGAGAAAAATGGCCTCTTCCATCTTTCCTAAAGAGAAAGGATAAGATTTTATTTCGTGTCTATTATTCTCCACTGACAGGCTTACTTGGGCTGTTTCTATTTATTTTAATTTTCTAAAAGGAGTACAGGTAACACACATAAGTTTGCTCTTGATGCTGTACCAAATTGCCACAAAGGTAGTTGTTTAAAAACAATACAAATGTGTTATTCTACAGTCCTGGAAGATCAGACATCCAAAGTGTGTCTTCAAGGATAAAATCAAGGTGCCAACAAAACTCTGTCCCTTCTGGAGGCTCTGGGGAACAATTCCTCCCCGCTTTCCCCAGCTGCTAGAATTACCTTTATTCCTGGGCTCCAGGCCTCTTCCTACACCTTCAAGGTGACTCACTCCACCTTCTGCTTCCCTTGTTATGCCCTCTCTGACTCTTACCCACCTTCCACTGACCTTGTGATTGGATAGAGCCCCCCAAATAATGGAGGCTCAGCTCCCCATCCCAACATCCTCAGCTTAACTGAATGTGCAAATTTCCTGTTGCTGTGCAAAGTAACATATTTATAGGCTCTGAGGACAGGGACATATTCAGAGACCGTTATTCTATCTACCACAAGTCTAAAGTAAAATCCCCTAATACGTGTTGCACAACTTCCGTAAGTAGTTGTTATGCTTATGTGTCACCAACTTCTCTATAACTTGGTTCTGTATTTATTTCTGGATCTATGGACTTACAAATACTGTAATATATCTCTCAACTCTCTGCACTTAACACTTAAATCCCTTTTCTTCCCCCTTGATATGTCTTTATTCTTTGAATTAGTTACATTAAATAAAATTTGTTTGTTGATCTTTACTGGTTGACCATCTATATGATGCAAATATTATTACGCCTACAATTTTTCCTAGATTTTTGTCAGTGATATCATTAGTTTTATAGTATTCAAATTATTTTTATGTAATTATAAATTCTTTCATGTACTTTGTCTACAGATTCATTCTGATATTGAACAGAAATAAGATTTTCAGTGTAACAGTTAGGAAGGCATTAACCTTCATTTTTGAAGGTACAATCTTAATTTCTTATTTAAAATATACCTTGAATCAATTTTTTAAAAAGACATTCTTTCTCTGGTATGTATTCTTCCTTCTTGAATTCTCCTTTCGTTTTGCTAGAATATCTCCTCAAGTAATTTTTTCAGAAATTATATATCGGTTGTTGACTTCCTGAGTCTTTGGTCGTTTGGAAGTGTTGATAGTTATCTCTTATATTCATTTGAAAGTTTGGCCAGGTATAGAATACTTGGAACAACATTAAATAACTAAAAACTTTGAGGGTGTGATTGGACTTTATTCTAGCATCCACTGCTGCTGATCAGTATTCTGACAGTAACAGATATTTCTCCCAGCTGATGGTAAGAGCTGAACCTGTTTGTGCTTCCACCAGAAATTTGTGAGTGTTTTTTATTTGTAGTCCTGCCAGTGTTCTGTTAAACATACAGATTTCTGTCAGTTACAGGACAAAAATAGTATTCAGTATAATTTAAACTCATATTTCCTTTGTGATAAAGTAAGATTAAATACATTTTAAGGATTAAGAGTCATTCCCATTTCTTTTCCCATAGACCATCTAATATAGCTATTAGCCTACTGATTATTATTTTTAAATTTCTAGATGCTTTTTATATGCTAAGGAAAGTTAACCTTTTTCTCTAAATTTTTTTCAGAATTTCCTTTTAGCTTTGCATGATTTTTGCATTTTAATTAGGAGTTCTTTACTTTTAATTTATCAGTTCTTTTGTGGCTTTTGAGTTCTAAATTTTCCTCCAGGAAAGAACATCTTCCCAGCTGTAAAATTTTAAAAGAAGTTACCCATGTTTTCTCTTCATGCTTTCATATGTTTTTTTTTACAATGTGATACATTTGGGGTTTAACCTGGTGTATAGCGTAAGCTACATATACAACTTTTTTCTCTTTCCAAACTCTACTCAGTTGTATATATATAATTTCTTTTTTTCTTTGAATATAATTTCTTTATATCGTATCTGTCTTCATCATATACTAAATTCCCATTTTTATCTTACTTATGGCTGGACTTTCTTTTCTGTTTACCTATCTGTTTATTCATGTCACAATGCCAAACTAATTATAGTGACATGAAAATATATTTTAATGTTGAATAAGGCTTTTCCATTTATTTTTCTTTCTTTTCAGAGGTATCCTGTCTCTTTATCTCTTACTTATACATACTAACTTTATTTTTTAATTAAAAAATGTACAGTACTAGGAATTGAACTTAGAGACAGCCCCAGCCCTTCTAATCTTGGGACAAGATCTCACTAAGTTGTCCAGGCTGGTCTCAAACTTGCTGTCTCCTGGGTCAGTCACCTGAGTAGCTTGGATTTCAGGCATGGGCCACCTTGCTTGGCCACATGTGAGCTTTAGAATCACCTTCTCCCAGAGGCCTTCTATATCCACAGAAAGTTTGCATTTTTACTAACCACATTCTTTTCCTTTAGAACTTACCGTCTCTAATATAGTCCTCTCGTTTGATGATACAAATATTGTCATAAGATCAGACTCACATACCTGCCTGTTCTCCCTGGGATGACTACACGACCCTTGCTACCTCTGTCACAGTGGAGGCATGGCATTTTAAATATTTAGCCAGAGGGAGATAGTTAATATTTGGTTGTTGTTTTAGATTGCATTACTCCATTGTCTGATATGTGCTTATCATCTATTCACGTATCTTCTTTTGTGAAACCTTTGTTCAAATATTTTTTAAAATGTGGATTCTTTGCTGAGTTGTAAGAATTTATATACATATTCTGATACACGTTTTCTGTCTGATACATAGGGTAAGTTCCCCTTTTTGTTTCTACTTTCTTTTCATTCCCATTTCTCTTTCCTCCCTTCCACCCCTCCACCCCTCACTATGTATTGTAAGTTTTGTTTCTGTGTTTTTTCCTTCTTCTTTCATTTTTTCCCTTCTCTCCTTTCCCCCACCCCCACTCCTAGTCTTCGTTAGATCTTTGCTTCCTGTTTCACAATACGCGTTACACAGTTTCGTGCTCATTTATACTTTCAGTTTCTCACACCAGAGAAACAATTCGGTATTCAAATGCACGTCCTATTTATTTCACTTAAGAGTACGGCCTCAAAGTGCATGCATTTGGCTATAATTGTCTCTCTAATGTATCTTTCTCAGTTTTCTTAATGATGTGTTTTGAAAAAGAAAAAGAAATATTTTGCAGTTTTTTGTGTGTATAGGTGTCTGGTTTAAGACACTTTGCTTACTCAAGGTTACAGAGATTTTCTATGTCCCGTTTAAGAGTTTTAGAACTTTTGGTTTTTGTAAATTTGAATTGGTAGTGCATTTCTATTTCTTTGTGGTGTTATTATAAAAGTAATAATCCCTCTGTACATATATTTAGGGTTTTAGCACCATTTGTGAGAAGGACTTTTTTCCCCCTATTGAATTGGCTGGGTATATTTGTCAATGAATTGACAATGCACAGTGTTACCTTGGTTCACAAACTTAATTTGTTCATGACTTTGGAAAAGATGGACACATTTGTGTTTAGGTGGGAAAGATGGCTAGAGTCATTGGTTATCATTTGAACCACCCAGAGTTTGCAAACAAAAACAAAATTTTGCCAAATGCTTCAGTTTGTGGACCAAACTGTGTGCATACAGAAGTGCTTATGAACTGAGGTACCATTGTATAAATATAGGTTTATTTGGCTTATTTCTGAATTCGCTATTCTGTTTTATTTTGTTGTGTCATATTGGGGATTGAACTCAGAGGTGGTCTACCACTGAATTACATACCAGTCCCTTCCAAAATTTTATTTTGAGGCAGAATCTCTCTAAGCTGCAGAGGTTGGCTCCAACTTGCAACCTTCCTGTCTCAGCCTCCCACCATGGTGGGGTTTCAGCCATGTGCCTCTACACCCAGTCTTATTATCTTAATTATTGTAGCTTTACAGTAAATCTTAAAATTAGGTAATTTCTTGCAACTTTATACTTTTTTTTCCTCATTGAGTTTATTGGTACATTTTAGGTATACAGTACAGTTACATTCATCATTGATCAACTTTATACTTTTGTAAATAACTTTTTTTTAGATTTATAGGAGTTTTCACTTCTATTTTAGAACTAGTTTATGAATTTTAACAAAACAGTATGCAGGAGAGTGAGATTGCATTGACTGTATAAGTCAATTTAGGGAAAACAGTATATTCAGTTTTCCAATCCTTGAACATGTTATGCTGCGCTCTCTCTCTCTCTCTCTCTCTCTCTCTCTCTCTCTCTCTCTCTCTCTATATATATATATATATATATAGTGGTATGCTATTAGAATCAAATCCAAGACCTTTGCACTGAGCTATATCCCCAGACCTTTTTTATTTTTTCATTTTGAAATAGGGTCTTGCTAAGTTGCCTAAACTGGACTTTAATTTGTGATCCTCTTGCCTCAGTCTCCCAGAGCGCAGGGATTACAGGTATGCATCACCATATCTTTTAAAATTCTCTCAGTAATATTCTATTATTTCTAGTGAAATGCCTGTTTTGCATGTCTTTGTTAAACTTGATGTGCACAATTTTTGGAATTTTTCCATGTTGTTTTTATGGAATCATAATTTTATCTACTAAAATATTTGGGGTACTTATTTTTATTCATTTCACAATTCCTAACAGTTTAATCTTATAGTGTTTTTCAAAAGTATCAGTCTACAAGAGGTTGTCCTTTACAACAGATAGCTTGGGGAATAATGCTTTAGAGACACAAAGTCTAGGATTGGTAAGTGCTGGTGCATGGAAGGTCTCATTATCCTCCGAGCTTAGGGAAAGGAACAAAAAGGGCCAGGATGGTGCTTGGTCAACTCCTTTAAGAAAGTGATCACATCCTTTGTCCACATCTAGCTGCAAGGGAGGCTAGAAAATGTACGTTTAACACTGGCTGACATTGTCCATGACTATTAATATGGAAGAAGGGAAACATGGATTTGGTAGGGCAACTATGAGCAGATTACTACTACTGCTTTTTCTGAATATCTAAATGTTAATAAACCTCCTCTCAGTCAAGGCGCAGAACATAGTTATACCTCATCGACTGAGTATAAGGCTTAAAGACTCATCTGGTTTAATGGCTAGGATGTCAAGATTATATGCATTGTCTTCCATCATGTTTACAGACGGCATTTCATAGTCTGATGTCCTATAAATTTAAAATTAAAATGTATCATCCTCCTTCCCAAGGGAGACAACCAAAATTTTATGAAACTATTGTCTGGCTTGGACCAGGGATTTAACTAGTGGCACCGTGCCTGCCTTGCAAGTGCAAGGTCCTGAGTTCATTGCTCATACTGAAAAAGCGAAAGAAAGAAAGAAACTATTGTTTGGCTCAAAGCCCAGGATCTTGGACTAAAGTTGTTGTTGCTTTATAGTCTGATCCTAGAAAGAGCATCCACCATCTCCTCTCCTCTCATTATCCAGAACTTTTCATGTGGCCATACCTAACTACAAGAATGGGAAAGGTAGTCTTTCAGCTATACCCTCAGCTAACCCTTGGGAGTGCTGTTATTAAAGTGTAGTTGAGGGGCCGGGTATTTAGCTCAATGGTTCTGCTGCCTGCCTTGCAAGCACAAGGTTCAATCCCCGGTACCAAAAAAAAAAAAAAAAAAGTGTAGTTAAAAGATGTGTGAACAGTCTGCCAGCCTTTGTCTCAATCAGCCATGTTGTCTCCCTTCTACACCACAGTGAACTCACATATTTCCATGATTTGCACACTTACATGATCTCATGCACAATCACACAAAGACAACTCAGTTTAGGAAGATGGATGGGGTTTATGTAATCAATGTCCAAAAGTATATCAGATTCTTTCTAATAGCTTTATTGTGGAATGACTTATTTATAAAAATGATACACACTTTGCATATATAATTAGATAAATTTGAATATTGTGTACATCATAATCGCAATCAAAGTAATAAACATACATTAATGAAATTTCCTTGTGTCCCTTTGTGTGTGGGGGTGTTTACGTGTGTGTTAGGAGCACTTGGTTTGTCCCCTCAAGGTACATGTGTTAGAGTCTCGGCCCCCAGAGTGGCCTTCCTGGGAGGTGGTGGGACATTTTATTTATTTATTTATTTATTTTTTGGTTTTTTGAGACAGGGTCTCACTATGTAGTTGAGACTGACCTAGAATTCACTGTGTAGCCCAGGCTGGTCTCGAACTCACAGCGATCCTTCTGCCTCAGCTTCCCAAGGGCTGGGAATACAGGTGTGTGCTACCACACTGGCTGAATAGGGTTCTACTCTGGACCGGATGAAAATAGTTCTTGTGAAAGAATTATCATGAAAGGCATTGGCCTGGCCTCACCCACCTCTCTCCACTTCCTGATTTGTGATGTGATGACCCCCAGCCTCTCCCAGCAAACGCTGTGTCATTTGCCACAGGGCCCTTGTCAGATACTGTACTAAGCTCTTTGGACTTTCAGCCTCCAAAACTGAATTGAATAAATGTCTTTGCCTTATAAAGCTGGCCCATGGCAGGTATTTTTTTAAAGTGGCCCAAAGCTGAGCACTCTGATAACTATTACTGAGGAGTGGGGTTGTTGTACAGTATGCCTGATAAGGGGGATGCAGTGCTTTATGTATTCATTGGTTAACAGGAAGAGATTGAGAGAGTTTGCAGGAGCTAGACAGAGAAAGCCTAGAGTTGCAAGCAGAGTTTTATTAGTGAGTCTGTTGAAGGTGCTGAAGGTGAGACCAGGAAACTAGCCTCAAACGCAAGTCAGTTCTGATGGAGATGGGGCCACATCCCTCTTCTGCTGTGGCAAATACACTGGATGCATGGGCCTGTGCCCTCAGACTGTGTGTAACACTGCACCTAGGAATGGTGGGCTAGTTTATTTGGCAGATGCTATGTCAAAACAATAGATCATTCAGTTTGCAGCATGGGTATTATTGGATCCCTTTAGCCATGTTTACAGTGAGGTTTGGAGCCATCAGAAAGCAGAGTGCAAAGCTTTGGGAATTTTGTGTCCTGATTAGGGAAGGAGTAAAGAAAAGGCATGCAGAAAAGCTGCAGCGGGAGGGTACAGGGCAGCTCTTGTGATTAGAGCAGGAAAAAGGGAGTCACGAGCGAATTGGCAGAAAATACGAAAGATGCATTCAGGGCATCCCAGAAGTTTTCACAGTAGGGGTACCCTTCTCACTGCAGGCCCAGAGGCCAGAAAGTACAAAGTTGCTTAGAGTGCTTCCAGGGCAGACTTGTTTCGGGAAGAAATGCTAGGACCACTGCCCCCCCCCGCCGCCCAGGGTCACCTTGGGATTCCTGCCACTGGCAAAGTGCCTCGAGGCCATGCTTTGGCTGGAACAGGTGGCCAAGTGCAGCTCCTGCCAGCAGCAGGCTCAGTGGTGTTGTCCCCTTGATGCTGGTTTGCAGGGATACAGAATGCAAGAGTTACAGGGTCATAATGGCCTCTATCAAGATTTCCAAAGGAATCCCTGGGGCCAGGCAGTGGGCTGGAAGGTCCAAGTTCCTGAAAGGGGCACCACATTTGTGGGAGTTGAACTGCAGAGGAAACCCCAGAAAGATAAGCAACAAGCAACATGCAATACCTTTCCAGGGATCCCTGGATACCAGTGTGCAGCCTGTGACGGTCACCTTGGACCAGGGCCACAGGGGCAGGGCCGTCCAAGGCCTGGGATGCCAGACTTCAAGCTTTAGGTTTCAGTGTCTGTCCTGTTGGGTTTGGGTCTTGTTTTCAGCTGATTATAGTTTTCTCCTTCCACTTGTTCCCTTTTGAAATAAGAATGTCTGTACTTGTTCCCCATGGTATCTTGGAAATATGTATCTTGATTTTTTTTTTAATTAAAAAAATGTTAACAGGCTCGAGACTGAGAGTTTGCCTTGAGTCTCGCAGGAGAGTTTGGACTTCTGAGCAGTGCTGGAGCATTTACTACTTGGAGGCCACTGGAGATGAAATGAACACATGTTATGTTGTGAATGGGACATGCACCTTGGGAGCAGGGGTGGAAAGTCACTATTTGGACGTGGTTTAATGTCCTCCAAAGGTCCATGTGCCGCAGGTTTGGGGGCCAGGGTGGCATTAGTGGGAGCCGGAGGAAGCTGTAAGAGGAGACCTTCATCAGAGGTTGCTGGGTGCCCTGCCTTGAGAGGGACTGAGGTAGTTCTCACGAGAGGGCTGTCGAAAAAGTAACAAACTGGCCCCACTGTGTTCTCCCTTCCTCTTTTCTGCTTCTCCATGGGATCTTTCCTCTGCCATGCCATGCTATCAAACACAGGGCCTTTGCCAGAGCCTGCAGTGCTATGCTTTGTGGGCTTTCAGCCTCCCTATCCTTGAGCTCCACAACTCTTTTCTTTAGGAAGTTAGATAAATCGATCCACTGATAAAAAGCTGACTAATATCGTCCTTAATAAGTAACTGCAGGCCTGGGGATTTGGCTCAGTGTTTCCTCCACCTGCCTTGCAAGTGTAAGGGCCTGAGTTTGATTCCCAGTACCAAAAAAAAAAAAAGTAACTGAAGACACCAGGTTATATGGTGCATCTGTAGCATTTACTCAAAATGTATAACTAACTTTTTGTCCTTGAACAACGATTATCCCTATTGTCCCCTGCTTCCACCCTCTGGTACGTATCATTCTGTTTTCTGCTTATCACTTTGACTATTTCAGGTAGCACATTTAAATGGGAACCATGCAATATCTGTCCTTGTATGATTAACTTATTTTTACATAATATAATGTCTTTCAGGCCACTTCATGTTGTGGCAAATGGCAAAATTTCTTTCTCTTTAAAGGCTGAATTATATTTGATTGTACGTACCTGTTACATTTTCTCTATATAGTCACCTGTTAGTGGATATGTGGCTGTTTTGATATCATGGCTATTGTTAATAATGATGAAATAAGCATGGGAGAGCAGATACGTTTTTAAGGTTTGATTTCAGTTCTGGATAAGCCTCCGGAAGAGAGATTGCTGGATTATTTGGTACTACTGTGAGACCTGCTTGTTTTTTTAGATGCTCAACCGTTCACTGTATTCACTACGTTTTGAAGACTCCATTCTTCTGGACTGTTTGTTTGCTTTGTCTTCAAGAATACTCTTCATTCTGCTCTGGGGAGGAGTCACTCTCTTTCTGTGTTTGGAAGTATTATTAATGGGTTATCAGTCTTACTTTCCCCACAAGTGATATTATTTAGGATTTTTGCTATAGGGAGGCAGTCCTTTTCTAAGAGGAATTCAAGAGCCAAATTTAAAATTATGATTTCCTTTTATTCTGCTCTGGATTGGTGCACAGTGGAGATGACACTGGAATGAAAAATGTAATGTGTATAAATTGCATGCAATTACATAATAAATTATAAAATTTACTTTTTTCTCTATTATAAATTTCATTTTGAAATGTATTTCGATCAAAATCTGGAAAACATAATGGATCATTTAAAAAAACCAATAATTTTTTTTCCCTGAATAATGAGTGAACATGTGGTATCAATCAAATTCAGTTCAATTTCCTATTTCTATTTCTTTTCTTTTTTCCTTCAGTACTGGGGATCGAACTCAGGACCTTGCGCTAAGGCAGGTATTGGCACCAATTTCTATTTCTATGGCTTAAAAAAAGAGAAAATACCAAATAAGAATAGCTAACGTTCACTGAGTGCGTATTGTTTCTAGACAATGCACGAACTATTTTACCCGTATAATTAAATGATTCAATAATTTAAAAAGCAACCCCGTAAAGTTGGTTATTTTTCTTTTATAGACAAGGGAATGTAAAGCACAGCGTGCCAAGACTGAGATTTGAATCTAGGTAGTTGGAGTTTGGTTCTCCCACATATTCCACTCTTAAACGTTAACATGGGCCTGAGAACGCAGCTCGGTGGTGGAGCGCTTGCCTAGCGTGCTCAAGGCCCTGGGTTCGACACTGACATTAACATTCACATGCAAAACGTGAGCTTGAATTGTAAAGTTAGCAAGTTTGTGCGATCAAGCTGGAGGTCCTGGCAGAGGTTACCAGTATCGGATGTAAGGCTGGTGAATATTCTCTTTCTGCTTGGTTGTTTTGTGTGTTGTGTTGGTGGAAGAAAGTTTCTATGGAATCTCGTCATCGGTTCACAGCAGGGGAGCGGGACTCCTAGGAGGAAAGGATTTGAATTACAGCAACTGAAAACAAAGTGAGACCCTTGCCTGGAAAGTAAACACCGGGACGCTTACTCAGAAAGCAAAGCCTGGATTTGTGAGGCTCTCCAGAGAGACGCCAGCAGGAGGAAAGGCCCGATCCCAGCTGGCTTCCTGTGCACAGTGGAGCCTAATGATGTCGACAGGTCACACAAACCCGCACTAATGGGCTCATGTTTTATTTATTCAGGTGCTGATTTGACATTGCCCAGCCCTGGCGAATCTATGGATTTGGGAAAAAAACTGGGTCCCCTTTCTCTATACTGTGATGTCATCTCCAGAAATGAAGGAAATCAGAAACATGAAAAGCTTGGACTCCGTGCAGATAGTTTTCATAGTTTGCAACAAGAATTCAAACACTACAGAAAACACTGGGCAACATTTAAAACACAAATCAGCAGTGTCTAGTGATATATTGCAAAGAAATTTCTGGCACGGAAAGACCTCTCTTTAAGTAACACTTCAATATAGCCACGGCTAAATAATGTAACAGCATCTGGACTCTTTCTAAATCAAGGATGAAATTATGTTATTTCTCCCAGGACACAGAGGACAGCAAAAAAAAAAAAAAAAAAAAAAAAAAAAAAACCAAAAAA
>NW_022900930.1:45256763-45277287 GCF_012274545.1 Fukomys damarensis | reverse complement strand
AAAAAAAAAAAAAAATCCTAAAATTAAAAAATGCAGAGCAAATTCAAGTAGTGGCCAAGGAAGGCTCTCTTGTGCTTTGGTTCCCCTTCTTAGAAATGATTTTTATTATGGAAGTAAAAAAATACATAGAAGATAAAAATGGATGCATAGTGTAGCACGTTTTTGCACACATCTCTGTAACTATCATTTAGATTTTAAAAAATCAAGATTCAACCATGTCTTCAAAGCTTCATGACCCCTTGAATCCCCTCTTATCAAAATTAATCATGATCTCGACATGAATTTTTAAAAACTTAAAATACAGCACAGATCAATAAATGACATTAAACATATTTATATAATAAAGAATTATGGGCTGGGGATGTAGCTCAGTGGTTCTGCCTCATGCTTTGCAAGTGCAAGGACCTGAATTCTATCCCTGGTACCCCCCCAAAAAAAAAGAATTATTACAGGCTGGCTACTTATTAACTACCCCTCAGATCATGGCAGAAAACTTGACTGCCCACGGTTATGGATGAAGCTGTGTCTTCTCCAGGTTCATATTTCGAAGTGCAACCTCCCATGTGACTGTATTTGGAGACAGGACCTTCAAAGAGGAGATTGGAGTTCAATAAGGGTTAAGGATTGGGCCCCCGTCCAGTGTGACGAATGGCGAACATTCCAGTCTTACCCCTCACTTTATCAGGAAAAGATTCACTCTTACTATGAAGAATATGTTAGCTACACATTTGCAAAGGAGTCTCTTATCAGGCACAAGCTGCGGACCTTCCTTCTATTCTTAATTACATCGATTAAGTTTTTATTAATTGTATTCTAAATGCGAAATTTATTTTGGGGTGGTAGTCCCTCTACCTTCACTTTTGAGAAGAATTCTTGTATAATTAATATTATTTCTTCTTCAAGCATTTGGTAGAATTCTGCTACCCGAGCATCAAGGTTTTTTTTGGTGAGAATATTTTTAAATGTACAAATTCCATTTCTCTAATAGATACGACTTAGTCCACTTTTTAGTGAGCTCTCATTTATTTCAAAATTTGCCAACTTTGTCTACATTTTTAAACTTATGGGAGCTAGTTATTCATATTTTTGGCTTATGATACTTTTAATATATGTACACTCTTCAGTGATGTCTTCTTTGGTACTTGAAATTGGTAGTTTGTATCTTCTCTTTTTGGTACCGGGGATCTAACTTGGGACCTTGTGCTTGCGAGGCAGGTGGCAGAACCACTGAGTTAAATCCTGGCCCCATGTCTTCTCTTTTTCCTTTCCTTTTCTAATCAGTCTGCTCAGAGCAGAGTTTCTCGACATCTGCATTATGGACATTTTATAACTGGGTGATTCTTTTGGTGGGGCTTTCCCTGTACATCGGATCAGCACAACTCTGATTGATAACAATCAATAACTCTTCCAGACTCTGTCAGACTTCTCCTGGAAGTCCAAATTACCTCCAGGTGAGACACAGTGGGTTAGATTTTTATTCCTTTTATTGGCCTTTGCAAAACATTGGCATTCAGTTTGGGACCACTTTTTGTCTTATACATCCTGACTTAGAACATCTAATCTCTCCTCTAAATTTGTGTGTGTTTATAGAATGCAGTTAAAAATCACTATTCTTATATTCTTGCCTGCTAATTCTGATTTCTAACATCTGTACCAATTTTGGATTGGTTTTGGTTGACTGGTTTACTTCTTATTATAATTACGATTTCCCTGTTTCTTTGTTTACTTAGCAAATTTGAACTAGTTACAAAACATTGTGACTTTTTTTTTTTGTTTCATGCTGCCTATTTCTGCTTTTCTATAAAAATTCCTAAGCTTTAGTATAAGCTAAGTTCCATGGAAACAGTTTGATTTTTTTTGTTGTTGTTGTTCTTGCTTTTAAGATTTTTTGGGTAGGACCCAGAGCAATGTTTAAACTGGAGCAGAATATTTTCCCTATGGAAGTAAAACTCTTATGTGTGCTCTGCCTAACTCTCCATGAATTATGAGGCTTTCCTGAATGGCTGGTACTTTCCCCAGCTCAGTGTGAGCTCTCATACTGCTGCCTTTATTCCTTTCAGGCCATTCTTTCCTTGGCCTGTAGTAATTTTCTCATACATTTATGTTGATCTGTACAGTAGTGACCGATTTCCTGCAGATCTCTCCTTGAGGATGTGCCCCCTGCCCCCAGTACACTGCCCATAAGCTCTAGTTACCTTACCTTTGTCTCTCGGGGTTCAGCACTGCCTTCTAAACATGGGGAGTGACCCCAACCTGGTATGGGATTTTCCACACACACAAGGTGCTGCAGCCTCAAACTTCTCTCCCTGACCGAAGCTGTCAACCCTCTGTCAATCCCACGCTCATGTTTGTTTGTCCAGATCTCAGGGGCCTGATGTGCACTATGTTAAAACTATGTTTCATGTACTGCTATTAATTGCCACCAATTAATGGCTGTCTCCCGTGTCCTTTGAGTCCATGTTGATCAGGAGTACAAGGCTGTGTAAATGTATTCTAAAACATGAAAAGGGAGTATGTTTTAAGAAAAATATCACTTGCCAAATTCAACTAACCAACTGGAAAATAAGAGGAGACGTACAGCCACCTAATAAACCGAAGCACAAATCTGTGCAGAAATTAGCATCAGAATCAGATTTGGGAGCAATATGTGTAAATTACTTAAGGAACAGGTATTTCCTGTCTAGTTCTCTAGCTTCAAAGATTATAGAGAACAACAAAAAAAGAAGAAATTATCTCTAATTCATTTTACCTTACTAATATGTTGACAACAAAAACATTCAAGGGCAATAAGGAAAATTTTTCTTTAGTGCTAGGATTAAACCTTGGGTATTGTCCCTCTGAGCTACATCTCCAGCTCTTTTTATATTTTGCTTTGAGATGGGTCTAACTAGGTTGCTGAGGCTGGTGTTATACTTGTGATTCTCCTGCCTCAGCCTCCCAAGTAGCTGGGATATTATAGGCAGTCACCACTGCACTCACCTGTACCAGCCCTTTTTATTTTTATATTTTGAGACAGTGCCTCACTAAGTCGCCGAGACTGACCAGTCAATCAAGCAATCCATTTTAAATCAGCTTTGCTTTGAACACAGATGCACAAAATCCAAACCTAGAAATGTATGCTTCTAAAAACATTGGGATGTAATTATATGATTCTGTCTCATATTTGTCAATGGTCTGTCGTCATATTTAAAGTAAAACCTGGCCTCTTTACCATTGTTCACAAGGCTCCACGTTACTTGTCCCCTGCCGTCCTGACTTCTGCTCATCCCACGCTCCAATTACTCTCATGCACAGCTGGTTAGTGCAGGCTTTTATACTCGCTCTTCGGAACATTGTCAGTTGCTACATTTTTGCTTTCTGTCTCTTTCTTTTTCTGTTCAGCTCTCCTCTAATGCTTATATTGGTTTGCATGATGTTGCCCCGTAAGTCCCTTTTTTCATTTTTTTTCTTCTTGCTCATCAGACTTACTAATTTCAAATGAACTGTGTTCAAATTCACAGATTCCTTCTTCTGCCTGTTTTAATCTGTTACTGAATTTGTCCAGTGAATTTTTCAATTCAGTTATTGTATTTTTCAACTCCAGAATATTTATTTGGTTTTGTAATAATTCCTCTTTGTTGCTGTTTTGTTTATACTGTATCATTTTCCAGTTCTCTCCCATGCTTCCATTGAAATATTCAAGCATGGGCCGGGGATTTAGCTCAGTGGTTCTGCTGCCTGCTTTGCAAGTGCGAGTCCCAAGTTCAGTCCCTGGTACCGGAAAAAAAAAAAAAAAAAAAAGATCCTGAAATATTTAAGCATATTTAAGACAGCTGTTTTATAGCCTTTGTTAAGTAAGTCTGATGCACATGTTTCTTTAGAGAGTTTCTGAAGGTTTGTTCCTTTGAATGGCCCTTGTTTTCTTTTTATGTTTTGAGACTTTTGTTAAAAATTGGGCATTGCCACTGGGGGTTTAGCTCATCAGCACCACATCTACCTTGCTAGGTCATGAATTCAATCACTGGTTTAAAAAAAATCTAAACATTGGGCATTGGAGGGATCAGCCACCTTCACCAGTCTTTGTAGACTGACTCTGGCTAGGGAAAAGTTTCCTGATCACCTACCATAGTCCTACCAGGACTTTTTTGGGATGAATCTTCCTGGGGCTGAGGATACTTTTCCTGCCAATTTCCTTGTATGCATGGTTGCATTGAAATATCTTATTTTGCCAGGGTATCTAACTTTACCCTTTCTTTTTGGAGCCTTAGTTATTCTACCATATTCCTCAGTCAATGGCCTTTTGCTCTAGAAGTCTGAGGATGTAGAGACTTTTTGCGGTTTTCAAAAACCGTTGCTCCCTGTGGCTCACCCTAGCCAGAGATCTGGACTTATTTTGGCTGTCTGAGGTCTGAGTTAGGCAATGCAAGGACTAGTTCCTAAGAGAGTGCAGACAGGTTAAAAAGGTACAAATCTGGTTAAGATAAGGAGATTAGGGACCAGGTCACTTCTTCCAAACTGTGCCATAGTGGGAAGAGGATGGAAAAGTATAAATTAAAACACCCCAAAATGTCCCCATGGTTGTGAATGTAGATTTTGCTTGATTTGGTATTTGATTAGTCATTGTAGATCTTTGATTCAGTTCCAGAATTCCTAGACAGATATTTTATTCAGTTTCTAATTATTTATTTAATATGCGTGGAAGGAAAAGAATGTCTGTAGCTTCATAGTCTGCTATCATTTTTCTTTTTGGAACTCAGAATCTTGCACTTGCGAGGTAGGAGGCAGCACCACTGAGCTAAACCCCCAGCCCAGTCCTAGTCTGCTATCTTGTGGATGTCATTCCTATCTTTGCAGTTTTAATAACCATCTTGGCGTCAGTGTCAGAGGTCACAGGTTAATATAGATGTATAAGTATCTGAAAGGATTTTGCTGAACAGATTTAGGGCACGGGAGATTTGGAGCAGAGGAATAACTGAGTTAATTTTGAGAATACTTTCGTTGGCTCTTCTCTTGAGAGTGGCCTGAACGGTATCAAGGGAAAAAAATAAACAGACAGTTAGGAGGGTATTGCAGTAATCCAGGCAAGAAAAAATGGTGGCTTGTGCTACAGTTCTCTCAGGAAATTTTGTCTTAGAATCTCTCTCAGATTCTCAATATATCTCATAGGTAGTGTTGGTAGTGTCTGCCGACAGATAGGATATTAAGGAAAAATAGGCACCTGGGAGATTGGAGCTGCCAGTGATTAAGATGTGGAGTATGGGGATGTGTGAATATCACGCTCTTTTTGAGCTTGATAATTTTCAAATGTGCATTACATGTATAAGAGGAACTCATATATGTCTTTAAAGAGCTAGAGAATCTACATGGAGGAAGTACACTTGGATAGTAAAATGATGGCGCTTAAACCTATGAGATGGGCACAGTTTCACAAGGAAGTAAGTGCAGATGGCATAAACAGTTCATCCAAGGGACCGAACGCTGGGATATTCCAGGGTCTCCAGCTCCAGAAGATAAGAAACCAGCAAAGGAAGTTAACAAAGCAAGTTACTGAGAGGCATCCAAAAAAACTTATTTTTGTAATTTGTCTCCATGAGAAAACCAAACTACAGTTGTTCTAATAAATATAAACAAATTCCACGGGGTTTGTAGCTTTCTCACATAGCTCATTCTCGGTCACTTTAGTAGTTACAGGACCAAAACCTGCCAGCGTATTGTTAAATAATAACGTAATAATTATATTTAATTATAATTATTATTTAATAAAGCAATTATTATATCTAATTATAATTATTATATAATTAATACAATATAATATAACATTATAATAGAGGCTAAGAAATCCCAAAGTCTGCCTTCTGCAAGACCATTGCTTTACTCAGTCCACTGATTCCAATGTCAGTCATTATGCACTGGGGGAAAGGAATTAATCAGGCATTTCAGAGACTACTGTATGTAGTCTCTGAGTTGTCGCTAATTCCAGGACACCTAAAATCTGCTGTGGTCCCAGAGTAAGAGCTTATAAAGTGTCAGGAACAGGGGAAGGGGATGTTACTAGAACCTCTGCATTAAGTCCTAGTCTCCTGTGAGCCACGACAGCACAAGGAGAATTAATTAATATGTAGACAGAAATGAGACTTAGAGAAGAAGCTGAGCTTTGGGCCTGATGGATGCTGCTCTGGGCAGCAAGATGTAGCAGATGGCTTGGAGGACTGCGATAACCCTGAAACAATGAGGAACCACGCAGACGAAGATTTGGTTCCTCCCAGGATGTCTCCAGCTGGTGTAGTCCTGCCCTGGAGCATTACAGCATCACCCGACCCTTGAGATCTTAGCTGTGACTGGAGGTGAAACGAAGTTATGCCTTGACATGCCCTAGCTGGCCTGTAGGCAGGAAAACTAGGCATGATAATCCTGGTAAAATTCCAGAGGTCTCTTTGGGGAAGACTGGGAGAAAGATTTTATAGTATACATTTCTGGTTGTACCTTTTAGTCTTTCGTAAGAGGACCTAACTTTTCTTTTATTTAAGGGATCGTGAGTATGTAAAAAAGTTGAAGTCTGATTTTATGATTGGGGTTAGATTTCTCTTCACTTGACCTAGACTTTCCTGCTTATATAGATCAAATAAGGATTTACTAGGCTTCCTCTTTTACTTTTAGGAATAGTACAACCAACTAGCCTCGCACAAGTCAGAATAACTCATCAGATTGCTGCGTTTACTCTGCTGTCCATTATGGTAAGGGTTCCTGTGTTGCTTCAGATAACTGGGTGCCCTAACTGGCCTTTACTACCCTGGGATCAAATTACTGCCATTGCATTCAGTTGCCACACTCTAAGATGTGGCACAGAGGGAAGAAAAATAACTGTGTTCTTGGAGGACAAAAAGGCTCCCCCTCTGCACTGCGGTGAAGGTTATGTCTTCTGGACCCGTCCAGTGTGGTGAGATCTCAACTGACAAATGCATTTTAATATTGCAGCCTACCTAAGTCTTTGAATTCCTTCTTGTACATTAATCCAAGGCATGTGTCTGCAATTTCAAACTCAATTTCAGCTCATGTTTCAGCCAACTAATTAATCAACCAACCAACCAAGCAAACAACCTGGTGCAGTGCTCTCTAACTTTCCGAGTGGTAAAAATCTTCTTACTGAGACCTTATCCATAAATTTAGCTTGGTGCAACTTTATGCTTCTTTTAGCATTGTCTCCTAACTTTAGTATCCATTCCTACACACATTCCCCTGATTTCTGTCTGTATAAAGTAGAAAAATCAAGTTGTTCTTTTTTTTTTTTTTTTGTACTGGGGATTGAACTCAGGTCCTTGAACTTGCGAGGCAGGTGGCAGAACCACTGAGCTAAATTTCCCACCCTCAAGTTGCTCTTTTGAAGTGTGACAGAGCTCCTCAAGGGTCACACTTCAGCAGCTTGGTAGAACTTGGTGCTAATTATAGGTCTAGAAGCAGAGAGGTGGTGTGGGTGGGTCCAGAGGGCGCTCAGCTTTGTCTAGCACTGCAGCTATCTGGGGAGAGGCCATTATGGTTTCTTCAGGCAACTCAAGTTAATCCGCTCAGACAGGGGCATAGGAGTTGCCATCATGGGGTGGAGAGGCCTCTTCCACTGGGAAAGGAGACTTACCAAATTTAGCGGGCAATGTCCTTGCCTTCGTCGAGGTCTTGCTACACAGCTCCATTCCTGTGTCTGATTTTTGTTCCTTCAAAACTTGTGCCCTCACATAAATAGCAGAGATGTTAGGAGGCTGGAACCTCAATTTGTGTTGTAATTCTGCGGGTCCTGGGATGAAGCCTGATTTTCAGCAGTCTCAGCCCTCCATCCCAGGAGATTCCCTTCAGGCACACAAGCAAGTTTCAGACGATTTGTGTGCTTTTTTTTTTGAGCTACAGATTCAAATCTCTGATCTGACTTTTTTTTTTTCTTTTCCCATTTCGCCCAGTGACATTAGGTCCTAACAGCCAATCCTATAAGAGTCATTAGTTTACAGAAAGTGTTTGAGAGCCTCCTATAGGCAATCATTCACTTGGGTGCTTGGTGTAGGTGGATGATTAGAAATATCCAGTAGTAATGTTTTGTATATCTTCATTGAGAGATCGTTTCATAGACTATCATTGCTGTCTTTATTACTAGAAATAGATTAGTGTCTTTAAACACAATCAATTAGAAAGCCAATTTCAGGAAAGTAAAAAACAATTCAGAGAATTCATTCCTAAGGTTATGTTCCTTTAGAACCACTCTTGGTACCAAAAATATGGATCAGTTAAGCTTTCTGAGAGGCACACAATTCCCCAGATCTGCAGCAAGCATGCTGGGGGCCCAGAAGAACCAAAGGTGCAGCCTGAAAGCCAGTGTTCCACATTGTGTCAAATCAGGAAGCTACCCTGATGTCTGTGACTGAAGGCTGTCGGGCCCAAGGTTTCTTCTGATTCAGCCTTATTCAGGTCTGGACAGGCCTTCAGTTGATTAGATAAGGCTCACCCGCATCAGGGAGGGCACTCTACTTCCGACTCAGCAGTTAATCCCATCCAGAAACATCCTCACCAACGCTTCCAGAAAAGTATCTGGCCAAAGGTCTGGGCATCTCCTGGTTCAGTTGTATATATATCTCCCCAGTCCATGCACACACATTACGATGAACATAAGCGCTACCTGGAATATTTTTTTCAGAACATAATTGCTCTGCAAGAAAGGGCTTGCATCGTGCAGCAGAGCAGCATAGCTTTACACCTTAATGTGTTCAGGTACAGAAAGACGGTGATGCAAGATGTAACACTTAAATTACTTTTCACTAAATTATTCTGTGCCTAATTATGCATTTAATGACAGAATGTAAAATTCTAAATAATCAAAATAACATTGCAAACATATTTGGGTAGAATACATTTTCTTTAGCATGAGGTTAGCAACACGTGACGTGTTGTTACCTACATGGGTTCAGGCAAGAAAAAGTAGTGGTCCATGGGAAGCTGTGTGTACCCTCTGTGGTCTACAAGCAAGGCTGTACTGGAGTCAGTGAGAGCTGTGTGGAAACAGAGCTGTAGTGTAGGGATTATTCTCTCCATGTTCGAGATGGGAAATTAAGCTGTGTGACTGTGCCTCAGGGTCCTTGTGGAGCAGTGACAAAGGTAAGGCTCTAACTCAGTGGGGGACGAACACCCCAATGCAGTTCAATCCTCTCTCCCGGGCCTGATTTAATGGTTTTGACCGTATGTTTAGTGAAAAACCCTGGCTTAGTAAACAATCCTTACAGAACCTTTTCGTGATGCCAACGAAAAAAATTTTCCTGGCCACCTTTCATGTTTTCCTTTCTTTCTTAATAAAACTTTCTTCAGTTGCCTTGAAGAGATCCATGCAATTCACCTGCAGGCCCTCCAGGTGTGATGCAGCTGTCGGAGCTCACTGGCTGCAGGTTCACGGGTCACACACGGTGTGAGTGCCGAGAAGCCACCGGAGCCCATCTGCCTGTATTCAGAGTTTTGTTAATAATTTTTTCCTGATTTTGAAAGGAGCACATGCTCATTATAGATAATGGCAAAAGCCCAGAGAAGATAGTAACAGTCACTTGCACTTCCCAGACTTCACTGTTAAAAATTTTCATTCTCATTTTCTGTGATTATTTTAAACACTGTATAGCCACAAAATGAGTGTAGACCCATGCAGAAACACACACCGTAGTGGGTAGACACCACTGTATTCGATACTCGTGCTGCAGCACTCCATGCTGGAAGGTAAGCTGTTCTGGGACAAAGAAAAAAATTTTTTTTTGGTACTGGGGATTGAACTTGAGTCCTTGCACTTTCGAGGCAGGTGGTGGAACCACTGAGGTACATCCCCGGCCCCCAAAGAAAATTAAAAAAAAAATGTATTCACTGTTATTTTCTAGGCCCTACAATATCTGTCATTCAGTAGGTGACTAATAAATGTTTCTGAGTGACTAAATTAATGACTAAAACTTTGAAAGGAATAACATAATGTTAGTATTTTCTCAAAGTATGTATTCTTCTATGGCATCTCTTAAAATATTATGTAAGGCATGACTTCTATGTGGAGAATTTTATACGGACAGTGGTATCTCTGTTCACGAATTTAATTTGCTCCGCAGTTCTGGGGAAGATGACCGCATTTGTGTTTGTCACAGCTGTCTTCCCCAGACTCAGGGAGCAAATTAAATTGTGAACCAAGGTTCCACTGTACATTAAGTCTGCACCTCCATAAAATACCATGGGCTCATCCATCAGGACACCCAGTCGCCCCTTGAGCCTTTTTGCATTCAACTTCTTCCTGTAGCTACTACTTCTATTCTGACTTTTATAGCCATAGATTAGTTTTGCCTGTTCTTGAATCTTCATAAGTGGAAGTTTTAAAAATCTGCTTTTTTTAGATCTGCCTTTATTCACATAGCAAAAAAATTTTTTTTAGCAATTCACCCACGTTGTTGAGAGTGTCACTGGTTCATTCCTCTTTGTTGTTGCTCTGTGGAATTCCATTCTATAACTATACCATAGTTCTACCCCACACATATACCACAATTTATTTGTTCTCCTGGTGACAGGTACCAGGGATGTTTCCATTTTGTATAAGAGGGGCAATGAAAAATTATGGTGACTGTTTAGATTTTTACATTCATTAGGAAAAGACACATTGCCATTAATTCTCCTCAAAATACTTTCTCTTACTTTGAATGCAAAAATCTCATTGCTCTTGTCTCTTTCTGAAGTTGCTCTGGAGTCCTCTTTTGTGCCTTCGTTGCACTGTTCTGGCTGCCTTGGTGTCCTGGACCCATTCAAAACATTTACCTTTCAGTCACTGTGACTTTGGGGAAGAACCAGGAGTCACATGGCATCCGATCTGGTGAATAAGGTGGAGCGGACACACTGTCATATTTTTCCCAACCTGCATTTCTATTGGATGGCACTGAGCAGCAGCATTCACCATAGACATATTTTTTAATCACACCTTGTAAAGGTGCTCATAACAGGAATAATGGGCAAGTGCGTTTGAAGTGGGGGGAAGTGCTTTGAGGGTGGATGAAAGGCAATGTGACTTTTACTGTGGCAAAGTTTTATTTTAAACTTAGAATGTTCACCAACGGTATGTGACTGCCCCTTGTACCATGATGAGTCAAGCTTCCGTGGACATTCTGGTATAAGTCCTCCTTCTTGGATATGTAAGAACACAGTGTGGGTAGATGTGTGCTGAGTTGTAGTAACCAAATCATTTTTCAAAGCGATTGGAGCAATTGACACTTTTCCCGAGTACAGTGATGTATGAGAGCTGCATTTCCCCACATCCTTGCCCACACTGGGAATTCTCAGTCTTTGAAGCTATGGAGTAAAAGGGGCACCCGTCAGTACCTGGTGAGTTCTGACACTGAATGAACTCCCTTCCCGCTTGCTGCCTGTGTGGAGATCCTTTCTTGTGAGTGCCATTTTTTGTGAAGTTATGTCATTTGATGAACAGAAGTTCTTAGTTTTAATAAAATCCGATTGATTAATTCTTTTTCTTTGTGGCTAAAGCTTTTAGTGCTCGGTTTAAGAAAGTCTTATATAGCCCGAGGTCACAAAGGTATCAGTCTGTATATTCTTCTAGAAACTTGAGAGCTTCACCTTTTCCATTTAGATCTACGATCTACCCCACATTGATATTTGTGTATAGGCTGAGGTCGAAAGTTAATTTTTCCATGTACTACCCAATTGTTTCCACAAGATATATAAAAGGGGCATTCTTTGCCTGCTGCATTTCATATTAGTGCCTTTGTTGCAGACAGTGCTTCTGCGTGCGTGGTTCTGTTTTTGGACCCCTTTCCCCTGTTCTGTTGGTTTATTTGCCTATTGGGTGGTTAACTGATTAATTGGCAACTTGAGTGGGGAACACCCATCTGAACTGAGTAGGCATTGTTCTGGGTAAGGAAGAACTGCCTTAAGCAACATTATTCTCAGAATGGCATAAAAGGACAGTGGGAGGAAAGGAGCTCAGCTGATCTTCCTCGGAGGGGCTTCGGCCATGCCCTTTGGAGGAGCTCCGGTCCTCACCTTTGCTTTGAGTGCCATCTCCTGGCTTTGGGGCAGACTCTTCAGCGTTCAGCGCCTACCTTCCAGCTTGCCTGCGCAGGCAGAGTTTTTACCCTTAGACCTCCCGCTGCAGACACCTTGGTTTTTCTTGGAGGATACTTCAGCCTCTTGCTGCGGTCTCCTTGGGGACATTGCTGTGGGCTCCAGGCCAGAAGGACCCTTTGGATTTCTAGCATGCAGACAGATCTTGAGCACTCCTCTACATCTGATTCTGTGGGCGGCCATTGTAGGGCGATCTTGTGAATTTTTGTGACCCGCACTAAATCTGAGTCAGAGCATGTAAAGAGAATCTTTTGAGGGGCTTTGCCCCAGCCCTGCAAGCTCTTATAAGCACTAATACATTTGTTTTGTTTCATTACAGCATCATTTTTAATAGTTGCAAGTCTTATTTGTTTTATTTTGCCCATTGTCAGATATTTAGTTATCAAACTTCCTTTTTTATTGCACAAACATCCCTAGGAATAAGACTTTGTGAAAGACCATGGTTCTTCCCATAGGGTAAATAGAAGACCTAGCATGACTAAATCTAAAGAATGTACATAGTTTGTGTTTTCTATCCACTTTCAGGTCATTATTGACAGTAAGTTTTCGTGTTTTTTTTTTTTTTTTTTTTTTTTTTTTTTTTTTTGGTACCAGGGATCAAACTTGGGACCTTGTGCTTTCAAGGCAGGCAGTGGAACCACTTACCTAAATCCCCGGCCCTGGGTCATTATTGAAGAAATATGTCATATTAAGCTTTTGCCAGCATTACATGACAGTATACCTTTATGTCAATGCTTGCATATTTCTTAAAAATTATCTGACAATTTATATTTGGGCTTGGAACAAAATATTTCTCAGAATTTTTTTATTGGTTTGGTTTTGCTTTTTGTATTACTAGTTTGCCAAGGGTAGATTTAAAAATCATTTATATGTACAATGGTTACTTGGTTTCTATTTTTGTGACTTACGTGCTTATGTGCTTTCTACCTTCTATTAAAGGTGCTTCTCACTCCCCCATTACTGAGGATCGAACTCAGGACCTTGCACTTGTGAGGCTGGCAAGATGACACCAAGCTAAATCCCTGGTCTTAAGATGCTTTTCAATGGGTTAGAATGAATTCTTTCATATTAAATGTACCAATATTTATTTTTGGTATTTATTAAAAATCTTTTCTAGTTTTTTTTTTATTTAAGCCATTTTTTATTCTTAGAGGGTTATTTTTAGTGTTAATATTTTTCAACTTATTCTTTTTTAATGAAGTCTCTTCATTATAAATTTAGCCTAGTGTCATGAGTATAAAGCCCTTCTCCTTTCTGGGGTTATTAAATTTATTCAGATATAATTCCTTTTATTTTATTTAGAATTTTTATTATAAATTCTGAGAAATCACATATTTTATCTTAGTTTGAATTCATTGCCATACAATTTCATGATATTTTTATGTATTAAACATTTCTATTCTACCCATATTCCTATTTTGTTTTCATTTCTAAGATAATCTTACCTCCATTTTTCTAAATCATTTATCAATTTTTGTATCTTGTCTTCAAAAAACCAACTTTTCTTGCATGTCCTTTCATTGTTTCTTTAATTTTTTGCCTTATTTTGATTTGTTTTCCTTTTAAGGTCTTAGAATTTATGTTGAAAGCTTTTTCAAATTTTGATGTGTAACTCATTATTTTAATCATTTAGAAAACATACACTTAATGTATATTGACCTCTAATGCTCCTTGAACTTCATCTCACAACTTTTGTATGTATTTTTATTTTTAAATTTTCATTCTATTTATTCAATGATTCATGAATAATGTTCTCTAATTTCCAGCTGTAACATTTGGAATCATCCTTTGTCCATTTCTCCTTAATTTGATTTCAGAGAATTTTGTTGGCAGAGTATTAGCCTAGCACAACATCAGTGTTTGTAAACATTTCATGTTTCTGGAAGGTTTTCAATTTCTAATTGTTGGTTTCAGTTTGTTATTCATGTCACTAAGATTGTGCACATATAATTTTCTTCTTATAACCCTGAAAAGTTTAGTTTTTTATATTTGGAGTATATATAGTTATGTATATCTATGTTTAAAATTGCTAAATCTTCATGTTGACTTGTTTTTAATGTCAATCAATGATTATTTATTCATAATGCTTTTCTTTTTAGTAAAGTTTTTTATCTTAACTTTCAGAGGAACATCAGCTTTCTTTTGGTAAATATTTACCTGCTGTCTGTTGTGTGTGTGTGTGTGTGCACGCATGCGTGTGTATGTTTGTGTGTGTGTTTCTAATGTTTTACTTTTTTTTTTTTTAATGGTGTCGAGGATCGAACTCGGGTCCTTGAATTTGCAGAGCAGACCACTGAACCGCTGAGCTAAATCCCCGTCCCTCTATTGTTTTACTTTCAATCTCTACATACATTATCTTTTTTGTTTGCCTATTTTTAGTACTGGGGATCAAACTCGGGACTCTGTGCTTTGAGGCAGGTGGCATTATCTTTAACTATTTCTTATAAGTAGTATATATCTCCAGTGTGGATAAAAAAAAGTTGTATGCTTTGTATTCCATTTGATAAAACTCACTTCTGCCTATTTCTGTTTTAACCTTTGAATTTCTTGAGTCTGTCTTATTTTTCCACTCTTAGTAATGGACTCAAATGTTTACCTTCGAAACTACTGACACTTCAAATTTAGGTTAAAAGAAAAACCTAGATCGTACCATTAAATTATCTAATAGTAACCTTAGAATTTGGTAATTTTTCCAGTGCCTTTAATATTAAACAGAAGCAGAGAAAAGACTACATTAAATCATGCTAACTGATGACATTCGACCCTCACTTCAGTTTTAGGATTTTAGAGAGTAGTAGAAAGTGTGCTTAGACTTGCGAGGAGGAGGAACACACGGGGCTTGGAACATCAATGCCTTAAAATAGCTGCTGCCTGTTGAAAATGTTTTCTTCCTGCTGTGCTGTGCTAGGAATCCTGTAGGCAGCGGCCCTTCCTGAGCAGCCTCCACAGCAGCAGGCTCTGTGGGGCTGGGCACGCCCAGGTGGGTACATCTTCCTGTGAGTCCTGGGGCTGTGCTGGCTGGAGAGGAGTCCCTGGGTCGCACATGTGCAGGAAGTGGGTTCTTCTAGAGTTGCCCGCTTGTCTCCTTGCTTCTTTCCCTCTTGACTTGTGAACAGAGTTCTTGCAGTGAGCAGGATTTCCTAGGATTTCTGTTTTTTACTCCCAAAGCGGTGGCCTCCTTCCACCCCAACCCATCCTGTCTTCTTTCCAGGCCCTGTCTGGTCAGCTGCCCTCTTGGCTCTGGCCTGGAACAAGGGGCTGGTGGCCAGAGTGCTCCTCAAGATGCCCGTGCTGCTGCCTTTCTCTTACTAGCATCCCGTCAAAGCTCCCTGCTGGCAACATTGCCACCCACTTGCATACCCAGTGCAGCATTCGGTTGGAGCCAGAGTACCGTCATCTTGGATTGGAGGGTACTAGGGATCGAAACTTTGTACTGCTTTACATCCCCAGCCCTTAAATTTTTTTTTTTTTTTTTGAGATAGGGTATCACTAAGTCACTAAGTCGCCCAGGTTAGGTTTGAATTTGAAAACCTCCTGCCTCAGCCTCTCAGAATCCTGGGATTATAAGCGTGTGCTGCCACTGTGCCTGGAAGTCAACCATTTTAAAACAAACCATGACTCACCCCTATGACATCTTACCCAAACAGCGTGCTCCCAGAGGATTCCCCGGTGACCTCAGGATCGGGGTGTGGGCAGATGTGGGTGCTTGGCAGAATGCTTCAAAGCCAGCCCGTCTTCCTTCCAGTCTCCTTACAACAGCACAGCGCCTGCCCCTGGGTGCAGACCTTCCTGTGTCTCTCCAGCTGCTGTGGAGCACATCCATTAAGCACGTCTTTGCTCTGATTCTGGTAAATTCTTTGCCTCCCACAACACTGGCCTCTGCAACTCCATTTCACAGGGCACCGTGCCCACTAGCGGGGGATGAATCCTGGCAATCACCAAGGAGGTCTTGATTCTGGGGCACAACTTCCTTCCGGCCCAGATCTCATCATAGGCTTCCTGCTGTGCCTAATGCCCACCCTGGACGGAAACCAGAAGGAAATGCAGGTTAGGAGCAGAGTCTCAGGACTATGATTTCCTTCCAGTTACTCAATGAGAACTTTTCCTCTAAGGCATTAGAGAAAAGGAACAAGAAAAGCAGTGTGGAAATAGCCAAGAAAAATAAGATCTGTCACACACCGAATATCAAGTAACCAGTCTGCTATTGACAGCTGGAAGTCTCCCCCAGAAGTTTACTCAGTTTTAGTTGTTATTACACAAAATAAATGAAAAGTAAAAGCACAGCTAAAGGGAAACAGTGAGAGAATTAAGTCTGTCATTTACATTTATAATCAAAGTAGTGAGCATCAATTTACCCTCTGTGATCAGTTCCCTGTGTGCAGTGTAATTCTTTTTATATTTAAGTTTGGGTCTGATCCCCTCGCCTAATCAGTGGATAAGTTATCCAGGAAATATGTAGATGTGTTCAACCAGAATTTGTCAGTTTTTATTAGAAAGAAGCCTCTTGCTAAGTTGGCACCTATTCTATTCTACTTTATATCCCGCATTATTTTAATCGTGTTTACTGTGAGAGTCTTTGCATATGTTTAGTTCGGATGAAATTAGTCTAATGAGGTAAAGCCCAAGAAGTTTTAATTAGTTGGTGTGAAAATGTAGACGTCTCATGCAGTTTTGTGTGGGTTTCTCTCTGAGAGAAAGAGCAACGCGTCAGTTTCTCCCAGAATCTCCTGATTACCCAGCTCTCCTTGCTATGTTGTCTCCTACCTACTTATCAATTCCGAAAGAGGAAATTGGATGGCTTCACCAGCAGGTGTTATAAAACTCTCAAAGTCAGGCTAGCTGAAACTCAATAGAGTAGCAAATTAGGCCCTTGGAGCTAGAAAGTTCTGAATGTTACCCTAAAATTGTTCCCCAAGTGTCTCTGTTCTCTGGAATCCACCAAAGCCCATTTGTGCCTGATGCGCTGGATATGAAAGAGACCCTTGGGCCTCCATTTCATGGAACACGCTCCGCTTCAAATAAATTACTTCTCAAAACTCGGCCAAGTTTTGGACTCTACACATGATCTCTAACAGTTTTTAAAGTCTCTTGGTCCTTGTGAGACTTTGCAGAGTTGGCTGAAAGAAGTAGCCAAGCAAATCTTTAAGAAGATACTCTTTTCCTAACCAAGGAGGTGTGGATTTAGGGATAGGGAGTGTTTTTAAGTCTGCCCTTGAAAACTGTTGAAAAGTCCTCCCGACCTTCGCAAAGCTTTAGGGGCAAAAAATAACTGCTTGTGGATTATTTTGCATTTGTATTTTAATTGCTTCCAAACCAAGTTTGCATCCAGCTTTTTTACTCAATGTTTTGCATTACGCTTGATTCCCCATTATTCTCCTGGTTTAGGCTTTCACATCCATTCCAGCTCCCAGAGCCAGAGGTGGGGTATTGTTAAGGGTTCTCAGTTGCAGGCAGAAATCCCCTCTGGTTAGTTAAGCAGAAAAGGAATTTATGAGAAGGGTAGCAGACAGCTCGCAGAAAGGATAAGGGGCTGGAGAAAACAGAAGCCACGCAATAGCCAAAGGGGAGAGGAGCTCAGTCTAGGCCGGCTGGGCACATCTACATGCCTGCCAACTGGGAATGGACCATGCTCAGCACTGCTAGAGCCAGGGAGAGCTAAGTGTTCCTTCCAGGCTGTTGCCAACATAGCCACCAAAGAGACTCCTTTGGGGCCCTTGATTCCTTCTGTCACTCAGTCCAGAGCAAGGCCCAGGAGGAGACAGCGGCTGAGGCCTTGTCCCATGCCCAGTGGCAGCCGCCAGGGCCCAGGAAAACAACTGTTCCAGGTGGTGTTTCTAGGTGAGATGACATTTTATCAACCATCAAGAGTCACACACTGGGGAGGCGTCAGCCACAGGAAGGTCATTAGGTAAGTAAAGGTAAAAAAAGGAAGCCTCTAACAAAACAAAACAAAACAAAACAAAAAGCAGAAAACAAAAATCAACCCCCAAAAGAAACATCATCTCTATTGGTATGAGAAGAAGAATAACAACAAGGTCTAAGCCAGGTTCTCAGCACTGACAAGGGGCCTGGTGGAGCATGATGGTCAGAATATTCCTTGTCAGTTATTTCAGAAAGAGCCTTGGCTTTTGTAACATAGCAGAAAGAACATCAGGGAGACATCAAGTCGGAACAAGGTATAAAGTCACCCATGGGGCAAGTCTATGAGGGGTGACACCAGAGGCCGTGGGCGCTCGGTCCAGAGGTTGTGCCGAGCACTTATCGGGGTCCCAGGGAAGGTGGCGGTCAGTAGTGGGGGACATGCAAACCTCATGCTTTTCTCTCTAGGTTGATTTCCCTCCTAACTATATGAATGATCAGACAGGTGATGGGTTTAAACAGGTTCCCCAAAGTGCCCCTGCTTAACACTGGTGTGGGTATCCTCTGATCCTTTCTCAGATTCTGATTTTTGTTCTGTGTTCTTTCACCCTGTACTTTGAATGTAACCTTCAGTGACCCCTTCACTTGCCAGCCTGACCTCACTATTCTTTACCATAACCTATGTGTTGACCCCAGTGGAAAAGACTTCAGGGTTCAGAAGGAAAGGTGTTATGGTCTCCTGGTTTGTGTTCCCCCAAATTCATATGTTGAGACCCTAATTTCCAATGTGACTATACAGTCGTGTGCACTAACAATAGCGATGCATTCTGAGAAATGCGTCACTAGGTGATTTTGTCATTCTGTGAACATCATGGAATGTACTTACAAAAACTATGATGGCTACAACCTTCATAGGAGACACAGCCTTATGAGGTCATCACTGTATGTGCTATGTGTCTTTGGTTGAAATGTTGTTATCTCAGCTCATGACTCTAGGGGCAAGCCTGTGAGAAGGTGACAAAGGTGATAGTAAAGGTGATGAAGGTCATAAGGGTGGGGCCCTAATCCAGTAGGATGGTGGTGCCCTTGTCAGAAGAGGAAGAGAACCAGAGCCAGCTGCTTTTCATACACCTGAGGACACAGCCATCTGTGGGCCAGAAACAGAGACTTCAGCATAAATCAACCCTCCCTGAACTTGATCGTGGACTTCCCAGCCTCCAGAACAGAGAGCAAATAAATGTCTGCTGTTCAAGCCACGCGTTCTATGGTACTTTATTATGGTTCATTCAAGGGGCTAGAATACATGTTATGATTATCCAATATTTATTTTTAGGGAGCATTTCCCTTTGCTGGCCTATCAATCTCCATGGGATCACTTGGCTTGTTGAGAAATTATTCTATCGCTATCTTTGATTGCATTGCAGTGTTCATTTCACAATAACAAATATTTTTCTAATTCCAAAAGCATTAAAAGTCTTCCAGAGTGTAACTAGATGTGATAAAATTATTGGAAGACTCATTCTGGAGGAACATCCCATTTCAATGAAAATTGTAATTAATAATGAAAGCAGAATGCTGGGAAGGATTGTTGGATTATTTATGCCTAATAAAGACACAGCTGAAGTTTGTGACCAGTGTTCTAACAAGATAAAATAATCTGAATAACACAATCACTATTTTCTATTAATCTAGAAACACTGGGACCTAACACATGCATTATACCCAAGCTGCGAAATACCTTGGCAGTCTTATATTGGAATTATTACACAAAGAGGCCATGTTTTAAGAGTATTCTCAATAGATATATATTTATCTTTTAAAATAGCTGTTAAAAATTGGAAATATCCGCAAATCACTTGGAACCAAATCAGGTAACACATTCAGCTGGTCTTTGCTCACAAAAACAAGATTGGAAAGAAATTGATTAAACTGATTTTTTTGAGGGGGTAAAATGTAGTTAAAAGCAAGATCAAGAATGTTCTCATAATTAGCTTTCCTGGTGGTGGCTGACACAAGCACTTCCTCTACCATGCCGACTTTGGAAAAAGCAATAATAAGTGTTTTCATTGTCACTTTGCTGTCACTCCAAGACTTTTCTGACCATTTTAGGACTTTCTTCTTTTTATATTCTCACTTCTTGTGTTACTGACAGCAATTAAGGGGGCTTTTAAAATGCATGTCCAGAACCACGCCTGCTCCCGACCCAGCAGCCATCGCTCAAGCGCTGGGAGGTAGGCCGGGCCCTGATCCACCGCGGGAAGGAGAACCACGCCTGCTCCCGACCCAGCAGCCATTTCTCAAGCACCGGGAAGGTAGCAGTGCAGGCGCCCCTGAACCCCCATAATTCCGCCCCCCCCACACTCTCAGACCTCCTGACTTTGCAAGTCTTTGGACCCACTCTGCAAAGACAGAGGTGGTCATCAAGGGCATTTTTCTGAGTTCCCAACTTTGAACATCTTTAAAGAAATGGCGTGGGAAACCTGTAATAGAACATTGCGGAGTTCAACCATTCAGAAGGATGGGGAACTCAATCTGGGCCTTGCAGCCCGAGGTCAGTCAGTGTCAT
>NW_022900930.1:45254959-45255548 GCF_012274545.1 Fukomys damarensis | reverse complement strand
AATAATCAAGATCCCCGAAACCCAACAGAAGAACAAAATACTACAAGCAGTAAGAGAAAAGAAACAAATCACATACAAAGGAAAGCCCATCAGAATTACAGCAGACTTTTCAACACAAACCCTTGGGGCAAGGAGAACCTGGAATGAGATATTTCAAGTACTAAAAGAGAACAACCTCCAACCTAGACTGATGTATCCAGCAAAACTCTCTTTCAAAATGGAGGGGGAAATAAGACACTTCCACGACAAAGAACACCTGAGAAACTACATGAACACCAAACCAGCACTACAAGGAATTCTAAACAAGATCCTAGAAAAAGACAATGAAGGCAGCACCACCATGAGGCTGAACAGAGCAAATCAAATAGGCAAGGCAAGAAATTAAAAGGAGAAGGTGAAAAAGTAAAAAGAGTCAACAAAAGGCCAATAACATGTCAATAATAAGTCAGTACATATCAGTTATAACCAGCATTGTCAATGGCCTCAACTCACCAATCAAGAGAAATAGACTGGCAAAATGGAATAAGGAGCAAAATCCAATAATATGTTGTATACAAGAAACACACCTAGTGCAAAAAGAAGCCCATAG
>NW_022900930.1:45184900-45254141 GCF_012274545.1 Fukomys damarensis | reverse complement strand
AGAAGCAATTTAAATATGTTCAGGGACCATTTTCATCTCCAGAATTAAGGATTATTTTGATGTTACATCATTGCCTTTTCTCTTTTACTTTCCTTTTTAGTTTTATTTTAGGATTCCCTATTTTTAATGTTCATACAGAGATTTCTTTAACTGAAATACCGAATAGTTTCTTTGGTGTGAAAAACTACAATAGTACACAGGATCCTAATGAGATAATTAATAATGTGAAATAGGAAGTAAAGGGCTAAAGGTGTAGGGAAAGTGGGAAGGGTGGGGGAAAGGTAATAAGGGAGAGGAAAAAAATATGGGAAACTGAAAAAATGGAAATAAAGTGTTTGTAAATGGGGAGGGGAGGAGGGGGTGAAGGGAGGGCAGGGACAAGGGGAAAAATGAGAATCAAGACCTATTATGTAAAGGTACAGAATCCCAATGATGAATGTAATTGTATTGTATACCTAGATTGTACCAATAACCTCAATAAAAAGAAAAAAAAAAACAACAATATAAAATGCATGTCCATTACAATGGCTGTTAATACTGGTTTCTAAAAAGAGATACTGTGACTTAGAAAGCTTTTAGGCTCAGGAAAATATATGAACTTTTCTTCCTTCCACAACCTCCCTGTCTCTAGAAACTCACTGTAAATATTGGAATGAAAGCATTTAGGGACCAGACAGTGCAAGGGAAGTGAAGTATAGCAGGCAGCTGGGTGGATCTGCGCCCAAGGACCCGGTCTTTCTCATGGAAGGCAAAGAATCCCGTGGGAGCCCTGAGATTTGGCCTTTTCAGGTTAAATGGCTTTCCGTGGAATCAAGGCATTGAAATAAGGCGAGTTGTGGAAGGCATTGTTTGGTAATTAAAGCAAAACAAAACAAAACAGATTTAGGTCTCTTGGGCTGACCCTCTGTCTTTTTCCAACTCTGGCAAATATTTACCATCTGTTTTCTATTTTTTTAGTCACAGGCTTGAGCTCTTAAAAAAAAAAACAAATGTGGTTTTATCATGGGTTTTTACATGCTTCAAAATCTTTGCATCAGAATGAGTTACTGTTGAAGGATTTGCACATTTATGAAATAAAGAGTTGGACCAGAAATAGCATTGTGTCTTCCATTCTAATATAGTAACTGAAATTACATATTTTCCCTAATTATATCGAGTGCTTCAAAAATTGCATTTGAGTTTTCCAGCCTGAAATGATTTTACATTATCATCTCCAATAAGGGCATAAGAAAATTGGGGATCAGATAGATCCATGTACAAACTAGCTTCCACTCCAGGTTAAAAAAAACCCTAATGCTGAAACCGAAAGCAAAAGCAAGACACCTGAGAACGTTAAGAGGCTCATTAGCCATTATCCTCGGTGCTCGTCTTCCAGGGTTCGCAATCACACCGATCCACGTGAGCTGAGCCACGGTACACATGATGGTCACACTTAGCGTTCATCAAGTGTGAACTGCTGTAAACCAGAGGCCCTGCATTCTGTCACATTCCAGTGTTCTGGTACATGGGACCTGTCGCCAAATGACACTCCAGCCATAATGTCCCTGTTTCTAAATCCTGTTAGCAACCCTCCAGCAGCATGTCACCTGCTGCGTTGTATCCGCTGATCCTTACAGCAGCTGTGCAGAGTTCCCCTTAGAAATCTAAGCAGTTGCCAGCCCTGTATTCTAATCAACCATCCTTGGGCATCTATGTCTTAGTGTTCTTTTTGGCTTTTGTGCCTTTGACCCTAGAGATGGAGCTGCATCTTGGCAGTTACTGACATCCGAATTTCTCCACTCTTTCAGTGCCTATGTAACCAATTCCCTGTATTAAATACCTTCTTCTGAAAAGCCTTGTGTGGTTTCTGGTTTCCTTGACTGGATCTAACTGATCACTACAATACTGTTTTATGCAGGCATAGGTTTTGTTAAAGTTAGCACAGCTATTACTTCAGCATGCATTTAGAAACACTAAAGGGGGGATACTTTTACAGTAGTAATTGATGTTAGGAGAGTATAATAAATATGTATTTGGTTTTGTCCTTAATTCCTGGCCCACAGCTCCCAAATCCCTGTGAATTTCCCAGGTGATAGGAATATCTGAATGGAGGCTTTTTGCCAGAAATGTCAAGGCATGGTTAGAGGCTTCTTGGGGGTGAGGAAGGACTGGAGATGCTCTTGAATGATAGAATTTGAAAAGCTTCCAAGCTGGTGAATGTGTGTATGGGCTGAGAGAGGGGATATATCCAAACTGCATGAGGACAAAAACCTTTGTCTCCAGACAGGACAAGATGTGGCATCGCCTTGTGGGCACCAACTTCCTGGCCTCCGTGCATCACACAGATGTGTTCCTACCTGGAAACACCTGCACGCTTGCCTGTGTGCCTCAGCACGCGCCTGTTTGTGTGGCTGCTTTCTCATGCGTTTGCTCCTGTGGGTGCAGGCACATGAGTGCACCTGCTCACGGGTGTATGTGTGTGTATGCAGGGGGGTGGAGCAGGAAGGGCGTGAGGATGGTGAAGTCCTGGATCTTTCCTCAAATCACAGGCAGAACTAGAAAGTTTTTGCCCTGACAATGAAAAACTGAAGGAGTGTGCAGAGGATAACTAGCCCCTGATGCTCTTCAAATCTTGCGCTAGAACCCTCAGACCCATATCAGAACAATGCCTTTACTCACAGATACAGCGATAGCAATTACAGCTATTATCATGGATAATTAAAATAACAAGGTCATGTCCAATCTAGCTTGTTAGCAACACTCAATAACTGTAATAACTAATGAGATACAGCCTCCTTGCTGATTAAATCATGTGGTATCATTCCTTTGCAAAGTTCATTTAATCTCTGCTTCTATACTCTCTTCATATCACCCTAAATTAGCTGCTGTCAGAATAATCTTTCTAAACAGAGCTCTGATCATATTACTTGCCTACTCAAAAAAACCTCATGATGAATGTTCTCCCACCTTTTGACGAATAAAATCCAAACTTTCTGGAGTGGCATTCGAGGACACCCCTGAGCTAACTTCAGAGCACCTCTCAAATCCTGGTGTGAATCCCTTTAATTATCCCGAAGTCAGAGATGATGTTCAAAATATGCAACAGCCAGTTAAACTTGGCCACCACTCAATCAAAACCAATGGAGCAGGGTCCCTCAGGTGCCTGGTACTGGATGGTAGGGAGGCTGAGGCAGCTCAGGGAGCAGACAGGATGGTGATGTGGACACTCTGGGGTGAGGACCAGAATATTCCAGTCTTTGAGAGCCTTGCACAACCTTCTTTTGTGTGCACTGAATAGCAGCCCAGCTGGCTTCTCTCATCTTAGCTTTCTTTCTTGAATCAGCACCATAATTTCTACCTTCTTGTCTTTCTACATCGCTCTTACCTACACCGTAAATAAAACTTCTCCCCAGTTCAAATCTGGCAGATCTCTAAGTGCTAATTCAGATGTTGCCTTTCCATGGAGCTTTGCCTAATCTCTGTGGCCAAAAGCAGCATTTCTGTCCTCTGAGGGGCCGTGGGTCATCTTCTGCCCACTCTTGCGTCATTGCTGACAGAGACTGGCTGGGTGCTAACCAAGCCATTTCTTCTTCCTGGACAGAGAACTAAACCACATTCCCATCTCCACCGGGAGGCAACGCTGTGGCTGGGCTTTAGGTAACAGAATGTGGGCAGAGAGGGTGGACGAGGGTCCTACATCTGTACCACAAAGCCCCTCCCACGCACCCTTCCTCCTGGTTCCCTGGAATGTCAGCTGGATGCCAAGGAAATGGTGATGGGCCCAACGGCTGCACCGAATTGCAGAGCCAGGAGTAACAGAACCTGGTCCCAGAGCCCCTGTCTGGAGTGCTCCTCTCCTGAGACCACCATGAACTGTTAGAGTGAAAGATACAGTACAACTGGGTACCAACAAGTGCCTCTGTCCTTGCTTATTGCTGTTATGTAGCTCTTTTGTTTCATCTCTTGATTGTAGATTTCATGTTAGAGTCCATGCGAAGTTCAACTTTCTTTTTTCTTTTCTTTTGGTACTGGGGATCAGACTCAGGACCTTGCACTTGTGAGGTGGGCAGCAGTACTACTGAGCCAAGTTCAACTTTTCTGATATAATTCAAATGTACAAGGAAAGCATAATGGATAACATAGCAGACATAATATACCTGTCAGTAGCCCAGAATAAATGTTACTGCTGACTGATGTTTGCTTCAGATCTTTTAGAAGTGATCAACTTTATACATAGAGTCGGAGTCTTGATTTTCCCATTTTACAAATCTCACTGTTTTTCAAGTAGTAGTTCAGCTTTCGAGAAATGCTTCATGAAGTCTGTCACAATGAACTGTGCTCTTACCACGGATAGTAGATTTAAATGTGGTGTCCTTCGCTATCAAATTTCTGGAGTCATTGGCTGATGTGTATGTAATAGTTTGATTCCATGAAATTCAGTGAAGCTAAATAATTCATGTTTGAGTGAAAACCAAATCTGTTGCTTGCACTGGTATTCAGATTGCCTCTATTATATGGCCACAGCCTGACTTTATGGGAGAGGAAAATTGGTTTTCTTGGAAATGAAAAAATTCCAGATGTTTTCCGGAGACAAAATTTATTTTTCATGGTGTGAATATTGTTACTATTAACTTTATTTTATTTATTGATTTATTCTTTTGGTACCATCAGGGATCGAACTCAGGACCTTGTGCTTGCGAGGCATGCGTGGTGCCATTGAGCTAAATCCCTGGTCCTTCATTTTAATGTGAATCTTTATTAACTGTGGGATTTTTTTAATATTATATTTCTATTATATTAATGTACTCTACTAATAGATATTATATAAAATGTGGTATTACTATATTAATAGACAATATGTTCTCTTACTTATTATTCCAGTAAAGTTCTATTTCTAGTCTGTCTATATTTATTTCTATATTTCTCTTTCTCCTCTCATCTTTAGACACACCAGTACAGTTACCTCTAAAGGCACATATCTGCAATAGAAAGCTTTTCATATACTGTTGTCTTTGGACAGAAGGTTGTGACGCTGTGCAGAATCAGTCTCTCCCACTTGCTGCTCATTACAGTTACTTTAAGAATCCTAATTCCCCAACTGCATGTCATGTGGATTAAGCAGCGCTCTGGAGGTAGAGATCAAGCTTCAGTATATTTAAAAAGTTCCAGTGATTTCAACACACAAATTCGAGAAAGAGTGGTTTTGAGTTTTTGGTTTTCAGCTATTATTTACATTTTCCCCCAGAACATTCATGGACCATGAGAATGAAGTCGTTTCCTTTATATCATATAAGCATTGCTTTGATCCATTTCAAATGAGCTACAGCGGTATCCTCCTGTGACCAGCCCTTCTCCATGGCAACTCAGTTTATTATTTGTGTGTAAATGGAATTTCGTATCCTCAGCCTACGCTCTGGTAAATTGCTTGGTAACCTTCTTATTGAACAATAAAAGATTGAAACTAAAATATTTATTATTATATTACTAGAAATTACACATTATAATAGCAGTGGTTATTTTTTTCCTTCCACTTGTTAATAATCCAAAGTCACTTAAAACAATATCAGGACTACTTGCTATTCATTTAATTTCCTTCTAGAAGAAAAAGTTCTCATTAATAATTTATTTTCTCCAGACCATCTTGCCTATCTCATTAAATGGCACTTTAGTGAATGTAAAAATCATCGTTCTAAGTCCAGAGACAGAAGTGTCTGAATTGGGGAAATCATGACCTTCTCTTTGTCATTTAAGCAAATGTCTCCTAAGCGTAGAAGTTTACTTAAGGAGGCACAAGTGTGGGGACCATTTCCAGGGCTGAGCAAGAAGGACAGAGGTCAGAGTGGTGTGCATCCTGCTCAAAAATTATATACGGTAAAGTAAGTGCTATTTCCATTTTCCTCAAATAGACAGATCCCAACTGGGCTGCCTGTTGCACAATCCCAAGGAAAGCTGTCTCCCTCGCACCTTCATGAGGAATAATGACAGGGAAGCCCTGAGCTGCCCTCCCTCAGCAACCTCCGACAGCTGCAGAGGAAGTTCAAGAGCTCATTGGCTAGGACTGGCTAGGACTTCCCTCCCAGGCTCCCTGACTGTGGGAGCTCAGTGAAAGCACTGAGTTCTGATTCTTGTAGAGACCTGTTACGGTTCTAGGATGAAGAAGGAGAACTAGGCTGTGGGTGAGTTTGAAGTCAATTGTTCAACTGTTCTTTCTCCACCAGACTCCTGGGCCCTAGCCACTTACTTAAGGTCCTTGGTCACATTCTAAAGGACTGCAAAAAAGCGAGCCACATGCTAGACTTTTCAGTGCCTTTTCACTGTTTTACTGCCCCCTCTGAGTGTTTCTCCTGACCACCTGGAGGTGCCCTTGCTCACACTCGTGGCCCCTGATGCTTGGATTTGTTTTACTCTCCCTACTTTTCTACCTTAGGAAAATTGCAGCAGGGTGATTAACCCATGCCAATCTCTTCTGCATCCCCTATAAAAGACACCTTTCAATTCAGGTGGTGAAAGCCATGATAAGGTTTCCCACATAGTTTAGAGAGGAATGCAGTGACAAATGCTGAGGGAAATAGTCTATATGTAAGAAAGCAGGAAGTGTCAGGAGAGGCTGTGACTATGGACAGAAAAGCTGCTGATGTCTCACCGAGGAACTGAAACATACATCCTGAATAAAGGTCGCAAAAGAAAAACTTCTGTTTGAGTGCCAGATATAATAATTTTCACTACACTCTCTGCTTAGTAAGTCACTCATATTTCTGAGTTCCTGAATTTTTCTTTTACATTTATATCTCTCCCACATTCAGAGTTTATTGTAGTTCATGGCATGAAACAACTCAGTTTTAACTTTTCCAAATGGCTACTCTGTTTTGTTTTTTGTTTTTTACGGTACCAGGGATCAAACTCGGGTCCCTGAGCTTGGGAGGCTGGCACCAGAACCACAGAGCTAAATCCCTGGCCCTACTCTGTTGTTTTAACATCATTTAGTAAAAAGTTCATCTTCTCTTCAGTGATTTAAGTTGCCATCATTGTCAAATAGTAAGCTTTCACAGGCACTCGGGACTATTTGTAGAGTCTCTTATTCTGTTTCATCGCATTGTCTGTATTTGTGCTGGTGGCACCATTTTCATTATAGAGGCCCAGTATTATGTTTTATTCATTTGAGACAGGGTCTCACTATGTAGTTGAGACTGACCTGGAACTCACTGTGCATCCCAGGCTGGTCTCGAACTCACAGAGATCCTCCTGCCTCAGCCTCCAGAGTGTTAGGATTACAGGTGTGCACCACCATGTCTGGTTCATTTCTCTTTTTCTTCTATCAGTTTCTGACTTTCTTGCCTGTTTATGTTTTCACGTGTGCTTTACAATGAACTTGTCTATAAAAATGTTGCTATTTTTATTGGGATAGCATTAATTTTTATATTAACTGCTGGAGCTTGACATTTCCGATTTGCTGTCCTACCAGAGAGCAAGAAATGTCTTTCTCTTCTTTCAAGTGTGCTATTAATATTTTTTAAGGGTGCCTTGAAATTTTCCTCGTATAGCCAAGGCAAATCTCTTTTTGTTCAGTTTATTCCTAAGAATCCCACTTTTATTTTATCGCTAATAAACTATTTTTGTTCTATCACATCTTCTAATTAGTTATAAATTGCATAGATGAAGGTTATCGATCTTTCATTGTTTATCTTGTGTCTTATGACCTTCCTGAATCCCCTGTAGTCGGCACTAGCTTTGTCATTGATCTTCACCCTCCCAGATGCACCATTTTGTTATTTTCCCTGAAGTCCTCACCAGCCTGCACTCTGACATGGACCCTGCAGCTGGCCTGGCAGCTCTGGATATTTATTCCCTCCCCCCATGAGATTCTCAGTATTCCTCATCTCCCAGCTTTGCCGTAGGTATCGATTACCATGGGTCTTCCATCTCTCTCACCGGTCCATCCGCAGTGCTGTTGCAAGCTTTGTGGCGAGATTTAGATTCAGGTGGTTTCCATTTTCATATAGGAAAGGCAAAACCCCGATTTGGTTTAGTGCAAACCATTTCTGACATGCAGAAAAGTAGAGAGAATGATATAAGAAACAGCAATATACTCAATGTTAAGCTTTGCCGTTTTTTACTTAGTTTAATTTTTATTTGTGTTTGCCTCAGGTTACTTTTCTTTTAGTGGAAGGAAGGCATGAGAGATCTGCCTAGGCTCTCTGTGATCCTCACCAATCACACCCCCTTCTTCTCAAGCAGTAACAACCAGCCTCACCTCAGTATTTATAACTATTGCATAGACTTTGCTGCTTTAAATATTTGATCTTTATCAACCATACATTATTGCCTTGAATGTGTATACACTTTTTTTGAAAGTAGTGTTTCACTGTGCACATCCTTCTGTAACTTGTTTTTTTGTAATTTACTCATTTTAGCCTCTGAACAGTGCTCTGCGACTGGGTGTGTTTATTCACTCTGTGGATGTACGGTGATGTCAGAGGTTTGTTTGGATTTCTATCTGAAGCTGCTGCAGGAGGGATCCTCACAAGCTCCCCATTCCCTGGAGGAAAGTCCTACAAGGTGTGTATCTGAAGCTGGAAATTCTGGGTCATACTGAAAACTGCTTTACCACATGATTATTCCTCAGTTCGTTGCTAAAACCAGCATTTATTTGTAGACACCAAGTTCCTACTCTGCAATGAGAGAAGTGTGGCTCACAAACAGATTCACTTGGAATAAACTCTAAAAGACCTATCAAGCCCCAATCTTGCCTGCTAAACCTCAGCGTATGAATGAGACTTCAGGTACAAATGATAGTGAATATTTATTGATGATCTGCCGAAAAAACTATATTAGCGACCTTCGTTTTTACAAGCGTCTGATGAAGCACCTACATTTGTGTAGGTGAAGTCATTATCTGGCAGGATTTTTTTGAACAGGCCGCTAGCCTCCCTCTCAATGGGCCCTGCACGCAGTCTGTTGGCTGGCTGCTCCAGTCGCTAAGTAGGGTGAGCTGTCAGGCAGCCACTTGAGTCTCCTGTCTCATGCACCATCTCAGCCAGAGATGTAGGCTGTATTTATTCTTTTTGCAAACCGAGTTCTGTTCCCCAAAGTCTAACAAGGCTTTGCAAAAAGACAGCTAAAGGGAATTACTAATGAAAAGACTATAACCAAACTGAACCAATCCAATCCAGAACAAAAACAGCCTAAAAACAGTAGAGCCGGGGCTGTAGCTCAGTAGGAGAGCACTTGCCCAGCATGGGTGAGGCCCTGGGTTTCATTCCCAGACCTCCAAAATAAACAACAAACACAAATATAGACTTCCTTGCGGGAAGAATTAATTACTGCTTTGGGTGTGTCTGCGAGGGGGGTTCCAGAGAGGACTGAGGAAGGGAAAAGCCTCTGGTGGGCAAGCACTGCTTCCCAGCTGCAGGCCTGGATAGAGCAGGGGACAGGGAGGAGGGGAGGCATCCATCTCTCTCTGGGTCTTCTCCTTGAGCAGGCACATTTCTGCTGCTGTTGCTGCCCTTGGACATAAGACTTGAATTTCTTTGCCCTTTAGGCTCTAAGACTTGTACCAACAGCCTCTGAAGGTTGGTGAGCCCTGGACTCCAACTGGAGAATGCGTGTCTAGCTTTCCTAGTTCTGAGGCTTTCAGCTGCTCAGACGGAGTCCTCACGGACGCTTCTCTGACTGGTGAATGGCCAAGGCTGAGTGCTGCATCCTCTGCGATTGTGTGAGTCCATTTCCTGATAAATGCAGATAGACACCTGTTCCACTGGTTCTGCTTTCTGGAGAGCTTTGGCTATTGTGGTGGCCAAGTTTAAGAAAGTGGAGTGTAGGAGGGAGGCTTGAGCTAGAACTACAGACTTGAGATCCCCACTGTAGACAAATGTGGACACTACGGGCATTCGAGAGGCACCTCAAAAGCAAGAGGTCAAAGGAGAAGACAGCATAACCACCTGAGAAAAATTGGATTGCCTCTCAAACTGTTTTATGCAAATGGGAAGTCTTCTCTCAAAGGACCCAGTTTCAAGTGAGGCAGTCATTTCACAGGAGCAATTGCAGAAAGAAACCACACACAAAGGCATGAGAGAAAGTTTTATACCATCTGTTGATTTTTTTTTTTCTTCCGCTGGTAGGGATCGAACCCAGGGCCTGAGGCAACCTAGGCAACGTGCTAGCATCTGGCACATTGGAAGGAAAAGATAAAAAAGACACCATATCTTATGTTTTGCAAGCACTTTAGCAGGCTCAACGAGAGTCCTTCTGGGCAGGGAATAGGAGACATTGGTGCCTCTCTCTCTGATGAATCAGCAGAATGGGCTACTATGTATTAAAATTGCAGTATTTTTGAGTGGTAAGAGTTAAACATAATTGGAAATCAGTATAAGTGTGAAGTATAAAGTTCCCCAAAGGGAAAAATTTCTCCAACTTACTCTGTCATGTAGGTTTGTAATGGCTTCTCCCGAGTAGGTGATGTGTGTTAGAAGCTTGTTGGTTTTCAAGCTCTCCTTTTATGGGGTATTTTTTAACACCGGCTCAGGAGTTCCAGGCACACAGTGGTGGAGAAATTCCCTAATTGCTGGTAGGATCTAACCAATAGAGGTTTTGCAAATTTTTTCTTTTTTGTTGTCATTACAAATTTTTGTACCTGCTACCTTTATGGGTAAATCAAATAGAAAAAGAACACACTCACACACACACACACACACACACACACACGCACGCACATGCTCACACCAAGACTCAGGAATATCTTATTATTTTTATTCTGAGGATTTTATTCTGGAGCTTCAAGTATTGATCTTCTTCTTATACAGTCACATTTCCTGCTACTAAAATTGTTGCCAGTGTAGGGGATGGAATGGAGTCTGTTTTCCAGTGTGTGTTCTGTAGCACACAAAGTCTGTGGGATTGTTGATTTAAACAAAGGTCCTGTCAAATAAGCGTTGGGAACACTGGATTAAACAAAATTAAACCCGCAGCCTACACAAGGAGAATGTACTTACATTTCCCGGATGGCATTGTGGTTCTCAAACTCATTTGACCCAGCCTTGTGTTTTTTTCTATCTACATTGTGGTGCTAGTGCTCCATGAAGGTGTTTTTTGATACATGAATGTGGGGCATCTCTTGCTCATATTTGGGCCATAATTTCCAGGTACTTTGCCTTCTAAACAAGTTTAAAGATCACTGTGCTGTGACACCTAAAAATCTAGGGGTTAACTGAACAATGGGTGCAGTATGTCAAAACCTACTGAGTGTTTCCTAGCATGCATCTTCTGCTAACAGAGCTCCTGAATTTTAACTGCCCCACAAAACTACCCCTTGAAAGCCTCCCTGGCTTCAGGTGAAGACACTGTTGCATTCTGAAGGAACTTAGGTGAGAAATCTCTCTATTGTGTCTCCAAAGAGAGAAGCAGATTTTTAACTTCCTCTCCTATTTCTTCTGGCTGGAATCCAGTCATGATGGTAGGAGTCATAGCAGCTGCATTGGGGGTAGAGGTGAAAGCCTTAAGTCGAGGATGGCAGAGACATAATAGCGGATGCCTGGCATCCTCATAATTGTGGCGCCACCCTATCTGCCCAGGAGTGCCAACCTAGTTTTTCATGTGAAAGAGAAATAAATATTAGTCTATGTGAGCTATTTATATTGAGGAGTCTTTGCTATGGCAACTGCATTGGTACCCCAAGTAAGTGCGGAGTTTAGGGGTCCGGCTGAATGTGGGTCACCTCGAGTGTGTGATGCCCGCGCTGGGTGCTAAATGCACTTAGAGCAGCTCCAGTGTGTGAGCCTGGGAGCTGAAAAGGCTGTTCTCCTTTTCAGTTAATTCTGTGGCTTTCTTTTTGATATACTTCTTGTAAACAATGCGTATTAGCTGTGACCTACCTTCCGCCAGCATTCATTTAATAATTTTCTCTTACAGCCCATTTCTTTAGGGTTCAAGGTGGAAAATTTGACATGCCATCTCCTGTGGTGCATGAATTCTCTATTTTTTTTTAGGCCAAATTCAGGAGAGAGTTTAAAAAAAGAAAAGAAAGAGAAAGAAAACCTACGGAACGGAACAAACTGGAACTGGCCTCCCCGTCCCAGGTTGGTTACGGAGACAGTGCAGGCGGTGTCCATTGGCAAAGCAGCCACGGCACTGAGCCCTTGCCCCGCCTCCCCGGGACGTGCTTGTGCCTGGATGGTCCGTTTGTGCTCCCTGTTGTAAGTATGGGTACCGAACACCTCCCGAGGGGCAGGCAATACGGATTTTACAGACACCGAAAACATCACCCTTCAAGACGAACGCAGAGCCCCTTGCAGCAGTCAGCAGCGTGTAACAGTGGCCGTGTGGTGGTGATCTGACAGCCAGGGGCAGGCAGAGGTCCAGGTTCGCCCCATGCGTGGCAGATGTCTAACGGTCCCTCTCACCTGCATCTCTGTGGCTATCAAAACATCCCTCTCTCGCTGGAGGAAAGGGTCGGAGGGAGTTAGGCGTGGGAGAAATGAAGCTTATGCAGTTGTGGAAAAAAAACAAACCCGGAAAGCTCCCCGCTTCCCTTGCACCACAGCATTTCCAGTGATGCAGCCCATTGGTCAGTTTCACTTTTCCCTGGATGGCAAAATGACTTGACTGACGGAGTCAAAGAACGTGCTTGGAAAGCAAGGCAGCCGTCTCTGATGAAGATAAATACAGCCTTTTTCTAATAGCTCGCTTTTGCCTGCTGCTGGGGCTTCAGTGATGGATGGAAACATTTGCCCCAGTGAAAGAGCCGCATTTTCTAGGCAGAAATAATCACACCTCCCTTCCGCAGTCATTGACACCTCCCAGGCGCCAGTCCCCAGGCATCCTGTGCTTTTAAGGCCATTTCACTCAGGGCATCGTGACCCACAGGCTCGAAGCAGATGTGTGGATTCCGGGCTTCCGAGCCCACTGGAGCGAGGGCGACGGTGTAGGTCATTCTGAGGGTGAAGCTCAGCCTTAAGAGCTAATTGCCCTTTCTGTACTCAGGTTCTACAAGTGCTTCCAGAGTGTGTGTGGTGCCCTTCCGTCTGTGTGCCCCAGCAACAGCGAAAGCACAGGGAGCCAAGCAGCAAAACCAAGTACAGCTCTTAATCTCAGCACCCTGGGAGGCTGAGGCAGGAGGATTGCTACTTTGAGCCCAACCTGGTCACTTTAGAGATTAAGTGAGACCCTGTCTCAAAATTAAAAACAAACAAACAAACAACAACAACAACAAAGAAAGGGCGGAGGATGTAACTCAGCAGGAAGGCCCTGGGTTCAAACCCCTGGGGTGCAAACCAAAACAAAAACACCCAAGTCTGTCGCTTGGGAATTTGAAGGTCTAAGAGCGGAAGCTCGGAAAGCAAGGACCGTCTGGACATTGCTCCATGCCAGGCACGTCCTTCCCTCCCTCGCTTCCTTTCTTCCTAAGAAATTGTGATTTGGGGCAGATAGGTGACTCCAGCCGTTCATCTGTGCAGTTCGTGAGCCACACTGAGCAAACCAGGTGAGCCAAGGGGGCTGGAGTCGGACTGCGCTTCTCTAAACTTCCAGTGCTTTTTCGGTTTCCGGCGAGCTCCTCAAACCTGAGGTGCGAGGCTGTACAGCGGGAACTCGCGCAAGGACCGGAATAGAGTTTCAGGCCGTCACAAGGTTTGACTACGGGGTGTTTTGCACTGGGGGCGGTGACCTTGCTGCCCGCTGAGGGTGTGGACTGTGACCCATATGTGCCCCGCATCTGAAGTGACCCAGTGCTTCACACAGCCACGCCGGACCATCGCCAGGGACTGGCTGGTCCTTCCCGTCAGCCCGGGATGTCGCTCTGGAGGTGGTGCCTCGCCGCAGTCTTTGCTGCTGACTCATGGCAGTGTTCAGCCTCTCCCTCTCAGCTGGGATTCAGGCTGAAACCACTCCGGGAAATTCCTCTTCACACCGGCATGAGGAAGTGGAGCGTATTCAAGGCATTAAGCTAAATTATTGCCTTGAACTTTTCCCTGAAAGGTCGGCCCCCACCCCAGCAGCAAGTCTGGCTGACAACAGTTCTCAAAGAAAAATCCCTCTGGAGAAGCTGGTCTGGTAGTCACAGAGGGTGAGGCACATTCTGTCGGGGAGGGAGTGCAGCCCGACTCCTGAGGTCCCTTTTTCCAAGCAATGGTCCTCTGCTCCTCTTGTTCCATTTTCAAGAATTGTGTGGGGGCAGTTCTTGCTGCAGCAGCCAGCAACAGGTGGTGAAGAGAGGAGAAAGCGTAGGGCGAGGAAAGGGTCTGGTCAGCCTCTTCCTCTAGCTTGGAACCTGTGACCCTCCTGCCTCAGCTTCCTCAGTGCTGGGATTGCAGGCGTGCACCACTGTGCCTGGCTAAAGTTTGTTCTTCTGATTCTTAAATGGAGTGTTTTGAAGGTAGCACCAGAAGTGTGTTTAGTGATGAAATAGCTGAAAACCATCCTCAGTCCTGCTCTGCTTGGTACATTAGATGCAGAGCAGGCTGGCGGCCATCGAAGTAGGCTGGACCTCATCCGGGCCACTCTGAAGGTCAGGGAGGCCGTGTGTCAGCTGTGAGAGGAGACAAAGGATTTTGGATGAATTCCTGATCAACTTAAGCTATAGCTTCCAACGGACGCGAAATGTGAAATCATGGATGAGGTTAAAGTAAAAGCAAGGACATCTTTACTCAGGGATGGAGTAGATTTGCCAATCAGGAAACCCACGGTGAGTCAGAGAAGAAACGTTTGCATTGTGACACAGAGGGCTTGGGCTTCTGGAATAAGAATTACAGCTCCGCACTCTCTGATGGAAACAAATAGAGCGCGTAAGCACCGCAGGCAGACATTTGGCAGACAAACTTCCTAACACTGAACCTGCCACCCAGCGGGCTCCCCTGTTCTCCTTTCCGAAGGCCACGCCCTTTCCCCCGTGTGCCCCACAGCGTGTCGCCCTCTGTGAAAGGGGAGTGCGGCCCTCTCAGGCTCACCTCTTCTTCCCTTCCTTCTGCACGGGCTGTGCTGCAGTTTAAAAAATCACACTGTTATCAAATACAACTTGCTTACCTTTTTCTTTTCTTTTCTCCTTCCTTCCTTCCTGGGGATTGAGCCCAGTGCCTTTGCACTGAGCACCAAGCTCCTCCCTTTCATCGGCAACTCTTACACCCCAAAAAAGGAAAGTTGTGAAATAATTTTATTACTCTTTTCAAAAAGTTCACAAAAAATCCACTTAAATGAACATCAGCTTTCCATCATCTCAACAGCATCGAATATCTGTGTACAAGCCTTTCTGAAACCCTCACTTGAAAACCCTCATCTTGCACACGGTGTGTCTATCAGTACTAAACAACTACGTAGTAACTATGTCCCTAACAATACCCTGCGTTGAAAGACTCGCCTGAGACCAAGTCCCCAAATCTTATATATATCCTGAAAGCACCCCAGGCTTCGAGATGTGAAGTGGTGTTTGTATCAAAGTCGTGTTCTCTCCCCGAGAACTGGGGTTTGCCATGACACTGGGTGGGCAGGTGGCATCTTCATGAGGCCAGCGTCCCCTTCACCGCTCACGGAGATTTGCTTTCACCTCAATGCTGCCTCCGCTCTCGGAGTCTCACACCTCTCCTGGTCACTCCCTACTGGGTGGGCAGCTCATTGTCAAGAGCACGTCTGCGCAGAGGACTCCGAACTTGTGTCACCAGCGGGATCGGGTTGGACTTCTGCCCTGGCTGTGGGTGGGATGCCGTTTGTCCCCTCCCAAACTCGTGTTGAAATTTGGTTCCCTTATAATGGTATTGAGGGGCAGCGGGGCCTTTCCGAGGGGGCTGGGTGGTGAGGAGGGGTTCGTGCCTAGCTCTGAGCTGCTACATCAGTTCCTGCAGTGGTGAGGTGGTCTCATCCTCACCAGAGGGACGGGTCACTGAAGGAGCAGGTGGCTGCAGAGCAAAGCCACGCCTCTTTCCTTCTCCCTTCTGGATGCACCTGCCAGCCCATCTGCTTCCTGTCATGAGTTGAGGCAGTTTGAGGCCCTTTTTAGAAGCTGAGCAGACACTGATGCCTTGCTTTTGAGGCTTCTCAGCTCCCTGGGATCAGAGCCAAACTAAACCTCTTTACTTTATAAATTACCAAGCTCAGGTATCTCATTATAACAATGGAAAGTGGACCGAGACTCATACAAAGGAAGCTTTCAGCTTGCATATTTTCTAGTCATCGCAACTCGATCACGCCCTGGCCTCTTTCCCTCTTCCCACTTGTGACAGTGACCTATCAGAGAATCAGGACTGAAATATTCCTTTTTGTCTCATTCTTTTATTACCTGTCAATAATCAGTCCCAAGTCCTGTTAATTTACCCAAAACACTTTTAACCAATACTTTCCTTCTATTTCCATCACTCCTAGCTCGCCTGCGATTTTATCTCATAGGCCTTTATCTTTATTGTGCTCATAGACTCTTTTGAGATATCTATGAATTCCCTCCTCCCAGAAAAAATATAATTGTGCACATTTGAATAATACTTTGAATTTAATATCATTGTGCTCACAGATGCCCCGAAGCCCAAATCCCTGCCCTAACCCTTCTTTCCGTCTGTGCTATCATCTTCCTTTTTCAGTCTGTGCAGCCCTCGTGATGAGCTTTCTGATGCTGTCCCCTATAAGACAGTGGCAATGGCTTCTGAAAACTTCAGAATAAGCCAGAGGCTTGGGCGAATATTTGAAAAGCCTTCCTCAGTCCTGTAAAAGGGACTCACACTGCCCTTCTAGCTTTACCCCTCAGACATAGATGTAACATAACCCTGATAATAATAATAAGAAGAATAACAAAGGCGTACACGAATGAGTGCTGATCCTGTACAAAGAGGCCCTGTTCTGGTTTCTGAGGCCACAAGGACGCCCCAGCTTTGAGCCCCCCACTTGTTCACTCTGCGCAACTCATTCTCCTTGTCCGCTGGACTCGGAATCATGGGGCTTTGGAGTTGGGCAGATCGGCATTGTACACGTTCTCCTCATCTGACCCCTGAGCCTCGTTTTTGGAAATAGTAACCAGCCGCAGGCCACCGAGGAAGATCCTAAAAGACAACACACGAAGTCCACCTGGAAACTCGGCCCACAGAACTGCCCTACCTGCCTCAGCTCTTTGAGCTCAGTGTATACTTTGAATGCCTTTTCATCTAAGAAATCGTTGCTGTGGTTTTCTACCAGGTGAATCCTTCAGAGAAACTGCTACTGCCCTTGCAGCTGGCCTGCCCCAACCTCCCAAATCTCTAAGGCCTTCAAAAGAGCAAGCTGTACTGTGTGCTTCTGGGGGGTCCTCATGCTGGACCATCTTCTGGATGGCGGGGTGAACAGGGGATGCACTTTGGGGCCCCTCTTCTTCCAGTGTGGGACCCGGCCTAACCCGGAGCACAGAACCTTAGGGCACCCGATAGGGGCTGAGGCACTGTGCGGAAGTCCTCCTGTGCACTCAGGAGCAGTTGTATCGCCCCATGCAGGTTTCTCAGCGACAAAAGCGTGAGTGTGTTGTGATTTGTATCTCTGACATAACTAAGGAGTTGGAATTTTATTTTCTCCATTGGGAAACGATGAGGAATGAGAAACGAGAAACCGGGCTGGGTATCTTGTTACTTTCTCTAAACCTATGAGTTCATAACTTATGTAAAGGAAGCGCATCTTTAATGAACCTCAGCCCTAACATGGGGAGAGAGCTGGAGAGACGCTTGGAAAGGGGCATTTTAGGGAAAACCAAGAGAAGCTTTAGCTGATTTGACTACAATCACAGGAGGGAGACAGTTCAGTTCTGAAGTAGTTGGGCCATAAGTATATTCTAGAGTAAAGCTTCTTAGAAGTGATTTTCAATATGGTTGGCTTCGTATTTATTTAGTGAAACAGAGACATTATCTTGAGGTGGGGTTCACGGGTTTCCTGAGAGGGAGGGAGGGGAAGGAGAGAGAAATGAAGTCGAGAGCTGGGTCATGACTGTCTCGTTGACTTTCCCAAAGCTTCAAGGTGGCTGATCCCTGAGAAATTATTTCCAGCTGCTCCTAGGAACATGAGAGGAAGATCTTGCTCCCCGCTTTGAAATCTAGGACCTGCTCACCTTGAAGTCTATTCCCTTCCTTTTCCCAAGCTGACACCCCAAAGAGTGGAAATTCCCCCCCCCCACAGCAACAGGATCTATTGAGGTGCATTGCTCCTCGCTTCCTCTTTCCTGAATCTAAGCCTGGAGTGATTCTACCTGAGACCTTTAATGCAAAGCTGCAGAGAAAGGGAGGTGCAGAGGGAGCCGTCCTGGCCCCATGCAGAGGGAGAAGGAGGGAGTGGCCCGGTTTTAGTTTGCCAGAGGCAGCTCCCGCTGCCTGGAGATCGAGGCTGAGGCTGTAGGGGCCCCTCCCCATGATCTGCATGAAGACCGGAAGGACTGGGAAAGCATCTGCCCATGGTCAGCCAAGTATCCCTGAGTGTGGATCCTCCTGCCTTTGCCTCATCTTCTGCTCCTTGCCCAGGAGGGGGGAAAAAAATACCATAGCACTCTGGATGTCTGCAATTACTGCAGAACTGGCAGGGCTTCCTCTTCAGTCAGCAGGGGAGCGCCTGTCTGTATCCATCCTGACCTTCAGATAACCTGATTCATGCCCTACGGCGTCATTCTGTCCATTTCCATTGACACTGAGTGGAGCTACATTTCAAGGTGCAAGTTGAGGGAGCGTGGAAGCCCTGATGAGGCCCCCAAACGGGCCAGGGCACCTGTACCTGTACGTGGCCCTTGCTGAGAAGCTAGCATCTTCTAATTGGGGTTCGTGCTCCTTTTTGTGGGCTGGCTATCTGTTTTGGATCTAGCAGGCTGCGATCGTGCTATGGTACCTGAGGGAGGGAGGGGGACCAAGGCTCTAGCTGCGCTGTTCTGGCTGCGACCTCTTCCCAACACTAACCTCCCGAGGTGTCTCAGAACATCCGCAATGAACTGCTTCCACTCTCTGTGATGGTCCTGGGTGTCACAGTGCCCAGACGGACTAGGGAAGTCCGAGTCCTGTCCTAACTCACAGCAAAGGGGTTCCAAAGTCACTTTTCATCGGGGGCAGAGGAAATACTTTCACTGCCCGCTGGGAGCCACCACTTTCTCCCGGTGCAGTAAGGACACACAATTAGCACGCACATTCTGTATGCACCTGGGGAGGTGAGATGCATCTTTTGAGCATGTATGTGCCATGTCTGCTAACCTCTTATACCGCGGAGTACCACCTATCCCGGCTGACCATCGCATGGCAGTTACAATCCCATAAGCACAGCCTACCCGATCTGCTCTGCTGTCTCTTGTTCACATTCCAGCTCACTAGCTGTGCTAACTTGTTCCAACCCCTAACTTCTATGAGTCTTCACTTTCTGTTCTACAGAAGCAAAGACAACACACTGTCTCTTATCAGGGTGTTGAAATGCCAAAATAGAGATGTATCCGGCGCTAGGAATTTAGCTCAGTGGTTCCACCGCCTGCCTCACAAGCACAAAGACCCACGTATGATCCCTGGTACAGGAAAAAAAAAAAAAAAAAAAAAAAAAAAAAAAAGAATGTATCTGAAATTACTCTGAGTTTCCAGGACTTAGAAGGTTTAAGTATCAGTCCATTTTTTTAACCTGTCAGCTGGCAGCCTCACCACAAATCCATAGTAATTATGGAAAATGGGTAAAAAAGCTCAGTCTATGTTTTCCCTCAGGAGACACTAAACCAAACAACCAACCAACCAACCTTAGCTCTAAAGACACTAAATAGACAATTAACTGGGGAATTCTCACTTTGGGCATTTGTTACCTAATTTATAATAACATGAATTTTTAACAAAAAGTACATGTGTGTATGATATAACGTTTGCGTTCCTTGCTGGAAGTTGGTACGTGTAAATAACGCAACTTGTTTCTTTTTTTCATCCCTTTCCCTTGCCTCCCTACCCTCCCTGCCTCTCCATCCTTTCTCTTGTTCGGTACACGATGTACAAGTTCACTGCCAATCCTGTAAAACTATACAGGCGGATGTGGCGGCCTAAATCATCTCCACTGCTTTCGCGTGCTGCCCAGCTCGTGTGTCTGAGATATCATTGTGTCCATCAAGACATCAATTCCTTTGTTCTTTGCATATTTCTCCCAAGGTACAGCATGACACATCAGCCCACACCGGCCCACCCATATTTTCTTTTCCATCCAGGGTAGATGGAATTAAGACCTCATGTTGATCTGCTCAACAGCGGTGGCAAACCCGTGACGTGTGCTGCCGCAGGGTGCTTGCATCATTGGAAGCTCTAAAACCTTCACCATTTCTGCTCTATATTGTGTGTATGAGCTTACGGTGATGCGACTTCTCAACATCCAGTTAAGGGCAAAGATGAAACCTAACTCAAACTGTCCTGTGAGCACATGAGTCGATTATATTTCTTAACAGACGTGGAAAAAACACACCAGAAGCCCCTTCTACCAGCTAGGCAGGGAACTCAGAGGAAGCAGATAATACAGTTTTGAGTGGTTTGGGTCCAAGGAAGACGGCTAGCAGACCGGGCAAGACTCAGCGAGGCACCTGCCTTACCCGTTGCAGTGGTGCAATTTGACCAGTAGGTGGCAGGAGCTTCCAAAGAGTAAAGTGAAGTTGAACGAGATTGCCAATACAGTATTGCGCGCACGTGCGAATGTATTAGGTCGCCTCATTTTTAGTTCTACCTAAGGATGTTGGAATTGGCTACCATTGAATGAATGCTCTACGGATAAATACTCCAATAAAGCAAAAATCTGCGGGACTCCCCTCCTTTCCCTTCCTACCAGATACTGTGCTTCCCTCATGAGGGAATCAGCAGGAGGGGATATGAGTTAGCGACTCGTCCCAGGGTGGGGAGGAACATTGGGCCCTCCTGCGACAAATGAGCCTGACGAGCTACGTGACGATCCAACAGGCACAGGGGCATAGTAACATCTTTGTTTCCTTTTGGGAACATTTCCTTCAGGGTGTCAGAGGCAGTAAATTCACATCCAGCAGCCTACATGGGGTATCATAGAGATTTGCTGTTTTAAACAGCCTATTGGGGTTCTCGCCTCTGTTGGTAGAGGTGGGAGGTGTGGGAAGCTGAAAGAGGGAAATCTACTGAAAAATGGAAGGGAGGAAGCCTAGACACAGGAGGACACCGGCGCATGTCGCCAGGGCACACGGTTGTTCCAGGTCGAGCTCACACAGTAGGGGCTGTGAACAGAAATCCGCTGTCAAAAGGCTCGGGTGTCTTTTGATTTCTGTAAGATCACGTTGGTTAGACTTGTGAAAATTTCGCTCTAACAAGGTTAAATAAATCATCACAAAACAGCAAAATCTAAGTGGGAAATCTTCCCAGAGTGCAAAAACAGAAAAACTTGAAAAAGCAACCCACCTGCAAGCAGGGCTTATGCTAGAACGTGAGGTAAGGGTTCAGTGCTGTGTATGCCTGACCTGAGCGTTAGAAATTACTTTTCCCCTAAGCACTTTGCCTCTGCTGAATTGTTTAACCTTGTTTAAAGAAAGCAGGGTTTGTACCTTTTCTCCTCTCCTTTTATTAAGCTTCAGGTGCCAGGAGCCTAAGGTATAATCAAAGCGAAGTGGCCCACAGCGGCCTGCTGGTCGCTCCCTGGAAGGGGTGGCACCACAGAGCTCCAGGTTCAGCTGAGGTCCTGGGATGGACTTGGCCTCTCCCAGGCTTTGCCCTGCCCAGGGCTCACTGCAGTAAGACTGCAGCATGAGGGCTGGCGCACCCTGTTAACGTCACAGTGCCCAGCTCCCTCTGTGGCTATACCGGGAAGAGCTGGATGCCCACAGACAAAGAGCAGGTTCTCTGAAGGGGCTGCTGGGCCTCAGAAGGAGCCCAGCCTCAGGTTACAGTCTGGGCAGGGCTGAAAGGTGGTGTTTATGGCTTACCTTTTTCTTGGATTTCCTGCATCAGGCCTGACTGCTGAAAACTCAGTCTTAATGTGGGGGTGAAATGCTTTCCATATTCCTACCTCTGTATTCAGACCCATTTTCACCTTTCTGGGAACTGCAGAAAAGGGCTGGATGCTCTGATTTAGCAACCACTGGGCTGCTAGGTTGTAATGTTGTCTGCAGAGAGGGCAGTAGGATCCTGGCATCCTGTGCAAAGCTGCCCGGCAGCACAGCTCTGCCATCAGGGAAGGACTCATCCTACCCGGGAGGTGGGTGATGCAGTTCACCCACGGCCTGTGCTGGAAACGTTCTGTAGAACTTTTCATAGAGACCGAAGCTGTGGGGACTCCCAGGGATGCTCCTCTGGGTGCTGTCTCTATTGTAAAGGACACAAAAGCCTGGAAACCATTTTCTCCTGCTCCATAGGGCTTGAAAAAAATGCTAGTATATTTATAGAACACAATAGAGTACAAACACTGAGAAGAAGGGAGCAGCCCTACATTTCCTGATGTGAGATTACTGCAGGAAGTGAGATGTGAAACAGTCCCGCAGTTTCTGTTACTAACATGGTATGAGCACATGGTAGTACCCTTTATCTGTGGGGGGCGTGTTCCAAGATCCTCCAGATACCTGAAACCATGGAGAGTGCTGGACTCTGTGTGAACCTTTTCCTATATATACATTTCTGGTCAACTTTCACCTTTTTACCAAAGGAAGTATTCTACAACTTGACTTTGGCATGTCTGAGTTGCTAGCATCACACTCTTGTGTACTGAGGCTATTATCAAGTACAATAAGGATTGACTTGACCACAAGCCCTGTGTTAGTGCAACAGTTGCTCTGAGAACTAAGATGCTCCTAGTTGATTAACAGGTGCGTAGCATATACAGGGTGGATACTCTGGATAAAGGGAGGATTCATGTTCTATGTAAGATGGAGCAGGATGACACAAGATTTTATCACACTACTCTGAATGATATGCAATTTAAAACTTATGCATTGCTTATTTCTGGGATTTTCCAGCTAACATTTTTAGATTTCTGTGATCGCTGTGACTTCAGGTAAGGGGTAACTGCAGGTAAGGGGCAACTGCTGAATCTGCTTTCATGGATATAGCATGAACAGGACAGGCAGATGTTGGGCCTGCTAGAAGAGGGTGGAGCACATTTGGGATGAAGAATGTGAAGAGGGCCTGGCGCTCTGAGGTGCAGCAGAAAATCTGGTGTTGAAGGAAAGATGGGGAGAGGCTTTGTGGGATCAGATTTTGGGCACTTCTTTCCCAGAGGGGAGTTTAAATGATGGAGGGACTGTCTTCTGCCTCCCTCTGAGATTACTGCAGAGGACCAGTGAGCTTAGCTCCTGAGAGAGGGCTTGCCCACCAAAATAGTCCAGGCTCCAGGCCTTCTGATGAAGGCCACATATTTACAGAAACCCTAACCCAGTCACGAGGGCCAGCAAACCTTTGTTTTCCCTCTGCCCAGAGACCTGCTGTCAGACCTAGAGGAGCCATGAAACCAAGTAAGGTGCTGCTCCTGCCTTCTGTCCTGAGGGATCCATAATAACAGCCAAGACATAGGCATAGCTGACTACCAGAGGCCTATGTGAAGGATGGCATCAACTTCTTGTATAATAACTTATTTACCCAAACAGTAACCCCATAAATAGGTACTATTATTATTCCCATTTTGCAGATGAGTAAATACAACACAGCAAAGTTAAATAATTTATTTAAGGTCACACAGCTAGTAAATGACAAACTGAGACTCAAATATATGTGGCTTGCACCAAAGCAGAGTCCGCTTACCTACTATGTAATTCTGTCTCCACACCAGTATGTGCACTTTGAGATAGAAGAGAGCAAATACCAGGAGAAATTAAAGTGCTATGAGTGCCAAGCCAGGGAGGAATTATGTCCAAATTAAGGAGTTTAAAGAAACAAACCTCACACTTTCAGTGGTTTCTGAAGGGCAAGTCTTTCTCCATGCAAGTTCAAAGGAGAAAATGCTCGACAGGGAAATAATGTATACAGACTGTGTTAGTTAGCTTTCTGTCCCTGTGACAAAACACCTGAAAAAAAATTGAAAGGAGGAAAGATTCACTCTGGCTCACAGTTCCGGGGCTTCAGTCCATGGTTGCTGCCTCCATTATTTGGGGTCTGTGGTGAAGAAGAGCATCATAGCAGAAGGGCTGGGTAGAGCAGAGCTGCTCACCTCATGGCAGCCAGGAAGCAGAGGAAGAAGGGAGAGGAAGGGGCTGGGTCAAAATATACTCTACCTGGGCATGGCCCCAGGGCCCTCCTGCCTCCAAGTAGGCCCCTCCTCCTAAACCAGCCCCAATCCTGCCATCAAATTATAAATCTATTAGTGGATTTGGTTAGATCTGTCAATGGTGAAGTTGGAGCCCTCATGATGCCCCCACTTCCAAAGGTCCAACCTTCATCCACAGCTGCAATGGGGACCAAGCCTCTAATGCATGAGCTTTGGGGCAGATTCAAGCCATAACACAAACCTGGTATCCTCTGACGGCACCAAGCAAGTCTGATTTGTGTGCAATGATGGTATCCTTTTTTTTTCTGTTCCAGTTTTACCCTGTTAGTTCGTGTATCCATTTATATATTCATTCATTCATGCATTCATGTATCGATATAATACCTTTGAGCTCTTACAATATGCCAAGTCTCCTTCTGGACTGAAAGTAGCAACCAAGTAAAGTCTTCCTTATATTTTTTTCTGTAAGTAGAAATAAATACTTCAATGTCCCCGCTTCCATGCCCACACACACTTGATAAGGGTGAATGGAGGTAGCCCCCCAAAAAGCATAAAAAGTGACAGGTCCATATATTTTACAAGTGCATATCGAGAGCCGACTTCCTACTTAGCCTGTGCCAGAAAGAAGCCTGGCTCTTGTGTTTAGGTAGCTTGTAACTTTGCTGGAGTGAAATAATTTTGACACATGAGGTAAATAAAGACTCACACGTACCATAGTACCTTAAAATAATGAATGTGTTTTATAAATATATAAAGCATATACTAGCAAATATGTGGCCCAAGTTTACCAACATACACTACAGAAAATATATCTGCATGTGGTTTATTTATATACGGAACACTTGGAGGGCAGGAGATAAGAGACAAGTTTTCATAGAATTAGTTGCAAGGGCTGTGGATGCCCCACAGGTGGAAGGGTGAGGAAGGGACGGGAATGGATAGATGAAGGGTAAGGGTGAGAGGGTGTGAACGGGCAGGGCAGGCAAAGATAAAGGAGCTGCAGGCAAGATTCTGTCTTGTCACAAGGTGAAAGGGACGCCAAATAGCAGAATGAACATCTTCGTACTTTCCTTATATATTCCCTTAAGCCAAGGGTGACAATAAAAAATGATGCTTTTAAGATAATTAATCTGGCCCTGTAATGCAGGATCAACTGGGGAGGAAAAGAGACCCAGTCAATTAGAAAGTCACGGTAGCAGTCTAGACATGAGATACGTGAGTTCCGAAATGCAGCTGTGCTGGTGTTTGACATCGTTCCACTTCCTCAGTACCTGCTGTAGGTCAGAACCACAGTAGCTGTTTTCACGGAGCAAGTTCTTTGCTTGTCTGCTAGGAGGAATTTTTATCCCTCTTTTACAAATGAAGAAATTCAGGACTGGAGATGTGTAGCTCAGGGGTGCAGCACTTGCCTGGCCAGCCTGAGGCCTTGGGTTCAGCCTCTTGTACCCTCCCCCAATACACACAGACACACTTTCACACTCACACAATCCAGCTTGCAAATGAGAGATTGGCTGCTGGGCCCATTCATTAAAAGGGCCCGGGGTTCTCTAGGTTGTACAACAGTGGACTTTCCTATTCGAGGACCCTGTTGCAGGTAGCAGCGCGGCATGGGTCTCTTCGAAAAAGAACATTGTCATTTTGAGGATCCAGTGTAGGTATCAGGAGCCCGGTATTCAAATAAAGTAGGGACAGACAAGCATTTCCATTGTTGATGGAAGGAAAGTGGATTTGCAAGGTGTTTTTGACAAAGTACAAGTGTCTTGGGAAGTTGGATGGAAAAAAGACCTTTTGCTTTGAAGCATCAATGAGATTATAACCTGAAGTAAGCATTTATAAAAGAAACAAGAGCTGCTGAAGTAACCCATTGGAACTGGATATTTAAAGAAAAAAACTGGGGCAAAGGTAACCAATAAATCCAAGCTGTATTTGACTAACAATATCCTAAAAAATGGAAGTTTAAACATTTTAGGGAAATTTGAAAAACAACGATGTGCCACCATAGAAAAATGTTTGTATTAAAAATATCTCTTAGGAGGAACTGAGAGGCTAAACAACACACGATGGGGAAGAGTAGTGAAATAAATCTCAGGGAAAGTATTACAGCATGTTGACCAGTGATTTTTTTTTCCCTCAGGAGGAAGTTAAGCATAAATATTTATTTACCAGTTAAAGTTTCCAATTGGGAACCTATCCATAGGGTTTTCAGTTCTCACTCTACGACATAAAATATAAATAACTCTCAAATCCCGTTTCTTCAGAATTTAAATGTGCCAGAATTTAAATAAAGCCTTTGCAATGTAAATACATCTTTATTTTCTCCTCATGGAACTCAAAGGAGGAAGACTGATGCTGGCAGAGCAATCGAAACCTGGTTCTATTTCCTCAGAGTACCGGATTTAGTGTCAAATGGGCGGAATGACTGCGACCCGCGCAGCCCGACAGCTGTGTTCATGCAGGTCAATAGAAACCGGAATTATGCGAGAGTTTTGCACTCTTCTAAAGACCCTCCGCCAAACTCACTCCCCGGGGGTCTTGTAGGTGCCCTGTGTGGGGTGCAGTGCGATCTGTGACAGGGCCGGGGATGCCGCGTGACGGGGAGGGGCTCTGAGGCCTGGACCCACCCCCAATCCGCAGGAAAGTTTCTTGCATCTGCGATTTTGGAAAAGTGGGCTTTGAAAATCAGGAGGAAAGTTGGAAGTGACCAAGAATGCACACACGGTACCAACGAATGTGATCATCACCTTTCGAAACGTCAGCGCCTCGCACAGTTGCCCACCCTGCAGCCACCTGTCCAACCGGTCGGCCTTTGCCCTCGTGAGGCCTCCGACTGCGGCTGTTCTCGGCCGAGAATGCCTCACCCATGGGCCCAACCTGAGACGGCGGTTTTGAGGCCCAGCTCTGTAGCCCGGCTTGTGTAGAGGAGCTCAGCTCCTCGGCTTTGCTGGTTCTCCATGGGTTTCTCTACCTTAGGAACGATGGAGGTTTCCCACCACAGGAGCTGTGAGGTGAGGAGGAAAAGCTTGGGATCGGAGAGGCTAACCAGACAGGCGGGACGGTCCCGGCCACTGGCGGCAGAGGAAGACTGGAAAGTCTTTTGATGAATTCAGTGCTCTAGGATTTATTTGTCCTTTACCTCCTTTTTTCAGGCTGACATGCTGAAAAATCTCACTCTCCTTTTTCTAGCAACATCTTTATTCTGCCCTTAATTAATGGTTAATTTTGGAGAATATTCACTTTACTTTTTTCTTTTAAACATATTAAATGTATCATTCTATTGTCTTCATATTCTCATTGTTTCTGATGACAACATGGCAGTTATTTATATCATTTTTTTCCTTTGTGGAATGTATAATTTTTCTCTGGACATTCATTGGACTTCTTAGATCTGTAAGATTTTTATTTCTCCAGTTTGGGATAATGTTTGCTACAAGTTATTCAAGATTTTTTCTGTCAATTTCTTCTCTCCTTCTCTCTCTCTCTCTCTCTCTCTCTCTCTCTCTTTCCAGACCTACAGTTACATCTTTCCTCACACACAACCCCTTTACACTTTCTGCTTATGGGGAGTGTGTGGCTTAGTTGACAGGAATTGACTACCTATCAGTTATAGGAGAAGCTTCTTCTATAGGAAATGAGTCATTCTGAGGCCTTAACTTTTAATACCCAAAGCTTATTGATTGCTATTATGATTCTCCTAGTACTCTGAATCCATGTGTTCATATGTGTAAGTACAAGCACAGGTGCGTGCGCCTACACACACACACGCGTGCGTGCACACACACAGAGCCTAACTGCGCCTCTATACTGAATCCAGCTGCTGTGGACTTTGGGAATGCAGGATCCGACTGCAGGAGCCTCCATAAGAATGTTCACAGAAACAGCTGACTCATTCAAGCAGTCAGGAGAGCTCTCTATCACCTTTCCTTTTCCTCCTCTCTTACTGCTTTACTGGCCCCTGTCAGGGAAAGCTATCTCCTCACCTAGCACTTCTCCTCCACTCTAATCCCAATTCCATTATTGGAGTGGTGATAATATTTAGTATTATCACGACATTTGGTACTGTCATAGTCCCAATGACTTTATCTCCACCACTTGACGGCACAGACACTCAGCATAATAGCGTGATTATTTTCACTACATATCCAAGCTAAATATTTTCTTCAAGGAAACTAGTTGTGCCTTAAGTTATCACCCCCCCTCTTTGTCTTATTTATGATCTTTAAAGCTTTCTTCTAGGATGGAAAGCCTCAGCACCAGGCATAGTCAGACCACTTAGGGCGGTAAGTTAGACATTCCAGATGAGACAGCTGCAACAGCCCATGCAAAAAGCCCAAGCCGACAGACCCAAAATTGTAAAATAATCACAATTTTATTCCATTTCTCTAGCAGTCAGCTCTTTTTAGAAAAAACATTTCTGCAGTGAGTTTTCCTGCCAAAACTCATCTTGATCTTTAATTGCCAGTGTCATGATATTGAGCAGTGTTGGGATCTTTATGATTTAATCTGATCATGAGGGACTCTTCCTTGTGAGAAGAGTACTATAGTCCCTGTAAGAGTGTGTTAATTACCTCCAACTGGGTTGTTATAAATGGGTCAGCTCATTTGTCCCTTCCCTCTGTTCATAGCACACCTGCTTCCTTTTCTGCTTTCCTGCCATGTATAGAGCTGCACAGGGCCCTCTCCAGAGGCCACTCAGATGCCAGCATTTTCCCAGTCTCTAGAACTATGAGTTGAAATAAACCTCTTTTCTTTATACATTACCCAAGCTCAGGCATTCCGTTGTAGCAACAGAGGATGGACTAGGACAGCTGTTGTATGGTTTGAGATCTTACATTCTCATTAAGAAGACTTACAATCAAATAATTTCAGCATCGTGAGCTAGGGTCTTGGGTACCATGTTCCATGATGTATTTCTCCAATTAGCCAGGCAGACTGGGGAAGGTGAGGGCTTTGTAGAATGGTGGCTTCTTCATGGAAATGTCTCCCTCCAGACAGCATGCAGCTCAGAGATGTGCAGGACTCAGGGTTCTCCTTCCCGTCCTTCAGGAAGGAATAGGTTCATCCCACTCACTGCACCTGAGGCAGAAGCCTCACCTGGAATCTGCCCTGTCACTTTCAGACTCCATGGTTGCAAAATGAGGACCACAGTCTCTGTCCTATCTGCCCCCTAATGAGTGAAATGAGCCATTACAGTGGGATTTAGGAAAAATGCAATCACGAGCATTTCCACCATCCAGTGAGGACTTCTAGGCCTGTCCCCCACAGCTTTGTGGTTCACATGTGCACCGTCCCACACATGTAGCTCTGCCCAAGATGGATGACTCTGCAATACTTTCTTAAAGGCTGCCTTGCAGCATGGTGGGGAACAAGTACTGGCACTGGGGTCCGGCCCCCATTTCTGTCCCTGTGGCCGAAGTAACCTATCTGGGCTGGGTTCCATTGGTGTAATATAAAGGCTACAGCATGCAAGTCTGGAGCTTTTGTTTTAACCCTGGGACGCTATTGATTCTAAAATGCCATTGACTCAGAAGGAAGAGAAATTATAATGCATGGGATTCCACAGGGAACGCGACGCTGGAGGAAGTCCGAGTCTTTGTGAAGAGAGAGTCCAGTTAGGAGATAGACAAAGCCGTTCTCAGAAGAGTCCACACAAAGACCTGCATCGGGATGTTCCTAGAAGCTTTATTCGTAGTTGCCAAAACTTGGAAGCAACCAGTGTGTCCCCGAGTAGGTGAATCAGCATGCTGCAGTCCACGCAGGCAGTAGAATGTTCTTCAGTGTCCAAATGAAGTGAGCTAGCAAGCCATAGAGGAAGCCAGTTGGAGAGGCAACAGAGTTTAGATTCCACCCGCTTGAGATGCTGGAGAGGGCAAAATTAGGGAGATAGGGGAGAGACCAGTACTTGGCAGAGGACAGAGGAATGAATGGGTAGAACAGAGAGGAAGCTTAGGGCAGTGAAACTGCTCTGTGTGACTCTGCAGTGGTAAATACAGCTCATTCCGTTGTATGTTTAACATCAAGAGCGAACCCTATTGTAGACTGGATTAAAGGGACTCTGTTGTGTCAGTACAGTTCCATCAGTTTTCCAACACAGCACGCCGGTGCAATGTGCTAAGTGTATGAAGGGGAAGGAGATTGAAGGGAACTCTTTGTATCTTCTACTCAGTTTTGCCACGAGCCTAGAACTGCTCTAAAAATAAAGCTTGTTAAAAACGCAGGTTCTAGTCTTTGGTTCTGCCATCAGTCCTTGATTTACTGGTTGATCCAATAGCCCAGCCAACTGAGAGATTGGGACTGTGCCTCACCTCTGCCCTGGCTTCACATCCAATCCTCCTTTCACCCAAGGCTTGTTGACAAGGTTCCCTGGATCAACAAACTGACACCATTTCAAATGTAGCAGTTGTAGGTCTAACTTCTCATGCTGGTATTAATTTGATGCCAGGGTATCCCCTAACTTTTCTGGCCTCACCCGATGATGGAAATACTCCTGATTGCATTTTTCCTAAATCCCACTGTAATGGCTTCTAAATAATACACGGTCACCTCAGCACCCAGTCCTGTAATATCTCCAGAGCACGATCTGTCGTGAACACACTTTGGCAGGGGTTTCTGTCTTCAGCTATCATCTGCCTTTCAGAAGCAGGCATTGAAAGCACTTCTATCCTAGAAGGAGTCTGCTGTGCTGTGAGCCACTGCGGGTACCGGGAGCCCGTGATGTCCTCCTTTTGGGACATCTTGAGAGCAACTGAGGAACTGCATGACTCAAGCCAAGAGAGCTCTCAACTCTGCCTGCTGACAAAGTTTCCAGGGGGAAGCTCACAAGCAAGCTGGGGAAGGCTGTGCTGCAGAATGATGGAGGTAATTGATTTGTTCGAGTCCATTAGCCTAATTCTACCCGGAGATATTGATTGCTTGAGAATGGCAACCTTCCACTGGAGCTGTTTCATTACTTTCACTTAAAATGGTCTGGAATATGACAGACAAATGTGAGCTCCACAGTGAAGAAGCAATCATCTCTGGGCCAGTGGCACTGGACACAGGGGGTGACCTGTGTTTAAAGGGGAGCTATTGTTGGACAGACTTGGTTCTTCCTGTCAGCTACAGTTTACCACGTTTAGAACAAAGAGGCTTTCACGGGCCTGCATAAGACAACTCGATGAGCCTTTACAGGAAGCCTCTCTCACTCGTGTCTCCTAATGCTTCCAGGTCACAGCTGCCTTGTCCAGACTGCCCCACACATCCATCAGGTTCTGTTTCCTTCCTTGTCCCCTTTCCTAATTCCTCCACAAAGACCTAATCTAATAACATCTCCCATTAGGCCCCTGTGTTGTCCATCAAATGTGAGGCGGTGACCAATTGGCCTGGATTAACATAATTGTTTTTAAAATCATACATATTCAAAAGGTTCTAAAAGGCATCTGGGTACCATTTTAAAAATTGGTAGACAGATGATCAAATTAATGCCAGCATGAGAAATTAGACCTGTAACTGCTTACTTTGAAAGAGGGCTCTCCTTCAAGGCAATGCTTATAAGGGACAAGAAATCCCATTAGACCTAAGGGGGAAAACAACTACATCTTTGGTGGAATTAGTTCTCAAAAATAGCATATTTGTTGGAGATTAGAGTCTCCTGATGCTTCCAGATTTGGCTGAGTGCAGATAGACACCATCTGCTTTTGTAACTGGCAAACCTTCTGAAGAGCCTTTCTGTGGGACCGAGGGGGCAGGGAAATAAACCACAGGCGGCCATATTTGAATGTTCAGTTTCCTAGGAAGCCCAGGGGGTTAATCAAATTACCTAGATTCTCTTGGTTTCATGCTTTTTAAACCCAGGCTTATTAACATCAAAGCCACTTTCATCAATTCTGTTTGTAAATACTGAAAATAAAGGGGGCTTTATTGATAATAAAGCTTAAGCTTTTTGGAACCCAAAGCCAAAAAGCAGAGGTAGGCCTAAAACTGTAATCGCAGGCCTTGTGAACTCAGATCCTTTTATCCACTCTCATAGCCACAGGCTTTGAAGAAAATATCCAGGAACATTCACCCTGGTTTTCATTACTTGTGACTAGAACAACACCTTGGGTGATACATGCTATTAGCTAAAACCGCCTGTGATCCACCAACTTCTTTGAATCCAAGTCCATCTCTCTTCACAAACTGAAATTTCAGAGGAGCCATTGCTGCATTCCAGAGCCAGCCTGCAGGATCCTAGATACTGAGTGCTAATCACATGCGGCATGAAACTGTGGAGGGCCAGGCCAGCAGAGAGCAGCAGCAAGAGACACCACTTGTAACGATGGCTTTTGTTCAGCCTCAGTTCAGAGGAGCCCTGGTTTGGGAGTGAGCCCAGCTACACATCAAAGTAGTTCGTTTCTATATTAAGCCTCACTTTCCCCAGGTTGCTATTTACAGAGAATGAAAGTCTTCAAGAAATTGTTAAGTAAAGCACAGCCTCAGGCATCTTTTGTATACAATGCCTGTGCACTTTAGGAAGATCGTGCATGGATAGGACTTTTACTCATAAATAGATCAAACTTCACTTCTCCGATTGTAGGTGGGGATGATCTTAAACTTGGAGAGCTGGCCTTGGCTGCACAGGGGTCTTTACCCATTTGAATAATAGAAAGGAAGCAAGTGCTAAAACTGTAGGGCAGATTGTCCCAAATGTCCTGGCTACCAGCTCTCAGTGCAGGCCTCCATCTGGTGCACTGAGAATGAAAGATGTCACTGCGGGTCACTCTGGTTTTAAGACATAAGCCACCTGGTCGGGCACAGAGGATTCAAACACGGACACGTAGGAGGAAGAGGATTTCCATCAAATGAGGTGTGGTCTCTGGGCAGAAATGATTTTTAGCCTTCTATTGTGCTATTCTGCATTTTCTATGTTTTGATCATAAACATATTGTTCTGAAAACTGGGAAGGGAACCACACATCCCATTAAAACCAAGTCTCATCATGGGAGACCTCCCTGGTCTCTCTGAGCAGCTAGAGGCTGAGCACAGAGCTCTGTGGCACCCTGACTCATACCAGCGTTTCATATTGGTCTAAATGTTTGTCTCACTGAGCCCTGGAATCACACAGGGAGAGACAACATCTCCTTAGATTTCTTCACATCCTCACAGAAGTGACCACCACCACACTGGAGAACTAGGAAAGTTATTTGTTGAATGAGTCAGGGAAAGCATTCATGAACAGTTGTTACCAGACCAATGTTCTCACAGTGGCTTCATGATCATTGTCTTTACAGGGGACAAATACTCCTCACAGGAGTGGCTGTGAATAGCCCAAGAAAGGCTTCCCATCGGAACCCATTATAACATTTCTTTCCCAGAAAGAATCTGTGTCCCCAGACTCCAATTAGGCTAAGGTAGACTCTTTGCGGAGCCCTGTTTTGACCCAGGGATGCTACTCAGGGCATCCTCGTCAATCCCTGAGAGGATCCTAAATAAATTTAGATTCAAGCTCTCAGAAAAACCTTAAAAAATCGTAGCCCCTGAGGAAGGTTCTGAGTCAAAAGAGCCAGACCCAACCACATAGAATATATTCTTCATTTACCTTGCAGCTTGCAGGACAGTCTTAGTCTCTCTGGGTTCCTCTGCCTGAACTCAGCCTGGTGGGTGAACTACGGGGTCCAGATCCTAGAGGTGGTAAGGATTTGTGCAAGAGGAAAAGCCACACGTGAAATACAGGTGCCACCCAGGGTGGGGGGAGAAGTCACCCTTGTTCTGATGCCACCTGGAGCATCACTTGGTTTCCTGTGGCGAGGGAAGAGCTGAGCTGCCTCCTTTGACCCACTTAGCTCCTTAGGGGACCCATTCTTGGAGTCCTGTCTGCTTTAAAGGAAACAGCAGGTATGGGTGGCCAGGCTGTGGTTAGGAAGTAGGCAGGCTAGGAAAGAACCTATACCTCTCTTCCTTGCTCCTGCTATGCAGATGCCTTTTATTCTCAGCCCAGCTTTGCAAAGAAAATTGCTGATTCATTCACTTCCCCTTCTCTGTCTCCCGGCTGAAAGAGTATAAATAATTTACAGTGAGATATCAAGAAAAGCTGTGGTTTTAAATTTGTTGCATTCCCAGGCTGAGCTGCTTTTGTGACACTGATTTAAACTAAAAGGGCCATCAGTGAAGCTGCCAGCTTTTAGTATGGCCAGATTTCACCCATTTGCTGCAAGGTTGTAGGCGTGAAGGTGAAATACTTACAGATGTTTCATAGTACCTCTGGTGCTTGTGAGAGCACAGGCAGTTTCAAGGACCAAGTCTGAAAGGGAAACTGCTTTTGAATAAAAAGCCCAGGTGGACATAAAGGACCACGTAAATGGTGAAACTGCCGGATTCCCTGCTGTCTAGGAAAGCTCTAAGTTTCAGACATTCAAGACTCCTGCCAATTTTTGTCACTGACTAGAGAGACACTTCTTAGTGCAGTTTTCTTGTGATTTTGGTGTCCCCTGAGACTTGAGAAGTTCTTCCAGGTTACAGAGTCACAGGGATTTAGTCAGGCAGAGCCTTGTGAGTCCCAGACTGCCAAGCCCCAAAGAGAAAAACCGGGCATATAGTGGGGAAGAAAAAGCGAGGAGGCAATGGTGATTCATCCTTCTGCTTCTGTTCCCTTCTGTTTCTCTCCATCCCTGGTGTGTGTGGTCTGCTTGTTTCTCTTTCCTGTCTCTGTCTCTGTCTGCCCCCCGCCACTCCCGTCATTCCTGATACATCCTCAGTTTCACTTCTAGATGTTTTCTTATGCACCACTTGCTTTCTGTAGTTAGAATGCTCTGCATTTGTAACAGAGGTTTTCTTCTTTCTTTTTTTTTGTGCCTCAACTAAATTTAATCTGTAGAGGATGAAGAGAAAACTTAAAGTGAGGTGGCGTTAAGGCATCTTCATTAAGAGAGAAAATCATTGCACACGATGGTGGAACATGGGAGGCACTCATGCTTCTCCCCACCCCGTCCATATTGTCTAGGGAAAACTTTGCTCAAGGAAAGACACCTTTGCCCGGAAAGCCTCAGAATCCTTAATCCCTCACACTCAGCAGCCTCCAACCGCTTGTTACAGTCGGAACTTGAGATGACACCACTTTGCAAATCTTGATTAATTAATTTCAGTGAAACTGTGCAGGGCGTGTTCAAGTGTCTTTCCTCAAGCCACTCAGGGTGTTAGCAAGTGCTTGCAAAGGGCAGCAGTACAGAAAACAAGGGATTGGCTCCTCCAGGTAGGCATGGACTCACATGGTGATAATTGTTCTGACTGCCTGCCCTGCCAGGGCACTCGCTTTGTAGAGATAATCAGACTTAATCAGCAAAGCTCTCAAACTACTTGGGGAACCACTAAGTGGTACTTGTTCAGTTTCTATAATTCTGGCTCTTGGCTCCCATTGTCCTCCTCTGGCAGCTGACTCTGTGTTTGGATGCTCGATGCTATCAGTGTGGATGGTCACTATCTCTTCCAGCCCAGGTGGACAGCCAGCAATTAGTGCCATTTCCCACATGCTCAGTATCTTAGTCTGGTCCGTGTACCGTAACAAAACACCCTGAAACAGGAGTGTCAGAACCAGCAGAAATTTACTGCTCATAGTTCTAGCATCTGTACAAGGTGAAAGTGCTGGCAGAGTCCATGTCTGCTTGGGACTGTTCCTCAAAGGTGGCCCGTTCTTGCTGCATCTGCCCATGGTGAAGAGGGTGACCAAACTCCCTCAAGCCTCTTTTTCGAGGACGCTGGTCCCATTGATGTGGTGTTACCCTCATGACTTAATTATCTCTTATAGGCCTCCTCCTTAATACTGTAGTACAGCGCATTTGGGGGACATAAACATTCACAGCACAGCCACAGGCCTCTGAGTCCCCACTCGTCAAGGTCAGTGCTGAAGGACGTGCATTTCTCTCTCTCCTTGCATCATTCCTGACTTCTCACCCTCGACACCTGGGCTCCATTTCTGATACTCCTTTAGGGAAGCTCTTTTGGAGGATGCCAGCAATGCTTTATAAGTGGCTCTCAGCTCGTAGTAATGTGAGCTAAACCTGACATTGTTGAGTGCTCTCCTGTCCCACACCCCTCCCTTGCCTTTTGCCATCTCTCTGAAACTCTACCCTCTGTGGGCTCTGGTTGCATTTCACCCTCTAATTCTTCCATGACGATTCTGGCTCTTCTGAGCTAATTCTTTGCTCCTTTTGCTTTGGCCAAGGATGCTCAATCTATTCTCAAGACTTCAGTTGTCATCCCTACACCACTGATTCTAAAACACAAGTTGTTTCAAATGTACACGGATATTCACTTCCATCAAAGAGTAACGTATTTGTCTGAGCCCATCCAGGGCAACTGAGTGACTCAGCAAGATCCTATTTCAAAATAAAAACAGGACAAAACATGGTGGAGGGTGTAGCTCAATGTGAAGGCCCTAGGGTTGATCCCCAGTGCTGCGTGAAAGGGAAAGTAGTATACTGAACACTGACCCATGAGGAACGCTTGCATCTCCAGTACATTTTCTTACCCAAGTCCTACTTCCTTGTGTCGGCTTTGAGCCCCAAGCTGCATTGCGATCCCCTCAGACCGTGCCCATTGCCTCCCCCTGACAGATCCAGCCTCTTCTTCACTCTGTTAATAGAATTGTCACTTTGCAAGTCGCTCATATTCAATAATCTAAAACTTCCCACGACACGATCCTATTTTCCTTCAAAGTGTCTAATATCCATCACCTCCATTCCCACTGCTCTCACCCTAGTCCCCAGCACCCCTAACCTACAACTTGTCATTCTGTTGTGCCTTCCTTATGCTGTCCCCACACAATCTCCCTTCTCTTCCTTTTATCCAACCAGGTACATCATGTCATTTCCTTGGAAAAGGTTTCAAGAGATCCACACATACTTCCTTGCTTCATATCAAAGCTTCTCAGTTTGATGTTTAAGGCCATCCATTGACTTTTCCAATATTATTGGCCATTCTGCTTCAGCTCCATCATTGTCTCAGTCAGTCAAGCTGTCTGGCTCCCCGACTGGCTCCCCTTACTCCATTCTGCCTTGTGTTGTGTGGTGGCACTGGCCTCCCTGAGGCTGTCCTGTCCCCATGCTGTCCATCTAGCTGCATTCTGATCATCCTCTACAATTCATTTTACACACTGCTTCTTCTGTAAAGCCTTTGCTGACTATTCCCACTCAGGTTATTATTGATGCTATACAATGTATTGTTAATTATTCTTTAGCTTCTGTTTGGAAATTCTATCTCTCATTTTAGTTGTAGATTTCATGTTGCCAAGGTCATTCATCTAGTTTGTGCATTCCTCAAGAGCTCATCATAATCCTGGCAAATAATCTGTGTTAAATAAATCCCTCATTGATTTGCTGTTCCTTAATTTAGCAAACACTTATTGACTGAATAAATTGCTGAATAGATCAAAGATTGACTGATCGATTCTATTGATTTGGTTCAATACAGTGCTCAGCTCTCTGCATGCTAATTTGAGAGGCGAGGGGCACTAATATTTTATGCCCCTCCATCTCCAAACAATTCCTGGACTCCATAAATAAACTGTTGAGGTGAAACTACCTCTTCAGTTGCTTTCAGGTGCAATTAGGATGAGCACAACCTAAGGATCTCCATGCTAATGTCAGAGTGAACCACGGCCCAATGGATTTTGTTTTGAAACATCAAAGGGAAGATATAAATCTCAACGAAAAGGTAAAATAAGCTCTGGCTCTCTTCCTAGAAGTGACATATTAAACACCAGATCATTCTTCTCTTTAGATTAAGCGAAGAGTAATATTTCAGAGCCCAGAACAAGTGGTGCTGCCAATTTGGATCCTACTTAGTACAGAATAGTTTTTAAGGATTAAATGAAAAATAAGGACACTGGTGGCTCTTGTTTTATCTTGAAGAGCTTAGTGTCTTTCAAACTACATTGCCCTTCATTCAGTAAAGACTATGCTTTGCTGAAACTCCTCATCTAGTGCCATTTAAACCACTCAAACTCTAATAGAAGCATTGCTAGTGGCCGAATTCTGTTCCTAGATCTGCATGCTGCAGGCTTTCCCTCCGTACAACTCAGAATGTGACTGTGCCGGAGGACTTTTGAAGAGGGGAGTGAGTAGAACCCATGCCTTTGAGGTTGTCGCAATCCAACATGACTGGTATCCTTATAAGAAGAGGAGATCTGGGCAGAGAGACCAGGGAGCTGTATGACAATATGCAAGCAAGAGAGAGATAGAGGGAGGGAGGGAGGCAGAGAGAGAGAGAGAGAGAGAGAGAGAGAGAGAGAAAGAGGGAGAGAGAGAGAGATTAGGAGAAACCAGCCCACTGACACATTGGGTCTGGACCTCCAGCCTCTGAACTGTGAGAAATGAGTTTTTGTTTCTGAAACTCCCTCACTATGGGATTTGTTATGGCGGCCCGCGCAGACTCACGTAAATACATACCCATCTGCTTCCTCACTAGGCCTTGAGCTCCCTGACAGCACATGTTACATTCATTCACTTTAGTGACGTTTGTCACAGAATTGATGGTTGAACTTACACTGTGTCATGGGAGTGAGCTTGCTTGATTATCTAGAAAACGTGCTTTTGGAGTACATGTTGCCTGAATATGTACTGTATGCTCGATACCATTCTGGATACTCTAGTTGGAACTAAGATGAGTAAAACACAGATCCCCATCACCATAATGAACAGTTTGCAGTCTTTTACATATGTGAAACTTGGTCCATAGAGACACAGGTTGCTACGTTTTGATAGATCATTGAAATCCTATGCTCTTGGTAATGCTGTACGTCCCTTTTGAGGTTCTCTGCAACCCTTGTATCTGTCCAGCTCTTGACTACGTCCTGTGGTTTTTCTGATCACGGGCTGAGGCTTACCTTCTTCCCACTGTCACCCCTGCCCCATTACGTGGGCTTCTTATGACTCAACTTGATACTGACTGGAGCTGGACCAAGGCCCAGGGGCCAAGAGCCTGCACTACAATGATGATTCCCGGCCAGGTGGCACAAAACAAAGCTAGTCGCTGGGATGTAGTAGCATAGGAAGATGAAACCAACCCGTAGAAAAGGGGCTGGCTAATGTGGGAGTTGGTCTAAGCCTTGGAGGGGAACTGACAGAACCTCTCAGAAGAACTTAGCAGAAGATGAGCAATGGGCTCTGGGATTCAGGGAGAGTTACTGCTAGAGTTCAGTCAAAATCCAAAGGATAAATAGAAAAACACAAGCTGGACTCACGAAAGAGTAGTCCTTTGACTGCCCATAGTTAACTGCCGATGGGTGAGGCCAGGATTATTGGCTTTCTCCTCACCTCCTCTGTCACCATCCAGATGTTACCCACAGAACACCTTCCTTTCTCTCTTGGCAGTGTCGTAGAGGAAGTCCCCATGCCTGCACCCAAGTCAGCAGCTTTCAAGCCCTTGTGCCTGAGGCCCATGGATCCCAGCACACCTAAACATTCTGGAAAGGGAAAGTTTTGCCTTGGTCACATCTTCTCTAGTACACGTATTTCAGCTATTTTTATCTTCTACAAATTATCTTGTTCCAGGGTCCTGCTTGACCTCTTCTCTTCACTTGTCCTCTCCTGTCCTCTCTGGTTCCTTCCTTTCTCTTCTCTTCTTTAAAATTACCTTAACAAAAACCTTTATTAATCTGCCACTCACATTACCATCCATATCTTCTGCAGTAAATGATTCCTAACAGAAACAGAAATGTCAAGGTTCCCTTACAGAGAAAACACAACTATAGAAGCTAAATAAGTGAAAACAAACATTTTTCTGTTTTGTTTTTTTGCAGTCCATCCATTCCAGGACTACGAGCTATGCATGAGACATGGTTTTGTTTGTTTAGACTCTCTTGCTTGCATGCTAGATGCTTTCCAAATATTTAAAACTCAGTGATGGACATGTTCATGAATAATGTAGCTTCATCTCATGTAGATAGCATCTGAGTCACCGACGTAGGATAATGGCTTTGGGAGTCCTTAATTCCAGAAAGTGCCCGCCACTGGGACATAATCATCAGTCCCCAGTGGTGTGTCATGTAGTGCTGCCTTAATGTAAGCAGGCTCTGTGGCTCCAGGCACTATGACTTGAAAGGGGGGAGATATGCCAAGTTCTCAGTAATGTTACTGAAAACAGAAAAAGTCCCTCAGATAATGGGAGCTTTATAATGTGTGCCTCTGTGCAGAGTGGAAGTCACGCTCCGTGAAAGCAGGGTGCTATTCTATGTAGCTAAAGCACATTCTTGAGGCTGAGGTTCATAAAACTTCATCTTAGCGCTTCCAAGGATACTAACACAACTGGCAATTAATCTATAAGCTCCACAGATATTCAGGGCAGGAAGTTGGCCCTTGGTATGAGGACACTGAAAAAGAAAAAAAGAAGCAGCAATCAGTTCATGGTTTTGAATGTTGTAAAACAACTACACTTTAATAATATTACCCTTAGAAAAGCTGCACACACACTCACAGAAAGTAGATGGCTGGAGATCCTCTTTTACAGAGGTAACATTCAGGGACAATCCTGATATTTCAAGGCTGTGAGGAAGGAGGGTTCAAACAATAGCATATATACTTATAATAACATGTAGATTGTGTTAGGCAGCTTTCCATTGTTGTGACAAACTATCATTGATATCCAATTTATAAGAAGGCACTTGGTATTGTGATTTGGGTTCCCAACATCAGAAGCCAGAGCACGATCAGCCGGCTCTTATGCTATGACCCTGTGGAGAGGAAGGATGGCGTGGCGGGCAGAGATGCTCACCTCATGCTGGCTGGAAAGCAGAGAGAGAGGAGGTTGGGGTTGCACTTTCACTTTAAGGGTGTGCCCCCAGTTACTTAACTTCTCACAGACAAGGCCCCACCTCCTGAAGGTTCTAGCACCTCCTCGTTGCATCTTAGGCAGGTGAGCAGGCCATGAGCACGAGGGCTGTGGAGGGGCCTATGAGATCCAGACCACAGCACAGATACAGAAGTTGGAAATGAAAAGGTAGAAATATATATACCGTGAAAAGGAACAAAATAAGAAAGAAAAGAATGGAACCCAGTGGAAATATAGATCTAACACTTACAAAAAATCAACACAGGGAAAAGTTATTGTTTGGAAATGTTAATAAAATTGGTAAGTCCTACACTAGGAGAGAGGGAGAGAGACAGAGAGAGAGAGAGAGAGAGAGAGAGAGGATACAAAGTACTAATGTTAGGAATAAAATGAAGAGTAGTACTGGAGATTTTATTGACATTAAATAACAAAAAGAAAGTGTTATCAAATAATGTCAATATATCTAACTACAGTAAGATGTAAAAATTCTTTGAATCAACAACTTTCTGAAATTTACTCAAGAATAAATAGAAACCCTGAATAGTTCTATGACTATTAAAGATGTAATGTAATTGAGAATTTCACAGAGGCACTGCAGGCGCATTACTTTTACTGGTGAATTATAAAAACAAATAATACAAAACAAACATTTAATGATGAAATATTGCCAATTTAAAACAAATTATGTTAGAAGCAAGAAGAACATTTCTGAAAGCATCTGATGAGGGCGATACAACTCTAACACTAAACCAGACATTTCAAGAAAAAAAATGCATAGACTACTATTCACCATATAGGTGAAAACTATTTAGCTATTATTAGCAAAACAAGTCCAGCAATAATTTTAAAAGATTATATATAATGGTCATATGTGGCTTGTCCCAGGTGTAAAAGTTGAATTAACACGTGAAAATCCATCCCGTATTTTATCACATTACTAAGATACAGGAAAAAACATATGACCATGTCAATATATGCAGAAAAATTATTTGATAAAATTCAACAGCTGTCCATGGTTAGAATTCTTACCAAACAGGGAATAGAAGGAAATTCCATTAGTCTCATAAGGAATATCTATTAAAAACCAATAGGTAACATCATACTTAGTGGTAAAATATCGATGCTTTCTTCTAAGATCTGGAAAAAAGAAACAATGTTTATTCTCATTCCTTCTAGTCAACATTGTGCTGGGAGATCTCACTAATGGAAGAGTTCTCCTCAAACAAATAAAAGAACCAAAGATTGGAATGCAAGAACTAAAACTACCTCAAACCAGAGTTGACATGTCTCCGGTATGAAGTTCCAAAGAATCTATGAATTACTTGAAATAATAAATAAATTTACCAACATATTGATGTATGTACATCAATTTTTTAGAATCTGTTATTGCTTCTATATACTAACAATAAAAAATTTGAAAGTGAAACTTTAAAAATGCCATTTATATATCATGAAAGATCTACCAGGTATCTGGGAATAAATTTCTCAAAAAGTGTACAGCCCTCTGGGCTGAAAAGCAAAAACGTATTGCTGAGAGATACCAACAAAAATATAATAAATGGAGAGCTGTATCATAATCATTAGCTGGAAAACTTAAAGTTCTAAGTTGTCAATTCTTATCAAATTGATTTATAGAGGCGCCACCGTCTTAATTAAAATACCAACAGACTTCTGTTTTTGTAGAAATTGATAAGCTGAATCCAAAGTACATATTGAAATGTAAAGGACTTAGAACAGTCACAAATTGAAGACATTTTGCAAAAGAAAACACTTGTAGGATTTATTTACCAAATTTTAAAGCTATACCATCAACTGAGTTTTCTTGGAACAGAAATTAAATGGGCAAATTAAAGTTTTCCAATAAATAGCACTTAAACTGAATAACCACATGAATTATCCTGGCTTATATCTTATTACATACCTGAAAATAAATTTTACATGGATCTAGACCTAAGAGCAAAAATTAAATCAAAAATTTTTAGCCGGGCGTGGTCGTGCATGCCTGTAATCCCAGCACTCAGGAGGCTGAGGCAGGTGAATCGCTGTGAGGCAGGAGAATCGAGATCAGCCTGGGCTACATAGTGAGTTCCAGGTCAGTTTCAATTACGTAGGGAGACCCTGTCTTAAAAACAAAACAAAGCAAACAAAAAACCAAAAAAAGTTTTTAGAAGAGTACTTAGCACAGTATTTTCATGATCTTTGGGAAGAAAAGATTGCCTAGAATGCAAAAAGAAACCATAAAAAAATGAATTGATGAACTTCACCAAAACTTATGCTTGTCAAGATGGTCAGCTGGCAAGCCACAAACTGGGAGAAAATATTAGCGTATGTGTATTTGAAAAAGAACTTGTACTGAGACAACAAAGAATTGCTATGAATCAAAAGACAGAAAAACCATTGTAGAAGTAGCCAGAAGGCTTGGAAAAACACTCAACAGACAAAGATGTCTGAAGTCTTAATAAGAATCAAAAGGTGTTAATCACTGAAAATCAGGTAGATGTCAGTGAAAACTGTGGTGAGAGACTTCTAACACTATTGGCATGGCTAAAATTTAAGAGGATGACTACACACAGTTTGACAAAAAGTTATAAGCAATTACAACTTATATTTTCATGATGTGGTAATGTGAGAACACAGTAGTACTCCCACTTAGGAACAATGGCAATTTCTTCTTCTTCTTCTTCTTTTTTTTTTTTTTTTTTTTTTTTTTTTTTGTACCGGGGATTGAACTCGGGTCCTTGTGCTTGCAAGGCAGACCACCGAACCGCTAAGCTAAATCCCTGGCTCCCTCGACAATGGCAATTTCTATGACCCAGCAACTTCACGCAAAGCATTATTCAAAAGAAGAAGTCGACATGTCCACAAAATGATTTACACAGAACATTTAGATTGATAATTGGCAGCATACAGGTACCCACCAACACGATGATAAGAGGATGGTGGCATATTTCCACAAGCTATTTCCTAAGCTACTACTTAGGAATAAAAAAAGAACAAACCACTGATAACATGCAACAGCACGGCCAAATCTCAAAAATATTACATTGAGTGAGAGAAGCCAGGGGTGAAAGAGTTCACAGACTGCAGGAGTCCATTCCCAATATAAGACTCTGCTTACATGGAATCAATTGGTCAAAATAAACATGGGGTGTTTGGAGCTAACTGGAATAGTGAGTGACTGCCTTGGGGTCAGGAAGGGTGAACTGGAAAGGGGACAGGGAGGGGAACTTATTAAAAATTATTGATCAGACTAATGCTCCCGTCGCTCTTAAACTATATCAAGTTATACACGGATGCTTTGGGAATTTTACTGCATGTGAATTGCTCCTCATTCAAGCAAACGGCGTGTAAAAGTGCAACAAAGACGGTGACAATCTTTGCTGCAGAGACTCAGTAGAGAAGAAAAACCAGCAGAGAACAGAATGACTCAACAGGAAAGCTGATGAGTAAGGCTTGGGAGAACAGGTGGGCAGGGAAGACTGGATTCACAGGGGAAGGGCGAAGAGGCGGTGGGCGGCTTCACCCAGAGAACCAGGCAAATTGCTTCTAGTAATTGCAAACCTCAAGCCGCAGGAGGCGGCATCGTGACTCGTTGCAAGTCTGAGAATCACTGGGGTCCACTTCAGTGGAGATCAAATGTGAAGATGAAAAAGTACAGCCTATTAGAAACACTAAATCAATCCAAGTATCTGCAACATCCGTGCTCAGCATTTCAGAAGCTCCAAGATCCTTTTGAGAGCGCCTTCCTGTCTGGTCGTGTAATATCCAAAGTGATGGGTTGTGAGAACCGGAAGTTGCCTCCACAGCTTTTTGGAAGTAGACGAAATACACATTAGCAGTAGATTGAAAACCTAAACATGTAACTTGGGTTTTAGTTTTCTCACTTTAAAAAAATGATTTTTGACTTTATTATTTTAAGCCCTCTTTCCTTTCTTACAGCACCGCAAATGAAATTGTGGTTTGCTGATTAGTCTGTATCCTGACAGAGAAGGTCTGCTACAAGCTGGTCCGAAGCCTTTTTGCCACTCACAGCCTGCTTAGACCTCAGATAACTACATCTCCACACATTTCTTGTGGGTTCCATGAGGCCTCCTTGTACGCCACTGCTCTCCCTGGAAAGCTGCTTCCACCCGGTGTCAACATAGTAACCCCGCATTATCTGCGTCTACCCGATTGGTTCTGGAATCCTCTTAAAAATAACATGCCCTGGTACTATCTTAGAACTGCACCCCTTTGAGAAGAGAGGCTCGGATCTGTACAGATGCAGTTCCCCGAGGGGGTACAATAGCTGGGAAGAAGAGTGCCCATGCGAAGTCCTGTCCTCAGTCCCAGAGACGCGGGGTTTGCAGTGACGTGGATGGATTGGACTGTGTTATTCGCAGAGCCGGACCAGCCCAATCAAGGACAGAGAAGCCTCATCTGCTCTGACACCTGGTATGCTTTGCTAAATTAAAGTTTAAAAAGGAAAGACATGAATCAATGAAACAGCTACTTGAAGGCCAGTCTATTAAATGAAGATATCTCCACACAAGTTCCAGCACACACTCGAAGCCACTTTGGGTACCAGTCAGTCAGGAAACTAAAAATATCCTCCGAAGTCTCAGTGCGCTGGTAGGTTTGCTTAGAAGGAATCTGACTGTACAAGAAGGATTAGTACCTGGTTGAAAAAAAAAATCCTTAAAGCTCTTTGACTTTTCTACGTGGATGATGTTAATTATCTGCTTAAAACATTTTCATGTCTTTCTAAGGTGCATAATTTAACTTTCACAGTGCTTCACTTTCCATAGGCTCTGGCCAACATGTCTTTGTCTATTTCTGCAGCTACCTTTTACGCTTTCTCTCTTTCCTTGTGCTACAGCCCCCTGGCTCTCTGGGTCTGCACACTATACATCACTGCCTGCTTCAGGGACTTAGCACATGCTTTCTCCTTCTTGTAGTATTCTATACTCCTGCTTCACAGAGCACATAGAAATAAGAATAAATTAAATGCACACCAAAATTTTTTCTTTAATGTCTTCAACATCCAAAGACCTCTGACCTCCTGTTTACAGTGCAGTTGCTTCTTTTGGCAGAATCTTTGTGCCTCTCTCTATGCCTCCTCTTAACAACGATATGTCATGTTGGAGAGTTTGAGTGAAAGAACAAGACACGGTGGCTTAGCCCTATAAGACTTCTCTTCTCTGCTGCTGGTCTGCTGGCAGGAACAGTAGCCTGGACCACTTTGCATTCTGGGAAAGAAGCTTATTCTGGAAGGAAGGAAGGCAGGCAGGAAGGGAGGAAGTTAGGCCTCCATCTGTCCAGCAGGACCAGTGACTGGGGATAGAAAATCTAACAGGCTTTCTCTGACATTCTACCTTCACTGACATTTTGATCTTTGCTTCAATGTTTGGTGCTTTATTTCTAGTTTAGCACAAAACTCAAAAGGGGAGGGAAAAGATGTTTAGTAATTCCATTCCATTAAATTATAAGCTTGCCTTATTTGTCAGTAATAAGCATCCATCCCCGTTCCTGCAGACAGTGAATGTACCATAAATATTGATTGAATATATGAATTATTTAACCTCTCCTGCCAGTTTCCTTAAATGTAAAGCGGCAATAAAGCCCACTGATTGGGCAGTGTTTTGTGCATATCTAAAACACTCTCTCACAGTGCTCACTGTAGCCCCTGGCATATGGTTAAATGGCTAAATACCCAGCAGCTATTATTACCTGCTTGTTCCAACTGAGACTAATTCCCGTGTAGAGCTGTTTGCTGCAATTGGGTGTCAAGGTAATCCCTTGTCATTTGTGTCTGCCTGATTGGTTCTGGAATCTGTCTTAAAAAATAACAAAGTTTTCCCTCACACCCTAGTACTATACAAACTAGAAAGATTATCTATAATATGGAATAAAGTCTAAACCATCCAGCTAATGTACCCATATACTTCTCAAAAATTACCCAAACTATATAAGAAAGTCACATTATGATCATATTCTTATGAGTCTTTTCACATTGAATGACTGAGAGAGCATTTAAAAAGCATAGTTAAGGAAATCTATGCCCTGGACCTGGCTTAAATCCACTTTTTGTGTAATTCTGTGTGAACTGCGTCCAGCAGGGCATCTGAACCGGCTCCCTTGGTGAGCCTGGGTGTTGGCTGCCTGCAGCTGTCTTGCTCTCGGCCTGGACCTCTCCACAGTCCCGACTTCACTCATTTCAGCAGCAAACATGGTCAGGTAATGGTAGTGCCTCTGGATGTAGGTCGTAAGAGAGGGAAAAGTGCATTACTATAGAGGGCTGGTGAAGTGAGGGAAAAAAGTCCTTTTATAATCAGATATCTGTTAAACACGAAGGGTTTCCAGCTTGTTTTGTGACATCCTGATTATTTTAAAATAAGAATGGAAGGGACGTCAGCTTCTGGTTAGGATGAAGGATATGAACAATTTCACTCCTTAGGTAACAAGAAAGAAGGAAGGAAGGAAAAGAGAAACAAAAAGAAACAAAAGTAATACCCTACTTTCTTATGAATCTAGGGGAACAGTGGATGCAAGGAAGCCAAGAGGAGCTGATACCCAGAGAAGGCAGGTCCCTTCCATGAGTTTTGCGGCGTGACGTACATCTGCTCTGGCAGCGCTCTTGGGCTTTGTGGCTGCACACTGGAACCCTGAGGTCATCAAAGCCACAGAATAGCAGTACCTCAGCCATCTGCACATGCCAAATAGATAGTGGGGAAGGTGATTGATACAGCAATGCAAAAAACAAAAAAAAATCCGCTAAAGTAAGAGTGATTAGACCTGTTCTGGATCCCTACTTATTAAAGTATTTCAATAAGTGAAAAATCTCCTTTGCTTATGGTGCCCTTCAGCAGTGGCTGTTGGGGGGATATTGTACTTCTCAAAGCTTTAGCTGTTCCTTGAACAAAGCATGTGAAACATGAACTGGCAGAGGTTGTCTTCAAAGTGGGCAGAGTTGTAGATCCAATAACAGGAAGACTGCATAGGAACTGCCCGCCTGGAGAGTTGGGTCAGCTCAGAAACCACCCAGCTAGCCAAAACTCTGGAAGAACTCAACATCTCTTCAGCACAGTGAAGGGCTGGAAGAAGGAAACAAAGGAAACGTTTTCTACCTTTCATTATAAACTGACCAGTTTCTCTCATGGCATTTATAAAATAGTAAAGGGCTTGTTATAATTTTTCATAAAAAATCAAAGCCCTTGGTCCAACAATCTATTCCAACTTCCAAAATGCACACACACTCTTTGAATTTGGCAGATAAAGCAATATTGTTGCTGCAAATTAGAAAGATCACATTTTCAGAGTTTCAGTTAAATTATGGGGCCCTAATGGTGTTGAATTATTTGAGCTAAAGTCATCTGAAACTGAAGCCTGACTCATTTCTGGTTAAACACTGATAAGGTCTGAAACTCCAGATGCTGGACAGAGTAACAACATTTAGAGTTGAGGAGGAAAAGACCAGCTGTCTTGGTCCATTTCCAGTGCTTTAACAAAACACCCAAGACTAGGTCATGTGGACTCTGTCCTCATGCCTGGATTAAGATCGCTCCCTCAAGATTGGGTTAGTCCTCTTGAGACTGGGTAGTTTTCTCTAGAAAGAGTTGTTACACCTATTCTCTCCATGCAAGGATACCGCACAAAGCCCTCATCAGATTCCAGTGTTCTGATCTTTACCTTTCCAACCTCTAGAACCATGAGCTCAGTGAACCTCTTTTCATAAACCAACTACCTCAGGTAATTTGTTACAGCAACAAAAATCAGACCCAGGCACCAACTGTATCTGTTCAGGATATTTTGAGCAAAGCGCTAATGTTTAAATGTCTATCTATGTAGTTCTGTTTATATCCAGATGCAGTTAGGGTTTTAACAAAGGTTTCTTTATCATGCTCATTAACTGATGAGGCTGATGGTAGTTCCACATAAGAGGCATCACACAATGGGGCTTGATAAGTGCTTCAGCATAGTGATAAAGTTGTTTTTATGCAATATTCTATTCATTTAATGCAGGGCAGTGCTACATTTTGGCATTGAAAGTGTCTTAGTCAATTTTATTTGCTGAAACAGAACAATAGACTGGTGGACTGGGTAGCTCACACAAAAGAAATTCATTTTTCACAGTTCTACAGGCAGAAAGTCCAAGATCAGGATGCTGGTGTGGCTGAATTCTGGTGGGGGCTCTCATAGATGACAGCCTTCTTCTGATTCTCATAGGACAAACAGAAGGCTAGAGAGCTCCCTAGGCTCCTTTACAGGTCACTAATCCCACTTGCAAGGGCCCCACCCCTATAATCCATATCATGTCCCAAAGAAGTCACCTTCTAACACCATCACATGGGAGTTAGTCTTGCAGTGCTTCACTATAGGGCTGGGGATACCAACATCCAGCTTATAACAGAGCCCACCCTAAAGTTAGGAGCAGTTTTGGGAATGTCACATCAGATCTAGGATACCTGCACATGAAAATTGTGTTACTATCTATATCTACTAAGTATATCTCTATATCGCTATATATCTTTGTTACTATATATAGCTAGCATGATGTCACTCATTTCTTTCAAAATAAAATGACAGGGAAAAAGTGACAAAGAAAGAGAGTGAAATAAATCAATATTATCCATGTCAGACTTTTTAATATAAATTATTTTTGCAATCTTTTCAATAATATTGGGTTTGAGGAAATTCTGGATTTGTGGAGCTTGGGTCTCTAGAGTCATGAGTCACCAGTCAGAAGACGGGCAAAACGGCGCCGTTTCGTATCTTGCTAGGGGCTTCTGCAGCAAAGGCACAAGTGGGCGCTGGGAGAGCGGTGCGCCTTGGCCCGGTGTCACCTCTCCGAACTCCTTCGCCCTGGTCCTGTAAGCAGAGCCAGGACGCATCGCTCTGCAGAACTTGCAGCTCCAGGGAGGGGCCGTTCCCGGGGTCCGAGTCCTGAGAGGCTCCTGCATGTTCTCATCACAGCGAAGAGTTCGGCGGGTATGTTATTGACTTATTGATCAATACGCAATGATACGTACACAGAACCCCAAATTGGTCCCCGTGAATGTACAAAAAAGAAAAGGAAAAAAAAAAGGGAGAGGGAGGGAGGGAGAGAGCGATAAAGCCAGGAGTCTCTGGGTCTGTTTTCTCCTCTGCAAATTGAATTGCTGGCGCTGGGCGCGCGGGGTTTCGCCGGCTCTCACTCGTTGCCCAGAGCCCCGCCCAGGCGTTTCTTCTTCAGCCAAGGTCACAGCCTCTTAAATCCTTGCAGGGTAGAAGGGTAAAGGGGAGAAATGGCCGGATTACTTCAGAGGCCTGTAAAGTACTTAGCCAGGAGCCCCGTTTGCATAATCAGGAAGGGGGCGGCCCCTGCAGAGCTGACCACAGGCTGCACGCTCAGAGAGCACCGATGCCCGGCAGGAGAGGACGAGTCGCGGGAGGGCCTGAGTCCTGAGCGCCTGAGTCAGGAGTTAAAGCCTCCCACAGACGCTGCGGTTTAGGAACGCCAAGTCCGGTGGGCTTCTGGTGCCAAAATGAATCAGGCCCCCCCGCCGTGAGCCGGGAATAGATTTTTGGGTGTGGTACCGGGGATCGAACTCAGGACCTCGCGCTTGAGGGAAAGGCAGCGGAGTGGGAATAGAGTTTTGATGTGACTGTGTGTGTGTGTGTGTGTGTGTGTGTGTAGAGCAGTTAGTAGCGGCATAAATGGAGAGAAAGGTTGAAAGCAGGGAGGACCAGTGCTGCATCGGCTACCAGACTGGGCCCTTCACCCTTAAGAGCACCAGAGCCAGCTCTGCTCTGGATGTGCATGTGGCTGAACTCATTCCCCTCCACCCCCCACCCCCGCCTCCAATCTCCCAAAGAGAAACTGCAGTTAGTGAGGAAGGGGGCAGCTGGAGGAGAGAAACAGAGACCACCAAGTCTTCAGGGATTGCTTTTTTTGTTTGTTTGTTTGGTTTTTTTGCTTAGAAATTAAAGTTTTAATGACATCTCCATTAAGAGCAATATCTAATCTGGATGATCAATAAGAAGAGAAATACAGAATACCAACAGCTGTGTTTGCATTTCCAATGCAGTCCTGGGTTAATTCTCCCCCAGTGAACTTGCAAACAAGATGGATGATGGACTCGGAGGCCTTCCCTGCCTGTGCTCTATTCTATCCCCTTCTACTTCAGAAACAAGGGCCTCTCCGCAGACGAGGAGGGTCTGCCTTTACTGTCATTTCTTTCTAAGAGCATGGGGCTACCTATGCAGTCTTATGGAATTATGTCCTTTCCAGAAACACAAGCAGCCATTTCATCTCAAAATTTTTGTTGAAATTCCAAAAAACACATGCTACATTTTTAGTGTTTTAAAAAGAGAAATTACTGAAGGACCTGCCATGCTGTCATAAAAACACCGATGAAAATGCACAGTCATTGCCCAAAGGAACAATGAAAGAATTTTATGCTCTGCTTTTTTCCCACTCGCTGTGTGGCTTTGAATAAAAAGACAAGGCTGTAGAAGTGATAACCCACTCGTGTGTGTTATGCAGTGGCTCAGTCCTATGAGAATGGTCATTGGAAGTCGACCATAGGCAGTGGTGCTGTGTTCGTGGTGAGAAGCTCCTTGCATCTACTGCTGAAGCCCTTTTCATTTCAGTGACATCACTGAAGGGCTTTTCAATTAGAAATAATCTTCTACAAGTGCTGGAAAGGTAGCCAAGAGGTTGTTTCCCTGTGCCTGTTCTGTTCCTTGCCTCTCTCCTCACTGAGGACGTGTTTATCTACCCTCTGCCCCAGTTCTTTGGTATGTGTGTCTGGGTCACAAACACTAAGGTGAGCCTCTGTTTCTGAGCCGCTGACCTCGGCTGCATTGCAGGATCCAACATTTCCCTTCAGTCAAGCTCTTAGTGTTGCCACCCAAGCTCCTATTCCTGAGCTTTACCTGTTTGAATGCTGCCTTGAGGGCCAAACTTTTGGGAAAAATGTTAGCTTTCCATCAGCCAGATGGGGAAGGGATTTAGAATGTGTACCCTTAAATATGCCATTTTGGCTTATAGATATTCTTTGGATTATGATGGGACTATCTCTGATAAACTCACTAAGGTGAAAACATTTGAAATTTGAGAATTCATTTAAGATGTCTAACTTACTATATTAGCTTCCCAGTTGCTGGTACAAAAATACCTGACATCTACAACTTACGGGAGGAGAAGTTTAATTTGGATTATGGTTTCAGAGGTCTCAGTCCATGGTTGTAAGGCTCCGAGGCAGAAAGAACATGGCAGAAGGAGTAGCTGAGCCAAGCTACTTAGTTCAAGCACGCGTTGGAATGCGTGCCAGCAAGAGGCACTCCCGGACAGACGCACCTCCGGTGACCCTCCTCCAGCTGTGCTCCTCCTCTTCACAGAGCAATCAGCCATGGCCATCAGTGGATTAATCTGATGACTGCTGTGCCCCCAAGATTCAGGTACCTCTCCAGGAGTCTCTCAATCTAGTTAGACTGACAATGAAGCTTAACTGTCACCTTCCACCTCTTGTTGACTTGCCACTCAAACACATCTCCTTGAACCATATTTGATCTCCAAATACAGACGATAACAAGTTCACACTTTCCACTAATATTTTACGACCAAAACCTCATCAATCCATTCCCCAAAGTTTCAATAGTTACAGCATTGCTCAAAGATCCAACAATACAAAGTCTCTTCTGACACTCAAGGCAAACTTTCAGCCATGTACCCCTGTTCAAAAAAAAAAAGCAAGTGACATATTCTTAAGGGACAGTGGTATAGGGTAAACGTTTTCACTCCAAAAGGGAGGAATAGGGCATTGAAAAGAATCAGACCAAAGCAAGATTGAAACCCAGGAAGTAAAACCTTAGGGCCTGGAGCTTCCTGTCCAGCACCAGGGACTCATGGTGGCAAATACAATTTCCTGAGCGCTTGGCCAGCCCCACTCTTTGTCTTTGTTGTTGCAATTGGCATAGCTCGTCTCTTGGGCTGGCTTCACATGATGCTTGTGGGTCTCTGCAGGAGATGTTTCGGGTTCCTGGCATCTCCAACTTTTCTGGGATATCTACTCTTCCCTGGCTTCATTTCTACTGTTTTTTGCATCCCCCTCTCAGGGGAGCATTGTTTGGCTTCCCAGTACTGTTTTTTTCCCTTCCAAATCTGGATGGAAGTCTCCATGATCTCACAGCTCTTGTTTCTGGCATTCCCACCAAAATTCCCGTGGGGAAGTTCTATCCCTGAGTACCTGCCACGACCACTCCAGTAGAGTCTGTGTGACAATGCCGGTCACCTGGCAGAAACCAGACCAGAGGTATCGTCCCCACGGGGTTAAGCCTCCTGGAGGTCCTTGGCACACACCGCATGCAAAGTCAGCCGTGAAGAGAATAGCTGGCCTCTCTGCCTGCAGTTTGGGGACATTGGGTTCATCTATAATTCTGTTCTATTTTGTCTTTATTACTATTTGTTCATTATCTGTAGAATTGTATTCTGGGCCCAGGAAAGGTTAGGAACAATTAGATGTTCCTAGAGATGTGGAGATATTGAGGCACAAGAGGACGGGCGGCCAAAGTGCTGACCCTGAGCCCCGGACTGTGAAGTCCTGAAGGTGAACCTGAAGGTGACATGCTAAAGCCAGTCCTTTGTCTTACAAACTTCCCCTTCTGACTGCGTATAGGTGTGGTCTTACCTTGACTTAATGGTCTTAGCTTTTGTGATGGTATATAGGTGTGGTCTTACCTTGACCTTGTGGTCGTAGTTTTCACGGTACTATTGTCTATCTTTCTCATGCCTGCCTGTGACTGAAATCACTCTTGAGGTGTGGTGTGCCCTTGAAACTAGTATATAAACACCTGGAGTTAGAAATAAAATCGCAGCAGCATTTGCAAACTTCACGTCGGTGTTGAGTGCTTTTGTCTGACTGTCATTGCCGAACCTGCTCCCACCTTTCAGAGAACCTGTATCTCCTCGTGAAATCCCGTGTTTGCTGCCCTACGGTCGGTAGCAAGTACCTCTGAATGTGAGTGTGTTTGTGAATCACGTGGTTGCAAACATAATTTGCTAAGGTAATGTCATGCAGGAGTCAGAAGGCCCCAATCCAATGTGACTAGTGTCATAAAAAAGGGGAAGTTTGGACAAATTTAGACACACACACACACACACAATGCACACACGCACACACACACTCTCAAGGCGAATGTCATGTGAACATGAAGGAGAAATGTTTCATGGTGTTTCCACAAAGCAAGGAATATCCCAGATTGCCAGCAATATACTGAAAGCTAGGGGCAGGGTTTGGAAGAGACAGCCTGCCAGGACCTAACCCCGCTGTCAGCACCTCATTCTCATGCTCTTGCATCCAGGGATGCAAGAAAAGTTTTGTTGTAAAGGTCTGATAATAAACTACAGTGTGCATTCCAATTTTAAAAGTTGTTACAGTGAAAGACACGTAACCAGTAACTCACCTCAGTGCACTTCCCCTCACTTCGAACACGTTTATTCCTTCTTTCTTGCCACTCTCTGAAGCAGTTCTGGGAGTTCTCTTTCGCACAGTTGTGGCTGCCTTGATGTCTTGAGCCAATTCAGAAAATTTACTGCATTTCTTGTCGAATCAAAACATTACGATGTGTCCTCATCCATCTTATTTGCTAGATCTGGCAGCCACCTTCTCCAAAGTCAAAATGACCATGAAAGCTGAAAACACAAGCCACTCGGTCTTGCTGCTTTCTTATTGCAGCCCTGTTGATGGATATTTAGTTAATCATTTGGATGATCTCTGGCTTAAGGTTTTCCCCATCCTCTGTGAGACACATGCTTCTATAGTCCGTCACAGTTTTATGAATCAAAATTCCACAAATGTAGATTTACAAGATTATAGATATGGAATGGATAATCGCCTTGTAGACAAAGACATTCAGGCTCAAAGAGATGGAATGACTCGCTCATGGTCTGTAACCTGCCTGTGGACTCTCTACCGGGGCACTCTTGGACTTTTCTATGTCCTTGCTCCCTTCTTCATCAGTGTTCATTACAGTTCCCTGAGCTTCAGAGATAATGCAAATTTTCACTGCCCTAGCACCTGCTCCAGTGGTCGTGTTGAAATCAACAGTTTCCATACACTTTACTCCTCTACTGCCTGAAGGCAATGTTCTCTCAATTTATGTGTCCTAGACCTTGAGACTGGAAGGACTTTGCCCAGCCTTATGGTACTAGGCATGTATTGCTTTACTGCAATACAATAATTTATTTTGGGAGGATGCATCTAAACTTTGTGCTGGAGTCTGATGATTTGCAACCCTGACCCTTATAAGAATCTTAAGGCAGAACAGTGAGAGTCCTGAAGGTCTCCAGCCTGCAGTGCAGGTGTCCTTGTTATGCTGTCCGTACACTGCATCCTGGGGCCAAGAGCAGCTGTGCTGTACTCCTGGGCTGAGCATCTCAGGGGGGCGCAGTTCCTGGAAGGAGGAGAGATAAAACTTGCGATCAAGCTAGGTGACATCGCCTTCGGTTCTCAGGAAGGCTTGCTGACTGATATCCCAGGGCCTCACCTGGCTACCTGACAGGTCTGGTCACATTACCAGTGATCACCTCCACCAACAGGAGAGGCAGTGGCTTCCTCATGTGAGAGCACTTGTAATGCTTTTGCTCCTTCTAAACACCATCCGGGGACTCCAAACTTGTAGCCAAACACTTCATCCCTGTCGAGTGAGCTATGAATGGCCTGCAGTTTTGTGAATTTTGAATGGTAATAAGTCACACTAAAATATTGCTCTTGGGATAAAAAAATTATGAGTTTCAGTTTATTTCTGAGAGTCAAGGCAAACACATGGGGAAAAGCTAATGTTTAGCCTGGTGTAGTAGGTGTAGTACAAGGGTGAATGGAACAGCCTCACTTCAAACTGTTGTGTGACTGTTGTTTCATCCATGCATTAAAAATGCATGTGCCCTTGCTTGGTGGAAACTCTTCCTATCAGTTATTCACATCTTAGTGAATATGAGTCTGAGAAGAAGGGTAATTACACAGGAACATAACTAAGTTTGGGTGCTGCTAAATACATCTCTCCTGTACCTGTTCACACAGTCCCTTATTGGATGGCAAGGGGACTCTAGCAAGAGCAGGCTACAGGGCTGATGGTAAACATTTCTCAGCTTTATCGTGGTCTGATGCAAGGTGAAGAATGGATAGGTAGAGTGTTTTCCTTTCCCAGTTACTTCTCAAGCTTGGGTTGGGTGGCAGAATGAGCACCGGAAGCAAGAACCAAAGAATAAGGTCAATGAGTCCCTGAGGGTGCAGTAAGCTGTCCTCAGTGTGGAATTTTCTCACACAGTTTTGGTATAAAAAGTTCAGCGATGACGTTTTCCTATGCCGCATTTACACCTCAGCTGGGAGCACAGGACTTCTGTCCAGTCTCTCCTGTGTGAACCATGATAGTGATTCTTAACTGTCTGGAAGTGCTCAGATGTCAGGAAAGCACACGAATGGCCTGTGTGGCCTCTCAGTTTCCCTTCTGAATCCAGGAAACCCCAAGACATGCTCTGATGTTAGCCTCAGTCCTGCTGGGTTGGCTATATTCAGAGATTTGATCAATAGGCTGGGTCATGTTGCTCCAGGATGCTCTAAATTTTTTCCAGTCTAAGCCAAGCAAATTCCTCCACTGGTCCAGCTACAAAATCTAAAAATGATTTCATAACTACCCCCTCCCTCCCTTCCTTGTTCGTAAGAATATGAAAGCTTGAAAAATTAATGTGCTATTTGTAGATTTGTGGCACATTCTACTCTTTTCAGTGTTCCGCCTTCATCCCAAAGGGAACAGGTGTAGTTCCACAAATACAGCCCAGGCACGGGTAGGGAAGCGTAGAGAGGGGCGCAGGCTCTTGGAGAGAGTGCGGCCAGTGTACTCTCACAAGGGCAAGAACCTCGATGACTTTGGCATTTCACAGCTGGGCTCAAGTTTGGGTTAGCCCAAGGCTGGAAATTGCTTTCAGGGTGCACCAAATACCTTCTGAGTTTTCATCCTCTCATTTAAAGAGAAAAGAAAAACAGAAAGAAACAAAGTTAGCAAGAACAAACAGTGCTGTCCTTGCTTGACATCAAATTGTTCTTTTTGTCCTGGCATTAAACAATAGCTGGCAATAAAAGAGAAAGAACAAAACCGAAAACCTCAGGAGTACCATGTTCTTGTGATTGAACCGGGTAGAAGATTAAAATTCTGCAGCATGCAGGACGTCTGCGGATTGCTCCTCAAACAAGCAGCTCCTGCTGTTGCCTCCAGCATTTCATAGTGAAGTATTTGTCCGCAGTGTGGAGAAAACATATGAGCATATCCAGGCTTCCTGTCTGCAGTTTCTGAGGCAAAGGAGGGGGAGGGAGAAGAAAACAACTCTAAAAATATGAAAATAGACTTGCTTTATGTGGTTTCATTTAACTAAATTTTATACCTGTGCAAAGCCTACACACATTTCCTGCATTGGTCTTTAAACTGGAACAAGAAAATATAAATTCTGCAAAACAAATCTTTCATAGAATCACAATGTAGTCTTTCCTCTCTGAACTGATGAGTCACTGTGCCTTGAGCTTGGTGATATGTTCCTGAGTGTAACCGGAAAATTGGAACCATACTAATGGCTCCAGCCTCCTTATCACTAGGAAAGTCTCTTCCAATCAGTCAGTTCCCTGTGCAGGAGAACGCAAGTTTGGTGAAAAACTTGTAAGTCAGTTCCTCTTTGCTTTGATCTAAATTTAAAGCAAAAGGCCTTGAGGTTTTGGATGACAGACAAGAGTCTCAAAGGCTGGAGTGTCGATGCAGTATCCCATGATGCTCCTAGTAACAGAAGAGATTAGGACTGGAGAGTGGGATTCTGTGGAGAGAGGTTACCACACAAGCCTCACAGAAGGCCCCACGGCTGTGGACCCGCATGGCCCTCTGGAGGTACACTGAGGAGGAGCAGTGCGAAGTGAAAAAACACAGAGGTCACCGTTACTCAGGTCCACATCCGGGGAAATGGACAGTTCCCAAATCAGGGGATGCGCTCCCCTTGAGAAACACAGCTGCCTGATTCCAGAATTTATGCATCAGTCACCCCCCAAAGAGGCAGTCGTCCTTTTGGGTGGCTTGAAGTACCAGGCAAACATTTGAGTCCCCAGCGTCGTCTTCTTTGCTGACCTTGGCACTCTCCTCGTTGTGCTGAAATTATTTTCATTTTAATTATTTATGCACAATGAAAAATAAATAAAAAGAATCCAAGGCAGATGGTGCCTCGCTGTCAGAGCAGTGATAAAGCTGATGATTCTCTGGAACCTAAAGTATCGATTCTGACTTTTCCCATTATTACAGACCCTTTGGAGAATTTTATGCAAACTGTGGTCCTTCCAGAAAAATGCACACGTATGGGGAGTTTTGTACATAAGTTCAGATGGCTCACACATTTCCCAAATCCGTCTGTCATCTCTCACCCTCAGCTCTGCAAACCCTCACTTGTGTCCATTTCCCACTCATGCCACATCTTGTCTCCTCCATGAAGCCTTCCCTGGTTCCCTCAGCTGATCTCTCGTGACTCCCCTAGTCATTGTTGTCTCTGCTCTTGTCTGTGAACTTACAACATGACTCTTCTTTTCATTCTCATCTGCCTTGTCTTCCTGAGTGAGTATATGTTCCATCACAGCAAGTACAAGTCACGAAGCTGACTGGGTAGAGGCAGGAAAGCAGGTCAGTCTCCTCTCCCTCACAGCCATGTTCTATAGGAACATCCTGCAGACTCTAGGGAGCTATGGTGGCCCAGAGGGATTGCATAGAGCTGTGGGAAGCACACAGCTCCTGTGGCAGTGAGGTACTTAATGCTTATGCACATGTCTGCCTGTCTCTCTCACCTTCCTCCTAAGGAACCCAAATCAATCTCTGAATGGCTCAGACACAAAGAGTGAGTGAAAATATGGTGAATTTGGAAGACACAAAAACAACTCCAGATGCACTGAGCTACTTCATCTTTGACAAAGGAGCTGATAGTCCCCACTGGAGGAAAGATAGCCTCTTTAATAAATGGTGTTGGAAAAACTGGATCTCAACCTGCCAAAGATTAAAACTAGACCCTTATCTGTCACCATGCACTAAATTAAAAGCCAAGTGGATTAAAGATCTAAATATAAAAACAGAAACACTAAACTTGCTGGAAGATAAGTTAGGCAGAACTCTAGAAGACATTGGCATAGGAAAAGACTTTATGAACAAATCCTCAGTAGCACAGGAACTAGCAGAAAGAATCAAAAACTGGGATCTCATCTTATTAAAAAGCTTCTGCACTGCAAAGAGACCATCAATAGAACTAAGAGACAACCTACAATGTGGGAAAAACTTTTTACCAGCTGCTCCTCAGACAAAGGACTATTATCTAGAATATATAAAGAACTCAAAACAACCAGCCCCCTCAAATATAAAGACCCAATTCAAAAATGGGCATCTGAAATGAACAGACGTTTCTCAGAAAAAGAAATAAAAGCAGCAAGGAAATATATGAAAAAATGTTCCACATCACTGGTCATTCGAGAGATGCAGATGAAAACAACACTGAGATTTCACCTCACCCCACAAAAAATGGCTGCTATCAAGAAATCACACAATAACAAATGTTGGCGCAGTTGTGGGGAGAAAGGAACCCTTCTCCATTGTTGGTGGGAGTGCAGACTGGTGCAACCACTATGGAAGTCCATATGGAGATACCTCAAAGAACTAGGATTAGAGGTTCCATTTGACCCAGCCATCCCTCTTCTGGGTATCTTTCCAAAAGAATTAAAAGAATCATACCACAGTGATATATGGACACCCATTTTTATAGTGGCACAGTTTGTAGTAGCTAAAACTTGGAAACAGCCCATCTGCCCATCAGTTGGAGATTGGATAAAGAAGATGTGGTTTTTCTATACAATGAAATACTACTCAGACATAAAGAATGAGAAAGTAGATTCATTCATACGTAAATGGGTACATTTTGAGGATATACTCCTAAGTGAAATAAATAAGTCACACATATGCAAATACTGAATAGTTTCTCTGGTGTGAAAAACTAAAATAGTACTCAAGATCCTAATGGGACAATTAGCAACGTGAAATAGGAAGAAAAGGACCAAAGGTGTAGGGACAGTGAGAAGGAAAAGGAAAGGGGAAACAAGGGAAAAGAAAAAAAATATGAGAAAATGTAAAAATGGAATTAAAGTGTTTGAAGGTGGGGAAGGGAGGAGGGCGTGAAGGGAGGATGGGGACAAGGGGAAAAAATGAGACCCAAGACCTGGCATGTAAAGGTACAAGATCCCAGTAATGAATGTAACGGTACTGTATACCTAGAATGTACCAATACATTCAATTTAATAAAAAAAAGAAAAGAAAATATGGTGAATATTTCATTTATTAAAAATACTTATAAAGGTAAAAGACACATTGTTATTCATCACTCTCAAAATACTCCCACTCACTTCAAACACTCTTATTCCACTTTCTGAGGCAGCTCTGGAAGACCTCCTTTGTGAGCGTTTTTGAGTTGTAATAAAAAATATGGTGAATGTTGCTGCTGAGTGCCATCTCATGGAAAATCAGGCTCATAAAAAAAAATTACAGTGCATCCTCATCCACGTTATTCACCAGATTGGGCACTGTGTACTTCTGGCTGGTCCTCAAAGTCAAAATAATCATGAAAGTTAAATGTTTTGAATAGACTCAGTACATTGAGGCAATCCCAGTGCTGCAATGAAAGACACTCCCAAAAGAGATCTTCCAGAACTGCCTCAGAACGTGGCAAGAATAAAGGGATAAGCATGTCCAAAGCCAGGGAGAATATTTTGAGGGTGATTCATGGCAATGTATCTTTCACTGAAATAAATTCTAAAAATGTTTAAATACTCATAGTATTTGTTGGTCACTCCATGTTATATTTAACATATCTCCTTTGGCCGTTAACTTTAAGACATTCTCTTTATCTATGATTTCCAGCAACAGGACTCTAATATACCTACATCTAATGTTTAAAAATATTTCTCTGTTTAAGGTTTGCCAAGTTTCCTGGATCTGTAATATATTTCATTATATTGAGAAGTTTCGTCATTAGCTTCAAATTGTTACTCTCTTCACCTTCAGAAGTTCCAATCAGATATATGTTATATTGTTTGGTGCTGTCCAACAGTTTCTTGGTTTGTGTGTGTGAGTGCATGTGTGTGTGTGTGTGTGTGTGTGTGTGTGTGTGTGTGTGTGTACTGAGATGGTCTTACTCTGCATCCAGGCTGTTTTGGGACTTGCTATGTAGGAAAGTCTTATTATGTCACAGTGCCTAGCTTCTTTTTTGTTCAGTGTTTTTTCTCTTGTTTATTCAAATTAAATAAAATCAAGCTAACCTGTCCTCAAGTTCACTGTTTTTTTTTTTTGTCAACTCCAATGAGCTGTTAAGACCATCAGTGAATGTTTCATTTAAATTAGTGTATCTTTTAATTCTAAAAAAATAATTTAGGCTTTTTACAGTGGTCTTTACTGACATTTCTTATTTCTTTGTTTATTTCTCCCTTTCATACTTTGAATATATTTTCAGTCAATTCTTTCAACATTATTTCTCATAGTTGATTGAGACTCTTTTCCTATTCCACACAATGCCAGAGCCACCTCAAGTTGCTTACTATTGACTGATATTTTCTTGACTAAATTTTCCTGCCTTTTTTTTGTTGTTGTTTTTTTGATTGAGTAGTAGTCATTTTGAGTGATGTGTTTCAGGATTCTGTAACCTCCTTCTGAAGAGTGTTAGTTCTTATTTAGCCATCAGTCTGACTACCAGATTATCCTGTGGAACTCGTGTAACCCTAGTTTTGTAGCGTTACAGAATCTGTGGAAGGCCTAAGCCCCTCTACCTTGAATCTCCAAATTCTCCCTCTCCTGTGATTTGTCAGGGTGGAGCTTCTAGGCTTTGTTACCTCAAGTCTGGAAAGGACACTTCTGTAGAACATGTATTAATTTCCATTTCTGTCTTGCTGCTCCACATTTTTTAGAATAAAGGTTGCTGGAATACAGTGCTATTCATCATCTGTGGCTGGCTTTGTGCTATCAGGCGTGATCGAGCAGTCATCATCCAGACCACATGGCCTACGCAGAAAAACATATTTACCATCTTGCTTTTTATGAGAAGATTTGCTGATCCCTGCTCTGGAGTGTGGTTAGTATTTCTAAAGCAAAGCCTTTCCAAAGTCTTAGGTGGATTCCAGGGATATTAAGAGAGAGTTACTGATACTTCTCCACCCTTGTGGGGTCAGAACTCAGGGTGGAGGCTCTGCTTTCCCCCAGCATTGTAACAATCTGTCGCATCTGTCCACCCCCGCTTAGTAGCTGATGTCGGGCAAGCTCCAGGCCATCTCTTCCTGCTCATTTACAGCATCTGTCGTGTTCTTGAGGGTGGGGTTTTCTCTCTGCTTACCTGTCTTCTTTCCAGTGCCCCAATCCGCAGATTCAGCTATGTTGGCCTTGCAGAAGTTTTCTGTCTATTCGGCTTATCTTCCAGGCTCTGGTTGGATTCAGCTCTCTCTGCTGTGGTTAGGAGATTTTCCCCTATTAGGGTGCTGGAGATTTTGGGATTCACCCGGTAGTTTTCCTATCTCAGAAATAACAATCTCGGGTTGCTTATTGTCCACTGCAATGCCCACTTTTTTTATAGGCTTTACAGCTTGAAGACTAGTCTGGTAGCAGTTATTCTTTCATGATAAGAAGTATAAATCCCTCTAGTTCCTTTGAAAGCCTCATCAACCTCTTGGCAGGCAATATATTTCAGAGCCAGTTGCTCAATTTCTCATTTCTCCTCCAACCCCCAGCTCAATGTGTCTTCCTTCTTCAAAGAGGCCAAGGTCTCTTAGGAATCTGCTAGTAATGTTCTTTTTCTCTCCCAGGGCCATCTGCAGTTCACAGCCCATCTGCAGAACAAGCGAGGGACACCTCCTGCATACAGTGACCGAATCAGCCCTTTCTGACTCTGGTAACCACCTCCACCACTGTCTTTTGTTTCCCAGGATGACTCTGGACAATGTCCACATATCTTTCATTGCTCTGAGGTGTTAGGAGTATGCATTCCAACAACAGAAAGTTGTACTAGTGTTAATATGAATGCACATTTCCTTCCACAGAAGAATGGTTGCTTGCAGACTTATGCAGGAAATAATAAGCTGACCATTCAATCAATTCTCCTTGTAAGAAGGGAAAGGTAAATAGGAACTCTTCATTTCCTGAGAGACAATGATGCTCCAGGCATTTTCCTAAGCATTTTCTCACATGTGATATCATTTAATTTTTGCTGCAATCTTGAAGAGATGGTGCTTATTAATCCCCATTGTAAATAAATGAAAATTTAGTCTTTGAGAGTTTAGCTCATGGTATCTCACAGAAGTCCATGATGAAATCCTGACCCTGGGTAGATCTGCATTATTGGGAGCTCACTGAAGAAAGTGCTCTCCCAAAGCACAACTCACAACAGACATTTGTTTTGCAACTTACTTGTAAAGACTGTCCTGAATTTAAACTGGTTCTTGCATAACAATGTTGAGGATGGGGAACTCATATGTGGTATTTTTCCTAGGCTGAAGTTAGCTCAGTCTGCATAGAGATGAAGAAGTCAAGATTGGAAATACAAGTTTTGTTAGCTTAAAACAAATTTTCAGCTACCCCCTTTAACCTTTTGGCCTTTATTGGTACATGCTCACAGTACATAATGATTACATTTCTTGCTGGGTATCGGGTGCATGGACTAACACAGCTTAATTCACTTTACATCCTCTTCCCCACCCCACTCTCCTGCCATCTCTTGGTCCTCTTCCCTCTTGCAAAAGCATTATTTCCCGATTTCCTATTACCCAACTTTCAGTTTGCTCCTTATTTGTATTTTGAACATCTCACATATGAGAAACCATGGCACATTTCAGCTTGTGTGTCCACTTTATTTTACTGAATACTGTGGTCTCAAGGTATATTTATTTTCCTACAATATGACTCAAGCTTATCCTCGAGTAAGCACCTTTGGCCACTGCTCAGCTCAGTGCTGTGATCTCACTGCTTTGCCCGGTTGTTGATTAGAGCAATAAGCCTGAGAAGGTGAAGTGCACTCCAGCAGATGGTAACCGGACAGCCAGGGTCTGAGCCACACCCTAACATTTTGCCACGTGCTTTCAGTCCTTATCCTCATTATCAACTCTCTGTTGGTCCTAAACATTTTTGATTCCATAATGCTGGGATTACAAATCATTTTGCCTTCATAACCTCTGTGCCAGCAGCTTCTTTCCCAGACAATGGAAGTGGCTTTCAAGTAAGTTGGCTTAAATCCAGGTCTTGTTCAAACCCATATCTGAATACTTTATAGATGAGGAAAATCATTCTTATTTTGGCAGGGAGTGAGGGTTAGAAGAGATGCCTAGGTGTTCATCAGCTGCGTGATCACAGGAATAAGCAGGAGCCCTGAAGACTGCAGGAGGGTCCTCTATTTAACTTCTCCTGACAGTTGGGTGTGGGCAGTGTTCTGGAAGAAAATCTTCCTGTGTTATGGAACAAGGCTGCCTAAGCTCCCAAGAGTAAAAATAAGGCAACTAGCCACAGCCAAGAGAGTACTGACCCTCTGAAATTCATAAGTAAATAGCACGCCCAATGCAAGGATGTGTGAAATACCCAAGGGAAGAAAAATGTGAAGTCATTTGTCAACGTTTGATAAGAAAAGCAGAAAAAGGACTGCTTGCTAGAACAGAGAAGGGCTTTAAACAGCTGGAGAGTGCTTTTCCAACAAACAGACAAGTCATTGATCCTGAGCTCTGTTCCATGGACAGGTGAAAGTTGGTGCCAAGTGTCTGCAGCCTGGGAGACCGAGGAAACTCAGGGAGAAACGGAGTCAGGAGAACGGATACTGTCTCCTCTTGTCTCCGCACCCTGTGACCTCCTGGGCTCCTAGCCCCCCCCCGCCCCATTTCCTCTTTGCTCTGAAAGATGGTGCCCCCGTGGCAGGGATGGCAGCTTGGGATACAATGAGAAGGATCCTGGGGAGTTTTTCTTCACCCGTACCCTGCTCAGAAAGGGGGAGTCACTCTGGTCCCCTGCCCGGTGTCCGAGAGGACGCGTCCTTAAGAGAATGTGGAAGATCCCCCAGGATCCACCTCTTCTCCGCTCCCGCAGCGACCAGCGGCCCCCCACCTTCTGCTTTGGGAAGCCGCTGCTAGAGCAGAAACTGCACAAAGTTATGGAGAAGAGCTTCAAGAAGAGGTGTGCGTGTGTGCGCGCGCGGGACAGTTTATCATCTTTTTTTTGTTTTTTTTTTTGTACCAGGGATCGAACTCGGGTCCTTGCTCTTGTGAAGCAGGCGGCGGCACCACTGAGCTCAATCCCGGCGAAGACCCGTTTAATCCCGGCCTGGTTAGTGCTGCATTTGCATCAAACACGGCACGTATTTCAGGTGTTGCGGTTGCCCGTGGCAGAAACCCTGGGCGTGAACTCGCGAGGGACCTGCCTTAAGAGGAGAGAGGACCTGGGCAAGGACTGGAATGGGGGGATCGCAGAAAACAAGGACTGGGCAGGGAAGCGGTTTCTGGCAAACCATAAGGGGAGGGGCGGAAACCCAGGGAGAATTTAAGAAATACAAATTCCATCCGGGCTTGGTGGTGCATGCTTAGTATCCCAAAGCTCTGGCAGGCTGAGGCAGGAGAGCTCCGAGTTCGACCTCAGCCTGGGTAACTGTTAGTGAAATCGTCTCTAAACACACACACACACACACACACACACACACACACACACACCACACACACACACACACACACACAGAGTTCAGGACGCAGATCTGGGCAAAGGCGCCGCCCACGTTCAGTCCCCAGGCCTGAGCTGGGATTGGGATGCGCCAGTATGGTTTGTGCTGGACGCAGGGAGAGCAGGGCCTTAGGGCGCCCTTTCCCTGCGCTGCATCTTTCCCGCAGGGGTGCAACCGGCAAGTCGGACCCGTTGGAGTCCAGACCGCCTTTGCAACGCCGCGAAAGCTGGAGACCTGTTCCGCGGAAGCGCGGCCCCTGCGCGCGCGCACCTTTACAGGGGCTCCCGCACCGCCCCCAGCTTCCCCGGCCCCTCGGGGGACCCCGGCCCTCCGGGTGAGTGGAGATCGGGGGCGAGGGAGCTGCACTCGGGAGCACGAGAGCCTCGCGTCGCTCCAGCCCTGCTGACTCAGCACTTGCGAGCTGCACAGCGCCAGCCCCAGCTCCCCGCGTCTCCAGCCGGGTGTCGCACCCCACAGATCGCGCGGACCCAGACAGTCGCTGCCCCGCCTGTCCAGGGATTGTCCTTCCCCCTAGGCAGTGTCCCCTGTTTCCCCGTCCCTCCTGGTTTGTTTGATTGATTGATTCTGGAAAAGTGGCTGCAGTATTGAACTTGTACTGGAGACAGCCGCAGCGGCAGCGTGACCAGGCGAGCAGGAGAAAGCTTGGCTGCTAGCGCTCGGGCCCCTGCAATAGAAGAGGAGAAAGAATGCAAATTAGAGATTTGCCGCACACCCTGGGCGCCGAACAGCGATGTTAGGAGGCCCCAACTCTCAGGTTTTACACTGCAGGCCAGGCCCCAGGATCTAGGAGGCGCTAAGAGTGCGCTTCCTCCCCTCACCAGCAGGGGCGCGGTCGGAGGGGAAAGGCGAGCAGAGGCAGCTCTCTGAGGGGACTGGGCAGGGACGGCGAAGAACGCAGGCCGCCCCAGCTGCCAGAACGTCCCTGTCCGCCCTGTGCGGGTTCTGGAGAGAAAGATCCGCGGAGACCTGTGGTTAATGGTCTGTCTTTGCCCGGGAGTTTTAGCAGTCAGCCCAGATAAATGTTAGCTATATAGATGGTGAGCACGTCCTTCTTCCCAAACTATACGGCTTTCTAGCTCAGCTTGCCAAAGCATGTATTTCCAGGGACTGACAAAATCTGTGGGAAAAGTCTATTAACTTCTGTGTTATCCGTATCCAGATTCCCACCACTTCTTCAGATTTGTTCTCCATTTGCCTTTTTCTCCAGTTGTGTTGCCCTGGGCTTGCGCCTTGCCCCTGACTTGTCTGTGTTGCCGCTTACAGCCCATGCCAAAATGCCCATCCACCCATCCACCCATCCACCCACCCATCCACCCAACCGTTCATTCATTCTTGCATTCACCAGGCATTCACTTTGCTACCCACTCCTTTGGGTTCCTTTTCAGAATAGAGGTATGGCCTTTTCCTTTTCCATCACTAAGTTGACATCCTGTGATTCTATCATACTTTCTTTTCCTTTCTGCCTCGAATCAGTTAACCACAGCCTCTTCTTGACCGTGTCCCTGCAAAAAGGTTGCATAATGACACAGCAGAACTATAAACTAAATGGTGTCAGTGACAAAGCAGAGTCTCCGTGCTTTGGACTTTTAATGAGACATAACTCCTGCCTCTGGCGAGGCTTGTGGATGAGATAATGTCTCTGGCTGACTGTGACCTGTTCAAGGCTGGGCCAGCCTCAGGCTTCTCTAAGACCCCTTTAGCACACCCCTGGGGAACACTGGGGTGTCTGCTTTCTCCTGCCGCAGCTCTTGGTACTTAAGGGCGGCACAGGCAAGTTACAAATCTGACCTCCCAGTGCATGTACGGTTCAGGTGAGGCCGGGTCATGGGTCACAGGCAGGCATGCAGGTTATTTGGCAGCTCTCCGTGGGAAGGACAAAGGCAGAAAGTCCTGCAGAAAGACTCCTTGCTTCTTGTATTCATGCGATTATCCTGAGAAATGCTTGAAGATTCTATCCTTGGAGCATCATCTCTTCTCTTGGGTAGGAAATTGAGAACCCAAAATGCAGAGGACAGTAATACTGACTATGCCCAAAGCAGGCTGTGAAGTTAATCCCACGAGTGGCTTCTCTATAGAAGTGAGCCTGGCTGAAGCCTATGTGCACCCAATTCGGTTCTCACAACTAAAACCTTCAGACTAGAAGGACAATGTTCCGATTACAATCACACATTTTGTCTGTTCTGTTCCTAATTCGAGAATGCTTTGTGTTGTCCTTTATGAGCCTTGTTTACGTTAATTTCCATAGAACTGCACATTGCATTTACCCCAACTGATTTCCAGTAAAAGTCAGTGCCTGGGACTGTCCAGCACCTTTGTCAGTTGCACCAACATTGGTCATCCTGGCACCCTGCTTTCTGTCTCTTAGTTCTGTCTCTTAGTGTATTTATTTATTTTTTCCTCAGGTCTGAATCGCTCACCAGGCAGGTGGGGACTGGAGCTGGACTACAGGGCTCTCCAGCACCAAAAAGCTAAGGGCCATGCTGAACTTGAGGACCCAGGCCTGCTGGTTTTTTATGTTGTATTTTTGCTACCAGTCATTGCTTTCTTATGACTCACGGCTGGGTTTATGGTTTCATCACACACACACACACACACACACACACACACACGCACGCGAGCGAGTGCACACCCCTACCTTTGGGAGTACTGATGCCCTAAGGCATTAATATCTCAATGTGAATCATTTTAGCATTACCAGTTAGTAAGTTAATCAACTGGAAATGCCCCAAAGGAAAGAAAGTTGTACGGAGAAGTGGGTGGTGATCTTTTTTCCTTCAGGGAATGTCTCAGGATCTGGGTGGCTCATGGGTGCCACTGGGGCTGGCAGGAAAGCAAGAGGCCATCTAGGCTACACGCACCTGCCCTGCAGTCCAGCTGGAAGACAGACACAGAGCCGCCCTCACTGCAGAGCCCTGTGCCGCGCAGACGCTTGCTTCATACCTTGAGATACATTGTTCGTGCTCCTTCAGCCGCTTTGTCTCCCTTCCTCCTGCTGTCGCTGCCTAGTGGGGTGGGATTGCGCAGAAGGGAGCTTGGCAATGAGGAAGATACCTCTACCCCTCAATCTACACTGTCCGAGTGTCTGACATTTTAATCCATCTAAAAGCTCTTCTCATAAATGCTGGGGGTCACCGTCAGCTTGAAGGAGGTGAGCTAAGCCAAGGGCACTGCCAGGATAAGCGCCATCCTGTCTTGGGGTTTGGAGTGGGCGGGCTCTGCAGGGCAGCAGGAAATAGGCAGGTATGTTCCGGGTTCTGAGTGCCTATGCAGACTTGTTCTTCAGCAGTTGACTCTGTCCTTGGTGTGTTGTGTCACTACAGTGTTTGAGCTTTTTGAACAACAATGCTAAGCTGTTGTCAACCCGAAGCTTCATGGAGTCAGAAGGGACAAGGAGGATCATGTGCATCATTTATGAAATCTGCACCCTGGCTACTGCTCTATTTTCTGTTCTTTTGAAATAATAAGCACAGGTCCAAGGATTTAGCTCAGTGGTTCCACCACCTGCCTTGCAAGTGCAAGGACCCAAGTTGGATCCCTGGAACACACACACACACACACACACAGACACACACACACACGGGGGGGGGG